>NC_136425.1:141987500-143187500 GCF_052625555.1 Lactuca saligna
GGGCCATCAAAAATTTTCTCATAATTCAAAGGAATGGAACATGCACTATGCGATGGGCTCTTTTCGGATGGTAATTTGTCTTGAGCTTCCATTAAACTAATTGATTGAGCAATTTGTGTTATTTGTTGCTCTAAGCTTTTGAGGCTAGCTTGGGTTGTTTCCTGAAAAATTTGGGTAGAAGTGGCAATGCTTTTAACAATGTCCTCTAAGGACATGCTTGGCGTTTCAGTTTGTTGAGGAGGGTAAGGATAGGGTTCTTGGAACAGTGGAGTTGGTGGGTATTGGTTATTTCCCCAAGTTTGGTATGGGTTTTGGTATTGGTTATTTTCCCAAACTTGGTTGTTGTCCCACCATTGATCATGTTGAGGTTGATCATAACTCGATTGGTTTGACAAATAGTAGCTTCCCTTCTCTTGCACGTCTCCCCATTCTCCTTGTAAATATGAACACATGTCGGAATGATGTCCATTTTGGGCACAAAAATCGCAAAGAAGAGGTGTGGGCTGCACACTTTGGTCACTTTCAATCATCATAACTAACTGAGCTAGCTCAGAAAGTCGCTCTTCGGTGCAAGGAGTGTTCATCTCCGAACCATACTTCTTCTTTTTTTTTTTTTTTTTTTTAATTTCAGGAATTTAAATTTGAGTACCTGCACAATGAGATCTAGGCATAGAGAAACAAATTGATTAAAAATAAACCAATCCCCGGCAACGGCGCCAAAAATTTGGTGGTTGTCGAGGCCAACACAAATAATAACCCTAATTATTACACACTAAAATAGTGTATAGTGGTAAAGGGATCGAATCCACGAAGACTGGTTCAATTTGATAACTCTATGAAAAATCTCTTTGTAAAATACTTGGAATATGACAATAAATTAAAAATGGGGGTTTTGATGTTTTGAAATACTTGAAACAAACTAGAATTAACTATGATTTAAATAGACAATTGCAACAAAAATAAGAATTTGATGAAAAATCAATAAGGGAAAGATGGTTGACTTAAAGTTTTCTCACTTTGACTTTTGATGAACATATCATTAGAATTCAATGGTGCAATACTTGTTTTAAATCCTCAATTTGGCTATAGTAATCCAAGGAGCTTGAGATTACCTAGACTTTTCTTAATTGTTGAAATGGCTAGAGAAGCTCATAACAATTTCCTTAGTCAAAGTCACTAATTCCAAATAGCATGTAATTAGTGAAAGTCAACTAGCATTAAGAACCAAAAAGTCACCAAATCCAAGAGGGGTCAAATGCTTTCACCACCATGTTGGAGGAAATGTTTTTATGATTGTGTGAAGCAAAAACAACACAAAAATCATTTGTTGCTTGCTAATTTGAGGATCCTTTACTTAATCAAGAAATTAGCCAACTAATCACCACAAACACATTTAAACTCATGAACTAAAACATACAAGTAATGATAAGATGTTAAAACACAAAACATTTCCATAAAGATTCAAGAACATGTTCATGTATTCTTCAACATTCAACAAAAGTTCAAAGGATTAACCAAAAGTCAACCAAGATTAGCTTAGCCAAGCATGGCTAAACCCAAAGAAACAAAGTTAGAGAAATTTGTACCAAACATTAAGCAAGAATCAAGAGGTAAAAATATGATGTTCTTCAAGGGTTCTTGGCCTTCAAAAGTCTCCAAAACTCCAGAGAGAATCTTCAAAAATCGGGTGTCCAAGAGTATGCAAAAGATGGGCACCAACCTTCCTCAAATAGCTCAAAAGAAGAATTTCCGAAACTACCCCTGCAGGGCCTTGCGCGACCCGCGTGCTCTTGCGCGGGTGGGTTGCGCGGGTGGTCCCTGGATGTAGCATCTTTGAGGTTTTGGGCCTCCATAGCTTAGCCCACTTGGCCCAGGTCGAATCCAATCACCTCCTAGCCCATTTTCTTCAAGTTTTTCTTCATTTTAAGCCCAATTTGACCTCTCTAAGTCCTCCAAAGCTCGTGAACTCGCCCGATTAATAATTTACGTACGCTTGAATATTCCCCCGCATCTTGCAAATTTAAAGTTTATTTCTCTCCAAGTCTTCAAATAATCATCAAGATCACTCTATGCATCATCTCCACTACCCATCAAGCCCAACGTCATTTTTGTCTACCAAATCCCATCGCCTCCTATACGTCCCGAACACTCCCGCTCCGCTAGACCCTAAAACCTGCAATTATGCTCACAAGATTCGAGAGTACCCGAAATAGTCATAAAATAACAAAAAGGAAAATATTCATGGAAATTATCTAAATTATGAATGAAATATGCTAAAATAAACTATAAAAAGAAGTAAATAAAATGAAGCTATCAAATCACCCCAAGCTTAAACCTTACTTGTCCTCAAGTAAGACAAGACTAAATGAACTTGGGATGAACTACCCTAGAAATAAAAAGAATGGATAGAACCATGGAACCTGTTCGACGTTAGTCAACATGGTCCGAATTGATTTCGCTGCTATCTCACAACTTTTTCATCCGATGACAATGGAACCATAAACCACAGCCAGGACAACTCCTTTAGGTGAGTAAGGAGGGATGAGCAGTCGCAGCCTCAATGGAACATGTATACAATGAAGAACATCTGTAGTAGGGAGAAAGCAACTGGATGGGCTCGGGTGGAGCTCTTCTTTAAGTGCACACTCTGATCTGCCGGTTTCTCTCATGTGTAACTAGGTTTAATTGATCGGGCACCGTTGTAGGAATCAGTTCACTTAGTGTTGGCCCAAACCTCCCGTAGTATCCGACTCGACAGTCTCTCTAACATCACCAATTTGTGAGAAAGAAAAGAAAAGAAACAAATAACAACTCGATCTATATACAATAAAACAGACCTATACAAATGAATATCAAACGTCGGGTGACCAAGATGTTGGAAAATTTGTTCAATAATTGAACCGGCCACCTATCTAAGATAGTTGCAACTGAAAATTTGCATGCTTCATTTTGTTTTTGTTTTTTTTTTTTTTTTGTTTTTTTTTTGTTTTTTGTTTTTTTTGTTTTTTTTTTGTTTTTGTTTTTTTTTTTATTTTTATCAAGTAAACCCTTTGACTCAAAATTTGGTTCCCAAAGGTGTGTAGGTGGAACCGAAAGGGTAATGATATAATCCGAATGGCCTAAGTGTGAAAATGACCATGTGTGGAGCATAAAGATGTAATGTAAGCTCCTTTTCAAACTTGTGGTTTTTCAAAGATAATGAAAATGTCCAAATGTGGACTAAAAGACTCTCTAAATTCTAAGAAAATCGCAAAAAGATATGGTGATATAAAGAGACCGGATATGGATTCTACTCGGAGACAAGCACCAATGCTTCATCCTAACAGTTCAAACATGATCAAGTGTGATCCTCTCCGCGGTAGTGACCGCAAGGCTAAGAACACCCATTGCTATAGTATATCCTACAGTTGTTAGTATTGTATGCATAATTCTTCATGAAAACTACCTGTCCATGATCACTTACCCCTTTAAGCTACCAGCATCTGATCCCAAGTATGAAATCCCAAACTGCAGCTAGTGGTCCCGGTTCGATGGGTGAGATAGCAACAAGATCCTGGACCAATAATGATACAATAACTATGAACCTGTTCCATGGCATCCGAGAGAGGTGAGAATAAACAGACAACAAAAATGCATGAATGCTAATGTCTTAAGCTAAATGTTATGCAAAAATAAAAAGTAGAAAAGAAGAAAATAAAATCTTTTTAAAATTTAATAAAATAAAAAAAAATGAATGCAAATTAACTTAAACTAATATGTTATGCAACCTAACTAAAAATGCATGAAAAAGAGTAAGAAAAAAAAAAGGGAAACGCCCCACCCCAAGCTTAAGAACAAGCATTGTCCTCAATGCTTAAGGAAAGGGCGGAAAGGACCTAAATCGGAGGGTCGGGCGGCGGGAAATGTCTGTGGCGGTGGTTTCGTGAAATTACGACCGGTAGAACTCCGCCAATCTTGAATTTTCAAGCGAGGTGGGTGCTGGAAGGTTATATGAGAGGAATGGAGTGGGAGGTCAAGATGATTAAATGAAGAAGAAGAGAAGCTGAACATTTTAATCTATGGGTCAAAAAGGGTCAATTTCGGTCAATGTTGGTCAAGAAAAGTCAAAAGGTCAACTCATTAAAACCTTTGGTCAACACCTGGTCAAATAATAGCCAAAAATAGCCCAAATTGCCCAGCACAGTGCGCGGGTCGCGCAGTGTAGCACACGGGTCGCGCAGACCTTGCAGTTAAGTCTTGGGCCAATGTCGCTTCATCACACCTGGTCGCGCAACCCACCCGCGCAACAGCACGCGGGTCGCGCAACCCCCTGATCCTGATCTTCATTTTTGCTTCATTTTTCTTCGTTTTTCACCCGTTCTCGCTTTGGAAGGCCCCAAAAACCTAGAAACTCTTGATTTCTTCAAAAACAATTCTTTTGAATCCCAAAAGCATCTTCAAAAGTCATTTATTCAAATTAAAAACGCAAAAACACAATGCTTTCCAAAAATGCCATTCTTTAACGTCTTTGGCGAGACGCCTCCAAACTTCACTTTAACACTTTGGGGCGTCCAAATGGATGACATCTTGGACATTTGAATCAAAAACTTCATTGAATGGCTTCAATCGATGTCCATTAACCTTGTAAATTTTCCCCGTGTCGACATTTTTTAATTTCCACACCTCCATTGAGACTCTTTTCTTGTATTTGACTTTCTTTTTACGGGAGAACCATACCGGACTCAAACCTTTGATAATAGCAATCATCCAACCATATTCTTTCTTGTACTTGTTCATTAAGGTGACCAACTCTTCCTTCTTTGACATGGTTTTTGAGTAGGTGACCGGTTGGGCGTCTTCTTTCTTGTGATACGTATCCTTTGAAGAGTCCGACAAATTTATCGCTTCCATCTCTTGTGGTTGGTCTACCAATGGAGTTAGTTTCTTAATGGTAGTGGGCGGCTCAACCTCTCTTTCATTAACCCCTATCACTTCCTCTATAGTTTCATTGTCAGCTTTTTCAATTTCTTCTTCTTCTTTGACAACCTCTTCCACTTCTACTTCTTCTTCCTCTTCTTCATATAACACTCTTGGGCCATCAAAAATTTTCTCATAATTCAAAGGAATGGAACATGCACTATGCGATGGGCTCTTTTCGGATGGTAATTTGTCTTGAGCTTCCATTAAACTAATTGATTGAGCAATTTGTGTTATTTGTTGCTCTAAGCTTTTGAGGCTAGCTTGGGTTGTTTCCTGAAAATTTTGGGTAGAAGTGGCAATGCTTTTAACAATGTCCTCTAAGGACATGCTTGGCGTTTCAGTTTGTTGAGGAGGGTAAGGATAGGGTTCGTGGAACAGTGGAGTTGGTGGGTATTGGTTATTTCCCCAAGTTTGGTATGGGTTTTGGTATTGGTTATTTTCCCAAACTTGGTTGTTGTCCCACCATTGATCATGTTGAGGTTGATCATAACTCGATTGGTTTGACAAATAGTAGCTTCACTTCTCTTGCACGTCTCCCCATTCTCCTTGTAAATATGAACACATGTCGGAATGATGTCCATTTTGGGCACAAAAATCGCAAAGAAGAGGTGTGGGCTGCACACTTTGGTCACTTTCAATCATCATAACTAACTGAGCTAGCTCAGAAAGTCGCTCTTCGGTACAAGGAGTGTTCATCTCCGAACCATACTTCTTCTTTTTTTTTTTTTTTTTAATTTCAGGAATTTAAATTTGAGTACCTGCACAATGAGATCTAGGCATAGAGAAACAAATTGATTAAAAATAAACCAATCCCCGGCAACGGCGCCAAAAATTTGGTGGTTGTCGAGGCCAACACAAATAATAACCCTAATTATTACACACTAAAATAGTGTATAGTGGTAAAGGGATCGAATCCACGAAGACTGGTTCAATTTGATAACTCTATGAAAAATCTCTTTGTAAAATACTTGGAATATGACAATAAATTAAAAATGGGGGTTTTGATGTTTTGAAATACTTGAAACAAACTAGAATTAACTATGATTTAAATAGACAATTGCAACAAAAATAAGAATTTGATGTAAAATCAATAAGGGAAAGATGGTTGACTTAAAGTTTTCTCACTTTGACTTTTGATGAACATATCATTAGAATTCAATGGTGCAATACTTGTTTTAAATCCTCAATTTGGCTATAGTAATCCAAGGAGCTTGAGATTACCTAGACTTTTCTTAATTGTTGAAATGGCTAGAGAAGCTCATAACAATTTCCTTAGTCAAAGTCACTAATTCCAAATAGCATGTAATTAGTGAAAGTCAACTAGCATTAAGAACCAAAAAGTCACCAAATCCAAGAGGGGTCAAATGCTTTCACCACCATGTTGGAGGAAATGTTTTTATGATTGTGTGAAGCAAAAACAACACAAAAATCATT
This sequence comes from Lactuca saligna, assembly GCF_052625555.1. NCBI lineage: Eukaryota > Viridiplantae > Streptophyta > Magnoliopsida > Asterales > Asteraceae > Lactuca > Lactuca saligna. The sequence goes on from NC_136425.1 coordinate 141,993,894, forward strand.
TGTTGCTTGCTAATTTGAGGATCCTTTACTTAATCAAGAAATTAGCCAACTAATCACCACAAACACATTTAAACTCATGAACTAAAACATACAAGTAATGATAAGATGTTAAAACACAAAACATTTCCATAAAGATTCAAGAACATGTTCATGTATTCTTCAACATTCAACAAAAGTTCAAAGGATTAACCAAAAGTCAACCAAGATTAGCTTAGCCAAGCATGGCTAAACCCAAAGAAACAAAGTTAGAGAAATTTGTACCAAACATTAATCAAGAATCAAGAGGTAAAAATATGATGTTCTTCAAGGGTTCTTGGCCTTCAAAAGTCTCCAAAACTCCAGAGAGAATCTTCAAAAATCGGGTGTCCAAGAGTATGCAAAAGATGGGCACCAACCTTCCTCAAATAGCTCAAAAGAAGAATTTCCGAAACTACCCCTGCAGGGCCTTGCGCGACCCGCGTGCTCTTGCGCGGGTGGGTTGCGCGGGTGGTCCCTGGATGTAGCATCTTTGAGGTTTTGGGCCTCCATAGCTTAGCCCACTTGGCCCAGGTCGAATCCAATCACCTCCTAGCCCATTTTCTTCAAGTTTTTCTTCATTTTAAGCCCAATTTGACCTCTCTAAGTCCTCCAAAGCTCGTGAACTCGCCCGATTAATAATTTACGTACGCTTGAATATTCCCCCGCATCTTGCAAATTTAAAGTTTATTTCTCTCCAAGTCTTCAAATAATCATCAAGATCACTCTATGCATCATCTCCACTACCCATCAAGCCCAACGTCATTTTTGTCTACCAAATCCCATCGCCTCCTATACGTCCCGAACACTCCCGCTCCGCTTGACCCGAAAACCTGCAATTATGCTCACAAGATTCGAGAGTACCCGAAATAGTCATAAAATAACAAAAAGGAAAATATGCATGGAAATTATCTAAATTATGAATGAAATATGCTAAAATAAACTATAAAAAGAAGTAAATAAAATGAAGCTATCATTGTTTATGTGTTATTGTATGGTATGTGGTAGTTTGGGGGAGCTCACTAAGCTTCGTGCTTACAGTTTCAATTTTGGTTTCAAGTACTTCTGCTAGCAAAGGGAAGAGCTCGGGATGATGACATCGCACACACCACAACTTTAGCTTTATCCTGGGAGTTTTATTCAAATATTTTGATATGATCGATACAGTTTTTGGTTTGACACAGTCACTATGACTTTTGAGTTACTCATTCCATGGTTCTTATTATATATGACATTCGATGATGTGATTTTTAGTAATATTAAAACAAAAAATTTTGGGTTATATTTTGGGTCGTTTCATTCTCCAATCTGAAACGAGAAGAGAGTACTTTAGTATCATGTTTTATGAACATCTTAATGATTATGGAACTATGTCACGATTGATCCTCTAAGCACATCTTAGTGAAATTGCTTCAACTAAGAAGAAAAACCAGATATTGTTGAAATAGTTTAATCAAGAGATGAGTCATACTTCGTTTTCAAATCAAGTTTTAGAGTCATACTCTAGTAACTAAAAATCGTACTTTGAAGCTTATTTCGAACTTAGTAGGTTTATAACACTTCATGAAATGTGGAGTCGACATGTTTTCTTACTCTAGTACATTTGGAATTGGTAGTTGTGTTATTTTGATTGAAACAAAGGAAAAACTATGACCAATTACATGAAGTGTTTTCTTGTCAAGAATCCAGACTAACTTTTGAATATTTGTTTTTGCTTGTCAAGGATTTTTCCTTGAGAGAGAAACTTATATGTCAAGAAGTCAGTAGGAGTCTTATTGGTTTAGACGAGTTTCAAGAGTCAATCAAGAATAAACCCTTTTAGTTATAGCTAGCACATGACTTGAGATTGATAACCTATCGTGTTCAGTTGACACATTCTTGTTTCTATGCACCTTCCAGTTGAGTTAACAATACATGTGAGTTCTATTGTTCTCATTTGACTGCAAAAGGAAGAGCATGTTGGTGAGTGATATTACATTGGTCAATGGAAGTGAGCTGCTTAAACAACAAGAAAGACATGGTAGGCCCTTATGCTACCAGATGGCAAGAAATTAAGAATAAACAAAGTTCTATCCATGAAAGGAAAAACAAATTTTAATTTTGGTTTTTCCTCAACCTTATCATATAATTGTAGGTTAGAAATGATAAAATTCACATGGATAGTAACACATGCACCATCTAATTCATGAAAATGATTATGAGGAAACACTTTCGCTAGTAGATTTTAAATCTGATTGATATCATGGATATCAGTTGTGATAATTTCGTTCCTAAATTTTTATACGATTACGACATCCCTTTTTATAGTTCGAATTGTGAGACATGGCAAGTAATAGTTTGAACATTCATGACTTATCACTATAAGTTTTAAGAGGGTTTAAACACATAACTATGCTATATAATGAAGGTGTATGAGCTTGAGAAGTCTAGATGAAGACTTATCAATGCACCACGTATCAGAAATCTAAACTTGAGAAAGAAAGTCAATAGTATTGATTTCTAGAAGTCCATTTGATTTCTGGGTACATATCAAAGCTAGTGGAAGCATAATTGTTATACAAATAGGAGCATAATTGTTAGGCTAGTGGGAGCATAATTTTTATGCTAAGTGTTGCAGGATAGCAATACAATTTGTAGGAAACAAAGGTTACAAATTTGCAAGTTTCAAAGTTTGAAAATTGTTTCACGATAGAAAGTTATAGAGGAGAGAGCACTTATACTTCATTTCAAATCTAAAAGTTTAGAATGAAGTTTTAATAAAACTTAGTCATATATGAATATCTTGTTGAAATGATTCAACATAGGAAATTCAATATATATGGAAATAGTATATCAAGAGACTAATCAAGTATCATGTCTTTATGTGTGACATTATGTGTCGAATCCCATATGGCTTGGATATTGGATTGATTATATATCCTATAATATTCACTTGTTTTGATTTTTCCAAATGCCTAGGGCATTGAGAGGGAAAAAGGACTAGAACAAGATGTGACTAAAGTTGTTAAACAACTGTCAAGAACAATCTAAGGTTTACTTGAAGATTTGTTACTTGTGGATAGTTGGAAGTATAAATGTGTAAGGACTATAGTGACATGTTTTAGATTGGGATAATTCTTTATCATAATGGATGGTCATATGGGAATATGAAAATGTTTCCATAATGAGAGTTGAGTATTTAAATATGAGTTAGAAACCTGTATGCAAGGAAGGTGTTCAAGAATTGTATCCTGAATTTGAAACTTCATAACCATGAAACTGTTTTAAGTATCAAAGTTTCAATAGAGCATTTTCTTACATCGTTGGCAAAGTCTTTGTGACTTTTAGGCCACGTCATCACAAAAGAATATTGCATGCAAGGTTAGACTCTACCACATTTAGTGATGAAAAAATTTGGAATTCTTACAAGTTCTAATAAGAATTTGAAGTTGTGAAATGAGCATCATTGGAATAATGTATGATCGATCTATTCATAAAGGAAGGACCATAGAAAGATATAGTATGCATGTTTAGAACATGGCATGATTGATATTTAATTCACGTGTTTAGTTGATTAATCGAAACATTATACAGTTAATAATGTCTAATTAATATGGTGATTAAATAATAAGTGTTTTATTTATATTCAATATTTTTTAGACCATAGTTAATTACGTTATTATGTGTTTCACTTCACATGTTTTACTTCCCGGATAATTGGATTATTCAAACATCCACATTAGATCGTACTTTTGGAAGTAAGTAGTGAATTAAAACTGTCATGAATTAGGTTGTAGATTGTCTAAAGGGTTAGACATAGCAATGGTTTGCTGCAATAGTCATGAGTACTTTCGAAATGGGTATTTAAGTATTGGATTAACCCACACTCAAAGAATTACTTCATGGATTTTATCACGAGTAATATTGAGACGATAATATCTTATATACTTGAAACCAAGATATATGAGTTGTATCTTACAATTCAATTCTGCATTGATAACACGTAAACGCATCAGTAAATTAATATTATAAAACATATTGTTGTGCGTGATTTGATGACTAAATATTGCAAGAATATGAGTCGACGTTTATCTGTTCCTTCTTCCTTAACGGGAAAAAATGACATTTGTGGGCCCCTCGATGATTTGGTGATGACATCTAAAGTGCTTGGCCAAGCCTAGACTTAATTGATGTGTTCAATTAGTAGTCTGATATCAGATGTTATAAATCAGAAATCGGGAAACAAATCTTGGAAAGAAAGAATGATTATAATCCATGTCTCATGTCCATATGATATCTTGTTGAATGGAGGATTATTTGATGACTTATCTTAGGACACATATCTGACTAAGTTGGAGTTCGATAGTGGCTTTGAGAGCTTCGATTGCTTGTCAATTTTTGAATTCGTACTTGCAACTATAGTTATTAGACTTATCCAAGTAGGAGACTGTTGGGTTAGGTGTCTAAACTCATAACTATAATTGGTATGTACTTGAATTGATAGTGACAATGTCCTTTTGGGTTACCTTCACACTAGCAACTTGATAAGATGATTAATTGAGGAAGGGAAGAATTTGTTATTTGGAAGAATAAATTGATATAAATGATTTATTAATATGTTATGGAAATAATATATCAATTAGAAACCATATTATTAATTAATATTTAGTTAGAAATTAATTTGGAATTTATTTTAGGATTAAAGGAATTAATTAAAAGTGTAGGGGTTGTTTTGTAATTTATTGATAGTTGTGGCTATTGGATCTTTGACCATCCTAGGAGGGATTGATGAAATTCTCTAGGGAAGGCTTTAGAAATTTCGTTCATGGCCTTAAGGATTAGGATCCATGAACTGCTTAGGCTTTAACCAAAGGGATTAGGGTTTCTTTATCTTAATCTGTAACAATTAGCAAAAAAAAATGTTTGTACGATATTATATGTTGATCGTAAACAATATAAACATTTTATTCAAAACGGCATATGGATTTAGCATATTTTGTTTAGAAAATGTCTAGTGAAAATAAACCAGCAATTTTACGTTAAAATATGTCGATAACGAGTTATTTCTGAATCATAAAATCGATTCGTGAAATCTCCCAATTAAAGCCATTTGAATAAAAAAATTAAATTATCATCTCGACACGGCTCCAGCTAAGGAGCAACTTAAATGTTCATCAATGAACTTGTATTCAAAAAATTTAAAGCAGTCAAAAGGACGAAATTACAGACCAAAACGACCGAAGATGGGTAATATTATTATTATTCGTTTACAAATACATATTTACACATAAAATTTCCAATGTCAAACAGGTATAATATATATATATATATATATATATATATATATATATATATATATATATATATATATATATATATATATATATATATATATATATTACGAACAATTAAACATACAACCATATGATAAATGATATATTATAAAATATTAAGTTAAAATACTGAGAGAACATATAAAAGGATAAAGAATAATGTATAAATCACCTCACACATTGAAATTCTCATACCCCTATACATGTGCCTAAGAAATTTATCAAGTTATACCTAAACCTTCTAGCCATAAACTCACCTATGCAGAGGACATTTTTCCTCCATTATTAAATTAAATTCATTTTAAAAACTAAAGCCTCAAACTAGACTAGGTCGTAAATGAATTGCAAGTAACTAAATCAATTGAAGCAAGTGGTAAAATTTAAATTAAATCTATTGAGGTATTATAGCAATCCTATTTCTTTCCTCCTCTATAAATATCAACCATCCATCCCTTATTCCTTTCCCTCGTTTTCCATAAAAACCCTCCCAAATATTACACTCAAAGTCCATCACCTTTCAACCCGTTTTTGGTGACTCATCGTGAACCCAAGAAGGAACTAGGTACATGTCTGATTATTATTATTATTATTTTTATCATTATTATTATTATTATTATTATTATTATTATTATTATTATTATTCTATAAAAAAAACTAACTTGTAGTAAATAAAATAAAATGTAATGGATGTCTAACTCATTATTAATTTATGTATTAAGACCTCCCAAAAAGCATTCAAATCTCAAGCCTCGGTGGAACAGAAACATTTCAACTTCCTCGAACCAAATACCATCACGCAACAAAAGTGAGCAACTACGGCCCCATTTTACCTTATAAATAATTTATGGGGGAGAATACACATGACCAATTATGTCATTTAAACTCATTAACACTTATCTAACTTTATTTACAATTTATCTTACATTTGGGTTTATATTCCATTTTATGCTAAAATTAAATATTTGAAACTGCTTTCTTATACATATCACAAAGACGTACCACAATTCATTTCATGTTAGACATTATGTTTCTAAATATCATAAATATTAGAACGGTAACTAAACTTGGGATTGTTGGGGGAGTCCCTTATTCATCAAACTAAGAAAACCAACTTAGTAAAGTCCTATGTTATAATCGTTAATCCTTTGTGAGCGAAGAACGTTGTGTATAGATCTATACGGGTTGACACCCCCGTCTATGTGGTTAGTAGCTACAACCTTCGTATGACAAAACAAATCAGACGATAACTTCTTGTTTTCTTTATCTTATTCTTTTATCACGACGTCGATGAAGCGTCATTGGGACAACAAACACATTTTTGTGCTTCATAGAGGCTTGAACAAATCATAGCTCGGTTATTTACTCCACAACATCCTGCATACATAAATACTAATACAAACTTCTACAAGGTTGTATTAGTAATATTTTTGGGTTAAACATCTTTTTGCAAATACTCTAAATTTTATCCGTTTATTTTATATAAAATTCACAGAGTCAAAACCTGTAGAACTCGCCAACAAATTTTGTTGACGTATTTTGAATGTGTATTCTCAACTAACTAAGAAGTTGGAGGTAAACCATCGGTTTCAAGGAGATCATAGTTCCCTTTATTATTATGAATTTGGTCTATTTTAATGTTTCGTATTTAAATAATTACAATATTATAATAACGTTTACAAAACCAAAGTTCGTAATATATTAATTTATGAATGTTAAATATATGTGGTTGACTGTGATTCCAATTGTAAACATCGCAACCCTAGCGTTTCCGTCATCGGTCGGTGTGTGACAGATTGTTATCAGAGCTAACAATTATAAAGAACTAAGTATTTTCCTGAAAAAAATACAACTATAATCTAGGGCTTCCTCTAGTAAGTATAGATATACCGCTATCCTACAAAAATTTAAAAATAGAGTTTTATTAAACATAAATTAATATTTATTTATTTTATAAAAAAACTCATTTGTGTATAACGAATATATATATATATATATATATATATATATATATATATATATATATATATATATATATATATATATATATATATAACACTCAAAACACAAGAATTTAGATCAATTAATCAAATAGGTTTCATAGTACATATGTTTTATCACAAAGACCTAGCTTGCGCACCTATGTTTTATTTTGATCAGGCCTTGTGCATTATCCAACCTAAATGAAATAATTGATAAACTAAAAGCTTGGAGTTTTAAGGAAACTAAAACTAGTCAATAGACACAAATAATTGATAGAACCATATAAATAATTATAATATTTTTATATTATTCGATGTACCTTGGGTTCTAATATTTTCTTAAAAATCCATTCTAGATGGATAGACTATGGATGTTGGTTCAACCCCCAACAAACTAACCCATGCTTCCCGTAATCCCTGGAGATCCATACTACCCCGAGCTCCCTGTGGCATACAACCCTATCCCACCAATCGAAGAGACACCAATGCAACAAGATGAGAGCGAGATCGAAGAAGATCCTAAGGAAGACATGGAAAAAGACCCCGAGGAAGAGCTCGAGGAAGATATGGATGTGAAAGATAATGACGAAGTGATCATGATAATTGAATCAGAATCATCTGTCACACCTCCATCCACCCAAATTCACTCTTTCACTACAACTCCAAGGCGATGTCCCAAGGAAACTGCCAGGATGTCAATCCAGATCGAAGACCCACAACGCTGAGGCAAAGCAAGAGGTTTTCCTAAACCAAAAGGAGGGTAGATTGACCTGCCTGGGAGTGCAACAAGGTGAACAAGTGGATATCCGAATGGAAGGCTGCATGAACTTTCGAGAAAGGTCAAGCGTCAGGAACGACACCCCCATCTTCCATGGACATTGATGACTTGTCTCTCCTGTTCAAAGAAAATACCCGCTTGCATGGACAAGTCTGGCACATCAGTGATGAACTGAGCACCATGCTGGGACAGGTAGCACAGACCAGAGGAGGAATGACTCATATGGGGAGACAACAAGAACAACAGCAGATTAAGCTGGATAACCTCCACCAACGAATGAACTATCACCATAGCAACTGGATGAACTGCAATTCAAGGACAACTGCTATGGAGAATCAAAACGATATTGCTATCTCTCTGGTACATGGAATAGAAGAAAAGCATGTAGCAATTAACGAAAGTCATGAGACACTCGAAGAAAGGCATGTATCACTCTAAGAAAACCATGAAACACTCGAAGAAAGGCATGCAACGCTCACAGCAGACCATACAGAACAGGTTGTAAGGCACACCGAGTTGTCCAATGCGGTGGCCCAATGCATGAATTTCTGGTGATAAGAAGTATCAGGTTGTAGCACGCATAAGTTGTTAAAATTGGAAATTTTGAATAACTCTTCGAATATGTTAGATCATGTGAGCATACGTTAGTTTTGTTTGTTTCGCCTGTAATATAACAGAAGTTAGGGCTTTTGTACCCTTAAAACTTAGGTCTTTACATTTTGTACAAGTAAAGACCGATGTAAACAGATACTAATGTTTAAAATGAAATATATGATGTATTTAGTTTAAAAATCTTGTCGAACTATCACATGAACCATTTTATAAACAACAATTGCTATAAAATAAATTAAATAGAAATAATCGTTCCAAAATAAATTCTTAAAATCGCTAACACTAACATCGCAAACTTACTGAATTATAGGACGACAATATGCCTCCAAGAAAGAGCACTCATTTAAATCAAAGAGTACCAACTCCACAACCAACAGCACGAACGAGAGTTGGACGCCCCAGAAAAGGCCGAACCAATCCAACGGTGACCCTAGTAGCAGAAACACCATCTTCTAACACACCAATGCCTCCACCCCATGAGTCAGGGCTTCCCCAAACCACTGCAGAATTGAAACAACTAATATCTGAACGCCTCTCAATCGCATTGGCAACTACTAGAAACCTGGACTCTGGAAGGCTTATCGTAGAATTGAATGGGCTCAAGAACGGACTCGGAAACACTCTCAACTCAAATCCCGAAGAACCTCAAAGGACTTGTTCATACAAGGAATTCATGAATTGCAAACCAAAGAACTTTTATGGAAATGAAGGAGTCATCGGTCTAACTCATTGGATCCAAAAGACAGAAGGAAACTTCGAGATCTGCTACTGCCCTGAGGGTAGCAAAGTGTGGTTTTATGCATGTACTCTGATGGATGGAGCCTTAACTTGGTGGAACGATCATGTAAAAAGTATGGGAGTGTCAATTACAAACTCTATGTCTTGGGAGAACTTTAAGGCTCTATTAATTGAAGAATATTGTCCATGAGATGAGGTGCAGATGTTAGAACACGAGTTATGGAACTTGAAAATGAAAGGTGCTGAAGTCAAAGCATATACAACTAGGTTTAACGACCTTGCACTTCTCTATCTAGGAATGGTAACCCCGGAAAGCAAGAAGGTCGAACGCTACATTTGGGGCCTAGCACGTCAAATTAAAGGGATGCTTTTTTCATCAAAGCCTACAACCTATCTAAGTGCTAAGCGTATGGCATTTCAATTGACTAAGAATGAAATTGATCAAGGGACGAAGATAGCTAAGGTTGAAACCCCAAAAACTGGAAATAATCACCATAAACGCAAATTTAGTGGAAGAAGCCAGGGTCACCAGAAGAAACAACAGATTGAAAAGGTGTACGCTGTGACTTCGGCACCTATTCATACCCAACATAAAAGTTATGCTGGAAGTAAACCACTATGCACCAAAATGCAACCGACACCATATTGGAGAATGTTTCCACTATACTGCATGCAACAAGAAAGGGCATACCGCAAACTTTTGTTGAGGCGCGACACTTGCTGCAGCAATACAAGACAGGGGCAATGGATTAGGGTCAGGAGGAGGAGTAACATGTTTAGAATGTGGAGATAAAGTTCATGTCAAGTGGGATTGTCTAAAACTGAGGAAAGGTGATGGCCAGGATCGTGGTCGAGCTTTTGTGATTGGGAATAGGGATGTTGTACAAGATCCCTCGGTGGTTACTGATACGTTTCTCATCAATAACTTATATGTTACGATTCTTTTTGACTCAGGTGATGATAGAAGTTTTATAACCCCAACATTTAAACAAATATTAAATCATGAGTCAAGTAAATTAGATGTAGCATATGAAGTAAATGTAGCAAACGATCAAGTTGAAAGCACCACCGAAATCCTACGTGATTGTATCCTAACTCTAAGCGACCATATGTTTCCTGTTAATCTAATGCCAATGCCAATTGGGAGCTTTGACATTATTATCAGTATAGATTGGTTGTCTGCTCACCATGCTGAGATTTTATGTTTTGAAAAGACAACACATCTAACACTAAGTAATGGGGAGACCATGATGATCTACAGTGATAAGTCGGGTCAGAATTTAAAGCTTATTTCTTGCACCGAAGCTCAAAAATATCTATACATGAAGTACTATGCCTTCTTGGCACATGTAATAGATAAGAAAAGCACAAAGAAAGAAATCAATGACATAGCACAAGTATGTGACTATCCCGACATGTTTCCTGAAGATCTTCCTGGACTACTACCAAACCGCAGTGTCGAATTCAGAATCGACTTAATTCCAGGAGCAGCACCAGTAGCAAAATTCCCCTACATATTGACCCCTTCCGAGATGTAAGAACTTTCGAGTCAAATGAAGGAACTTCTTGATAAAGGTTTCATTAGACCGAGCTTCTCGCCTTGGGGAGCACCAATCTTATTCTTCAAGAAGAAGGATGGGTCTTACAGGATGTGTATCGACAATCGGGAGTTGAACAAGTTAACAATCAAGAACCGTTATCCACTCCCTAGAATAGACGACCTGTTTGATCAACTTCAAGGATCTAATTACTATTCAAAGATAGATCTTAGATATGAATATCATCAACTGAAGGTGGTAGAGGAGGTTGTTCCAAAGACGACATTTAGGACTCGATATGGACACTACAAGTTCCTAGTTATGCCTTTCGGATTAACCAATGCTCCAACAGTATTCATTAACCTCATGAATCTTGTGTGCAAGCAATACTTAGATAAGTATGTGATAGTATTCATCGATGACATTTTAATCTATTCTCACAACAAAGAAGATCACGGCCAGCACCTGAAATTAATCTTGGAACTGCTGAGGAAAGAAAAATTGTACGCGAAACTTTTGTCAAGGGGAAGGTGGTGGTTTTTCGGAAGATTCAAGAATAAGAATTGGAGGGGATGTTTGGCAAAAGATTGTCGGATCCATTAATCACCTCCATGAGAATGTTTGTATTCCTTCTAATTACATGTATAGAGTGGTGGGGGTGAGACTCAAACAAGGTTCTAGAAGGATGTTTGGTGCTTGGATATTTCTCTTAGGGAGCGGTTCGGGAGGCTCTTTTCTTTGGCCTTTAATCAAGATGCTTGAGTAAGTGAATAATGGGATCCGGAGGGATGTAATTTTCATTGGCGTCGGGGGATTAGAGGAGGGACCAATGAAAATTACATCCCTCCGGATCCCATTATTCACTTACTTGGGCATCTTGATTAAAGGCTAAAGCAAAGAGCCTCCCGAACTGCTCCCTAAGAGGAATATTCAAGCACCAAACATCCTTCTACAAGATAATCAAATTGGGTCGATTCAGTCCCTCCTCTAATCCCCCGACGCCAATGAAAATACATCCTTCCGGATTCCATTATTCACTTACTCGAGCATCTTGATTAAAGGCGAAAGCAAATAGCCTCCCGAACCGCTCCCTAAGAGGAATATCCAAGCACCAAACATCCTTCTAGAACCTCGTTTGAGTCTCACCCCCCACCATTCTATACATGTAATTAGAAGGAATACAACCATTCTCATGGAGGTGATTAATGGATCCTACAATCTTTTGCCAAACACCCCCTCCAATTTCTATTCTCGAATCTTCCGAAAAACCACCACTTTCCCCATGACAAATTTGACAATTTTAACCCGAAGAGCTTCATTGTCATTAAGAAACCGTCACTTCCATTTATAAAGAAGGTCGAGGTTAAAAACATCCAAACTACCAACCACAAGACCAACAAGTTACTTATTTAAAAAGTAACAATTTACTATAGGGGTTTATAGTTTCATAGGATAATGACTTAAAAGGGTAATAACGTTTCCTGTTTGTCAATATTAGGTCCTCAATGTATTTTTTGTGTATATTACAGCATTAAGGTTGTTATAACCGTTTATAAATAATCCTTTTACCGGCTTCTTCCTGTTAAAAGGACTATTTGTAAACGGTTATAATAACATTAATGGTGTAATACGCACAAAGAATACGTTAGGGACCTAAAATGGACAAACAGAAAACGTTATTACCCTCCCAAATCATTATCCCTTGGGTTTATATTCCATTTTATACTAATATTAAATATTTGAAACTGCTTTCTTAAACATATCACAAAGACGTACCACATTACACTTCATGTTAGAATTTACATGAAATGATTTATAAAGATATACATGTATTATTATTTTATTCTTTTAAAAAAAGGACATTTGTAATGTTCACTTTGTAAAACGAAATCATATATATATATATATATATATATATATATATATATATATATATATATATATATATATATATATATATATATATATATATATATATATATATATATACTAGCAGCGTACTCGCGCAAAGCGGTGGGGCGTGTAAATTCTTTCGGTGATATGTTTCCTCTACAAAAATGTTATGTTACAAAAGAAAGTACATGTCAAAGACAAAATAATCAAACTATGGTGAAGTCATTTTTTGTTCCTAGACGGTGGGCTTTATAGCAGAGGAGGGAACAAAGATGTATATGCGATTGGAGGGATATTTGAATCAACATACTAAATTTAAGGATATCTAAAATGGTTCAAAATTTGAATGAATCCGGGATTTGAGAGAACCATATCAAATTGCTGAGAAATATAAGAAGATTTGATGATAATTATTTGAATTCAAAATGTGGTTAAAATTTAATATTATTTTATTAATGGTTACTTGTACTATCAGCTTCATCATTTGGACGTCTTAAAAAAATATTATTATTATAATCAATCTATTTTTAGAAATAGTTAGATTTCTTTTATAAGATAATATATATATATATATATATATATATATATATATATATATATATATATATATATATATATATATATATATATATATATATATATATATATATATATATATATATGTGTGTTGTTACTATAAATTGACTTGATATATTCACGTGGGTGTTTTATAAATAAAAGTGAATATATTAACATACCACTATATATAATTATAATTACGCCCCGACATAAACTAGGATTTAGCAAAACTATATAAATAACTTGAAATTTATGGTTATGTTTATGCCCAATAATAAATTTTTAAAAACGGGGCATTATTCGTTCATAATTATATGTACATTATCTTTCGTATGATCAAGTCATTACAGGAAACGGTATTAACATGCCTTTAAAGTTGGTAAATGTACGACATTACGTTTCTAAATATCGTAAATATTAGAACAATAACTAAACTTGGGATTGTTTGGGGAGTCTCTTATTCATCAAACTAAGAAAACTAACTTAGTAAAGTCATCTGTTATAACCATTAATCCTTTGTGAGCGAAGAACGTTGTGTATAGATCTATACGGGTTGACATCCCCGTCTGTGTGGTTGCTAGCTACAACTTTTGTATGACGAGACAAATCAGACGATAACTTCTTGTTTTCTTTATCTTATTCTTTTATCACGACGTCGATGAAGCGTCATTGGGACAACAAGCACCTTTTTGTGCTTCACAGAGGCTTGAACAAATCATAGTTCCGTTATTTACTCCACAACATCCTGCATACACAAATACTAATACAAACTTCTACAAGGTTGTACTAGTAATATTTTTGGGTTAAACATCTTTTTGCAAATACTCTAAATTTTATCCGTTTATTTTATATAAAATTTACAGAGTCAAAACCTGTAGAACTCATTAACAAATTTTGTTGATGTATTTTGAATGTGTATTCTCTGGTAACTAAGAAGTTTGAGGTAAACCATCGGTTTCAAGGAGATCATAGTTCCCTTCATTATTATGAATTTGGTCTATATTAATGTTTTGTATTTGAATAATTACTATATTGTAATAACGTTTACAAAACCAAAGTTCGTAATATGTTAATTTATGAATGTGCAATATATGTGGTTGACTATGATTCCAATTCTAAACATCACAACCCCGACGTTTCCACCATCGGTCGGGGTGTGACATAATCATAGCTTTGGCTCTAAGCAACAACCAACTATATAAAGGGCATAACCCCTTGTGAATTTCGGTTAGGCTAAGCTTCCTAAACCCTAAGAAACACGAAAATTGTCTCCACTATCCTCATATCATAATCATCCTCTTGCTAAGTGTGTTTGTGAGCCATTAGAGGTATTACACTTGTGACACTAAGTTCTCAAAGTCAAGATCTACAAGGTCTTAGATTGTTATTACACTATAACAATCAAGGTATGTATTTTGATCCCTATGATGTGAATTTCGATTATAATACATAGATCCTACAGTTTCTTGTATTGTGTTCATTGTTTGCATGTTCAATTAGAGAAAACATAGATCCCATCAATTTAGGGTTGCATGCACACATAGGATATGTTGTTATACTCAAAACCCATCAATTACACATTGGATGCTAGCAGTTTGCGAGACTCTTGCATGTGTTATTGGTTTATATGTTTGATATGTATGATATTTGGTATTTAGGGGAATTCACTAAGATTTGTTCCTACTGTTTTAGTTTGTGTTTTAGGTACTTCTAATTCGAAAGGGAAGAGCCCAAGATGTTTGCAGTACACACACCACATTGTTCTGTATTTGGTACTACTCTGATGTATTTGGATGTATATTGATACACTCTGATGTACTATTGTTTCTATGATGTTGTTTTGGAAAATGGTTTTATTAATCTAAAAATCAAAAATTTTGGGCTTTTTTTTTTGCAAGAGCCTCCTCATAACAGGCGCATCTGCCTTGCTCTGGCGGCCATCAGTAATATGAAGAGTTGCTAGAGCGAGGCTTTCCAGCTTACATCCGAGGAGGCTCGCGAAGCACCTGATGATGTGACAACCCGATATTTCGATTCTATGTAATGACTTAAAAAGTCAAGTATTGTAACCACTTTTGAAAATAATGAAATCAACTTTGAAAATAAAATGTACAAAAGTCATTATTTGGTTACCTACTATGTTAAATATCATTAAACCATCAGCTTACATAAAAAGAACGTCCAAATCTGACTTCGTATGAGGAAGTTATGACTTTTCCAAGTTCGGTATAACAGTAGACAACTAAAAACTCGAAACAGAGAGCGAGCGACTTTTGGCCGGAATGACCTAAATGAGAATCGAAGGTCTCGACAATGGTATTTCAACGGTAAAAAGTCTGGCAAAAACAGACATCGGATAAAGAAGTTATGGATTTCTAACGAACTTTTCTTACCCCAACCTTTTAAAAATAAATAATAAAAATAATTTCAAAATTTGCTAATGGAGTCTAATCGGAAGTTGTAGATCGTAGTCTCACCTACGCGTGGATATAAAGAACGTTGAAAACGGAGTTCGTATGAAGAAGATATGAATTTTTGAAGTTTACTAAATAATTAAAATATAAATTTAAATCAAATTTCGTTATTATCCGAAGGGGGAGTCACCGGGCCAATCCGAGTTACGCCCAGCGTAACAGTGTACGTCCAACGTACTCGAGGACTAGGCCTCGGAGCATCCACGTCGTCCCTATACGAAGCTATGCCCAGTCCCATCCGAGGCAGTCGAGGATGCGGTCACGCATGGGCGTACGCCCAATGTACCGAGGCGGTTCCCAGCCCCTATAAAAGGGATGCGAGGGTTCCGGGAAAATTGCTCATTTTCTCTCATCTTTCTTGCGTTTTTGCCTCGTTTTTAGTGCACGTGATATCCCGAAGCCCCGGTTTACATACTCAAGCTCCGAAGGTAGTTTGCGCTCCCGAGATTCCCGAGAATCCCGAGAAAATCCACTTTCTCAAGTCAAAGTTCTGCTCGGTTTTTGTCTGGTATTCTTCAATCTTTCAAGTGAGTTCATACCCTTATAAACTACGCTTTTAAATGTTTGATAAATGCTTTTTATACAATATTAAGGGGGGAAATGCAAGTAAACACACAGTTATTATCGTGTGTAACCTAAAGTTTCACTATATAAACTTTTTATATAAGTAATCATATGTGATTCATAAACTACTACATGAGTATTCTCGTATGAAATATATATTCTCGATAACACCTTGTCTTGTGGAAATAAAATGTGTTTATATGTATATGTATACGAATCAAATACTCCATTTTTACATTAAGTATATGTGATCAGTTATGCCACTTTACGTGTTATACTTTATATAATGAGTGAGCATTACACTAGGGTTTATTATATGAACGACACACACTTTGAAAAACTATAATAGGTATAGTTTACGAGGAAATCATGAACATTTACATACTAGGAACACTATATCAAAGAGATATTTTCATATACAAGAACAAATGAACATTTCCATACATAAATCTGTTTTATACTAAATTTTGTGAGACATTTCACGTACTTTCAAGTATGCATTTTAAGTCATGTATTATATACCATAATCCCTTGTAGGGGGAGCATGATACTTGTGTATAGATCTATACAGGATTGACAATCCCACACCTAAGCTGTTAGCTACAGCTAGGCCGGCAGGCCTGGTGTGACAAACGTCATAACTTTCCAACGCCTAAAGAACATTGATATAGACATCTTGGTCAAACAACATGGTTATAAGACTCACATGGAGTATTCAAAACACATTTATTTACGGTATTTTTCAAATGCCTTAATGATTTACACATAAAACCACGATTTTAGGCATGAAAAGCACTATTGCATTACAGTTTTGGAACAATCAAACTACCATCTACTATAGTAGAAAATATGGGATTTTCTAGGAACATTTAACATGTACAAACCATTTTCATTCTTTTTCATATAAACACTGTCACTAAGTACTTATGAACTCACCATCTTAAATGCTGACCTGCTCTTTCAAAACCACTTGTATTTCTCAGGGATTCAGTAATACAGGTAAACTGCAGCTTTTGAAGAAAGGACGCAACGACGTTAGTTTAATTTCATTTTAAACATCATATTGTAATTTCTTTTGAAACAAGTAATTTTCAACAATGTAAACTTTTAAATTATATATGTGATGGTTGTATTGCTTTCTTTACTATGTATTCAATTGTTGCGATACTACATGAAGTCATCCGCCCTCGAACGATTCCGTCGTTCTGGTTTGGGGTGTGACAGATGAGGTGAGGGTTATGTATCTTCTCCTTATCTATTTATTTATTTTTATTTTATGCTTATATTTGTATGCTTTGTTTTAGGATCATTCTTTTTGAACGGTATCTCTGCCTTGGTATTGTTTGATTCGAGGGAGACCCAATCTTTTGTATCTCTTGCGCTCAACAAGAGGTTTGTTAGTGCTCAAAGGGAGCTAGACTTTCCATTAGAGGTTGAGATTGTGGATGAACGATATGTCCGGGTATCGCGGCTTCATCTTGGTTGTGTCCTTGATATAATCAACGAGCATTTTCCGATCGATTTTGTTCTCATTCTTTTGCGTGGGAATAAGGTTATTGTAGGGATGGACTGATTGAGCCCTATTGGGGAAGTGATTGACTATGAGCATCAGTTAGTGCGTATTCAAACCCCAATTGGGGGAGCCTTAGTGGTTCAGAGAGAGAGAGAGATAGAGAGAGAGAGAGAGAAAAAAAGAGAGAGAGCTTAGTGTGGGCTGAGTATAGGTAAAGCAGCTAGGGCCAGGAGATATCTACAGCAGTGTTGTTCTAGATTTATTGCCTATGTTTGGAATACCTAGGAGAAGGTTAAGACGATTGTGGACGATTTAACAAGTGTTTGGGAATACCCGGATGTATTCCTGGAGGATTTTCCTCGGGAGCCTCCAGAGAGGTAGGAAGAGTTTAGGATTGACCTGGTTTCGACTGCGGCTCCGATAGCCAATTTACCGTATTGGTTAGCTCAATAGATACAGGATTTGTTTACACAGCTACAAGAGCTGTTAGACGAGGGGTTTATTCGACCGAGCAGTTTACCATGGGGAGCATTAATCATGTTTGTGAAGAAGAAGGATGGGTATCATCAGATGTGTATTGATTAATAGGAGCTAAATAAGCTAACGGTGAAGAACCGTTATCTACTCCCGATGATTAATGATTTGTTTGATCAGCTTTAGGATGCATCTTGGTTTTCCAAGATTGATCTTCATTCGAGTTATTATCAGATGAGGGTCAGAGAGGAGGATGTGTAGAAAAAGGCCTTTCGAAATCGCTATGGTCATTACGAGTTCGTGGTGATGCCCTTCTGGCTCACCAATGCTCCAGCCACGTTCATGGACCTCATGAACCGTGTACGCATGCCGATGCTAGATCGGTCTATGATTGTATTCATTTACGATGTCATGGACTATTCCAAGACCCAGGAGCTGCATGAGGAGCACTTGTGGGAGGTGTTGGAAACTCGAAGGAGGGAGAGTTGTTTTGCGAAGTTCTCGAAGTGTGAGTTTTGGTTGTGCGATGTGTAGTTTTTGGGGTATCTTGTCAACCAGAACGGTATTCTGGTCAATCAGGCCAAGCTTGAGGCAGTGATGGGATGGGAGGATCCAAAGTCTCCATCTGAGATTCTAAATTTTCCTACCCTTGCAGTGTAACATTCTGTTTGAAATTAAATTAAATAAGTAAATGAATATAAATCCTAAACCCCGAGATGTAAACCATATTATTTTATTGTAACCCTAAATCTTTAATGATTTATCAGGGCGTTGGTTTTGGGTGTAAATATCATAAGTTTTTATTATTGGGGGTTAACTATAATTTTCGGAGTGGTTTTGTAAAGATTTCATAAGGTAGGGGGTGTTTGGTAAGTTTGGGAGTTGATATGAAAAATATTTTATGGGGAGGGACTGAACTTGGAAAAAGGAACATAAGTTTAGGTGAAGGTACGTGATTGAACCCGACGCTTCTTCCCTCTCTTTTTGTTGGAACAGCCCTAAACCTAACTCGTTTCTTCAGCCGCCACCATTCTTGGAGTCCTCTCAGTCGCCGTTGCATTTCCGAGTCCGACCGCCACCAGCTACCTCGCCATTGAAACGTCACCATCGCAACTTTGCTTTCGGACATCATGGGCACCTGGAAGAGCCACTGAGACCGGTGACTATAGTTGTATTCATCGCTGTGTGGGTCATGCGTGACCTAAAGGTTCTCAGGTACTTCGTAGCTGCCATCGGTAGCCTTTGGCTACTGTTCTCGTCGTTTTCGGAAATATATATGTCTATACATATATATACAATATATAACTAAGGATCAAATGACACTCGGACAAACAAAAGGGTACTCTAGGTCCACAACCAAACAAGGAACAGAAAATAAAGTGAGTTATCAGTCCTAATTCCTTCCAACCTTACTTATATAACTATATGTAACGCCTGCAGATCCGGGCTAGTCAATTTAGAGGTAATAGGGGTCGAAAACGACTTTTTGACAAAATATTATTTAGAATAAATAATCTTAACCAATTTCTATAATATGTCACAAGGTTTCCATACATATAAAGAACGCCGAAATCCGAGTTATAACGAAGAAGTTATGACCCGTCGAAGTTTCGCGACAGAACCGACACGGTACCGGGAGGCGTAAATAGTGAATTTACGATGGAGGACTTTTTAGCCTTAGTGATCTAAACGAAAGTCTTAGATATGTTAAACCGATAAAATTCATAAAATGAACGCCCAAATCTGACTTCGTATGAAGAAGTTATGATTTTTCTAAGATTCGGCTTAGCAGTGTACAGCCCGAAACTCAAATTTTAGTTCGATCGGTTTTTGGTTTACGCGACCTAAATGAGAGTTGAATATCTCATTAATAGTAACTTAACGGTAAAAAGACAGACGAAAATGGAGTCCGTATGAAGGAGTTACGAATTCTTCGCGGTCATTTAACAGTCTAAACGCCTCCTACTGTTAAATTTGAGATCGGTCGAGAATTAAATGACGGAGTCTAAACGAAAGTTGTATATCTTGATTTTACCTACGCGTGGATATAAAGAATGTTGAAAACGGAGCTCGTATGCGAAAGTTACGGGGTTTAGAAGTCAGCAGGGTGCTGCTGCAAAAAGGGTGACGTGGTTGAATATGGGCCAAGGCTTTCTCCCCAAGGAAAGCCATCAGGTGATGACACATGGCACTGACTCGGCAAGTCAGTAAACCGAATCGGTGAGTTCGTCAGGATTTCACCCTAT
The DNA here is from genome assembly GCF_052625555.1 of Lactuca saligna. Classification (NCBI taxonomy): domain Eukaryota; kingdom Viridiplantae; phylum Streptophyta; class Magnoliopsida; order Asterales; family Asteraceae; genus Lactuca; species Lactuca saligna. Next base: position 142,014,588 of record NC_136425.1, read on the forward strand.
AAATAGAGGTGCCGGGTTCCCTCATTTCCTCACCCCTCAACCATCTTCTTTCTCTCTCTAAACTCTCTCTCTAAGCCTCCCTAACCCCCCAAGCCTAGGGTAACTCCCTAGCATGAGGAGAAAGCCCCGGAGCGCCCGATGGATTCGAGAAAAGAGCCTTTCGGCTCGGGAAACGCTGTTCCAGCGAAGCCCGGTTTTGCGAAAAACCCGCTGTAAGTGACCTACGCCTACGCTAGTTTTAATATAGCATCTAATTAATTATAGTAACATTATTAGGACCTTAAAATAATTGTGTGGCTATTATTATGAGTTATATTGAGTGTTATTTAACGCTTATATAATAATAATAATAATAATAATAATAATAGCTAGACTATTAATTAGTCACGGTTAACGTCAGACTAAACCCTAGTCATATTGATACTAGGTTTTGTCAAGGAAATTGTTTTAAGAGCAACGAAGTGTTGTCCGAGTGCCGACTCACCACCTAATCAAGTGAGTGTGCATAGTTACTTTCATCTTATACATAGATATGAAGTATCTTACATAAATTACGTGTTATGTGTTCCCAAAAACAAAACATGATAAAACCTTCATCTTATACATAGACATCCCCAAAATCTTGGCCAGAAAAGACCGATTTTCATTTATGCTTTTAAATATTTTCAGAGTAAATCCTTTTGATTTGAAAGAGTTGCGGAATTTGTACCCAAAAACAAAACATGATAAAACAATGTTTACCGAAGCATTTCATAAAAGAAATGTATTTTCATTATAATCAAAACTCGGGGTGTCATGTTCCGATATAGACCAATAAGCATAAACGATAACATTACAAGTCATTCAACAAATATTTACATATACAGACTTGTAAACAAAACAACTTGATGGTTCATCCATCTTACGCCCTTGCGCCACTTCCTGTAATACAAATAAAACTGAGTGGGTCAGGCTTGGGAGCCTGGTGAGCATATAGGGTTTTCAACCCACAATAAATAATTAAATTAATTATTATCAACCAACAATAACCCAGTTACCCATTCCCGTTATTCTCACTTTACGTCCCTAAAATAACTAACACAAGGGACCTAATCTAAGAATATTTTCACCGGGGTGACAACACATGCTGCGGGGTTTCCTCAGCAATATAAGTCAAATAAGGCAACCATGAGGGGGATGGAATACAGCGAATGAACACCCAAGTTCATTAACACCTACAGGTTATGAGCCTGCTAGCGTTCCACTGAACTATCTAGAAAAGTCCGTGGTCGTCATCTAAATTCCGCTAGATGACTGGATCAAAACAACAACGAGGCCTCTCATCTGTTTATTACACACCAACTATCTACCCATGTTCTACCCAACATATTAGTAGATAAAAACATACATTTTTATACATATTTTCAAAACTTGTATAGCATGCTTGATCAATACATTTTCCACATAACAGATGAGGCACACACACATAACACGTATTTCATATAGAAATAATCATATCTGTAAGATAGAAGAAAGTGAATATACATTCACACACATAACAACAAAATATACACATAACACGTATCTCGTATAAAATACTTCATAGTTATACGTTATGAGAAAGTAACAACGCATTCACACGTATAAACGACAATAAACTTAATACCCTGGAACCATACTTGTATTATTATTGCGTTTATGAAAGGTAGTAAACACTCACTTGATCAGAAGATGATCGGACAGCACTACGACTTGCAGAAGTAGTAATCCACAGCAGATCTGGAAGATCTCTACGAAAATCGAACTTCTCGCGGGCAGAGCTTCGGCTCGGAAACCGCACTTCTCGGGATCTTCGGGATCTCGGGACTCGCTTCGGGACTCGGGAATATTATCGGGGCTTCGGGATGGCTTCGGGGGTAAAACCGCAGAGCTTCGGCAAAAAAGCGAGAGGAACTTAGCAATTTGGCCGGCTGCCCTCGCATCCTATTTATAGGAGGCTGGAACCCCCTCGTACGCGGGGCGTACAGCAGTACGCAGCGAGTACTGCCTCCGAATTGCGTCACTGCATGCGTCATCCGAAGTGTCGACACTTTGGCTGTACGCGGGGCGTACTCGAGTACGCGGCGCGTACCTCGGATCAGAGCTGTGACTCGTCTTCGGATAATGCTTCCGAATTTCCAATTAAAAATAAATACAAATTAATTAATAAACTTCGGAAATTCATATCTTCTTCATACGAACTCCGTTTTCGACTTTCTTTATATCCACGGAAAGGTGAGACTACGCTCTACAACTTTCGTTTAGACTCCGTCGGCTAATTTTGACTTTATTTTTATTATTTATTTTTAATAGGCCGGGACAGAAATTTTCGTTATAAATTCATAACTTCTTCGTTTGACGTCCGTTCTCACCTAACTTTTTATCGCTTTGATACTAACAACGAGATCTTCGATTCTCGTTTAGATCACTAAGGCTAAATATCGCTCTAACGTAAATCTCACTTTTTACGTTAATCAGCGTTGTCGGTTCTGTCGCGAAACTTCGACAGGTCATAACTTCCTCGTTATAACTCGGATTTCGGCATTCTTTATATCTCCGGAAACCTTGTTTCAACTACTACAACATTATCTAAAGATATCAAGTTTATTTTACACTTAAATTTTGACGCTTATTTTTATTCTTAATTAATCAAACCACATAATTAAGCAATTAAGCACAAAACACATAATACTCAAATAATACAATCTTATTATTTCAAAACGGGTTACAAAGGTTAACCTAGACCATTACATTGCTAAAAATGGCAAGCCCGGAAACACAGGCGTTACAATTCTCTCCACCTTAGAATGATTCCGTCCTCGGAATCACACATCAACAAACAAATGCGGATAGCGACTCAACATGTCACTCTCCGTCTCCCAGGTGAGATTCGGCCCATTCGTGTGTTTCCATCGGACAAGCACTAACTCGACCATCTTGCGTCGCAACTTCTTCGTCTTTCGGTCAACAATTGCCTCTGGTTCTTCAATCAACCTTTTGTTCTCATCGATTCTCAACTCCGAAAGTGGAATCATGTCGGGAACTTCCCCTGTGAACTTCCGTAAATAACACACATGAAAAGTGTTATGAATTCCGTTTAGTTCTTCTGGTAGTTCGTGCTTGTAAGCTTGGTTCCCAATCCTCTGAAGAACTTTAAACGGTCCAATAAACCTTGGACTCAACTTTCCCCTTTTACCAAATCTTATAAGTCCCTTCCACGGCAAGACTTTAAGCAAAACCGAATCCCCAACTTCAAAAGTCATCGGTCTTCGCTTCTTGTCAGCATAGCTCTTTTGACGATCCTGAGCTGCTAACATTCTTTCCCTAATTATTTTCAACTTTTCAGCAGTTTGATGAACCATCTCCGGTCCCATAAACTGCTTTTCCCGAGCCTCAAGCCAACAAGACGGCGTACAACACTTTTGTCCATACAAAGCTTGGTAAGGTGCCATCTTAATGCTCGAGTGAAAACTATTGTTATAGGAAAATTCTACCAACGGTAAATGTTCATCCCAATTACCTAGGAATTCCAAGGTACATGCTCTCAGCATATCTTCAAGTGTTTGTATCGTTCTTTCACTCTGACCATCAGTCTGCGGATGGTAAGCTGTACTTAAACACAACTTGGTACCCATTTCCTCTTGTAGACATTTCCAAAACCTTGAGGTGAAACGACTATCACGATCCGACACAATTGTTAGCGGAACACCGTGAAGTCTCACAATTTCCTTCACATAAGAATTCGCAAGCTTTTCCATAGACCATTTCTCCCTGGCTGCTATGAAATGCGCACTCTTAGTGAATCGATCAACGACCACCCAAATCATGTCGTGACCATTCTTTGTTCTGGGTAGTTTAGTGACAAAATCCATAGCAATGTCTTCCCACTTACCCATAGGCACAGGTAAAGGTTCTAAACTCCCATACGGTTTCTGATGTTGTGTCTTGACTCTCGCATAAGTCACACACTCGGCCACATACTTTGCAACATCAAGCTTCATCGTCGGCCACCAGTAGTAGGGTTTCAGGTCCCTATACATTTTAGTGCTACCGGGATGAATCGAATACATGGTCTTGTGAGCTTCTTCCATCAGAAGATCTCTAATCCCTCCTGACTTAGGTACCCAAATACGATCTTGGAATACCTTCAGTCCATGACCGTTTGAACCAAACACCAACGTTTTACCCAAACGTTCCTCCTTTCGGTCATTTTTCTCCGAAGCTTCCTCTTGAGCTTTCTTTATACTTTCCACAATGGTCGAGACAACTTCAATTCTCAACGCTCTTGGCCTTTTCCTTTCAAGATTGACTTTCCGACTGAGAGCATCAGCAACAACATTAGCCTTACCGGGGTGGTAAAGTATCTCGCAGTCGTAGTCCTTGACTAATTCCAGCCAGCGTCGTTGCCTCATATTCAATTCCTTCTGATTAAAGAGATATTGGAGACTCTTATGATCTGTGAAAAGTTTGCACTTAGTGCCATAGAGGTAATGCCTCCATATCTTCAGAGCGAAAACTACCGCTGCCAACTCCAAATCATGAGTCGGGTAATTCTTTTCATGCTCCTTCAGCTATCGAGACGCATATGCTATCACCTTTTCTCTTTGGGTCAAAACACAACCCAATCCAACCCCAGACGCATCGCTATAAACGGCGAAGTCTTCAACTCCATCGGGTAGAGAAAGTATCGGTGCCTCGCATAGCTTCTTCTTTAACTTCTCGAATGCTTCTTTATGCTTATCACTCCAAGCATAAGTAGCTCCTTTGTGGGTCAAAGCTGTCAACGGACTAGCGATCGAAGAAAAGCCTTGGATAAACCTTCGGTAATATCCGGCTAATCCTAAAGAGCTTCGAATCTCCGTGGGACTTTTCAGTTGTTCCCACTTCATCACAGCTTCAATCTTCGCTGGATCAACCATTATCCCTTCTTGGTTGACCACGTGACCCAAGAATTGGACTTCAAGAATCCAAAAATCACATTTTGAGACCTTAGCATACAGCTTCTCCTTCTTAAAAACTTCTAACACTTCTCGCAAGTATCTGCCATGCTCCTCCTGGCTTTTTGAGTAAATCAGAATGTCGTCTATGAACACTATCACGGATTTATCAAGGAACGGATTACAAACCCTATTCATTAAATCCATGAATGTTGCCGGAGCATTGGTTAGTCCAAACGACATAACCAAGAACTCGTAGTGTCCATATCTAGTTCTGAACGCAGTCTTCTCTATATCCTGTTCTCTTACTTTCAGCTGATGATATCCTGACCTAAGATCGATCTTCGAGAAATAGCTCGAACCTTGCAATTGATCAAATAGGTCATCAATCCTTGGCAACGGATACCTATTCTTTATTGTTGCCTTGTTCAGCTCTCTGTAATCAATGCACATTCTCATACTTCCATCTTTCTTCTTCACGAATAACACCGGAGCTCCCCAGGGCGATGAACTAGGTCTAATGAAACCTTTGTCCAACAACTCCTGAAGTTGCATCATCAACTCCTTCATCTCCGTCGGTGCTAATCGATAAGGTGCTTTTGCTATTGGCGTGGTTCCTGGTAACAAGTCTATTTTGAACTCTACTTGTCTATCAGGTGGTAATCCAGGAAGATCTTCGAGAAATACTTCCAGATAATCACACACCACAGGAATACTCTGCATCACCTTCTTTTCCTTCTTAGCATCAATCACGAATGCTAAATATGATGTACATCCCTTGGTCAAACACTTTCTGGCTTTCATTAGAGAAATGATCCCAGAATTTACTCGGCGTTTGTCCCCATACACCATAAATGAATCTTTTCCAGGCGGGTTTACTTTAACTATCTTCTTCTTGCATAAAATTTCGGCATCATTGGCGCTGAGCCAATCCATTCCCAACATGATGTCGAAACCATTAAGTTCGATAGGCAATAATTCCTCGTGGAACTTATTCCCATTCAAGTCGATTAAGATGTTTTTCATACGATGGCTAACAGGTACAAACTTGCCACTAGCAACTTCGACTAATAAAGCATTATCTAGTCTATCAATAGGCAAAGCTAGTTTTCTACCAAATTCATGCGATATAAAGGAGTAGTTGGCTCCAGAATCAAATAAAATTTGGGCAGGCAAATTGTTAACGAGAAAGGTACCTGAAGCGACATCAGCTTCATCCTTAGCAGCTTCCAGTGTCATCTGGAATGCTCTCGCCTTCGGCTTTGGTGGAATGTTGGGCTTAGCTGCCTCCTTCTTCTTCGGACAGTCTTTCAAAATGTGCCCTTCTTCATTACAACCAAAACACATCCTTTTGTTGTTCGGACATTCATTGGCAAAATGTCCAACCTTTCCACACTTGTAGAAAGTTACATCCTCGCTACATTTCCCGAAGTGCTTTTTCTTACACTTTTCACACCACTTTGCTTCTCCTCCTTTTCCCCCACCAAACCTTTTCGAATCAGATTTTGAAAATTTACTTTTCTTATCGGAACCAGATGTTCCCTCAAACTTCCTCTTCTCACCAACCTCAACATTGTTGGTGGTTCTCCCCTTGATCATGTTCTCAACAGACTTGGCAGCCCAGATAGCTGCCTCTAGAGTAAGTGCCTGACGTACTGGCACTTCGTACTCCCATGGAAGTCCCTTCGCATACCGATCCACCTTAGTCAGCTCGTCTGGAACGATACGCAAGGCAAAATCCATCTTGTCGGTGAAGTTATTGGTGTATTCATCAACTGACATACTGCCTTTCGTTAGAGTCAGAAACTTGTTCTCTAGCTCCAATAGATTTTGAGCCGAACAGAACTTGCGCTTGAACTGCACCAAGAATTCTACCCATGACAATTGCAGTGGCTCATTTGGGCTCAAAGTTTTCCGTAGAGTGTTCCACCAACGAACGGCTCCACTTCGGAATTGACGCACGGCATAGATAGTTTGCAACTTACCTCTGCAGCCACACGTCATGAAGGCTAGCTCCATTTCAGAGATCCAATCCATAACCCCAATCGGATCCTCCTTTCCATTGAAGGTCGATGGTTTGCAAGTCAAAAAGTCCTTGTACTTGCATCCCATTCCATCATTCCTTCCATCGTGGTTATCTTGCCTAACTATCGGTGGGTTGGCTTGACCAACTGATCCACTGAAGTTTCCACCTTCTGAGTGCCCTTCATTTAATTCAGGCTCTTCCACACGAATCGACAGTTCTTCACGATTTTGTTGAAGCAACCATCTAGTTTCATCCATCTGACGATCCAACATCGTCTGAATCATCAATTGCACACCAGCCATGGTTATTGGCTCAGGTGCTGCTGCTACAACAGGTCTTTGTTCAATCACTGGTGGTTGATTCCTGTTTTCATCAGCATTTCCAACTCCACTTCTTGTTCTCACCATTTTTGATCTACACACCGAATAAGGTGAAATTAGATCCTTATTCACGATAGATATTCAAATCATCCTTATCACTCTGAAACGTTTACATGCTAGTTCTAATATCGTAGACGTACGCTTAGAATCCTACACACATAAAGTTTCTAGATCCGGTCGGCAACAGACCATAGATCCGAACAAATAATATCATATATGGCAACATATAACATTTAGCACATAAAGCATTTTAGGCAACTTTCCTAAAATAAACTAGTGCTTGTGTCTAAAACATAATAGACACACATCTCAAAATTCCACTTAGCATTCTAAGTTTAAGTCTAGAAATCCTAAAAATTCCTAGTTCGCTTAAATTAATGCTCTGATACCAACTGTGACATCCCCAAAATCTCGGCCAGAAAAGACCCATTTTCATTTATGCTTTTAAATATTTTCAGAGTAAATCCTTTTGATTTGAAAGAGTTGCGGAATTGGTTCCCAAAAACAAAACATGATAAAACAATGTTTACCGAAGCATTTCATAAAAGAAATGTATTTTCATTATAATCAAAACTCGGGGTGTCATGTTCCGATATAGACCAATAAGCATAAACGATAACATTACAAGTCATTCAACAAATATTTACATATACAGACTTGTAAACAAAACAACTTGATGGTTCATCCATCTTACGCCCTTGCGCCACTTCCTGTAATACAAATAAAACTGAGTGGGTCAGGCTTGGGAGCCTGGTGAGCATATAGGGTTTTCAACCCACAATAAATAATTAAATTAATTATTATCAACCAACAATAACCCAGTTACCCATTCCCGTTATTCTCACTTTACGTCCCTAAAATAACTAACACAAGGGACCTAATCTAAGAATATTTTCACCGGGGTGACAACACATGCTGCGGGGTTTCCTCAGCAATATAAGTCAAATAAGGCAACCATGAGGGGGATGGAATACAGCGAATGAACACCCAAGTTCATTAACACCTACAGGTTATGAGCCTGCTAGCGTTCCACTGAACTATCTAGAAAAGTCCGTGGTCGTCATCTAAATTCCGCTAGATGACTGGATCAAAACAACAACGAGGCCTCTCATCTGTTTATTACACACCAACTATCTACCCATGTTCTACCCAACATATTAGTAGATAAAAACATACATTTTTATACATATTTTCAAAACTTGTATAGCATGCTTGATCAATACATTTTCCACATAACAGATGAGGCACACACACATAACACGTATTTCATATAGAAATAATCATATCTGTAAGATAGAAGAAAGTGAATATACATTCACACACATAACAACAAAATATACACATAACACGTATCTCGTATAAAATACTTCATAGTTATACGTTATGAGAAAGTAACAACGCATTCACACGTATAAACGACAATAAACTTAATACCCTCGAACCATACTTGTATTATTATTGCGTTTATGAAAGGTAGTAAACACTCACTTGATCAGAAGATGATCGGACAGCACTACGACTTGCAGAAGTAGTAATCCACAGCAGATCTGGAAGATCTCTACGAAAATCGAACTTCTCGCGGGCAGAGCTTCGGCTCGGAAACCGCACTTCTCGGGATCTTCGGGATCTCGGGACTCGCTTCGGGACTCGGGAATATTATCGGGGCTTTGGGATGGCTTCGGGGGTAAAACCGCAGAGCTTCGGCACAAAAGCGAGAGGAAATTAGCAATTTGGCCGGCTGCCCTCGCATCCTATTTATAGGAGGCTGGAACCCCCTCGTACGCGGGGCGTACAGCAGTACGCAGCGCGTACTGCCTCCGAATTGCGTCACTGCATGCGTCATCCGAAGTGTCGACACTTTGGCTGTACGCGGGGCGTACTCGAGTACGCGGCGCGTACCTCGGATCAGAGCTGTGACTCGTCTTCGGATAATGCTTCCGAATTTCCAATTAAAAATAAATACAAATTAATTAATAAACTTCGGAAATTCATATCTTCTTCATACGAACTCCGTTTTCGACTTTCTTTATATCCACGGAAAGGTGAGACTACGCTCTACAACTTTCGTTTAGACTCTGTCGGCTAATTTTGACTTTATTTTTATTATTTATTTTTAATAGGCCGGGACAGAAATTTTCGTTATAAATTCATAACTTCTTCGTTTGACGTCCGTTCTCGCCTAACTTTTTATTGCTTTGATACTAACAACGAGATCTTCGATTCTCGTTTAGATCACTAAGGCTAAATATCGCTCTAACGTAAATCTCACTTTTTACGTTAATCAGCGTTGTCGGTTCTGTCGCGAAACTTCGACAGGTCATAACTTCCTCGTTATAACTCGGATTTCGGCATTCTTTATATCTCCAGAAACCTTGTTTCAACTACTACAACATTATCTGAAGATATCAAGTTTATTTTACACTTAAATTTTGATGCTTATTTTTATTCTTAATTAATCAAACCATATAATTAAGCAATTAAGCACAAAACACATAATACTCAAATAATACAATCTTATTATTTCAAAACGGGTTACAAAGGTTAACCTAGACCATTACATTGCTAAAAATGGCAAGCCCGGAAACACAGGCGTTACAGTAGATGAAATAGTTGGGGAGTGATGAAATAAAATAATGAGATATAGGTGATGATAGGAAGGTGATGATAATTAGGTGAGGATAGATAGGTGATTATGAATCGGTGATGTAGGATACTACAACCTTGTCCGACAATTTAGAGATGCAGTCATCTACCAGAGTATAGATGGCGACCACGGACTATTATAGACAACCCCGTGGAAACACCAGCAGGCTCATAACCTGTAGGTGACGAATTACGAGTTCAGGCGATGTTGTAACTACGTATTCATGCGATGATAGTTTAAACCTTATTATGAAGTACGAGTCCAGGTGATGTTGCGGCTACGTATTCATGCGATGATAGTCTAATCCTTATTATGAATTACGAGTCCAGGCGATGTTGTGGCTACGTATTCATGTGATGATAGACTAACCCTTATCATGATTTACAAGTCCAGGCGATGTTGTGGCTGCGTAATCATGCGATGATACCCTAACCCTTGCTTGACACATATTGAGGGGGTAATCCCTGAATTAGTATTCTCTATGCAATGTAGGCGATTATCCTTAGGTAAAGTTTGTAGGAACAATCATATAAGGAAATACGATGTAAGGATATGAGAAGTAAATATGATATAGGAGATGACCCTTGAGATAATATCTTTAGGGAAGACTAAAAGAAGATAATGGGGATGGGTAATTGGGTTGATTGTTTGATTGTTTAAACATAATAATTATACTATTGTGGGTTGAAAACCCTATGTACTCACCAGGTGTCCCAAACTGACCCACTCAGTTTATTTATATCACAGGTGTTGATATGAAGTCACAATACACTGAGAGATTTAAAGAGATGTAGATCACTAGTGTAAATAAATGTAAGTTTCGTTTATGCTTATGTTTCTGTATTAATGATGACATCCCAAACGTTTTAACATAAATAAGATACGTTTCTTCGAAAATGTTTTGATAACGTATTTATCGTATTTTTCTGTGAACAAATTCCGTAATATTTTTATGAAAAGAAGTACTCTGATTTTTATAAAGCATAAACAAAATCGGTCTTTTTTGGCCGTGAAAATGGGGATGTCACAGTTGGTATCACAACATTAGTTTAAGCGAACTAGGAATATGGATTTATTTCTAGACTTAAACTTAGAATGCTAAGCGATGATTGTGAGGTGTGAGCACTAGCTTATTTTAGGAATGATGCCTAAATTGCTTTTATGTGCTAAATGATTTGTTATGCTATAGTTTGATCGGATCTATGGTCTATTGCCGACCGGATCTGGAAACCTTATGTGTTTAGGATTCTAAACGTACGAATACGATATTAGAACTAGCATGTAAACGTTTCGGAGTGATAAGGATGATTTAAACGTCAATCCTAAGTAAAGGTCTAGATTCACCTTATTCGGTGTATAGATCAAGATGGCAAGAACCCGTAGCGGAAACGTGAATGCAAATGAGAATAGGAACCAGCCCCCAGTGGTTCAGCAAATACCTGTTGTAGAAGAAGTTTTACCTGAGCCAATCACCATGGCTGGAGTTCAAGCCATGATTCGGGCTATGCTAGCTGAACAAAGGGAAGAAATGAGACATATATTCCACGAAAATAGGGATGAACCTACCATACATGCGGAGCCAACCGAGCCAATTCCCGATCAATCTGAGGAAGGGAACTACAACCACCAAGTGAGTCAAGTAGGGACTTAAGGTGAACGAAAGGATGGCCCGGAGAAGAGAAACAACAAGGATGGACGAATGTACAAGAACTTCTTAAGTGCAAGACCACCAAGTCTCTCAGGGAGCCCGAAGCCTGTGGAAATTATGGATTGGATCTCCGAGATGGAGATGGTGTTTGAGAGTTGCGACTGTAGCAACAAGCAGAAAACCGTCTTTGCAATCAGACAACTAAAGACCGGAGTCTTGAGCTGGTGGAAGCTATTGGCAGATACGATGCCCAAGGGAGAAGCAAGCAAGATGTCTTGGGAAGATTTCCTGAAGCAACTGAAAATGCAGTACTGCTCTGAGTAGGATCTAATAGAGATCAACAACAAGTTTCAGAACCTAAAGAAAGGAAAAATGAGTGTCACCGAGTACGCTGCAAGTTTTACGGAGAAGATGAAGCTTGTTCCTTACCTAATTCCAACGGAACTTTCCAAGGTCAACATGTTTGCCAATGGATTACCAGCGGACTTTGGTCCAATGGTCAAACAAGCAACCACTTTGAAAGCCGCCATCTGGGCAGCCAAGAATGTTGAGACCCAAATAAGAGAAAAGGGTCTGGAGAAAGCTGAAGTTGGTGACACTAGACGTCATGCCCAGTCAAATAGCACTAGAGCAGGTACATAATTCACAAGAAAAGTACCTAACAAGAGCAATATCATAAGTAAACATAAATCAAATTAATAGAGTAACAAAGAAAGACATACCAGCCATGACGTCTAGTACCGCTCTGACCTCCTCTGCTGTCAGCTGGAATGCTCTCCCTCGAGCCATCGAAACCTCGGTCTTCCCCCGCCACCCATTAGTGATGCACACAGTGATGGGAGCAAGAGCTTGAGCCATCCTTGATGCAAGCTGAGGACACTGCGACCTCATGTGATCTGTCTAGTTACAATTGAAGCAACCCCGAATTCCCTTGGGGTAATCCTTCACCATGTGGCCCTCCTTGCCACACATGTAACAAATAGTTCCTGACTGAAAGGGTCCCTCATGACCCTTGTTGCATGTGCAACCCTTCTGCCACCAGCTCTCAAATCAGCAGGTTTGAACCGCTTAGCCATTGATTGCGACTACACTAGCCTCCTATCGCTCTTTCTCCTGGGCCTTACTCTCCTCTAGCACCTAGGTCTCCGGCTTGATCTCCCTCCTCCTGGCATTGGTTTGTAGCTTATCCTATGTCCGATACGAGGTGTTCGACATGAACTTACAGATATCCTTCCTTAGGATACTCAGATATTGGCTCACACTTGCCTACTCCGATGACACGTGTTCAGTGCTAAACAAGGCCCTCTCATGGAACATCTTAGTGATCTCAGTCACAGTTTCTGTATTATGCTTGAGTGACAGGAAATCTTGGTCCATCCCCTCACTTTAAACCAATGGCACAAACTTATCTCTAAAAATCTCAGTAAATCTCTCCGAACTCACTGCAGAATGCTCCGCAGGCGAATAGTAAACTATCACAAACTTCCACCAATCCTTCGCTCCTAAGCGAGGTAGGTTCAATGCAAAGAAAATCTTCAGATTATCTAGATAGGAGTAAGTGTAGAAACAACCCTCAACATCCAAAATCCATCTCATCGCAACAATCATGTCCTTGGTCCCTTCAAACATTGATGGCTTCATTTTTGAACTCTCAGTATCATATCAAATCACCCCCCTACGGTCTCACAATAGCAACGATTGTGGTGGCTGTGGCAGCAACAACGTCAGCGATGGCAGCATAGCTCTTGTCGAAAGTCACGATCAGCATGGTCTTAATATACTCGAACATCTATAGTATGGCCTCTTTGATTTTTGTGGCCGCCTCGGAGGCAACGATCCTACGGATCTCATCATCGCTGACACTCGACCTCTTTGGGTTGCTGGAGCCTGAATCTCGGGTAACCACCATATTGAAACATACAAGAAAAGATCAAAATCAGGATATAGTTCACACACAAAAACTTACATATTCCTTCATGTTCCTTAGTGCCCTAAGAATCCTTCTTGAGTCACGTATGGATTTGGTGCTTTTAGTAATGTGGGCCTAAATACTACCTTCCACACCAATCTGTATTTGTCTCAAGTCATCCTCCTAAGACCATAAGTCACAAGAACTATATTCTTTGAGGGTATCTACACATTCACCCTAAAGTTTTATCATTACTGCTACTAAGCACCTAGGCACTCGTCCTAGACTGCTCTACAAGCACCACTCCGCCTCACAAGCGTCTTTGTTATCCTCACCATTTTCTTCGCATATGCCAATTGTACATAATACAGGACTCACTAGACAGTCGAATAAATGATTTTACCTCAATTCCCTAACCAAATGAGGAGCAGGAAGAAATTCTAAAGCAGACCTTCTCAGGCTAATAAGTCCTAACTATGTACAATTATGCATTATACACCAAGCAAACAATAAGATAGGTTCAATCTTATAGTAGTAATCTCCTAGAAGGCATCGCAAATCATGCAACTCTATCATGCACTACTTGAGGGATCCTTAGCCTATCAACTAGCATTCAGTTCTATCTACTCATAAGATAACCACTCGCCATATCGCATAAAACATGTAGAGATATTTTAGGAAATCATTGCTCGAGCTCTGGCTGATTGTACACACTACGTCATCCAGTCTTTCTTCTTTTGAATTTTTTATTTCTTTTTGAAAAGTTTTTATGAAAACCCTAAGATCCTTAGTTTGAGATTGGAATCCCACAAGTGTTCATCTAAATCCTACAAACTAGTTCTCTGATACCAATTTGTAACATCCACATTTTTCAAACAATTTTTTTCATTTTTTTATTAACTAAAAACATTGTTCATAAAATAGTATCTAAAGAAAATTACAAGTATCAAATACAAATTATCATCATAATATCAGAGTGCCCTAAAATATCTGGAATCATCAACTGCAGTCGAATGTGTACAATCAAGCCTTCGCCTTCCCGCAGTCATTAGAAGTATCTAAAACACATGTAATCAACCACTACAAGCACAAAGCTTAGTGAGTTCCCCAAAATACCACGTACAACACCACCCAAATAAACAACTATGGGTTATCAACAACCCTAGAGACTACCCGAAGTCTCAGTAGGCAGACAATGCGCCCTGTGGGTTATCAACAAATCTGGAGAGTACCTAAAATCTTAGTACACATAGCAACACATATCACAGTAACAGAAAATGGACTCAGTTTATCAACACACACACACACACACACACACACACACATATATATATATATATACATATATATATATATATATATATATATATATATATATATATATATATATATATCAGTGTTGTAAAACTCACCGAGTTGGCCGATTACTCCTCTGAGTACTCGCTACTCGACCCTTTGCCGAGGCGAGTTACAGAATCCCGAGCACTCCTCGATCGACCCCTTACTGAACTGATCATTGTTGTGAAACTCGGTCAACTCGGTGGTTAATATATATAATATACTTAACGATTTATCATTTAATATGCACACATGTGACTATTACTACATATATATCTTAAATTTTCAGTAATTATTCACAATGTGAGACCATTATTTGTTTTTTTTTTAGTTTTTGTGTATTTACATGTATCTAATTTTATTATATATTTCAATCAACTTACGATTTTAACTGATGATTTTGACATATATAAGTTCCCTAAAAATATTACTACATGAATTACCAAATCCGAGTACTCCTGAGTACTTGCTACTCGGTAATCGGTAGAGCAGGTACCGAATAACGAGTTCTACAACCTTAATATATATATATATATATATATATATATATATATATATATATATATATATATATATATATATATATATATATATATATATATATATATATTTACACTACCACACATACAAGTATAGTGAGAAGATTCACATCGCACTGAAGACTGACTAGACTTAGCCTATTAATTACACCAAAACCCTAACTTCTAACATCACTAAAAACTCTATAACTCATACATGGGTGAAAGGAAAGGACCAAGCTTGCATCTTTATGACACCATGCACTCAAAAACGTCTGAAATGACAGCTCAAATGGTTTGGAGTAGTCCATACTCACAAAGGTGAAGGTTATAGGACAAAATGAACATAAACTCCCCCCACCCCTCTTTTCACTCTCTGTCACATTTCGAGTCCTCATTTTGTGGTTTTTTTTTTCTTCGAAGTGAACACATTAAAAAAAAATTGAAAAATATAATTTTTAATTTTTTTTATAAAAAAATTAGAAAAAGAAATTCTCCAAAAATCATAAAAAAATTAATGGATACTTCTACTCAAACTACTAGTGACTTTGTAAAATGATTTTTTTCATAAATAAGCTATCGAAGTATTTATTTTTAATTTTAAGAAGTATTAGTTTTTAAGAAAAAAGTTTAAACATAATATGATCCAAAATGTGATGATTCAAAATATTTATGATTCAATAAAAAAACTTTTGATTTAACTTGTTTATGATTTTTAATTTGTTATGATCTATAAATATTTAGAGTCGAATATTTTAAAATCCTTAATTATATTTTTTGTGATTCAAAATTAAATGATTCAAAATATATAATGATCCATATTTTTTTGAACAAAAATTATATTTAATTGAACATATTATTGATCCAAAATCATATGATTCAAAAATGATCTGATTCAAAATACTATCATTCAACATAATTTGATTTAAAATTTTATAATCCAAAAATATTATGATTAAAAATATATATATGAACGGAAAATTTTATTATCCTTAATATTCTTCTTAATTAAAATTTATAATTGTTAATCATTAAAAACTCAAACCGATAACTAGTTTAAAAAATCAAAAAACAAAATTAAAAAATAAACAATAGCACTAGTATGTTCAAGTATATAGTAAAAATATTAAAAAATAAAAATAAAAAAATATAACACGAAAATTAAATATTTTTTAAAAACAAAAAAAAAATTGAAAAAGAAAACTAAAAACTTTAAAACCAAAATATATATGTTTAAAGTTTTATTTTATTTTTTGAATTTTTATTTAAAAATTATAAAAAAAATATTTCTAAAAGTAAAAAATAAATAAATAAACGATATATACATATATATATATATATATATATATATATATATATATATATATATATATATATATATATACCCTTGCAAAACGACTGCGATAAACAATTCTTTTGGCAAATAATTTCCTTATGGGAAAATAATTATTAGATTTTTTTTAGTTATTATAAAAAGTTACAACTTTTCAATAAATTATTTATGTTTAGATGATATATTTATATTATTTGTTTATATAATTGATATAAATTAATTAACATGAGTTTCTAATTTAAGAAAACTAAATTCTCCCTAATAAATGAAAATAATTTTATCAATTGTTAATTTCTAATGAGTTTTGACATTTGTTATTTTATTGTATTTTTGAAATAAATTTTATCCACTTGTCAATTTCTGATTTATTTCAAATTTTAAAATTAAAGTCATATACTTATATATGTAAAGTATTAAATATATTATAAATGAAATTAAATTGCAATCAATACGTTTTTTATTTTCTTATTTTTAAGTTTGACATTAAAAAATATTTGTTGCTTACACTTTAATATTTCATTTTTTTTAAATTAACCCGTATAATAAACAGGTCACGCACCTAGTTAATTTATACACATAAATTTAATATTTCTTCAAATTAAATTTCTTAATAACCTTCCTTAATTTAAGGCTTCAAACTTTTGACAAGTATTAATGATTTATATATATATATAATTTTGTACAAAAATATTTGTACCTTATACTACTTAAAATTCAAAATATAACTAATATGTTTTATAATACAGTATAATACCACAACAATTGTTTAATAATAATTGCTTCCCGCCGACTCCAGGATGTTGTGGCTCGCCCCTTCTTTTTAATATTAGATTGTATTAATCTTCTAATTAAATGAAGTATTGTTTTGTCAAGTATGCCCATTTTTAATTAAATATGTATTAGAGTTGAGAATTAAAGTGTTTGCAAGATAGTTTGTAAATGACTGGTGTGGAAGTTTTTTTTTTTTTTTTTAAATCTAATGGTTTTAACTTTATTATTTTCATATTTGATTATTGTTTCTTAATTATGTTTATATTTAAAGTACGTTTGCTTATTAGTTTTATGTTTGAATCTTAACGATGAAGTTAATTTAAATAAAATGATGATTTATTTTGAAGTTTCTAAACCATAGATGCCGCACCGCACAATATATTGTGGTTTATGACTTTTGAGGTGTGGTTTGCGATTTTGATTTTTCGTAAACCGTACAGTTTGCTGTTTTGACTATAAACCATATCACATCGTTCCATGTAGACCCCTATATCTATATATGTGTTTTACACCAAATCATTACTAAAAATATGATAATACCCCTTTTTAATTTTTTGAATTTTAAACTACAAAAGAAAACGGTAAACAAGCATTACATTTGGATTCTACGGTAGTTTGTAAACTTATCTTTTATCAAAATAATTATTTTGCGTGGTAAAGAAATTTTACAAAGGCTATATGTTTAATATTAGATTATTTTGTTTGTTCTTTGTTGAGAAAAGAAACTTCCTAAAAAGATTTTCTAGGCTTGTTGTGCATCGACTAATCTTTACTGGGAACATGAGGTATCCCTTAAATTCAACATATATTGCCATTGTAAATAACAGTCGATACTTCCGGACCCATACTTTCGTCAATTTACACTTTCGGTTTTCGTGAAAAGTATACCCCGTCCCCTACATCCTACTCTATATAAATATAGATCCATAGATTGAGATATCAACACACACACTGATTTAAACAACAATCACTTACCAATATATACGACTTCCTCTCGTGTTAAACCACATACATCTCGATCATGGCCGACGCTTCTTCTGTTACCGATGAACCAGAGGTTTGTTTACCGTTATATTTTATTTATGTATTTGAACAAATCATTTTAGTCTCTATACATTCAAAATGGTTTAATGGAACATATGATGATGTTTTGTGTCTATAACATAATTGATGCATGATTTCTAAAACTGAAACGTGTTTCTCCATAAGAAATGTGACATGATGAGTTGAGAATTGATTTGGTTGTAGTATTTTTTGTCTTTGTTGCAAAAGGTTCAGAGCGAACAAGAGAAGTTGAAGCACTTGGAATTCGTGGAAGCTGCATTAGTGCAAGCAATTGTTTATGCATCAAAAGCTTATGATTTTGCTAAGGACAAGACTGGGCCTTTGAAACCTGGTGTGGAGACATTAGAGACTCATGTCAAGACTGTTGTTGGCCCTGCTTATGAAAAGCTCCAGGATTACCCTGTTGTGGCTCTCAAGTTTGTTGATCGTAAGGTCAGCTTTATTTTCTTTCTCTTTAATTTCCTCTACGCTTTATCATAGTAATTATTTAGCCATGAGATTGGTTTTTTCTTTGTTAAAAACCCCGAAATTGAAGTTTTGTTATTTTCTTGTTTGGTAACTATTGCTAGTAAAAATATCTTTAAGAAACTTTTTACCCAACTAATCCATGTCGTTCATGCAAATCCTCTTTCACCATGACCCATGCAAAATTTATGCACTTCATCTTTATGACATCGAACATGGGTATATTTAATGCATGTCATAAACAGCATGTTTTATTCTGTTTATTTAAGATTAACCGTTAGATAAAACCCCTTGTAGTATGAAATTAAGAAGGTTGAGAATTATAGGCTTAACTAACCACACATACATACCCATACATATGTGAAACGTGCTTTACTATACTTTTACACATGGTTTTCAAGTAAGAAACCTTTTTTTGTTAAAAGTTTTATGTAAAGCAAAATTGACAAAAAAAAAAAAAAAAAAAAAAAAAAAAAAAACGTCACCGAAAAATTTCTTAAAGGTGGTAGGTTAGGGAAAAGAAAAATCTAAAGTGCAAATTAGATTTTCACTTTTATAAAATCAAAAGAATTGTTGGACTATGTCAATAAAATAAAATTTGTAATATTTTTTCCATTAAGACTTTGCTCTCGATATTTCTTCGGTGCAAAACATGTGATTATAATTTTTCTTCCATATCTTCCCCCCTTGGTACGTACGTATAACCTGTTAATTCATGCATGCATGTCTAATTGGTGCATTGATGATGATACATGCATGATTTCAGGTTGACGAGTCTGTTACCCAAATAGATGGTGTGATGCCTCCATATGTGAAGGATTTAACAACTACAACCAAAGGCTTTCTAGTCAAGGTGGATCCAGTCGCTGAGGGATACGCTTCTTCAGCTTGGAAAACCCTAAATTACCTTCCATTTGTGACTACAGTAGCTAAGGCAATTGCACCATCAGCGACTTTGATTACTGAAAAGTACAACCAGACTGCCCAGCAAACATCATCATTTCTGCCATTGGTGCCCACTGAGAAGATTTCTAGGGTATTCGCCATCCCTTCGGACACAAAACCAGAAGAACCGGTGGAGGAGGTCCCACGTGGAGAGGGAGAAGCTGCGGAGGAGGTTGTGGCCGGGGAGGAAGTTGCAGAGCCTGCTGCTGCTGGAGAGGAAGAAGTTGTGGAGGCTTAGGAGCAATGATTAACGTTAATGTCTATGGTGTTGGGGGTTTGTTTATCTTGTAAGGTGGAATTATAATATTGTGGTTTATGTGGTGTTAATTTATTTTTTGTATGATGTATACATGAAGTCGTACGACATTAGTATTGGGATCTGGATTTGTATTAGTGTTGGGCTCTGGATTTGTATGTTCAAGAGCCCATTTGTATTATGAAAAAAAAAATCTTATATTATTTTCAAGTGTTGATTATGTATTTTAAATTTGCTTTTGCTCATAATTTTAGTATGATCTGAAGTCTCAAATGTCTAAGTTTTCTTTCTTTAGCCACTCTTATTGTATCAATTTATATGTAGTTTAGTATATTTGTTGTTTAAAAAATAAATAAATAAGACTTTTCTACTAACCATCATCATTTTGAAAAGCATTTGCATTTTAAAACATATTATATTATATTATATTTATATATTTATTAATTCTTTGCTCCTTTAAGAATAGTACATTTTGGTCCTTTTAAACTTTTGCCGTATAAGTCTTAACATCTTAGACAGTTTCTATCTAGACAAAATTGCAAAAATGGTCCCTGTGGTTGGCAAATTTACGTAATTTTGGTCCAAAACGATACCTTGGTGCACCATTGGTCCAAAATTGGATTTTTCTATTGTTTTTGGTCCCTGACATTAACTTCCATCCATTTGTGCCGTTAGGTGCTATAAAGACAAGGGTATTTTCGTCTTTCCACCTACAAGGACCATTTTTGCAACCTGTTTCCAAAAAAATCATGAACCAAACCAATATATATATATATATATATATATATATATATATATATATATATATATATAATCAAGGGAATCGAGAAAAGTAGAAGAACAGTTGCAGTTTCATGCTCGATCTTGATCGTGCCCAAGTGACGGATCGAGGAAGGAGTCTTGCAGTTTTCATCGTTTCAAACTGAATTCTCTGATGGGTTTACTTCAGCCGACCTTCTTATAGATGTTAAATGTGTTACATTTATTACAAAACTCATATTCACCTCCACCACTATACTTTTCGTTGTTTTCTTATAGAAATTATACACCATCATCTGTAATTGAAGATCTCACTCGATACAAATCAACCCAAACCCCAATTCAGAAAAATCAAATTCATCGAGGTTTGTGCAAGAAAACGATGGTCGGAGCAGAAATCGAGGGATCGACCTCGACAAACAATGCTTACGTGAATGGTTTAGTCCAAATCAACAACGGGTCTCTAGAGGAAAAACTCGACGAGCTTCGTAACGTATTGGGTAAAACAGACGATGATCCTTTAAGAATCGTGAGCGTTGGAGCTGGTGCTTGGAGCGGTGTGTTTGCAGCAATGTTACAAGATGGTTATGGTCATCTTTGAGATAAAGTTCAAATCAGGATTTGGAGACGAGCAGATAGGTCAGTCGATCGAGCCACATCGCAACATTTATTCGATGTAATCAACACACGAGAAGACGTGTTAAGACTATTGATTAGAGGATGTGCGTATTTGAAATACGTTGAAGCAAGATTAGGCGATCTAGTATTGTACGTAGATGAGATTTTGAAACATGGGTTTTGTTTGAATATGATCCATACTCCACTTAGTCCTTTGAAAGTAGTAACGAATTTACGGGAAGCTGTTTGGGATGCTGATATTGTCATCAATGGATTACCATCGGTTGAAACTCATCAAGTTTTTCAAGAGATTAGTAAGTATCGGAAGGAAAGAATTACAGTTCCTATTACAAGACTCCTTCCTCAATTTGAGGCTGACAACGACGAACCAAACGCACCAAAGGGAGTCCGCTGGAAATCGAAGCCCTCATCCCTTCGCAATCGTCAACCGCTTCTGGAACCCTTTCGATTTCTGCTAATGTACGCCCTATTCTCGAGCAAATGACGATCGAAAATCCCTTGACCTGTAGATAGGGGCGACGAGACAGTCGGAGCAACCACCCAGACAACCCACTCTGCTGGTAATTCTCGTTTATCGTTGGGACTAAATAGAGACCATGAGACTCAAATCGTGAGTCTCATTTTGCTTCTGATCTGTAAATCGCATCCAAAAACGAAGAAAGTATAAAAAATCAATTCATTATTTGAAGATAAAATGATTCAAGCAATGAAGGCACTAGTACCAAATGCTGGTGGGAGAAATTGTGATTTTTAGGAATAAGGTTGCAAAAATGGTCCTTGTAGGCGGAAAGATGAAAATACCCTTGTCTTTATTGCACCTAACGGCACAAATGGATGAAAGTTAATGCTAGGGACCAAAAGCAATAGAAAAATACAATTTTGGACCTGTGGTGCACCAAGATATCATTTTGGACCAAAATCGCATAAATCCACCAACCACAGGGACCACTTTTGCAATTTTGTCTTCTATCTATATCAGCCACATTTTAAATTTTGCACCTCCTCATTTTATATATATATATATATATATATATATATATATATATATATATAATATTCCCTTTTGAATAGTAAATTTGGATGTTTTTTTCTCAATTTTGCTCCTCAACTTTAGTAATTTTGATACTATTGATCATTACAATCAAATTTTTTCATTTTTTAGGAACATTTTAATACTCAAAATTTAGCCACAAACTTTAAGAAATTGACAACTTTTTTTCATTTTTTAAAAACTTGCTAATTTTAGCCCATTTAATTCTTAAGCTATTTTTACACTTTTGATCCTACAGTCAAAACTTTTACATTTTAACACTTTTGGTCATTGCAATCAAAATTTTTATATTTTTAGTAACCTTTTAATATTTAAAGTTTGGCCACAAAACTTTAAAGAATTGACAATTTTCATCCATTTTCTTAAAACTTGTTAATTCCAACCCATTTAATTCTTTAACAATTTTGACATATTTGGTTCTTACAGTTAAAACTTTTACATTTTTTCATAAAAAACACAAAAAAGGTCCAGGGCGAAGGTTTTTCCGCTAGTTATATATTAAATTGAAACTTCTTATGAACAGTAATGTTTTTTATTTTTAGATTTTTGCCACAAAACTTTTAGATTTAGATAGATCTAGTCCCTGTAGTTTTTAATGTACAAAAATGGTCCATGTACAGTTTCATTTTTTTACAAAAATGGTTAATATGTCAGATTATTCTATATTGGCATGTTTGCCCCCTGTGTAGAAAATAATTTACAAAAGTGTACCTGTAATTTATAGAAATGTCATTGTGAATTTTTTTTACAGAAACTGTCAATGTTTTTTAAAAAATTTCAAAAATTGTCCCCGTAAAATGCCATTGTGTAATTTTTTACAAAAAGGGTCAGTATACTTAAAAAAATTACAAAAATAATCCATACCTAATAGAAAATTTCTAGGTTTGGTCCCTACACTTTCCTACGTCGGCAAGTTTTGGTCCCCCCAAACAATGCACACAAAATGATAAAACGGATAATAGTAGCACTTTCCTTTTGCGTTACTAGAAAATAGTAAGCAAAAACTTTTTTATGTCACTCGCAAAGCGGTGAGGGGCCAATTTCTAGGTTATATAATATTTTTAATTCTTTTATTACATAATAATCTTGTGTGCTTCCCCACTAAGATAGGGATCTCCCTTGTCATTTACATCATCTTTTGTCGACTCTGTCCTCTTTTGTCGTTCTCCTTTATCCAAAAAAAACCCTAAACAAACCTCCAGACTTGGCAACATGCATGCCAAATAAATCATCTTGTTTTTTTCTCCTTCAAAACTTATAAAGTCTAATATACCCTAGCTTGAATTGAAAAAAAAAAAAAAGATAATGTTAGCCATGAATGGTTCATCATTATTTACATGTTAATCATATACCTCTCTCTGCGTAAATCTTTTAAATTTGACCATTTATAAGCAAGAGCTTTGTGTACCAACAACGACACTTTCAAACTAATGTTTAAATTCTCTAAAAATTTAGCATGCATTTGGTCTACTTGTCAAAGTATGTTCTTATTTATTTCATTCATGAATAAAGAGCATTTTTTCACATGTTAGAGCATGTAAGTTTGGTATGACGACCAAACTGAATGCTCAGACAAGTTAACTGGAGAAAATTCAATGTCGAGGATTCTACCAACATGCTTTGATGAGTTAGAATTCTTGACAAAGGTACATAGTGTTGTGGATAAAGATAGAATTCAAACCATGGATAAGATTTATATATACCAAATTAAATTTGTTATGGATATATATATATATATATATATATATATATATATATATATATATATATATATATATATACACACACATGATAAACTAACGGGTGGGTATAACCAACACAACTTTTCATGAACCATCATAAATGGTTCATGCACTTAACTGTCATATTTAACAGAGAATTAATTAAGTAACAATCTAGGTTGACACTTTCTAACACCTTCCCCCTAATCTAGATCACCTACAGAAGCATTCAACACCTTAAAGCACTTAGAATCCAAGCATCATCCATCATTCATCATCAATTTTTTTAACCTTCCGATGGAGATTATCATCCACAGGCACACACACATTTTATTGTTTCCTTTCACAAGATCATCATATACATCATCTTTGCAACATTCAACCAAACTTTCAAGTTCTTCAATTGCCATGAACACTGCTTCACCTTCCTTGACTTCATACCCACATATGAAATTGACGTCTTCACTCTCATCCTTTTTTGTTTCTTTCAGTACTTCATTGTATGTACGTACTTTTGATAGTACAAACATTGAGTTTATGATAAAGGTGTTACATGCTCCTTACCTTTTGCCTTTATAGAGACTTGAGGGTGAAAATCTTGTTCTGTACGGTTGTCATCATATTTCCTCATTCTAAATTCATGGGATTAGAGTATCCATAAGGTATTTTCAATCAATAAACTGGATGAATCCTTTGATTCTTCCATTGCCACTACCACATATTCGAATACGCGTGAGACTCCTTAGTCTCATCTAAACAACCATTTTATCTTTGATGTCTTCTCCATTTAATCTTATTTGATTTGTCAAGGCAATCACATGGTTGTAAAAATCTTATATAGTTTCTGATTCCTTCCTTCTTAGACTATCAAATTCGTTTACAAATGCATCACTTTTACTCTATTTAAAATGTATCACATGCCTCTTTAGAAGATTTCCTACCTAATATTCTCTCGAAGATAGGATCATCGACTGATTAGTAGATAAAGAATAATGTCTTGTTGTCTTTTTTCTTTAATTCCTTTTATTCTTTTTCCTACTGTGCAGTAGGATTCTATGGTTGAGATATACCTTCTTCCAAGATACTTCATAGATCCAACGATTCATACAAAACCCTCATCTAGGTACTCTAATGAAGATTTTTTTTACCATTCAATCGTGGCAACTGGATTTGATAAGGATTGTTGTTCATAGCCATATTTGAGGAAAAAACAAGACATCGCACATTTTTACTAAGAACATGTTAATGTGATGTGAAAGATGATCTTTTGTTTTAGAAATTAATATGAATGAGATCTTTTTGTAAGACCTATATTTTGATTTTTTACATTTTATGGTTGGATTTTTGGGATGTTAGACTCAAAAGAATGTGGATTTTTAGAAAAAATAATCATTTGATAAGTAACTAAGTAAAAAGGCCCAGTTTTGAAAAGATAAGTGAAGAAAAATCTCACATGCCTCGGAGAAGAGAATGCAGATTGTCCAATCATCTGAGCTCCATGGTTAGTCATCATGTCTAAGTGATATGATGTATAACGATTTATGTTATGAAACTTACTTACGTTTCTTATGTCATGTTTATATATAATTAGTAAGTATTCATATTACAGGACATGATTAGTTCCACCTAGGCAGCTTGTAGTTTGCCTGCCATGATTTTGCATGCTAGTAGATAGACTCAAGAGCTTTTCAGAATAGTGTGTTAGATTAGTTGCTTGATTGTTGAATTCCTTGAAATATATATATATATATATATATATATATATATATATATATATATATATGAGTATTAATTAACTATTAAACAAATGCATTAAGATTTTATGCCATTGGAATTAAATATTCTTAGATTGTTTGGTTATGCCCTATTGTGTAACTCTTATTTGAGTTCAACTATTGTAGTGCATGATCTCTTAGTCGAAGGGCTACTTAATTCTAGATGCATGTTTTTAGTATTCATAAGATAGTTAATTAATATTGATAAAATCTTCTTCCTAGTAGGATAGCAGGATAAGGTTGAATGTATGGTTAGAAGAATCATAGAAGGAGAGTCTAGGAAGATTAGTGGTGCGTGCTCTCCTAAGCACGTGTAGATAAGAATAGAACAATAATAATTGATAGTAATTACCAACTTTGGAACCTTGAGACAATTCTTGGGATGAGTAAAAATAGATGTGGAAGGTAGTATATGTATATACTACTAGAAGCATATGATTCGTACGGAGATCAGAAATGGTCAAAGAGATTACTAAGCAGTTAAAGATAATAGATAATGTGGTATGGAACTATGATTCGTTTATAGCATGTTTTTGTCGAGCTTATGGTTAAGATGTACTAGATGTGGAGGATTCTAGTTCAGAACTAAGTGGCCCTACTGGATTGGGTCTGAGTATTGCAAGAACATGCAGGTCATTTAAGTATGAGGTGTTGGGTTATGAGCAAAACATCAATCATATGGTGCACATGCAAACCCTAAAACCCTAAAGTAGTAAAAACAAAATCGAAATCAACATAAATAAACTACTCATAATCAAAATCAACATAAATAAACTAGTCAGAATGTTACCTTTGATTGGTTCTTGAAAATCTTGAGCTTTTGAGAAACTAACACCTCAAATGTGATGCCTCTAATGAATCACAAACACCAAAGCAATTGGATGATCTTGGAGAGAGGGGAAGGCTAAAATCGGCTCTTGGAATCCTTCTAGGGTTTTTGGTAGTCGAACTCTAGTGCCCAAGGGTCCCTTATATAGCTGCAGAGTTAGGGGTTCGGTCAAAAACCTGATTAGGTTGCTTAGGCTCTAAGCAGCCCACAAGGTCTTTCTAGAATCCCTAGCTTGTACGATTTCTATATGGGCTCCCATATAAAATCATCCATCCATTTCTTAAGGGATCCACAGCCCATATTGCAAATATCTTATAACTACAATATCACTCCCCCAAGTTTAATTAATATCTTTTGACTACAAAATTAATTCTTGACCAATATTAATTAAACAAATATGATTTCGACTTTAATATATTGTTCATATAATATATTAATAAACCATAATAACCTCTTTCTCCATTATTCATCCAGTCAAGTTGCTTCGGTGAAGGCAACCCAAAAGGACCATGTTACAACCGGGTTAAGTATATGCCAAACATAGTTATGGGCTTAGACACCTAATCCAACAGTCTCCCACTTGGATAAGTCTAATAACTATAAATGCATGTACAACTTCAAAATCCGATTAGCAATCGTAGCTCTCAAAACCCGCTGTCGAACTCTAACACTCCCTTTAGATAAAGGAGCATATAGTCCTCCGTTCTTAAGATATCGTGTGGATAATCACATGGAACATAGTCATACTTATTGTCCAGCAGTTTGTTTCTCGATCTTTGATTCGTCTGACATAGAACTTAATTAAACACATCAATTTAGTCCCGACCGGGCCCGACATATAAGTCAAACCAAATCATCGAGGGGCCCAAGATATCGCTTTTACCCTCTTAGGATAAAAGAAATGGATAAACTTCGACTTATATGCTTGTACTATATACTCATCAAGTCATACACAACAATGCGTTTTATAACATCAAGTTACTGATGCATTTACACATTATCAATGCACAATCGACTCGTAAATAACAACTCATATATCTAGGTTTAAAGACTATATGATATTATCATCTCACAATCACTCATGATTAAATTCCATGAAGTGATTCATGTGAGTGCGGGTTTAATCCAATACTCAAATCATATTGTATAAGTACTCATGAACGTTGCAGCAAACTTTTGTTATGTCTAAACACTTAGATAATCTACAAGCCAATTCATGACAGTCTTCTTTCATATCTACTTCCAACGTATGATCGACTATGGATGGTTTAATTAATCTTATTATTTAGAAAGTCAAAACATGCAAAGTGATACAATAGTAAATAATTGACATAAGATAGTAACATTACTTATAAATAATATACCTTTATTTAATCATCAAAATGTCAATTACAATTTATCTATTACAAGTTTCTAAGGATATCTGATCACTAAAACTAATATCGTCCTTCAACCCAATGCTCCTAGCGTGTTGCAAGTGCTTAACTCTACTCAATCCCTTTATAAGGGGGTCTGATGGGTTCTCTTCTAACGATACCCTTTTTACCACAAGGAGTCCCTCTTCTACCTGATGTCTAATGAAATGATATTTTCTATCAATATGTTTGGATCTGCCATGATCCCTTGGTTCCTTGGTCAAGGCAACCGCACCTTCATTATCGTAGAAAATCTCCATATTCTCCTTTATGGCTGGAACAACTCCAAGGTATCCAATGACGTTCTTTATCCATATTGCCTCCTTTAACGCTTCGCTCACGTCTATGTACTCTGATTCGCACATTGAATCAGCTACGATCTCATGCTTCGAACTTTTCTAATCGCTGCACCTCCATTCAGGGTAAAGACCCAGCCCGACTGCGAGCGGAAATTATCCCGGTCAGTCTGAAAACTAGTGTCACTATACCCTTGCACTTTCAATTCATCACTCCCACCAAGTATAAGAAACCATTCCTTAGTCCTCCGAAGGTAATTGAGAATATTCTTCACTGCGGTCCAATGTTCTCTACCAGGGTTCCCTTGATATCTGTTGACCATGCTCAAAGCAGAGGCCACATCAGGGCGAGTATATGTCATAGCATACATGATTGAGCCAACTGCGGAAGCATTAGGTACTATGATCATCTCTGCTATCTTTGTGACAACCCCAAATCTATTCCCGTTACAAATCCCATTTTCACTAACGGAATGCGTCAACATACGTTATCTTATGTTATATTTGGAATCGTCAATATTCGAATATCTAATTATATGCATGTCCTAATATCATTATAAGCAATATAACTCGTACGTGTTAATCTAGTTTAACCTAATAGAGTTGTATTACTGTTTCAACCACTTCACCCGGGTAAAAAGTTTTAACCCCGTTAAACTTTAGCATCGAGTAGCCGTGTATCGGGTACAATACCCGAGACATATAAAAACACTTGAACACTTCAATTGGACTCTTTTACCACAATTACACCTCTCTCTCACTACTTTCTCTCTCTAGACCCGAAATCGACTCCAAATCCGTGAATTTCCGACTTCCAAACGTAAGGATTCATCCCCTAACTTAATCTAATCATACTTTACTGCTTTTAGAGTCCAAAATCATGAGAATCAAGGACCATAAAGGAGTTTACGGCCTAAGAAGCTCCTTAGGCCGTAAACCCCCAAAATCATGCCAAAGATCAAGTTTTTCCTCATGTTAAGCTAGTATACTAATTAAGGCATGTATCTAGAAGGGTTTGGACACTAAAACACATGGATTAGACATGTAAAAAGGAGTTTACGGCCCAAGCATGTGCTTAGGCTATAAACACCTCAAACACCCTAAAAACACTTGTTTAAAGTCCCAAAAACTCATCTAGGGTGTTTGGCAATTTAGACTTGACAACAAGGAAGGCTTAAATGCATCAAACAACATCATTTGATGGCAAAAAGAGGAGTTTACGGCCAAGGCTAAGCTTGGGCCGTAAACACCCATATTTTTGTGTCAAACAAGTCCCAAAACCCCTCAAATGCATGTAAGGATTTTAGCTAAGGCCTTTGGAAGAGTGTTGTACCATTAAACTTCACATTTGGATACAAAATGAAGAGTTTACGGCCAAGGATGTTCTTGGGCCGTAAACTCCCCAAAAATACATGCCAAATTGTCCCAAACTCACTATAGGGCCTTCTAGGATTTATCTAAGGTGTATGAGACTTTGTTGTACCATTAAAACATACATCTTGAAGGGTTTACTTGAGTTTACGGCCCAAGAACAAGTCTTGGCCGTAAACTCCCCAAAAATGTCACAAATTATGATGTTTAATCCCTTAAAATAGTCCAAGACACATACCACTAAATCAAGGAAGTGAAATAAGACCTTAAACATACACTTTGGAGTTCCACAAGAGTTTACGGCCAAACCTAGGGGGTTTACGGCCGTAAACTCCCAAAGGATGGCTTTTGGGCCATAAACTCCAAAGGAGTGAGCTCGTGAACCCTCCCGTAAATCATTCATGACTTTGTACCACTCCCGGGAACCCCTTCTAAGCCTTAAAACCCCGAAAACGATGTTAGAATGTCCAAATACTATAATGAAAAGCATAAGATGATTAACTTCTTGTAAAATACATATTGCATATGACATTAGGGTCCTAGGAGGTGCTCAAGAGGTTATTGGGTACCAAACGCTCAATCGACACTTTTACCCGATTTACCCGATTCACCCGATTTCCGCGATTTCAGGTGAGTTCATACCCCTTAATGAACCTTTCAAATGTTTTATATGTTTTAGGGGGGAGATACAAGTTGAATATACATGTTTATGAAAAGTTATACAAGACTATTTTTCAGATTTCAGAGTTAATCACATGTGATTCACAATTTGTAGTTCAAATCACATGTGATTTATCACTATGCTTTATAAATAAATCAATTGTTTTCAAAACTATCTTGGATTAACAAACAAGTTTTAAATGTTTCTTTCATACAATACTTTTGTTTAATAAAACTCTTTATAAGAATGTAATCATACTAATATATTTATATAAGTAAGACTTGAAGGACTTAGGACCGATGGCTCGCCTTATTTCCTGTTTCTTGTTTGATTGTGGGCTTAGGGTAGTGGTTATCCGTCCGACTATCATTGATTTCTTAGTTATATATCTCGTATATTAGTACAGATTATGAGTACTTCTTAATTCATTAATTACCTGAATCACTACTTGATTAGAACCACATATACTAAGTTAACTATAATGGGTATAGTTAAGGACTCTATCCCTTGTTTCCACTATTACTCTACATTACTATAATTCTCTATATTATGAAGCAATACACTAATAAGAGAATACAATACAAGTTATACGAAAGATTACTACACTATAATACAAGAGAATGCACTAATCATGAGACAACTCACTAATCCACTACGGGATACTCTATACGCTATACACTATGCCCGAAGTTTTCCGATAGGAAGACGACACTATATGTATAGATCTATACGGGGCAGACGCTATTACATCCCGACTGATAACTTCAGTCCGAGCCGCTCAGGCCCAGGGATGCTTTTACTCTACTACACTATGCATGACTGGGAAGGTCATGGGGGTTCGCTATTACTCACACTATTGGGAATATACTAGAAAGACACTATAACCGCACTAAAATACTAAAAGAAAGATGAAGTAATATCCCGAAGTAAATAAGTATCTAATACTAAAGGATGCTGCACCATTATTATATACTCTAAGAATAACTCACTATATTACATTACTTAATGGTGAGTCACTATTACACATCTATGATAAATGACATTCAAAGATAGAAATAACAGATTTCTTAAGGATTTTCATTTACTATGCAGTTCTGGAGAATATGGGATTTTCTAGGTTTTACCACTATTTATGATTTCAAACTTCAGTTTTCATACTAATGACTCTAATGCTTTTTATACAAGTACTCACACTAAAACTCTTATGACTCACCAGCTTTATGCTGATATTCTTTTCAAAATAACTTGTATCTTCAGGTCAAAGATAGACAGATACAGTCGCAGCATTTTTGGGGAAGATGGAGGATGCAAGACCCATCTCTTATTTTGTTTACTTTTGGTGTTTGTCAAACATTACAAAACACACTTGTAAATACACTTACTATATAAATGAAATGGTTGTATGTTTCTTGCTTTTACTATTATACAATTGTGATGATACTGTACACTACGTCATCCACCCCGAAACGTATTCCGCCGTTATCGGTTTTGGGGTGTGACAGATTGGTATCAGAGCATTGTTTATAGTGAATCAAGTATATCAACCTATAAAAGATATACGAACTATAATCACTTCGGGACTAAAACACTCTGACCAAGAATATATACTGTTAAGTATCTAAAAGATTTAACTAAGTATATATACACACATCACTATAAAACACAGAAGTCAGTATCGTCCTAGAACAAAACAAAAGTATTAAGATTGTTGGATAGCACAATTGAACTTAGAGACATATAGTCACATTTAGGGGGATGTAGCCTGATCAACTACGTCTTCCTGGGAGTGACTAGCATGTGCCTAAGTTTGGTTGTGGTATTGCAACAAGTCTAAAACTTACCAACACTACCACAATAACGTTAACATTAGAATACTATAGGAGTATTCTGTACCTCTAA
Source organism: Lactuca saligna (assembly GCF_052625555.1). NCBI lineage: Eukaryota > Viridiplantae > Streptophyta > Magnoliopsida > Asterales > Asteraceae > Lactuca > Lactuca saligna. Next base: position 142,047,257 of record NC_136425.1, read on the forward strand.
AAACATACATCTGTGAGAACTAAAAAGGGTCGTTACTGATGGAGCAATAGTTGCTAAATGGATACTTTCCGGTTACATGTGACTAGGGCGTTATAGACTTAGAATCTGTGATCTTTGCTTTACTTCCTGTTCCTTGTTTGGTTGTGGATTTAGAGTTAGGGTCACTTATTCGACGGACTATCCTGCCCCAATCACATGTAATTAGTATGCATTATGCAAGTATTGGTCCAACTCGTGACGACCGTCTTATAAGTAATTTAGGTTAGTACGCCTATTAACCTTCTTTTCCCCTTTTCTCGCATAGATACCATGGCTGGCTTCCACCCTCCAGGCGACCCGTACTACCCAAACCAGGGTAATGGGGGATGGCTCAGTGAAGAGTCGGACGATGATCACCCAATCCCCTTGGATGACCACCGAGCAGAAGGCTTTCCGGATAACTCCGACTCCGAGCCAGAAGTTAATAACCTACCCCCTGGAGTCCCAAACCCCAACCCCCGTCCGACATTTCAGGGCCCCACTCCTATGTGGGCCATATCCTTGCACAGATGGAGCGAAGAGCAGGGTCAGCCCACGCCATACAATGGAGACCGAAGTTTCTACAACATAAACGAAGGTGGATCAGCAGATCAGGTTCTGCCCATCATGATCCGAAGGATTGCCAGGAATGTCGAGCAAGGTCAAGCTGCAATAGGTCGAGTTGTGGAAGTGGATGCCAACTCAAATCTCAACACAGTTCGCATCCGCCAACTCAAAGAAGCCATGGACATGACAAGGAGGACTAACGAGGCTCTGCAGCACCAGCTGGCTGCATCCCGAGCTGAAGTTAGAGAACTCCGTGCACGCCAAAGGACTCATGATCGACACCTTCAAGAAGTTATGCGTCAGCTAGCAGAACTGAGGATTCACCCGACAAGTAACCGTCGCCAGTAGAAGACGTCTAGTTACCTCTATCTTTTGTTTAATGGATTAACCTATCTACTCTATGTTCCGTAGATCTATTATCTGTAAACATTCCTAGCTTGAAAGTACTCTAGTCAAACCTCTAAACTGCCAAACCTTTTCTCTATGGTATGATGTAAGACCTATTGCTAGGTCAAATTTTCATGAACTTGTGTTGCATCATGGATACCAATATATTGGCAGTTGATTTCTCTATTGCTATAACTCTCATCTTGATCTTGGATTATGTTGATTTAGTCCACGAAACACTCTATTTATATTCGCAATAGGCTCTTACTATTGCTATCATTTCTATAATTCTTCCAGTAAAGGATGCCTCCACGAAAGCATCCCGCCAAAGGAAGACCTGCAACTCAAACCCCTACTCCACCACCCCCTCCTCCACAGATCGATCCGGTGTTATTTCAAACAGCGGTAACTGCGGCCGTGACAGCAGCCATGGCCCAAATGAATTCTGGGGATGCGAGCGGTGGTAACTCCAGGTTCGGTGAAGTCCATCATCGAGTGCAGGGATGTACTTATAAGGATTTCATGAACTGTAAACCCACCTTCTTCGATGGTACTGGAGGAATTCTGACATTATCTCGATGGTTCGAAAGAACCGAAGTTGTGTTCGAGATGTGCTCTTGCCCCGAGGAGAGCAAAATCAAGTTCGTTACTGCTACCCTTACCAACAGGGCCTTGACATGGTGGAACGGCCATGTTAGTTCACTTTCCTTGGTCACAGCCAATGCTATGGGCTGGGACACTCTAAAGGACCTCATGAGAGGAGAGTACTGCCCTAGGGGCGAAATTCAGAAACTTGAGGAAGAACTCTGGAACCTCAAGATGAAGGGGACCGATATAACAACTTATAAGGCCAAGTTTTGCGACTTGGCAGCTATGTGACCCAATATGATCCCTACAGAGAACAAGAAGATTGAACGGTACATCTGGGGTTTAGTGCCCCCGTATCAAGGAAATGTTCTAGCTTCACGCCCTACAACTTTTGATAGCGCCAAGGAATTGGCCCAGAGTCTGATCAACCACGAAATCCCCTCCACTCCGGCGACAGCAACCACAACAACCACTGCACTACCCGCTTCATCTGAGAAAAAGAGGAAGCGATGGGATAAGATGAAAGGCAAGAAAACTCAAACCTCCTCAAAGGACCAACAAATTGTGGCGGTCCATGCTGCCACCACCCCGACTACTCCAGCTGCTCCAGCCCCGCCAAAAGCTTACAGTGGAAACTTGCCCAAGTGTCCCAAGTGCCCTTTCCACCACAACGGCCCCTGCCGTGAACTGCAGTGCTCCAACTGCGGTCGAAAAGGCCATACTGTCCGATTTTGTAAGGCCCCTCCCAAACCTATCACGCAGGTTCCTGGTACGGGAGTGACCCCAACTTGTTATGGCTGTGGAGAGGCGGGTCATTTTAAGAGAAACTGTCCAAAGACCACAAATGCTGGAGGAACTGGAAGGCTACTCGCTATCGGTCACAATGAAGCGGTAGCAGATCCCACAGTAGTCACGGGTACATTTCTTCTCAACAACTCCTATGCCTGTGTCTTATTTGATAGTGGTGCAGAAAGAAGCTTCGTAAATCATAACTTTAAACACTTACTCAAACAAAACCCTCAACCACTAAAAGAAACATTCGTCGTAGAAATGGCTAATGGGAAAACAGAAAGCTCTAGCGAAATCTACATAGGGTGCACTCTTATGTTAGACGATCACTCATTCCCAATCGATCTTATGCCAGTCTCAATCAAAAATTTCGATGTCATTGTTGGTATGGATTGGTTGAGTCTCCATTGCGCCGATATCCTATGTTCCGACAAAGCCATTCGCCTGAACCTTCCAAATCACGAAACCCTCTTGATATATGGAGATAAGCCGAGTACGAGCCTTCGTATCATCTCCAGTGTTCAGGCTCAGAAATACTTACGCAAGGAGTATCGCGCCTTTCTTGCCCATGTCGTTGACACTAACCAGAAATCGAAAGATCCAAAAGACATTCCCGTAGTATGCGATTTCCCTGACGTCTTTCCGGAGGATCTTCCCGGCCTACCTCCCAAACGTCAGATTGAGTTCAGAATCGACCTAATTCCAGGAGCTACCCCCGTAGCTAAGTCGCCCTACCGTCTAGCACCCGCTGAAATGCAAGAACTATCTGGCCAACTCAACGAACTGCTCAGCAAGGGCTTTATAAGACCGAGTTTCTCACCTTGGGGAGCTCCGGTCTTGTTCGTGAAAAAGAAAGACGGATCGTTTCGGATGTGCATCGATTATAGAGAACTCAATAAACTCACGGTTAAAAATCGCTACCCCCTCCCTCGTATCGACGATCTGTTTGATCAACTACAAGGAGCAAGTTACTTCTCCAAGATTGACCTTAGATCTGGGTATCATCAGGTACGGGTACTCGAGGAAGATGTTCCGAAGACAGCTTTTCGAACCCGCTACGGACACTTTGAGTTCATAGTGATGCCCTTTGGACTGACCAACGCCCCCGCAGTATTCATGGACTTGATGAATAGAGTGTGTCGTCCATACCTGGATCAGTTCGTCATCATCTTCATTGACGATATCCTCGTTTACTCTCGGAACGAGGAAGAACACAAGGATCACCTACGACAAGTCTTGGAAACGTTGCGATCCGAAAAGTTATATGCGAAGTTCTCTAAGTGCGAGTTCTGGATCCGAAGAGTCGAATTCTTAGGTCACGTGGTTAGTGAAGAAGGAATTCATGTGGATCCCTCCAAGATTAAAGCTATTGAGAACTGGTCAGCACCGAAGACGCCTACGGAAATTCGTCAATTTCTAGGCCTCGCTGGCTACTACCGTAGATTCATTCAAAACTTTTCTCGGATTGTGAAGCCTCTCACTATGCTGACACAGAAAGGAGTACCGTTCGACTGGGAGGAAAGACAGGAGAAGGCATTCCAAACCCTGAAGCGAGCCCTATGCACCGCACCAGTATTATCCCTTCCCGAAGGGACAGAAGATTTTGTCGTATACTGTGATGCATCCAGCCAGGGGCTCGGTTGTGTCTTGATGCAACGGGGTAAGGTTATCGCATATGCCTCGAGACAGCTAAAGACCCATGAGGCGAACTACACTACGCACGACCTCGAGTTAGGAGCAGTTGTTTTTGCACTAAAAATCTGGAGACACTACTTATATGGGACGAAGAGTGTGGTATACACTGATCATAAAAGCCTCCAACACATAATGAACCAAAAAGAACTCAACATGAGGCAGCATCGATGGGTCGAGCTACTTAACGATTACGACTGTGAAATTAGATATCACCCGGGAAAAGCCAATGTAGTAGCAGATGCACTGAGCAGGAAGGAGTATACTGGTCGAAAGACCAAGTCGTTGACGATGACTATCCATTCGCACCTCTTCACGCAGATCAAAGAGGCTCAGCTAGAAGCCTTAAAGCCCGAGAACGTGTTGGGAGAATCTCTGCGCGGAATGGATAAAAATCTGGAGGTTAAGGGTGACGGATCCTACTACTTCATGGACCGGATCTGGACTCCACGCCATGGAGGTTTTAGAGATTTGGTTATGAGGGAAGCGCATAACACTCGCTACACCATCCACCCAGGTTCAGATAAGATGTATCTGGATCTCAAAAAGCTATACTGGTGGCCAAACATGAAAGCGGAGATCGCCACTTTTGTGAGTAAGTGCCTTACTTGCGCGAAGGTCAAGGTTGAATATCAAAAGCCTTCAGGACTCCTTCAACAACCTGAGATACTAGAATGGAAGTGGGAGCGGATCACAATGGACTTTATAACCAAACTTCCCAAGACAACGGGTGGATTAGATACTATTTGGGTCATTGTTGATAGGTTGACTAAGTCCGCACACTTCCTACCCATCAAAGAAACGGACAAGATGGAGAAACTCACTAGAACATACATTAAAGAAATAGTGCGACTACATGGCGTCCCTATATCTATTATCTCAGACAGAGATAGTAGATTCACCTCTAGGTTCTGGCAATCGTTGCAAGAAGCACTAGGGACGAGGCTGGACATGAGTACAGCCTACCATCCGCAGACCGACGGACAGAGTGAGAGGACGATTCAAACCTTAGAGGATATGCTACGAGCTTGTGTAATTGACTTCGGTAAGTCATGGGACACACTTACCTCTTGTGGAATTTTCTTATAATAATAGTTATCATACGAGCATCAAGGCAGCCCCATTCGAAGCCCTCTACGGCCGCAAGTGTAGATCCCCTCTGTGCTGGGCTGAGGTGGGTGACACTCAACTAGCTAAAGGAAGAGTTCCTAACAGCTCTCTCACTGGTCCGGAGATCATTCGAGAAACGACCGAGAAGATTGTACAGATACGCGAACGACTTAAAGCCGCTAGGGATCGACAGAAAAGCTACGTCGATAAACGAAGAAAACCCTTGGAATTCCAGGTGGGAGATCGAGTCATGTTGAAGGTCTCACCCTGGAAGGGCACGATACGCTTTGGAAAGCGTGGAAAGTTGAACCCAAGGTACATATGGCCTTTTGAGATTCTCGCCAGAATCGGCCCCGTAGCTTATAAACTCAACCTACCTCACGAACTAAGCAACATACACCCTACCTTTCACGTCTCTAACTTGAAGAAATGCCTGTCAGACGAGACGCTCGTAATTCCCCTTGACGAGATCGAGGTCAATGAGAGCCTCAACTTCGTGGAAGAGCCCGTGGAAATTATGGATCGAGAAGTAAAACGAACGAAGCAAAGCCGTATCCCAATTGTGAAAGTTCGGTGGAACGCCAAGCGAGGACCGGAATTCACTTGGGAACGCGAAGACCAAATGAAACTCAAATACCCCCATCTCTTCGCGTAGTTGTACTGTAATTCTTATATGTATGAATTCTAAAATTTCGGGACGAAATTCCCCTAACGGGGGGGATGATGTGACAACCCCAAATCTATTCCCGTTACAAATCCCATTTTCACTAACGGAATGCGTCAACATACGTTATCTTATGTTATATTTGGAATCATCAATATTCGAATATCTAATTATATGCATGTCCTAATATCATTATAAGCAATATAACTCGTACGTGTTAATCTAGTTTAACCTAATAGAGTTGTATTACTGTTTCAACCACTTCACCCGGGTAAAAAGTTTTAACCCCGTTAAACTTTAGCATCGAGTAGCCGTGTATCGAGTACAATACCCGAGACATATAAAAACACTTGAACACTTCAATTGGACTCTTTTACCACAATTACACCTCTCTCTCACTACTTTCTCTCTCTAGACCCGAAATCGACTCCAAATCCGTGAATTTCCGACTTCCAAACGTAAGGATTCATCCCCTAACTTAATCTAATCGTACTTTACTGCTTTTAGAGTCCAAAATCATGAGAATCAAGGACCATAAAGGAGTTTACGGCCTAAGAAGCTCCTTAGGCCGTAAACCCCCAAAATCATGCCAAAGATTAAGTTTTTCCTCATGTTAAGCTAGTATACTAATTAAGGCATGTATCTAGAAGGGTTTGGACACTAAAACACATGGATTAGACATGTAAAAAGGAGTTTACGGCCCAAGCATGTGCTTAGGTTGTAAACACCTCAAACACTCTAAAAACACTTGTTTAAAGTCCCAAAAACTCATCTAGGGTGTTTGGCAATTTAGACTTGACAACAAGGAAGGCTTAAATGCATCAAACAACATCATTTGATGGCAAAAAGAGGAGTTTACGGCCAAGGCTAAGCTTGGGCCGTAAACACCCATATTTTTGTGTCAAACAAGTCCCAAAACCCCTCAAATGCATGTAAGGATTTTAGCTAAGGCCTTTGGAAGAGTGTTGTACCATTAAACTTCACATTTGGATACAAAATGAAGAGTTTACGGCCAAGGATGTTCTTGGGCCGTAAACTCCCCAAAAATACATGCCAAATTGTCCCAAACTCACTATAGGGCCTTCTAGGATTTATCTAAGGTGTATGAGACTTTGTTGTACCATTAAAACATACATCTTGAAGGGTTTACTTGAGTTTACGGCCCAAGAACAAGTCTTGGCCGTAAACTCCCCAAAAATGTCACAAATTATGATGTTTAATCCCTTAAAATAGTCCAAGACACATACCACTAAATCAAGGAAGTGAAATAAGACCTTAAACATACACTTTGGAGTTCCACAAGAGTTTACGGCCAAACCTAGGGGGTTTACGGCCGTAAACTCCCAAAGGATGGCTTTTGGGCCATAAACTCCAAAGGAGTGAGCTCGTGAACCCTCCCGTAAATCATTCATGACTTTGTACCACTCCCGGGAACCCCTTCTAAGCCTTAAAACCCCGAAAACGATGTTAGAATGTCCAAATACTATAATGAAAAGCATAAGATGATTAACTTCTTGTAAAATACATATTGCATATGACATTAGGGTCCTAGGAGGTGCTCAAGAGGTTATTGGGTACCAAACGCTCAATCGACACTTTTACCCGATTTACCCGATTCACCCGATTTCCGCGATTTCAGGTGAGTTCATACCCCTTAATGAACCTTTCAAATGTTTTATATGTTTTAGGGGGGAGATACAAGTTGAATATACATGTTTATGAAAAGTTATACAAGACTATTTTTCAGATTTCAGAGTTAATCACATGTGATTCACAATTTGTAGTTCAAATCACATGTGATTTATCACTATGCTTTATAAATAAATCAATTGTTTTCAAAACTATCTTGGATTAACAAACAAGTTTTAAATGTTTCTTTCATACAATACTTTTTTTTAATAAAACTCTTTATAAGAATGTAATCATACTAATATATTTATATAAGTAAGACTTGAAGGACTTAGGACCGATGGCTCGCCTTATTTCCTGTTTCTTGTTTGATTGTGGGCTTAGGGTAGTGGTTATCCGTCCGACTGTCATTGATTTCTTAGTTATATATCTCGTATATTAGTACAAATTATGAGTACTTCTTAATTCATTAATTACCTGAATCACTACTTGATTAGAACCACATATACTAAATTAACTATAATAGGTATAGTTAAGGACTCTATCCCTTGTTTCCACTATTACTCTACATTACTATAATTCTCTATATTATGAAGCAATACACTAATAAGAGAATACAATACAAGTTATACGAAAGATTACTACACTATAATACAAGAGAATGCACTAATCATGAGACAACTCACTAATCCACTACGGGATACTCTATACGCTATACACTATGCCCGAAGTTTTCCGATAGGAAGACGACACTATATGTATAGATCTATACGGGGCAGACGCTATTACATCCCGACTGATAACTTCAGTCCGAGCCGCTCAGGCCCAGGGATGCTTTTACTCTACTACACTATGCATGACTGGGAAGGTCATGGGGGTTCGCTATTACTCACACTATTGGGAATATACTAGAAAGACACTGTAACCGCACTAAAATACTAAAAGAAAGATGAAGTAATATCCCGAAGTAAATAAGTATCTAATACTAAAGGATGCTGCACCACTATTATATACTCTAAGAATAACTCACTATATTACATTACTTAATGGTGAGTCACTATTACACATCTATGATAAATGACATTCAAAGATAGAAACAACAGATTTCTTAAGGATTTTCATTTACTATGCAGTTCTGGAGAATATGGGATTTTCTAGGTTTTACCACTATTTATGATTTCAAACTTCAGTTTTCATACTAATGACTCTAATGCTTTTTATACAAGTACTCACACTAAAACTCTTATGAACTCACCAGCTTTATGCTGATATTCTTTTCAAAATAACTTGTATCTTCAGGTCAAAGATAGACAGATACAGTCGCAGCATTTTTGGGGAAGATGGAGGATGCAAGACCCATCTCTTATTTTGTTTACTTTTGGTGTTTGTCAAACATTACAAAACACACTTGTAAATACACTTACTATATAAATGAAATGGTTGTATGTTTCTTGCTTTTACTATTATACAATTGTGATGATACTGTACACTATGTCATCCACCCCGAAACGTATTCCGCCGTTATCGGTTTTGGGGTGTGACAATCTTGGCATCGGTACTCGGGCTTTGAGTCTTAATCAACTTGGTATTGCTTTGGATTGGTAACTCTCCATTCTTGGAATTCTCCATGTAAAAACATTTCAACACTTTGTCCAAGTAAGTACTTTGACTAAGTCCTATTAGTCTTTTACTCCTATTTCTCAAAATACTTATCCCAAGAATATAAGCAGCTTCTCCGAGGTCCTTCATAGCGAAGCAGTTCCCAAGTCAAGAATTAACCTCCTACAAGGTTGGGATGTCGTTTCATATGAGCAGTATGTCGTCCACATACAAAACGAGAAAGCTAACTATACTCCCATTGGCTTTGACATATACACATGACTCATCTTCACTTCTTGAAAAAACAAACTCTTTGACTTTCTCATCAAAACAAAAATTCCATCTGTGATACGCTTGTTTCAATCCATAAATAGATTTCTCAAGCTTACACACTCTATTAGGGTGTTTTGCATTAACAAAACCCTATGGTTGACTCATGTAAACATCTTCAGCCAACTTCCCATTAAGAAAAACGTTTTTAACATCCATCTGCCATATTTCATGATCATGAAACGTAGCTACGGCTAACATAACCCTTATAGATTTAATCTTCACAACTGTTGAGAAGGTCTCATCATAGTCAACTTCGGGAATTTGAGTAAAGCCCTTCGCAACCAATCGCGCCTTATACGTGTGTACTTTCCCATCCATTTTGGTCTTCTTCTTGAAGATCTACTTGCACCCGACCATCTTACGACCCGGTACATTGTCAACCAAGTTCTACACTTTATTGTCACACATGGACTGAATCTCGTTGTCCTTAGTCTCTTTCCATTTTGCAGACTCCTGGCCTGTCATCGCTTGCTTGTAGTTGTTAGGTTCATCCAAATTTATCAGTGTACTATCACTGATAAACGTATCGCCCTCAACATTTTTATGGAATCCATATAATATGAGTGGAACACAAAATCTAATGGAACGTCTAAGAGGTAAGGACTCATCAATCGGTTCAACCGGAGTTTCCTCCTCGAGTTGAGCGCCAGTGTTAGAGGTTACTTCATTGTTTGATTCTTGAAGCTCTTCAAGATCAATTTGCCTCCCACTGTCCTCTTGACATATGAGTTCTTGTTCTCAGAAAACCCTTATCCTCGCAACGAAGACAACATTGTCACTTGTTCTATAGAAGAGATATCCAAAGGACTTCTGCTGATAGTTGATCAAAATACACCACTCACTACGAGGTTCGAGCTTGTTGTGAGTCTCTCGTCTTACGAAATCCTCACAACCCCAAACCTTGATATGTACTAACGAGGGAGCTTTCCCAATCCACATCTCGTGAGGTGTTTCGGAAAACTTCTTAGTCGGGACTAGATTAAGGATATGGGATGCAGTCTCTAAGGCATACCCCCAAAATGAGATAGGTAACGAATCCCGACTCATCATGGAACGAACCATGTCCAACAAGGTTCGATTGAGTCGCTCAGCTACACCATTCAACTGTGGTGTCCGACATGGCGTCAATTGTGAAACAATTCTGCATTACTTGAGGTAGTCGTGGAATTCCGTACTAAGGTACTCACATCCTCGATCGGATCGGAGCATCTTAATTTTCCTGCCCAACTGATTCTCCACTTCTTGCTTAAACTCTTTGAAGTTTTCAAAGGTTTCTGAATTGTGCTTGATTAAGTAGATATACCGATATCTGTTATAATCATCGGTGAAAGTCACATAGAAGTGATTTGCATCTCTTGTGGTGATCTAAAGGGCCCACATACATCGGTATGTATGAGATCCAATAATCCCTCACCCCTTTACAAGTACCAGTGAAGGGTGACTTGGTCATCTTTCCAAGTAAACAAGACTCGCATGTTTCATCATCCCTAAGGTCGAATGACTCCAACACTCCATCCTTTTAGAGTTGGGCTATGTGCTTATTGTTGACATGCCCAAGACGACAATGCCATAATCATGCTTTATCTAAACCATTGGAAGAATCGATATGCAACACATCATTTCCTAAGTATTCTACAACCATCACAATTTCATATATTCCATTACAAGGCAATGCTTCAAAATAGAAAGTACCATTAAAGAAAGCATTAATATAACCATTTTCATTATTAAACGAAAATCTAAAACCTTGTTTATACAAACCATTAAAAGAAATAATGTTTCGTGTTATTTCTGATGAATAGCAACAATTATTCAAATATGGACCTAACCCACTACTAAGCACTAAAGAGTAAACTCCAATCTTGGTGACAGGCAAAGCTTTCCTATTCCCCATGATCAAGTTTATCTTTCTATGCTCCATATTCCTACTTCTTCTTAGACCCTGCAAATCAGAACAAATGTGAAAACCACATCCTGTATCGAGGACCCAAGACATAGCATGTGATGAGTTATTAGATTGAATAGTATAAATACATGTGAAGGTGGGCTTTATCTTCCCATCCTTGATGTCATGCAAGTACTTCGGGCAGCTTCATTTCCAACATCCTTTCTCGTGGCAGTAGTAGCACTCTGCTTCCTTCGGGTTGGAAGAGGAAGAAGCAGGGCCAACTTTGGTTCCACTAGAAGAGGTACCATCGTGAGACTTTCCCTTGTGGCTCTTAGAAGGAGCCTTCCTCATCTTTCCTTTTCCTTGCCTAATTTCCAAGACAGGGGCAGTAGTAATAGGAGTAGATGCAATACATTTTCCTTTCAGACTACTCTTAGCAGTCCTTAGCAGGCCTTGAAACTTACTTAGAGTGATCTCCTCCTTGTTCATGTGGTAGGTCATATGAAACTGGTCGAAGCAAGGAGGTAAGGAGTGTAGAATAATATCTATGTCCAGCTCCTCATCAAAGTTAACATTTAACTTCAGCAAGCAGTCCACGTATCTCTGCATTTTCTACAAGTGGGCCTTGATGGACTCTCCATCCTTCATTTTTGTAATAATCATCACAACGATAAACTCATATCGTTCCTGCCTAGCAATTTGATGGTACCTTTCCATCAAATCTTGGTGCATCTCATAGGGATAATAGACCTCGTAGGATTTTTGGAGTTTCACAGTCATCGTTGCAAGCATGATGCAATGAACCTTCATAGCATCTCACTCATGAGTTTCGTAAGCAGTGATTTCTTCGGGAGTGGCAGTGTTCACATTGACCTCCTTCAGCTCCTTGTCGAGAACATACTCTTTGTCCTTGTAACGGGTGACCATGCGAATGTTTCAGATCCAATCATTGAAGTTGGACCCATCGAATATCACCCTCCCACATAAGTTCATGAGTGACAATGGACCGGAAGGGGTCGAGCTAGAAGCGTTGTTGTTCAAAGTAGACATCTGAAATAAAAAAGGAACAAATTTTAGATTAGATAAGAATCCCCAATTAAACACCCAAATGAGAAATTAGGGCTAGGACCCAACACAATTATTTACAATTCAGAAGAGGGATGCCGTAATCTAATTATAAATGATTTGAAGGTAGGTAAATGAAGATTTACCAATTTCCACCATGAAAACGAAAAAGACAATTAAGTTTTAAATGTATTGAAACTCCTAGATCTTTTGAGATTCATTGAACTTTTCAATGGCATGTTTAAATCTCAATATGCCCTTCAAGTTTTTGACTAGGATACCGAGGATCACAAACAAGGTGTGAATAACCATGCAAATGTACTTGGTGCTCTCGATTTCATTTACCACCTAATCAATGTGTCGATTAACCACACACGCTCCATTGATCTATGATAAACATCGAGCCACCCTTTGCCACCATTGCCAGTCCAAATTAGTGTGTCGGTTATCCACATACACTCCACTAACGACTTGGCATGGTGCAAAGTGTAATTTCATGGAATAGCATCATTTCACATTTTTCCTAAGGTAACTAAGATTGAGAATTTTTTTATAAAAACATTTAGTTACTTTATTAATCATTATACTTTTAATGAGGAATTAGTTGCCTATCCTACCCGTTTGGCTAACGACCCTCCACCAATCAAGGAAGTGGTGGGTGAGAGTGGACACCCATTAAACTGTCATTTTATAGGCAACAACCTTATACCCCACTTATAGATCGGCTTCGTGAATAACGCCTACTAACGGTAAAACTAGCTTAATCTTATACATACACACACATACACACACACACAGATATATATATATATATATATATATATATATATATATATATATAATCAATAATCTTACAATATTATAGTAGTATAAGGGTTGAATTTTAAACTTGTAAAATTCTACGGTTTGGAATTTAAATATTTCAAAATTAAAACTTTTAATTAAAAATTTAAATCCCAAAACTTGAGGTCATGTTTTGAAACTTTTCAAAACATCTTTTAGATCAAATTTGAAAAATAATTAATTAATCATATTATTAATATTTATCACATAATTTGACCTAATCTATTTTCTTGACAAGATAATTCAAATCAAAATACAAATAATTAATCTTTATCATATAAAATAAGTAATTATCTTATTTATGACAATTATCTTTGAATTACATTAGGATAATCCATACCTTGTTGTAAAAATAGGATTTTAACAACTAACAATGTTTTTGGTAATTATCCTAATTCATTTTCAGTCATAATCCCAAAAAAGCAGCCACCAGACAGCCTGACTCGCCGAGTCAGAGAATGGACACATCGAGTTGCTCTGACTCGTCGATTTCATTAGGTGACTCAACGAGTTCTTCAGGCAGAAGCATGATTTTTTGATTTTCAGCTTTGAATAATTTTAATTGTAACACCCTGTTCCTGGTACATATTTAAATTTAAGTAAGTTTATGTTTTGCTCTAGGACTCGGTGAGTTGGAGGCCCAACTCACCGAGTACACTCGATTTTTGACCGGGAAGTTTAATGACCTACTCGACGAGTCGGTCTTGCGTAGAAGCTGTCTGGATGAAACCCTAATATTTAGGGTTTGCACCTTATTTACACAACTTATTCTGCCTCAACCTGCTCCCATCGTCCCTCCCAACCCATAGAAAACCCTAAGCATTATTTGAGTGTTCTTGAGCTTTTTGGTGCCTTTTGTGTGTATTTGAAGTTGGAAAAGGAGACGAAAGCTTGGTAGATCAAGAGAGAGAAAGTAGATCCAGAAGTCTTGGCACATTTCCTGCTCATTTGAGCTATAAAGTTGATATCTTAGCTATTCATTACCTACATCTTGATTTGGGGCTATTTTCTACCTTTTCTAAGCTTTAGTGAAGCTATACTCGACTTTGTGTATATATTTGTAGTTGTACTCCAAATCTGGATCCATTGAGGGTTCCCATGGCATAAAGGTGCCAACTTTATGGCCATGGGAGACCCATGCCACATATAAAGCTGATAGCTTCATTTTATTTACTTCTTTTTAAAGTTTTTTTAGTACATTCCATCTTATTTTAGTCAATCTTCATGCATATTTTCTCTTTTTGTCATTTTTCTCCTTCACCGGGTGCTTTCTAGTCTTTTGAGCTTAATTGTAGGATTTTCCGAAGACTATTTGTTATTGGAGGCTTAGAAGGATGCAGGACTCATGGAGGCATGTGATTTGCTTGCGGACTTGAAGTCGTGCGATTGGGCTAGGTGCTTGCGTAAAAGAAGAAATCAATTTGGATCTAATTTATGGGCAAAGATGATGATGAGACGGCGCGGAATTGAGCTACAAGAAATTTGAGGAGTATTGGGTCAATCATTAGAAGGCTTTGGAATGGAAAATGGGCCTTAAAAATTTATGATTATGGGCTAAAGTTGAAGAAATGAAGATTGGGCTTAAATGCATGTTAAATGGCCCAAGTTGCACATTCAGCGTAACCTACGCGGTCCGCATGGGTCCATACGCGGTCCGCGTGAATTGTGCTGAGTTGTTTCCGGGTTTTGACTTGTTGACTCTGTTTGTGGAAGTTTGGTGGGTAGCTTTTGGTCTCTTTTTGAATCTAGAAATTAGCTCTCTTTAGCTGGAGATTGGAGGCTCATTTGGGGAGAACTTGAAGAACACATTCCAGTTTTTCTCTCTAAGAAGCTTTGGGAAGATTTGAAGAATATTGGGAAGATTAGTGTAATTTCCTTTCATCTTGCATCTAAGACAATGTTTGGTATCTCTAATCCCTCTTGTTTTTGTTTAATCTTAGGCATGCTTGGCTAGATTTTCATTTGGTTGACTTGGATGTAATTGCTTGAATGTTTTGGTTATTTTGAAGAACTCCATGAACTTGTGTTGAATATTTATGATTATATTTTTTATGAAAACTTCCTTCATGTTTATATATCTCTAGTCATGAATATTGATATATGAATGTTATCTTTGTTGGTTAAATTCTTGACTAAGTAATGGGTCTTCAATTTAACAAGCAACAATTAGTTTAAATGTTTGTTTTCATTTCATTTGACTAAGAAACTATTTTCTCCATAGTGGTAATGAAAGCAATAGATTACTCTTTGGATTTGGTGACTCTTAAAACTCAATGTTAATTGATTTTCACAAAGTTACATGCTTCATTAGTTTTGTGACTTTGATTTAGGAAATGTGCTATGAGCTTCTCTAGTCATTTTAACACAAAAGAAGAGTTGAGGCAAGTTATGCTTATAAATTGCTATAGCCAAATCAGATTATAAACACAAGTATTGCACCTTGGTATTCTCATGATTATTTAACCAAATGTTCAAGTAATGAAAGTCTAAAGTCAACCGTCTTTCCCTTATTGATTTTACATCAAACTCTTATTTTTGTTGCAATTGTCCATTTAAATCATAGTTAACTCTAGTTTGTTTCAAGTATTTCAAAACATCAAAACCCCCATTTTTAATTTATTGTCATATTCCAAGTATTTTTACAAAGAGATTTTTCATAGAGTTATAAATTGAACCAATCTCCGTGGATTCGACCCCTTTACCACTATACACTATTTTAGTGTGTATTATTTAGGGTTTTTATTTTTGTTGGCCTCGCCAACCACCAAAAGCCCCCTTTTTATGGCTTTTTGAGCCAAATACCCCATGCATGGACATCAAGTTCGTAGCTTTACGTATAATAGGGACCCTAGGAGGTCAGATCTATGGTTTGGATACATTTAGACCAAGTAAAATTGACTATATAGTTTGGGACAAAAAGGGACTTGGCAAATCAGGAGGTATTTTCCATCAAATCCTTTATGTTAAAGGACCATATGATAAGATTGAAGATCACTCAGTTGTCTAGGCTCATTAGGGACCTGGAAATCATAGAACTCGGCGAGGGTATGAGCTAACTCAGCGACTTCAAGGCAATGTCCCAACCACATGAAGACAGACTCGATGAGTTTAGGGAGAACTCGACGAGTTATAGACTAAATACCTTCATGCAGATGAAGATGAACTCGACGAGTTCAAGGACGAACTCGGCGAGTCAGTTGAAGAAGGTCTTAATGTTTGTTAAAGGAGAACTCGTCGAGCTCTTGTTAGACTCGACGAGTAGGAACGGGATTGTAGCCTTTTATAGATGTGGTGACTCAGCGAGTTGGTGGACTAACTCGGTGAGCCGAGTCAACCAGATGTTGACTTTGACCAAGGTTCTGACCTTGAGTTTAACTTGGACTTGACTTGACCCTGGTAGGGGTTATGAGTATGAAATGATAACTTAGAAAGGATGTTGTGTAGAGATTGAGGAGTCGAGAAGAGTTGACTTTTGTACTGAGGATAGTGCATACACTACACAACATTGAGGTGAGTTACCTTCCAGTAGAAGTGGGTTTAAGGCACCAAGGCCGACCCATTATTAGTTGATTATAGTGGAGATGATTTTCTAGGTGATAATTTTCTAGTTTGTTATTATTTGATGTGTTCTATGTGCTAGTATGATATGTTCTATGTGATAGTGGTAGTAGGAGGGGGAATAGTCTCTGATTCGGTCGTTAGGACTTAAGGGTAGGTCGGAAACCCAAAATATGTATGACTGCATGATTATGATATATTATTATGTGATAGTAGTATGGGTGAAATAGTCCCTGTGACCGGGTGAGATGGACCGGAGGGTAGGCAGGCACCTCAGAATGGCCTGACACGGGTAAGTCAGCACCCCAGAATGGCTTGACATGGGTAGGTCAGCACCCCATAATGGCTTGACATGTGTGACATACCCAAAATCTCGGCCAGAAAAGACCGATTTTCATTTATACTTTTAAAATAATTTCAGAGTAAATCCATTTGATTTGAAAGAATTGCGAAATTTGTTCCCAAAAACAAAACATGATAAAACAATGTTTACCAAAGCATTTCATAAAAGAAATGTATTTTTCATTATATAATCAAAACACAGGGTGTCATGTTCCGATATAGACCAATAAGCATAAACGATAACATTACAAGTCATTCAACAAATATTTACATATACAGACTTGTAAACAAAACAACTTGATGGTTCATCCATCTTACGCCCTTGCACCACTTCCTGTAATACAAATAAAACTGAGTGGATCAGGCTTGGGAGCCTGGTGAGCATATAGGGTTTTCAACCCACAATAAATAATTAAATTAATTATTATCAACCAACAATAACCCAGTTACCCATTCCTGTTATTCTCACTTTACGTCCCTAAAATAACTAACACAAGGGACCTAATCTAAGAATATTTTCATCGGGGTGACAACACATGCTGCGGGGTTCCCTCAGCAATATAAGCCAAATCAGGCAACCATGAGGGGGATGGAATACAGCGAATGAACACCCAAGTTCATTAACACCTACAGGTTATGAGCCTGCTAGCGTTCCACTGGACTGTCTAGAAAAGTCCGTGGTCGTCATCTAAATTCCGCTAGATGACTGGATCAAAACAACAACGAGGCCTCTCATCTGTTTATTACACACCGACTATCTACCCATGTTCTACCCAACATATTAGTAGATAAAAACATACATTTTTATACATATTTTCAAAACCTGTATAGCATGCTTGATCAATACATTTTCCATATAACAAATGAGGCACACACACATAACACGTATTTCATATAGAAATAATCAGATCTGTAAGATAGAAGAAAGTGAATATACATTCACACACATAACAACAAAATATACACATAACACGTATCTCGTATAAAATACTTCATAATTATACGTTAGGAGAAAGTAACAACGCACTCACACGTATAAACAACAATATACTTAATACACTCAAACCATACTTGTATTATTATTACATTTATGAAAGGTAGTATACACTCACTTGATCAGAAGATGATCAGACAGCACTACGGCTTGCAAAAGTAGTAATCCGCAGCAGATCTAGAAGATCTCTACAAAAATCGAACTTCTCGCGGGCAGAGCTTCGGCTCGGAAACCGCACTTCTCGGGATCTTCGGGATCTCGGGACTTGCTTCGGGACTCGGGAATATTACCGGGGCTTCAGGGTACTTTTGGCACGCAAATCGAGGTAAAACGGGAGAGAGAAGAGAGAAAATAGCAACCCTAAACGGCTGGCCCTTCAAATCTATTTATAGGGCAATTTTGGCCCTTGCCACGTCGTGGCAACCTTTTTCCACGTCGTGGGATTGGTCGTCACTGCATGCGTCATCCCAAGTTGCATGTCAGGACACTTGCCACGTCGTGGCACTACTTGCGACGTCGTGGTCTCTGACAGTTTTGGGGTTTCGCGCCCCGAACTTCAGAAATTCATAACTTTCGCATACGAACTCCGTTTTCGACGTTCTTTATATCGCCGCGAAGGTGAGATCATGATCTACAACTCTCATTTAGACTCCATTGGCTAATTTTGAATTTATTTTTAATATATTATAAGTATATTACTTATATATTATTTTTAGTAGGCCGGGACAGGAAAACTCCGTTCGAAATTCATAACTCCTTCATCTGAACTCCGATTTCGTCCGTTTTTTCGTCGTTGCACTACTATCGATGAGATCGTCAATTCTCATTTAGATCACTAAGGATAGATATCTATCTACCTTAAATTCACTATTTACATCACGCTGGGTCGTGCCGGTTCTGTCGCGAAACTTCGACAGGTCATAACTTCTTCGTTATAACTCGGATTTCGGCATTCTTTATATCTTCGGAAACCTTGTTTCAACTACTAAAACATTATCTAAAGATATCGAGTTTATTTTACACTTAAATTTTGACGCTTATTTTTATTTTTAATTAATCAAACCACATAATTAAGCAATTAAGCACAAAACACATAATACTCAAATAATACACTTCTATTATTTCAAAACGGGTTACAAAGGTTAACCTAGACCATTACATTGCTAAAAATGGCAAGCCCAGAAACACAGGCGTTACAATTCTCCCCACCTTAGAATGATTCCGTCCCCGGAATCACACCTCAACAAACAAATGCGGATAGCGACCCATCATGTCAGTCTCCGTCTCCCAGGTGAGATTCGGCCCATTCGTGTGTTTCCATCGGACAAGCACTAACTCGACCATCTTGTGTCACAACTTCTTGGTCTTTCGGTCAACAATTGCCTCTGGTTCTTCAATCAACCTTTTGTTCTCATCGATTCTCAACTCCGAAAGTGGAATCATGTCGGGAACTCCCCCCGTGAACTTTCGTAAATAACACACATGAAAAGTGTTATGAATTCCATTCAGTTCTTCTGGTAGTTCGAGCTTGTAAGCTTGGTTCCCAATCCTATGAAGAACTTTAAACGGTCCAATAAACCTTGGACTCAACTTTCCCCTTTTACCAAATCTTATAAGTCCCTTCCACGGCGAGACTTTAAGCAAAACCGAATCCCCAACTTCAAAAGTCATCGGTCTTCGCTTTTTGTCAGCATAGCTCTTTTGACGATCCTGAGCCGCTAACATTCTTTCCCTAATTATTTTCAACTTTTCAGCAGTTTGATGAACCAACTCCGGTCCCATAAACTGCTTTTCCCCAGCCTCAAGCCAACAAGACGGCGTACGACACTTTTGTCCGTACAAAGCTTGGTAAGGTGCCATCTTAATGCTCGAGTGAAAACTATTGTTATAGGAAAATTCTACCAATGTTAATTGTTCATCCCAATTACCTAGGAAGTCCAAGGTACATGCTCTCATCATATCTTCAAGTATTTGTATC
Organism: Lactuca saligna; assembly: GCF_052625555.1. Taxonomy (NCBI): domain Eukaryota; kingdom Viridiplantae; phylum Streptophyta; class Magnoliopsida; order Asterales; family Asteraceae; genus Lactuca; species Lactuca saligna. The sequence continues at coordinate 142,067,301 of NC_136425.1, forward strand.
GTTCTTTCACTCTGACCATAAGTCTGCGGATGGTAAGATGTACTTAAACATAACTTGGTACCCATTTCTTCTTGTAGACATTTCCAAAACCTTGAGGTGAAACGGCTATCACGATCCGACACAATCGTTAGCGGAACATCGTGAAGTCTCACAATTTCCTTCACATAAGAATTCGCAAGCTTTTCCATAGACCATTTCTCCCTGGCTGCTATGAAATGCGCACTCTTAGTGAATCGATCGACGACCACCCAAATCATGTCGTGACCATTCTTTTTTCTGGGCAGTTTAGTGACAAAATCCATAGCAATGCCTTCCCACTTACCCATAGGCACAGGTAAAGGTTCTAAACTCCCATACGGTTTCTGATGTTGTGTCTTGACTCTCGCACAAGTCACACACTCAGCCACATACTTTGCAACATCAAGCTTCATCGTCGGCCACCAGTGGTAGGGTTTCAGGTCCCTATACATTTTAGTGCTACCAGGATGAATCGAGTACATGGTCTTGTGAGCTTCTTCCATCAGAAGATCTATGACTCCTCCTATCTTAGGTATTCAAATCCGATCTTGGAACACCTTCAATCCATGACCGTTTGTACCAAACACCAACGTTTTGCCCAAACGTTCCTCCTTCCGGTCATTCTTCTCAGAAGCTTCGCTTTGAGTTTTCTTTATACTTTCTAAAATAGTCGAGACAACTTCAATTCTCAACGCTCTTGGCCTTTTCCTTTCAAGATTGACTTTCCGACTGAGAGCATCAGCAACTACATTAGCTTTACCGGGATGGTAAAGTATCTCACAGTCGTAGTCCTTGAGTAATTCTAGCCAGCGTCGTTGCCTCATATTTAATTCCTTCTGATTAAAGAGGTATTGGAGACTCTTATGATCAGTGAAAAGTTTTCACTTCGTGCCATAGAGGTAATGCCTCCATATTTTCAGAGCGAAAACTACCACTGCCAACTCCAAATCATGAGTCAGGTAATTCTTTTCATGCTCCTTAAGCTGTCGAGACGCATATGCTATCACCTTTTCTCTTTGGGTCAAAACACAACCCAATCCAACCCCAAACGCATCGTTATAAACAGCGAAATCTTCAACTCCATCGGGTAAAGAAAGTATCGGTGCCTCGCATAGCTTCTTCTTTAGCTTCTCGAATGCTTCTTTATGCTTCTCACTCCAAGCATAAGTAGCTCCTTTGTGGGTCAAAGCTGTCAATGGAGTAGCAATCGAAGAAAAGCCTTGGATAAACCTTTGGTAATATCCGGCTAATCCTAAAAAGCTTCGGATCTCTGTGGGACTTTTCGGTTGTTCTCACTTCATTACAGCTTCAATCTTTGCTGGATCAACCATTATCCCTTCTTGGTTGACCACGTGACCCAAGAATTGGACTTCACGAATCCAAAAATCACATTTGGAGAACTTAGCATACAGCTTCTCCTTCTTCAAGACTTCTAACACTTCTCGCAAGTGTCTGCCATGCTCCTCCTGGCTTTTTGAGTAAATCAAAATGTCGTCTATGAACACTATCACGGATTTATCAAGGAACGGATTACAAACCCTATTCATTAAATCCATGAATGCTGCCGGAGCATTGGTTAGTCCAAACGACATAACCAAGAACTCGTAGTGTCCATATCTAGTTCTGAATGCGGTCTTCTCGATATCTTGCTCTCTTACTTTTAGTTGATGATATCCTGACCTAAGATCGATCTTTGAGAAATAGCTCGAACCTTGCAATTGATCAAATAGATCATCAATCCTTGGCAACGGATATCTATTCTTTATTGTTGCCTTGTTCAGCTCTCTGTAATCAATGCACATTCTCAGACTTCCATCTTTCTTCTTCACGAATAACACCGGAGCTCCCCAGGGCGATGAACTAGGTCTAATGAAACCTTTGTCCAACAACTCTTGAAGTTGCATCATCAACTCCTTCATCTCCGTTGGTGCTAATCGATAAGGTGCTTTTGCTATTGGCGTGGTTCCTGGTAACAAGTCAATACGGAATTCCACTTTTCGATCAGGTGGTAATCCAGGAAGATCTTCGGGAAATACTTCCGGATAATCACACACCACAGGAATACTCTGCATCACCTTCTTCTCCTTCTTAGCATCAATCACGAATGCTAAATATGATGTACATCCCTTGGTCAAACACTTTCTGGCTTTCATTAGGGAAATGATTCCAGAATTCACTCGGCGCTTGTCCCCATACACCATAAACGATTCATTTCCAGGCGGTTTTACTTTAACTATCTTCTTTTTGCATAAAATTTCGGCATCATTGGCGCTGAGCCAATCCATTCCCAACACGATGTCGAAACCATTAAGTTCGATAGGTAATAATTCCTCGTGGAACTTATTCCCATTCAAGTCGATTAAGATGTTTTTCATACGATGGCTAACAGGTACAAACTTGCCACTAGCAACTTCGACTAATAAAGGATTATCTAGTCTATCAACAGGCAAAGCTAGTTTTCTACCAAATTCATGCGATATAAAGGAGTAGTTGGCTCCAGAATCAAATAAAATTTGGGCAGGCAAATTGTTAACGAGAAAGGTACCTGAAGCGACATCAGCTTCATCCTTAGCAGCTTCCAGTGTCATCTGGAATGCTCTCGCCTTCGGCTTTGGTGGAATGTTGGGCTTAGCTGCCTCCTTCTTCTTCGGACAGTCCTTCAAAATATGCCCCTCTTCATTACAACCAAAACACATCCTTTTGTTGTTCGGACATTCATTGGCAAAATGTCCAACCTTTCCACACTTGTAGCAAGTTACATCCTCGCTACATTTCCCGAAGTGCTTTTTCTTACACTTTTCACACCACTTCGCTTACCCTCCTTTACCCTCACCAAACCTTTTCGAATCAGATTTTGAAAATTTGCTTTTCTTGTCGGAACCAGATGTTCCCTCAAACTTCCTCTTCTCACCAACCTCAACCTTGTTGGTGGTTCTCCCCTTTATCATGTTCTCAACAGACTTGGCAGCCCAGATAGCTGCCTCTAAAGTATGTGTCTGATGTACTGGCACCTCATACTCCCATGGGAGTCCCTTCGCATACCGGTCCACCTTCGTCAGCTCGTCTGGAACGATACGCAAGGCAAACTCCATCTTATCGGTGAAGTTATTGGTGTATTCATCAACTGACATACTGCCCTTAGTCAATGTCAGGAACTTGTTCTCCAACTCCAACAGATTTTGAGCCGAGCAAAACTTGCGCTTAAACTGCACCAAGAAATCCGCCCATGACAATTGCAGTGGCTCATTAGGGCTCAAAGTCTTCCCTAGAGTGTTCCACCAACGAACGGCTCCACCTCGGAATTGACGCACGGCATAGATGGTTTGCAACTTACCTCTGCAGCCACACGTCATGAAGGCTAGCTCCATTTCGGAGATCCAATCCATAACCCCAATCGGATCCTCCTTTCCATTGAAGGTTGATGGTTTGCAAGTCAAAAAGTCCTTGTACTTGCATCCCATTCCATCATTCCTTCCATCGCGGTTATCTTGCCTAACTATCGGTGGGTTGGCTTGACCAACTGATCCACTGAAGTTTCCACCTTCCGAGTGCCCTTCATTTAATTCAGGCTCTTCCACACGAATCGACAGTTCTTCATGATTTTGTTGAAGCAACCGTCTAGTTTCCTCCATCTGACGATCCAACATCGTCTGAATCATCAATTGCACACCAGCCATGGTTATTGGCTCAGGTGCTGCTGCTACAACAGGTCTTTGTTCAATTACTGGTGGTTGATTCCTATTTTCATCAGCATTTCCAACTCCACTTCTTGTTCTCACCATTTTTGATCTATACACCGAATAAGGTGAAATTAGATCCTTATTCACGATAGATATTCAAATCATCCTTATCACTCCGGAACGTTTACGTGCTAGTTCTAATATCGTAGATGTACGCTTAGAATCCTACACACATAAAGTTTCTAGATCCGGTCGGAAACAGACCATAGATCCGAACAAATAATATCATATATGGCAACATATAACATTTAGCACATAAAGCATTTTAGGCGACTTTCCTAAAATAAACTAGTGCTCGTGTCTAAAATGTAACAGACACTCATCTCAAAATTTCACTTAGCATTCTAAGTTTAAGTCTAGAAATCCTAAAAATTCCTAGTTCGCTTAAACTAATGCCCTGATACCAACTGTGACATCCCCAAAATCTCAGCCAGAAAAGACCGATTTTCATTTATACTTTTAAAATAATTTCAGAGTAAATCCATTTGATTTGAAAGAATTGCGGAATTTGTTCCCAAAAACAAAACATGATAAAACAATGTTTACCAAAGCATTTCATAAAAGAAATGTATTTTTCATTATATAATCAAAACACAGGGTGTCATGTTCCGATATAGACCAATAAGCATAAACGATAACATTACAAGTCATTCAACAAATATTTACATATACAGACTTGTAAACAAAACAACTTGATGGTTCATCTATCTTACGCCCTTGCACCACTTCCTGTAATACAAATAAAACTGAGTGGGTCAGGCTTGGGAGCCTGGTGAGCATATAGGGTTTTCAACCCACAATAAATAATTAAATTAATTATTATCAACCAACAATAACCCAGTTACCCATTCCTGTTATTCTCACTTTACGTCCCTAAAATAACTAACACAAGGGACCTAATCTAAGAATATTTTCATCGGGGTGACAACACATGCTGCGGGGTTCCCTCAGCAATATAAGCCAAATCAGGCAACCATGAGGGGGATGGAATACAGCGAATGAACACCCAAGTTCATTAACACCTACAGGTTATGAGCCTGCTAGCGTTCCACTGGACTGTCTAGAAAAGTCCGTGGTCGTCATCTAAATTCCGCTAGATGACTAGATCAAAACAACAACGAGGCCTCTCATCTGTTTATTACACACCGACTATCTACCCATGTTCTACCCAACATATTAGTAGATAAAAACATACATTTTTATACATATTTTCAAAACCTGTATAGCATGCTTGATCAATACATTTTCCATATAACAAATGAGGCACACACACATAACACGTATTTCATATAGAAATAATCAGATCTGTAAGATAGAAGAAAGTGAATATACATTCACACACATAACAACAAAATATACACATAACACGTATCTCGTATAAAATACTTCATAATTATACGTTAGGAGAAAGTAACAACGCACTCACACGTATAAACAACAATATACTTAATACACTCAAACCATACTTGTATTATTATTACATTTATGAAAGGTAGTATACACTCACTTGATCAGAAGATGATCAGACAGCACTACGGCTTGCAAAAGTAGTAATCCGCAGCAGATCTAGAAGATCTCTACAAAAATCGAACTTCTCGCGGGCAGAGCTTCGGCTCGGAAACCGCACTTCTCGGGATCTTCGGGATCTCGGGACTTGCTTCGGGACTCGGGAATATTACCGGGGCTTCAGGGTACTTTTGGCACGCAAATCGAGGTAAAACGGGAGAGAGAAGAGAGAAAATAGCAACCCTAAACGGCTGGCCCTTCAAATCTATTTATAGGGCAATTTTGGCCCTTGCCACGTCGTGGCAACCTTTTTCCACGTCGTGGGATTGGTCGTCACTGCATGCGTCATCCCAAGTTGCATGTCAGGACACTTGCCACGTCGTGGCACTACTTGCGACGTCGTGGTCTCTGACAGTTTTGGGGTTTCGCGCCCCGAACTTCAGAAATTCATAACTTTCGCATACGAACTCCGTTTTCGACGTTCTTTATATCGCCGCGAAGGTGAGATCATGATCTACAACTCTCATTTAGACTCCATTGGCTAATTTTGACTTTATTTTTAATATATTATAAGTATATTACTTATATATTATTTTTAGTAGGCCGGGACAGGAAAACTCCGTTCGAAATTCATAACTCCTTCATCTGAACTCCGATTCCGTCCGTTTTTCCGTCGTTGCACTACTATCGATGAGATCGTCAATTCTCATTTAGATCACTAAGGATAGATATCTATCTACCTTAAATTCACTATTTACATCACGCTGGGTCGTGCCGATTCTGTCGCGAAACTTCGACAGGTCATAACTTCTTCGTTATAACTCGGATTTCGGCATTCTTTATATCTTCGGAAACCTTGTTTCAACTACTAAAACATTATCTAAAGATATCGAGTTTATTTTACACTTAAATTTTGACGCTTATTTTTATTTTTAGTTAATCAAACCACATAATTAAGCAATTAAGCACAAAACACATAATACTCAAATAATACACTTCTATTATTTCAAACGGGTTACAAAGGTTAACCTAGACCATTACATTGCTAAAAATGGCAAGCCCAGAAACACAGGCGTTACAACATGGGTAGGTCGGGTACCCCAGAACTGCCCGACATTATGTATGGTTGTATGGTATGTGGTATGATGGGGGAACTCAGTAAGCTTTATGCTGAGGGTTTTCAGTTTTGGTTTCAGGTACCTCTTCATCTAAGGAGAAGGAGTCGTTAGGCTAGCAGTGCATCGCACACACATGATTTTGCATTTGAGAACACTAGGATTGTTCTATGACATTATACTATTTGACATTATGGTTTTGGAAACATGTAACTAGCTATGATTTTGTGGTTTGATGTGATATCAGTAATGTTTTAATCAAACAGCTTTACAAGTATTATAATTAAAAATAAAAAATAAAAAAAAACAGTCTTGATTTTTGGGATGTTACATTAACAATGCATCAAATACAAAAGCAAAAAGACCTAGTCTTTGATAGCACTATTGGGTTATGATCAAAACATCAATCCAATGGTGCACATGCAAACCCTAAAGCTTTGGATCTAGGTTTTTCTATTTGTACATGCAATAATCATCTAAAACTCTCAAACCCTAAACTAGCATACAACAAAATCGAAATCAACATAAATAAACTAGTAAGAATGTTACATTTGATTGTTGCTTGAAGATATTGAGATTTTGAAAACCTAGCACCTCAAATGTGATGCCTCTAATGAATCACAAACACCAAATAAATTGGATGATCTTGGAGAGAGGGAAGGCTAAAATCGGCTCTTGGAATCCTTCTAGGGTTTGTGGTAGTTGAATTCTAGTGCCCACGGGTCCCTTATATAGTTGTAGAGGGTTTCAGTCAAAAACCTAATTAGGTTGCTTAGGCTCCAAGCAGCCCACAAGATCCTTCTAGAATCCCTAGTTTGGACGATTTGTATATGGTCTCCCATATAAAATCATCCATCCCTTTCTTAAGGGATCCACAACCCATATTGCAACTATCTTATAATTACAATATCAGTCCCCCAAGTTTAATTAATATTTTTGGACCATAAAATTAATTCTAAATTAATTTTTGACCAATATTAATTAAACAAATATGATTTCTCCTTTAATATATTATTCATATAATATATTAATAAACCATAATAACCTCTTTCTCCATTTTTCATCCACTCAAGTTGCTTTGGTGAAGGCAACCCAAAAGGACCATGCTACAACCGGGTCAACTATATGCCAAATATAGTTATGAGCTTAAACACCTGATCCAACATGAGGTCATGTGAACGTAGTTCGAGGCAGTATTAGCTTGAGTCACGACACTCAATGAGAAAGTGATCGTGATGTTCGACAGGAGGATTGCAAATTTTATCAAGGATGATCAACCGAGAACTTGTGTTGTCTTTTGGTTCGACTGAGTTGTATTTTCCCAGTACCATGGACTTGAAGGAGAACGTATCAGATGCTTATCAATTATTAGATTTAAGAGACGGAATATCAGATATTAGATTGTTGTGTCAATACGGTGGTCGTGGTGGAGATCAGTTCATGAGCCAATTCCTCAACCCAGTTCTGTGGAGAGTGGGTGTTCCCGATGCAGGTCGAATCTATGATTCCAGGGTCTGAAATGGAAGTCCGACAGAGGACGATGGATTTGGTGCATGGTCAGGCACTACTAGCAGCAAAGAGACTGGGGACGGTCGATATTCATCAGTAGATCAGGCAATCCATGGTTATTGCATCAGGTATGGTAGACACATACGTGGATTTGTCTTGCTTATGTCTAAAGGTGGTCTGAACGTCATTAGGAGGATACTTCAAAAAATATTGTAAGTAAAGTGAGAAGGGATAATAATTCTCTTCACAATCAACTGTTTCGGTTCAATGTTGTTTATCCCTGTGTGGATCATATGGATGGTTGGTAACCAAGCACCCATCAGGGTACGACGGTGTGTTTTATTATGTTACGATGGTCTGATGTATTTTGTGGATGTTTATGTTGGGTGGTGTAATTCGATCAATTTTAATTTTGTCATATTTTCAAGAGTGAGTGGTGTGATCAAATTTCTTATTGTTAGGCAGAAGTTTCATGATTCCTTTAGAAGCATTGAACCTTTGGAACATTCATGAGTCCTTTCCAGTTGTCCGGGGACTTTGCTGAATTGAATTACATAGGCTTAGAATTTTGGCTTAGCTCTATTGCGTGTTCTCACTTGATAGTGTCCTAGGGTGGAGCAATTTATTCAAACGACTATGTGATTATATATATATTAGGCATGGCCTTTAAACATCAAGGATTATAAGCATTGATTGGGCCGGTTCGGGGCTCCGATATTAGTGGCGGCAATTCACGATAGTTCAAAGTTCAAACACTAAGTAGGGGAGAACTAAGTATTCAGGTTAGGGATACAAATGATGGTTTGACTTTGGTTTTATCAAAGTGGTACAAAGGAGCCTATGTTTTGGGTACACAAGGTTATTAGCTCGGATGTATAGATGCAAAAAGGGAAAGAAGGATTTTATCATCGGAATGCTCGCGGCTACAAGTTTTAGAATTGTATCTCTCAAAATTTTTGATGGAATTCCATCCAAGTATCAAAAAATAATGCAAGAAACGATCATATTATTAATACAATTTGGGTAGTCAATAAGTCATTTTTTTCATAAATATAGGGGTGAGATTTACGATATAGGAGTTGTTGGTCATGGTACTTGCCTTCGCAAGTGAATCATTATGGGAGTGCCTTGTATAATAATGAGAAGTCAATTGATCCCCAAGTCATGTATTAGGATGTCAGTATTTTGGTTACCTCGTAATAAGAATCAATTATCTGTTGCCAAAGATTGGCAATTGCGGATCAGTTTTAGAAATGGGTATATATGATTTCTTCATTTCATGTTATAATATAGTATTGTCGCAAGTGTGGAAGCAAATGAGTGTATGAGGATAGTCTTCTTTTGAGTATAAGGATTAGTGGTGATGCAGTTGGAATTCGCTAGCACTCCACAAGTATGTGTGGGAATTATGTATTGAGATTGTTCAACCATGTTAGTTCAGTTAATTTAAGATGACATAGACTTTTGTATTTTAGGAATGGGATGATAAAAGTCTAGCTATCGAGAGTAGTAATTCTTCATGTGATGCGTAAGTTCATTTATGGGATAATGTTTCGGCATTGCGCATAAGAATAGTTGGTTCAACTTGGGTCGAGGAGTGTGTGGAGAGTCTCCCTGCATGTTCTTGTAAATTAAGGCTTAGGTATTTTAGATACCGTCTGAACACACCTAGTGAAGCTTATCCAAATTTCCAAGGTTTAAATTATATTATGAATAGAGTGGTCTTGTGTTAGCAAGTGTGCAGTTACAATTGATATAAGACTATAGTCAAACCACAGCAGTCTCATAAAAAAGAATGGATGTATGTTAACAGATATATGTGGGATCGCGATTAGTCCTTAGTTTTTCCCATATAGCAAGATGATATTGCTAGTTAAAAAGTGTTAGGAGGGATGATAGAAAGAACAATGTTTTTTTATGTGGTCATTCAATGCCTAGGTGGTTTCACGACGTCTCGTGAACAATTAGATATACAATTTATGTGCATTGAACCCGTCATATTTAGATCATGTGTTGCATGGATTTTATGTTCAGTTTTCCATGGGTAGGGTGGACAAGGATTAGTATGTTTGACAATCATAGACCCTTCAGGGGAAGTGGTCATTCTTTCGTTGATCATGATAGACCCTTCAGAGGGAAATGATCAATTCCCGGTATGGCATTAACCAATATAACTCTTTTCGGAAATTAGTATGCTATGTATAGTTGTTATCAGAAGTATGTGTTAGTAATGTATTTATTCGTGCATAAAAACTAGTTCTAGGATTTATGAATATATAAGGTTCATAGTTGTACCTTAGATGATCTTTTGGGAAGGACGTACGACTAATCTGGGGTAAGGGTTCAACCACAACAAGAAATTAAGCTTTTGCTTAGTTTTATGTTTAGGATCAGTGGCATTATGGTAACTTGTCAAGAGGTCAAGTGAGCATTAGGTTCCCTTATGGCCACGATTCTTATCTTTCGGGAGTTCATTGATTTGGTTAGCCAAAATGGTTTTGGTTACTTGTTTCATTTTGATGGGAGTGTTCCACGTTAAGAGCGGTTACTGGAGGTATTTTTGGAAGTTGATCATCAGTATTAGAGTATGATTATTGAAGTTTCAGACCGATATATTTCCGACTTTGTATTGATTGTCTTTTATTTGTTTTTTATGTTTCTAGTTTGAGTAGTTTGCATGGTGATCCAATGAACCATCAGTTTTTGGGAAGGTAGTTATTGTGGGTTGTGGTAGTTCGATGAATGGGTATTTTTTAGGAAGGTAGTTAAGGTGATGCATAAGGTGCCCTGTCTCCTCGTACATCTTGCGAGTGGTCTCCTCTGTTTCCTGCTCTGCTATGATTTCCCTAGTTTCAGCTGCAAGGAGTTTTTGTTTCACGGTGGCTATCTTTTCTTCTAAAGAGTATAGGTGGTCTGTATTGTTTTCCTAACCTACTTGTAGGAATGGCATCCATATGGTGTTCTTGTTCCTCGTAGATGTGTTAAACTTTGCATTGTCGTGTTCCGGGCTTGCCATTGATCCCTATTACTTTGTGATGGAGAGTCTAAACCCAAATGTCTAAGCGGGCCTCTCATGGTACAATCAGAGGTATTGCTCAATTTGTGGGAGCTAGGGTCTGGAGCATGGTGTAGTGGGTGTATGCCGAAGGTGTATTGTCGGTTGTCTTTTCCAGTCCATGCATGTAGTTGGGTCGCACATTGTGGGGGTGCATCTTGGAAAGATAGGGGTGAAAAGGTCTTATGCCTGCTCCTAGTAAGGTAAGGTTTATTAACGGTCTCACAAGCGCCCTTCTCTTCGCCTGATCCCTTCTCAGGATCCTCTTCAATAAGTCCTTCTGGTTCTTCCTCGATTCATATGTTGGCTGTTGTGGTAGGGTGGCGACATCTAGATGTGTCATTTGTGCGAGAATAAGGGTATACAAAGAATCTATGAGGTTAACAGAAGCATTTCGAATGAATTTTTTATTATGTGATCCTTATCGGGTCCTCCTATAATCACATAGTGTATACAAGTTTTATATAATCAAGATCAAATAGACCTTCGAATAAGTGGTTCCACTCTAAGCCCACAACCAAACAAGGAACATGATTTAAAGTGGAATTACATATTCTAACTTTCTAAGTCTATAGAATCTTAATCATATATAACTCATACACTAAGCAATTATAGACCTACCAGTAATGGTCTTTTAGTTTTCTCATGAATTACCTATAGTATCATAAAATACTCCTTTAGTATTTTAAACTTTATGTTTGGTTCTAAAGTTTCTTGGTATATAGAGTTGGTAAGTTTTAGGCTTGTTGCACATTACGACTATTCCCATGCACACGCTAGTCACTTCTTAGATAAATATAGTTTATCAGGATATATTCATCCCATACCTGATTACATACCCCAAGGTTTACTCGTAGTGTTCAACTTATCTTAATACTTTTGTTTTGCTCTTATTATGGCACTGTTCTAGTATGTATGTATGTATGTATGTATACTTCTATAAAATATTTTTATATTTAAAAGTATATCTCTTGGTCAGAGTGTTTTAGCCCCATTGTATTTATAGTTGTATATCTTATATGGTTTGATATACTTTGTTCACTATAAACAATGCTCTAATACCAATCTGTCAAACCCCCAAACCGGAACGGCGGAAATGTCCGAGGGTGGATGACTTCATGTACAGTATCATAAAAATTGAATAATAGTAATCAAAGCAAACATGAACATCATATTGAAAATATATAATTTACGTTGTGCTCAAATCTTTGTTTGTTTGACACCAAACCTATAGCAAAAACTAATACGTGACACCACTATGCTCCGTCTTCTCGAAACCTATGTAGGTACCTGTCTACTGGTTTCCTGAGAATACAAGTGGTTTTGAAAGAGTGTCAACATTTAAGTTGGTGAGTTCATAAGCATTTTGTATGTAAATGTATATTCTTTGTTCTTTGAAAATGCTAGTGTGTTCCTCCATAAAATCCAATATTTTCTTTGTATATGTGTTATATTCTTAGAACCTTAAGACCAAAATGTATATGTTTTCTATACTTAGAATTTGTAATACGTATTTTTATTTCTTGTAAGTGGTGTGATCCATACTGGTTCCTCCTATGATTCTGCCCTAAGCCCACAACCAAACAAGGAACAGGAGTTAAGGTGGAATCATACCTTCTAAGTCTATAGGATCTTAGTTATACAAAATCCTAACGTATACACTAAGTAATCATAGATTTAGAGATAAGGTTCCTTAAAGACTTACTAGTTTAACAAATATTGAATTGTTTAAATATATGTTTCCTGAAATGTTTGTTGTACTGTGTTAGAAAAATAGTGCGTTGTAGTTGTATTTGTATGGAACCCTTTTTAAATGTATGTTTCTAGAAATGTAACTTGTGTTGTACTAGAAAATCATGTACTGTAGTTTTATTATTAAGTAAAACTAGTCGAAGGTATGTTTGCCCCGTAAACCAAATGTACGATTTATATCCCAATAAGACTGTTTGAAAATATATATTACTTCGTAAAATGTGTCGGTGTTTTCTCCATGTGAGTTCCTATAACCATATTGTGACCCAGTCAGCCTGATACGATGTTCTTCAGATGCTGGAATGTTAACAACATTTGTCACCCCATACCTGCCGGTCCAATTGTGGCTAACAGTTAGAGTGTGGGATTGTCAGTCCCATATAGATCTATACAAAAATATTTTGCTCTCCCTACAAGAGACTCTGGTTATAAGTCAGAACTTTTGTCGGTACTTAGGTAAGTACTTGAAGATGTGTCTCAAAAATTTATTGCTTCAACGAGTTTACGAGTAATGAAATGAAAAACCCTTTTGTAAAGAAAATGTAACTTTTCCATAGAAATTTCTAAGTGTATAAATATTGTAAAAATGAACCATGAACTATACCTATTATCGTTTATAATGTATGTTCTATTGAAATGGAAAACCTTTGTAGTTTAACATCTTCACATGTAAAAGTTTATAATTTTTGCAGTAACGTTATTATACGTATTTAACATTTTCACGTAAAATGTGTATAAAATATAAGAAAACATAAGTAACGGTTTGTATTTTAGCACAAGTTTTCTTGTGTTTCACTTGTATCCCCCCCCCCCTAAAATATAGAAAAATATGTAAAAATGTAGGGGTATGAACTCACCTCGAATGCGTTCTTGGTAGGATAACGAAGTGAAGCGATGCTCTTCGAGTTATAATACGTGAATATGGCCGTATCCTAATTTGTTTTAAACACATAATATATGTGCAAGTTAGATACTAACAAATAAAGTGTTAAATAACACTAGAATATATATACATGGAATACTTACTATGATTCCTTAGGATCAAGGGAAAAGTTTTTCTCATGGGGAAATGTTTGAAGATGATTTTGGAAATGTATGAAGGTAAGGTTTTAATCTTTGAGAGAAATGTGATGAAAATGTTTAACTGGGAAGTGTTGAATGAGTCTTAAAATCGTGATTTATATAGGAAAGGAAAAGATAAGATGATGTGATGTTTACATGGGTTAGTGTAACTTATCGTCTTGAAAAGAGTATCCACCAATCAAGTGGCATAAATATCTAGCTATTTAATGAGATTTCGGCCTAACTAAGGGTGATTTCAGCCAAGGCATGGCCGAAATCACCTTGTAGTAGGTGTTTTCGGTCTTATGGTGATTCCATGTTGGGTGATTTCGGTCCTTAGCATGTGCTTTAGATTCTAGGATGAGTTTTCGGCCATAACATGACCTTAGATTCCCAAAACCGAAAACTCCAAGGTAAGGTGTAAAGTCCATGCTTAATGTCTTATTTATTTGATTTTTTGATGACTTATAACTACCATTAGTTAGCCTTGTTGACTTTGAAAGGTTTATTATGAATATGGTTTTCAAAGTATATATATTTATTTATACCAATGATGCCTTTGGGTGTAGATGATCCATTGCCACAAAGTTAAGATGTAGTTTCACCTATACATAATACACTCTTAGACTTTGTTCGATTCCAACTTTTCCAGTTGTCACAATAAATATGTATAGAGATTTAAGGTTAAACTACTGGTGGCCCTGTATGAAGATGGATAAAGCGTGGTTTGTAGAGTGGTGCTTGACGTACCAGAAATTCAAGGCGAAACATCAGAGACCCCATGGCAAAATGCAGTCGTTACCCATTCCCATGTGGAAATAGGAAGAGATTATTATGGATTTTATTATGAAGTTTCCAATGATGATGCGTGCAGTCGTTTTTATGTGGGTCATTGTTGATAGGTTGACCAAGAGTACTCATTTCATTCCTATGGCGGAGAGTATATCTACCAAGAAGTTTGTGGTTTTAGATCAAGATGTTAGTTTCACCTCTAGGTTCTAGAGGAAATTTCATGAGGAGTTGGGTACTCAACTACATTTCAGCACTGCTTACCACCCTCATAATAACAGGCAGAGTGAACAGACTATTCAAACTCTTAAGCATATGATTCGGGCATGCATGCTAGATATTGATGGGAGATGGGATACCTACCTTCCATTAGTTGAGTTATCCTACAACAACAGTTGTCATGCTAGTATCGATCGACCTCCTTTTGAGATGCTTTATGAGAGGAAGTGTCGGACCCTGGTTCATCAGAAGAGTTATGTTGACCGTAGACGATCAAACCTTGAGTTCCAGGTTAGAGGCTGTGTACATCTGAAGGTGTCACCTTGGAAATGTGTCATCTGATTTTGGAAGTGGGGCAAATTGGGTCCCCAATATATTGATCCTATCAAAATTATCTCCTGTGTGGGTAAGGTTGCATACAGTTGGGATCTATCGGATGACCTCAGCCAAAACCACAACACATTCCGCCACTCTTAGTTGCGGAAGTGTATAATGGATGATTCATCAGTGGTTCCTTTGGAAGATATCTAGGTTGATGAGCATCTGAACTACATGGAGAGACCGACTGCTATCCTTGATAGGAAGAGGAAGACCTTGCACAACAATGTGGTGGGCTTGGTTAAGGTGAAATAGCAGCACCAGAAGGGTTTAGAGTGGATGTAGGAGCCTAAGGAGGAGATGAAGGAGCATTACTCATAGTTATATGCAGCGGAAAGCTTCGAGGACGAAGACTGACTCAAGTGGGGGAGAGTTGTAACATCCATTTTCTCAGGTATGATTTATGTAGCAAATTTATGACTTTTATGCATTTTGGGTGCCCTACGTAGGGCGCTAGCCTCCTACGCGGGGCGTAGGTCAATAAGTCTGTGTGAGGGTTTCATGTCCTATGCGGGTGATGTGTATTATAAGTACTAATTTTAAAACCAACTAATCTAGACTAACCAACAAAAATAGGCAGTGTACCTAATTGATTAATAGGACAGTTCAGGTAAGTCGAGTATCAAACACGGGGAACGAAAATAACAGCTAAAAACTATCTACCAAAGTTATCTAAGTAAATTAAGCAAATAAATAGGGTTTTTCCTAGTTTTGCAAGTCTAGAAACTTAAAAGAAATTAGAAAGGAAATACTTTAGAATAAAGAAGAAACAAGAAAACAATTTTTAATTTAAGGTATTAAAGAGATTTTTGTTTAGATGCGATTCACTTTCTCCTTGATTTCGCGAAAAGTGCAATGGATTATAGTGTTATCAATTACCGATTCCTATATTCATTAGAATTATGATCAAAATACTAATCCTTTAGCTAAATCAATTCATTCATTTAGTGATCAAGTGAACAAATAAACAAGAAAACTGATATGAAGTTTGAATTATGGAGAACTTGTAATTTGATTAATATAAATGGTTTATAAACATCAATACAATATATGCTTGTTCTTCATATATTAACTTTCATATCAATTTATAAACTTTTCTATTTAACCCTACATTTTGGTCAAAATACTAGTCTTATAACCTTGTTACTCATAAAATCATAAGATTTAAGCCAACTAAGAAATATAGTTCATCAAATCTCAATTAAACTCAGTAATGAACAGAAAAGAAGGTGTCATTAACATAAAGAGTTTCTTTTAACAAGCATCCATAATAAATAAGGAATTAGCTATAATCCAAATTCGCTCAATCAACACATATTATGCAAGATTATCTATTATAAATGAAAGTTAGGGTGTTTAGCCCATAACTACTGGACACAAATAGGTAAAAACATAAACCACTTTGATAAACATGATCAAATCACAGCAATAGAGTAATTAAGAGTATTGTTGTCTTTATATCTCTTCAAAATCAAGATTTAAACAATTTTGCACTCCAAAACCTCCAAGGGATGTTTCTGGTCTCCAAAAGTCGTCAAAAATGTTTAGCATAAGTTAGGGTTGAGAGCTAAAACGATATATATATATATATATATATATATATATATATATATATATATATATATATATAGTTGTTAAAAATCACCTCCCATGTCATGGCAAAATAGGCTCCACGGCGTGGTGACTGCTTCAAACGTGTATTCACCAAGGCATCTTCAGATCATGAAAAACCAACACGCCAAGACATGGCTAGGGATCCCCACGTTGTGGCCTTTAGATTTCTTGATATATTTCGACTCCGATTGACTTGGTCTCAAATTCCTGCTTCAAGCTCTGCATTTGCTGCGTTTTCATCCCAAGCATGTCTTCGCTGCTAAAAACAGAATTTAAACAAATTAAGTAAATTTTGTCCTATAATAAGCATAAATGTAGCTAAAAGTATTATGAAAATGTAAAAAAAAAAATATATCATAAAATATGCACATATTAAAATACCTCACTCTTGACTTTTTCTTGCCCCTAAGCAAAACTGATTTTATTATTATCATACCATCACATCAAAACCCTAGCCATTAGCATTGCACAAGACAATCCATTTTGAGCTCATCCATTACATCAAGACCACAATGCATATATTTGTGTCTAATTTTCCTAAAAAAACTCCCTCAATCCTAAATACTCACAATCCTCATAAACATTTCTCAGTCAATTTGAACAACGTTTATTTTTGGCATTCTTACCTACTATACCTTTCTATTTACCCCCTTTTGTCTCAAAAGTTATTGTCAAATGTCAAGTGACTTAACAAGAATGAAAAAATACTATATAATATAATTATCCTAAAAATATAACTAAACTTTTTGTTGCAACTTTATCATTTTGTGGATCTCTTTTTCTCTTTTTTTTTCTTTTTTTTTTTATCTTTTCTCAATGATTCAACTTTCCATTATCACACATAAGCAAATAAATAACTTAAACTATATCTTAGTTGCAAATTTGCTAATACTTTAGTTTGTGACTTTCTAAAAGATTCATTGGAGTACTCGCAATCCTTAGGTCACTATTGAAACCCATAGCTTTATATGAAACCCCTTTAAATGATAAATTTCTTTCCATCGATCCCAACTTTTATAATTAGGTGGATAGATATATAAACTACCTTTGGGAGGAATACTCATCGAGTTCTAAAGGTCACAGATTGGTCTCACTCCTGAACTATTCCTTATATTTTTATATAACTAGACTCAACAATGCAGAAAAGTAAACAGATAAACTTGGTAAATTGACTCGCTTTATTTTGATAGAGAAGACCAAATAGATAAATCAGTCAGTGGTAGGTTTTTTATTAGGTATATGTTTTCCTATAGCAAAAATTATTACATCCCTCAAACTTGGCAAGGTTGTGTTTTTCTCTCATGATTTTACTAGGACAGAGAAGCCACAAATATACTAGAACATATGTTGGCTCAAATAAACATCGAATCTCGCATCAGATCATCCCATACAACATTATCAACCTAGGTGTCAACACAACAATACAACAATTTTTTTAAACTAGATTCAATTTTTAGACCATTATTTCAATTCTCTCTAAAAAAAATTTAATCCTAGTCAATTTTTATTATATTTTTTTTATTCAGATTGATTGTTATTCCTATATTCAACCCCTACCCCACACTTAATTCATGTAATGTCTTGTCCTCAATGCATGCTTAAGACAAATAAAGAACATAAAATTAAAGAGAGAAATTGGAACATCTCCCCTGTGATAGAAGTGGTGAGGTCGAAATCGAAAGTTATGTGGATGACATCTCGTGAAATAGCTAGAAAGCAAGACTTTGGACCATTGCAGGAATGATCTCGGACACGCCAAGACAACGAACATCCAATTGGTGATGAAACACCAACTCAAAAAGTTGATCTTAACATTCTCCGCGTTGTGGCTAGATAATGCCACATCGTGGGTTGCTAGTACTGGAACATCATCGTGAATTCTGCCTCCACCTCACCGTGTCATATAGTGGCCACGTCGTGGCTGTTGTATCTTTAGAAAAATATGTCTTCTGTCCAATCACGAATCTGATTAGAAAAGGTAATACCAAGGTGGTATACCCCTCTTATTAGGATGTAAACTCATGTCTTACAGTAAATATGGCTTATAAAGCACATCTTTCGCTCAAAATCTTTCTTCAAGTTGCAAATCTCACCCTGCACTTATTCTTTTAGCCACGTTCTCGGGAATTTCTAACGTATTTTATCATCAACCAAACTTCTGCACAATCTAAAGACACAAACAAAAGGGTAATAAAAAAGGAAAAACAAGTACAAAATATAAAATTACGCAAATCCTAATTACTTAAATTCTACAAATTAAACACACAAACTTAAATAGTCTTAAAACACCAACAAATAAAAACAAAAGCAAGGATAATCAATCCTCCTCGTCATCATCTCCGTCTCCAGCCTCGCTAGTGCCTGCACCTCCTATATGTTTTGTCCAACGTTCATCCCAAGTAGGAATATAAGTATAATGATTTGGCACTCCAACAGAAGGTGTAATTGCAAGATGATGCATAATCGCCTCCAAGCTATACCCCACATAATTTAGCCCCCGTCCCACATCATCATCATATCGCCTAGCCATGACATGATATGGTTCCATAAAATCTCATCAATCATGGGCTCTTCTCCCTCTACTTTTGGCCTTACATTCCAACACCCTTGTAGTGCCTCAACCGGATCATCATTGGGAATCATGTAGTTTCCACCCCCCCCCCCCCCCCTCCTTCCCCAAAATCCAAAACAATATGTGCAGTCTTGAATAATTGAGGCTGGAACGGGCAGCTATGCACTACGGTAAGAAAACTTGGCTCAGAAGCATCAAAGATTCCCTAAGACCGGGCCAACTTGGTCACCAATATCTCTCGATAAATAGGATCCCCCGACTTATTTTTCCCAGCTTTGTCTGTAAGGAAATCTACCACACGGTACGATAAGTGGCAAAAAGTATTTGGTGTGAAGATACACCATAAAAAGAATATATCAAGGATAGGAATGTGGTCTCCCTCCTTTTTCTGATTGATGGAGAATGCTATCAATCGGTGGATGAACCTGTGGATTGGTGAACGGATGCGCCCTTCTGAAGCTGAACCCGAGGTATAACTTCCATTTGCAATGGTTGTCCACCACTTGTATTCGTCAATGCCTTGAGGTAGATGTTTATGGCAATGATCAAGAAAAACCAAAAACCCTTCACTCATTACTTCAGATTGATTGTAGAAATCCAACCTTCAAGCAAGCTCCACCCAACTATATTCAAGCCTCCTCCCACCAAGACAGAGTGTGAAATTTCCCATATCCTCAACTTCCTCTCTCTTCCTTTAAAGATTATTGTCATGTCACCAACTATTACAAGAATCATGTCAAATCATCCTTTAACATGCAAAAAACTGGTTATTATTGGGCAACATTTGAAAAGTAAAAGTGTTTTTTTTACAAAGACTTTATTTAGATAATATTTTTAACCATTTTGTGCCATGTTTGAGTGCCTCTTTTCCCTTCTTATTTTTTCCAAGGTACATGTGGTTTGGTGCCAAGCTAGATGAATCGTTTACTCAACTGGTTGTTGTATTGCAATGGTGGTTTTGACAAGACGAATAGGAGAGCACGAATTTGAGGGAGAACAGCCATGTGGAATCCATCGCCATTATCATCACTTCCCCTCAAAATAGCATTCATCCTCTCTTTCTCTCTCACTGCATCTTCTTCGTCTTACTCTCCCCCAACCCCCAACCCCCGTTATCATTCCATCTCAATTCCGAAAGTCAACTCCAAGAAACCCTCAGCGACCACCGCCACCACTGGAGACATACTCGCACTCCTTGGCACACCTCAGCAGGCTGCCTCCGTCGACCCCCAAATTGCTGCTGAACTTCAATCCTGCTTCAAGTTCATCGTTCCTTTTAATCCTACTACCAACACTCCACCTGATTCCCGTTTCAATTTAATAAATCGGCTGAGTCAATCCCTAACCGAATCGGGAATTCAATTTCCGCGGCGCACGCTGAATTCTAAACCCCGTCGTGACGCTGAGGGTTATCAGAATGAGCTTATCTGGTCACCACCGGCACCTGTGTTGGAGATTGCTCGACTTGCTTTTGATTCTGGTGGCGATCCAGGTTCTATTCAAGGCACCCTTGATCCCACCATGATCTACGTGAGTTTCTGTATTCCCTTACCTTTTCTTCATCATCAATGTTCCTTATTATGATAAAATCGATACCTTTTTCCATATCCAAATTTGTTACAATCTTCCCAACTCCGGGCTATGCTTAGAACTGTGTAGAAAGTATCAACTGTTACAAATTAGCAATGTTCTGCAATCAAATAGCTTCATACTCGGACCTCAATCACTCAATGTGCTCACTCTATTTCTTTCAGAAGTACAAAAATGGAACGTAATTGAAGCTTCCTTTAACTATATCACAGGTACCTGATTGTGAAGGCTCAAATGAAAATCGATGTGAACTTACAAGATATCCTTATGGAAGGCACTTTATAAACGAGGTTTTCACTATAAGAGTTCAATTACATTAAGGCTTATTTTCATTTTTGTACTATAATCTTCTTCTTCTTCTTCAAACATGTTACAGGAATTGAATTCATACATGGAATTTTTGTTCCAACTTATTGCTTCTCGTGGTCCTAAAGTTGGGTTAAATGTATCATTAAATCGATTTGACTTCTTCCATGGTCATCTTTTCATTGCTGCAGATGGAAGAGTTGGTATTTTGTAAGTTGAAAGTTATTAAATATTTAAATATCTATTTTTGATTTTTCTTTTTATCTTGATTGACTATTAATGGGTCATATATCGAAAGGTTTCATGCTAAAGAATACCCTGCATTTGATAAGAAAGTGTTCCCATACAACATGGGTTATTGCCAAAAAGGTCATATTCTTTTCCTCTTTTGCTTTTTAAGGCTATATACAATATTAAATTTCATCATGTTAATTTATAATAATTTGGTAATATTCAGGTTCTAATGTGACATATGATGACTCGATGAATCTGAGGAACATTCTATGGCTAGCCCCTTTGCCAAGTGATTCCACCAACACTTGGTCTGCACCTGGTAATGAGGATGAGGGTATTTACGTCTTTTGTACAGATGAAACCTGTGCAAAATGACCAATTTACCCTTTGTGTCTTTGACTTTTATTATGTTATTGACAGGAGTGTTGGTGGTATTGGATGCGCATCCTGGTGGAATTATATATCGGGATATCATACCTAACTATGTAAAATATGCAAGAACAATATATGAAGGTTAAAAAGTTTTTACATAATTTGTGTTTTTTGACTTTGACTAAAAATACTAATAAGTTTATAAATTATTTAGATTTCTTGTTTTCTTTTTGGCAGATGATTTCGGTGATAATGTGGTTGATGTAAACTACCTAAATGTGGGCACTGCGAAGCCGGACTATCAACTATTCATTTGCTAATACATGAGCATTGAATCTAGGGCTATTTTCGAAAATAGAGATGAGAAGGGCATTTACGTCTTTTCCACATAGGAGAGATTGAGTTGAGAGCATGTCGATGTCCCATCTTTTGGGTGTTCATAAAAAGTTGCAAATTCTGTGTCAGACTCAGTCCAATTAATGTCAAACACAGTGCAATATCGTTTGGTTAGGGTTATCGCGTGTAGCAAGTGATTTGTTGCATTTGAGTTTCATAAAATGATAAAAGTTATGAGAATATTGAAATTGAATGTATTCTGTACCATATCCATGATTATAGAGATCATCATTAAGATAATTTGTATGTGTTTAAGTTTTTTGGAAAAAATAGAATATTTTGAGGTTTTCAAATTCATAAAATGGGATACGGATAAATCCGATCATGAATGATGAAAATTTGATAGAGAGCATCCAAGACGTAATTTGATTGGTTACAATGTATTTTATCTGTAGAAATAGTTAAAAGTTTGAATCTTATTAGGTATAATGTGATAGTTTTAAATTTTGGGTTAATCTTATAAAAGACTTTGTATTTTGTGTTTTTTTCGGATTAAATCTCAAATTTATTTTTTGCCTGAAAAAAACTTTGTATTTTTTTCATTTTTTCGGATCTAACCCTTTTAGTCATTTTTTTCCAAAAACAATTTGTAAAATGTGAGTTTTTTTAAGAAAAACTGAAAAAAGTTGAGGGTTTATTTGGATGCATTTAGAAGGTTGAAGGTTTTTTCAAAAAAAAAAAAAAAAAATACAGAGTTGTTGGCTTTTTCGAAGAAAAGATCAAGGTTTTTTTCAAGCAAAAAATTAAAATTGAAGTTTAATCCGGACAATAAACAAAATATAAGGTTTATTTTATGAGATTAACCCTTCAATTTTTCTGTTTCAAAAGGTCGGTTTTTATTTTTATTTATTTGTGTGTGTGTGAACAATATGGTTTACATTTTACATGTTGTGCATGGGGTGAGAGAGATACAACAACCCTTTTCATTTTTAAATAATTTAATTTAGTCGATTGGAGAGAGAGAGTTTTTTTTAAATATAAGAAGCTAGTATGTGTTTTTTAATCAACTTTAAAACTATAACAGCTGAATATTGTTCACAGTTTGATGTCGTATGATATAAAAAATAGTGATAATATTAAAATAGTAGCAAAAGAAAATAGGGACAATATTAGCAAGTAGCAAAAACAACCAGCAGCAAAAACATTTCCATTGCCGGGAATCGAACCCGGGTCTCCTGGGTGAAAGCCAGATATCCTAACCGCTGGACGACAATGGATTATTGATTGTACTTCTTGGAATTTGAATAAAGTCTAAAATATGGAGATAAATTCAAATTCAGTGTTACTGATAAAATATGGAAATTTAATGGAAATAGCGACCTACATACAAAATATGCATCTGTCGTACGCTTGAAATATATTCTTTATGTAGAGAATCCGGCTGTCTTTACAAAAACAAATGTTTTTATTTTAGTTATTATTTTGAGTGTTATTATATTAAATATTAGGTCATCAATAGTACTAACACCTTATTTTAAAGTATTTTATCAACTACTATCATGTATATAACTATATGGGAAAATGACTTACCAAGGTAATTAACTTTTCGGTATGTTCACATATAGGTAACTATCTTTTTTTTTTACATATTTAGGTAACAAAGTTGTTGGAAGTGTTCACATATGACCATTATGACCTGCTATAGCAGGTTAAAGCCTAGATGCGAACACTTTCAACAAGTTCGTTACCTAGATGTGTACAAAAAAATAGTTACCCAAATATGAACAAAACAAAAAGTAAAAATAAATTACACGAATGGTCCCTGTGGTTTGGGGGAATTTGTTTTTTTGTCTCTAATTTATTTTTTTAACTTGGATGGCCCATAGTGTTTATTTTTATTGCGTGTTTGGTCCCTGTTTGATCTAAAAGACTATTGTGTCCTTATTAACTTATTTTTTAATTAATTTTCTTATTTATGTATTTATTTTTTATATATTTAAAAAAATTAATAGACCTCACATATCTGTATCTCCTCACCATAAACCTGAAACCACGTTTGAGAAATTTAATTTGGGTCTTACCGGTCACCATCCCATCTCTCATCCTCCCCAACTTTTATTTCTTTTCCATCTTTAGTGACATCGACGTCTTCATCATCCTTCTTTTTTTTGGTACTTCAACTCTGGCGAACCAACACCATAACCTACTGTTTCTTCATATTTAGTGGTTGTGGTGTTGATTCGATGGAGTTGAAGGACCGAAAAAAGAAAAGATAGTGAAGACTTTGATATCACTAAAGATGGAAAATAAATAGAAGTTGAGGATGATGAGATGAGATTGTAAGGAGATATAGATATGTGAGGTCTATTAATTTTATTTTAAATATCTAAAGTATACATACATAATTAAAAAATAATAATAATAAAGGCACAATAGTCTTTTTAGGTAAGACAGGGACCAAACTTGTAACAAAATTAAACAGTAGGGATCCTCCGAGTTAAAAAATAAATTAATTAAAAAATAAACAATAAAGATCATCCGAAGAGATACAAATATGTGGAGTCTATTAATTTTTTTTAATATGTAAAAAATAAATACATAAATAAAAAAATAAATTAAAAAATAAATTAATAAGGACACAATAGTCTTTTAGATAAAACAGTGACCAAACACGCAATAAAAATAAACACTAGGGGCCATCCAAGTTAAAAAAATAAATTAGAGACAAAAAAACAAATTCCCCCAAACCACATGGACCATTCGTGTAATTTACTTTTACTTTTTGTTTTGTTCATATTTGGGTAACTATTTTTTTGTATATATCTAGGTAACGAACTTGTTGAAAGTGTTTGCATCTAGGCTTTAACCTGCTATAGCAGGTCATAATGGTCATATGTGAACATTTCCAACAAGTTTGTTACCTAAATATGTACAAAAAAAAAGATAGTTACCTATATGTGAACATACCGAAAAGTTAATTACCTTGGTAAGTCATTTTTCCTAACTATATATTGGAGTAGAGTGAAAGATGAACTTTTAATGATTGTCGACCATTGCGTTATACACTTTATCAAACTGAGCACTTTGGCAATACTAATATGGTCTTAAAAAGAGATATATGTCCCTACCCAATTGCATTTGCGGCCCTCAACCAGAACTCAATAAATCACGTGTAAAATACGTTCTTGTCCATATGCTATTGATCAAAAGAGTTCATTATGGTGTAAGTTTACTAAGTTCCCATGTATATAGTATCCGAATGGTGCAAGATATTCTCTTGATTTACTAGATAGTGATGATTTTTAGTGCATTAAATTGATTCCACCAATTTTTTTTTAACATGTGAATAGGTATATATATATTTTTTTGGAACTGACAAATATATTATAATAAAATAAAGAAAGCCTCGACTAGCAAGGAGCTAGAGGAAGCAGTATATTTAGTTTTACATAATTCTTATATCATATTGCGCAACAATTGGAATTCAATTAAATAAAAGGACATGAGCACCAAGTGGCCCAGTCATGAACTATTGTTGAGCTCCTATATTTCATCCAAGTGTATACCGTCATTTGGATGTCATCAGCTACCCGTGTGGGGTTAGTGATAAGTCTTTTGAATATCCTTTCATTCCTAGCCATCCAAATCCCCCGCAGTGTACTGTAGCACATGCCGATTATGACCCTCCTCTTCTTCTTACATGTGCCCTGTTTTGCTGCATATTCGATCAGCTCTCGCACTGTGTTAAGTTGAACTTGAGGCATGTTGCACTGTAACATACACGTTTTGAAATCGTGTTTTGTAATGAATAAAATTGTGAAATACTATGTGAAATTGAGTGTTGAGTTCTAACATATGGTTTTTACTAGAAATGAAGTAAAACTATGTTTAGAATCACTCAAAAAATATTGGAAGTCTTATGAGATTCCAATTAAAAGTCAAATAGTGAAATTTAGCGAAAATATAAAATTTTAAATAAGTAAAATTTTATTATTTGATGTTGTAGAGAATCTCGTTAGAAACTTGTAGGCGAAAACCTCGTCGAAATCCGAGTTATAACGAAGAAGTTATGACCAACCGAAGATCCGCGATAAAACCGGCACGGCGCCGAATGACGTAAAAAGTGAGTTTTTGATAAACTACTTTTAGCCTTAGTAATCTAAATGAAAGTCATAGTATTCGTTAAACCGATAAATTCGATAAAAAGAACGCCAAAATTTGACTTCGTATGAGGAATGTATGATTTTTCGAAGTTTCAACTTAGCAGTAGACAACTAAAAACTCGAATTTTAGATCGAGCGATATTTGACCGATACATCCTAAACGAGAATCGAAGGTCTCGTCATTTGTAGTACAACAGTAAAAAGTCTGACGAAAATGGATGTCGGATGAAGAAGTTATAAATTTTTAACGGATTTTCCTATCCCGGTCTGTTAAAAATAATAATATTAAAAATAAAGTCAAAATTAGCCGATGAAGTCTAAACGAAAGTTGTCGAGTGTAATTTTAGCTACGCGTGCATATAAAGAACGTAAAAACGGAGCTCGTATGCGAAAGTTATGGATTTTAGAAGTTCGGGGCCCGAAAACCGAGAATTCTCGCATGAACAGTGTCAGCCACGTCACCTCGCACAAAGCAGCAGCGTCACCAGAGACGTGGCCAAATCTGAAGCCGGTGTGTGTCGCAAGTTGATTCGCCGAGGCCGAGGTCCAGCAAGAACGAGACACGTCTCGCATCGGTGGCCAGTCCAACGCGAGACACGTCCGCCTACCTGCCTCACATCCGAGCCACGCTGTCCGAGCCTCGCATGTGCGCCAACTCCCCTCCTCTCACTTCGTAGCCTTCGCTCCAGCAGTCGCGTGTCCCTTCTGCCAGCACACCTCCAAACCTCGGTGTAACAGCCTGGAATTTCCAGGTATTTATTATTGGTATATTTTTGGAGAATTGTGAGTGGACTCGGCGAGTTGGAACCCAAACTCGCCAAGTAGGATCGTGATTTTGGACGCGGGTTCGCGTCTGGACTCGGCGAGTCCACGCTGTGTAATGAAACCCTAATTCCCAGGGTTTGAAACCTATTTAAAGGGCCTTATGGCCGTCATTTGTGCTCACCAATCCATAGAGAGAAACCCTAGAGTGCTTGAGCGTTTTGAGAGAGAAAGGAAGCCATTCTTGACCTTTGTGGTGTTATTTAGCAAGAAGAAGGAGGTCCTAACCAAGAGGAAGCAAAGGAGGTTGCTATACTGTGGATTTGAAGCTTAGATCATCGCATTTGAGGTATTATTTCATCTCATCTTCTGTTTTATGAAGTATATTTGGATTTAAGGTTTCTTGTGGCCTTTGTTGGGTTGATTTGATGCCCAAATAGTCCCTTTCTAGTGAAGAGGCTTTGGATCTGGATCCATAGAGGTCCAGAGAGCCTCACTCATCAAGCTTTATGAAGAGCAATGGAGGTTATGACCTTGAGTTGTGGTATTTGGGGCTAAATCATCATATATGGTCATATAGATGTTGTATGTACATCAAGATAGCGACTTTACGTGATAAATAAGCTTGGAAGGACTGGATCTATGAGTTAGTGGAACAGATCTGACCTCAGGATTGAGTTTGAGTCGTTGCATGGCATGGACTCGCCAAGTCCGAAGAACAGACTCGGCGAGTAGCATTAAGATTGCCCAGCACCACTCAGCGAGTGGTCTGGCCGAGTTGAGGGATTGACTCAGTGAGTCAGGGAGAGTCAGAGTGGGTTGACAGGTGGACTGAGTCAAGCTGGGACTCGCCGAGTTGTTCTTGAGACTCGGCGAGTTGAGTCGTGGAGGCCCAACAACTCATGCCAGGTGGAACTCGTCGAGTTAGGAGAATACTCGTCGTGTCAAGTGAGGATCCCATGGAAATCAATGTATGCGTATAGACTCGCTGAGTCGCTATAGTGCACTCGTCGAGTCCGGTCAAAGTTTACCGTTGACCATTGACCAGTGTTGACCTATGTTGACTTGTTAAGGGATAGTCAACCTTAGTTGGGAAAGTGTTAATTAGAGATGTATTGTGTTATAGGAGGACTATAGCTCGGGAGATCGAGCACTAGTGATTTTAGCGATTTACGAATTTCCGAGATACGCGAGGTGAGTCTTCTCACTATACTTTACCTTGAGTAGGTAAATAGAGTTATGTGATATAGTGCTTGTATGCTATATTTATATGTTATGTGTTGTGCTGCATTATTCTTTGTGATTTATGTTGTGCATATTTACAGAGTTAGAACCTGAGGGTTCACAGAGTAGGGTGCACGGACCCACAGAGTTATAGCCTCGAGTGGCTAATATGTGTTATATGTGGTATTTTGGGGAACTCACTAAGCTTTGTGCTTACAGTGTTTGGTGTTATTTGTTTCAGGTACTAGTGACGACCGTGAGAAGGCGTCGGCTTGATCAGTACACACGCATGGGATTTATGATTTTGAGATCTTGGGATTTTTGTATTACTTGGATTCAATGTTCAAATATGGTTGTTTTATGAATATTAAGTAAATTATGTTTTATAAAATTTGAAAAAATTGTTTTGAAATTTACGGTGTTACACTCGGCCCTATAAATAGAGGCTGCGAACCCTCCCGGCTAAAATTAGAAAATTGACACTTTTTCACCCTAATTTCATATATTCACTATTTTGACTTTTCCCGAAGCCCCGGTATCAATTTTAGCACCCGAAACACGTCCCGAGACCCCCGAGAAGCCCGAAAATTTTATCTTTTCGGTTTTGAAGCCCTACCTTCGCAGAGCCCGGTTTTCAATTAAGCTCTCGATTTTCAACATAGAAAGTCATATTTAAAGCCGAAGTGTTGTCCAAATTACTATTATAACCCCCGGTTAACTTAAGGTGAGTTCAATATATAGGAACAATTGTATTTTATGTGTTATATGTGCTATGTGCTTTTCAATGTTATTATTCTGAGTTAATATCCCGTGTGATTTTATTCGCTATGTTTATAGCAATTGTAATACATTTGACCATGTGATCAGTGAAAGGACTTAGATTCACATTGGTACTGGTACGTAGCCTCTGGACATGTAGAGCATGTCTCCGTAAGAGAATGACTTCTATTCTATGGCATTGGCAAATGGTTAGACAGGACTATAAGCCTGAAATCTAACAAGATGTTAATCAGAAATTGCATGTCTTCTATGCCATTTGGGCCAAAGTTTTATTGATGTATATTAAGCATTGAAAAGTATATCTTTGAATAAAGTCTTTGATTGATATGAACGCTTGTCACATGATTTACACATACATCTTGTTGTTCCTCTTTGCTTTTGCCACATTGAAGTATATATATGGCATAACGTTATATTGTATCTATTATTGAACTCACTAAGCGTCACCGCTTACCCTATCAATGTTTAACAATTGCAGGTGATAAGTAATTACTATGTTCACATACCATTGAAAGATTTAGAATAGTTTGTAATAGTACTTTTGTACTTCATTTTATGTTTGTATAAATTACAATATCCTGGGTAGTTATATTTTATATATATATATATATATATATATATATATATATATATATATATATATATATAACACTTTGTAATAGACGGTTTGTATCCAATAGTTTGTAATCCCTTTATCAATATAAAATATTGCTTTTATGAATATGCAAGTAGCATGTTTTGGAGTAATGATATTGTGAAGTATGAAAGTTTGGGTCTTTCAAAAATACAAAAGTTGGGGTCTTTCATGCACCATTTCCAGACCCATTCCCATACAGTTTTCGCAAAGCTGCAGTTGAGCAGGATATGATTTGGGGTTTCATCCATTGCCCTACAATATCCACATTGGGTTGATTCTACGGATATGCCTCTATTGGTTAGTTCAGTGGCTGCCTGTATCCTTCCTAAATTTGCTCTCCATATAAAGTAGAGAACTATAATAGGAATTTCTTTCATTCATTCCACTTTAACTTGAGGTACCAGATTTGTAGGCCAATCAATCATATGCCTGACTATATCAACATGATATATGTCGTCTCCTGATAATTCACAACTTCATTTATCTTCAGCTGTTGATGGCTGAAATTGTCCCAGTGAAGAGTAGAGAGCTGCAAGGTCAGGGATGTTCGGGCTATTTTTTCAATTCCATTCCAATCCAGTAATCTTCACTCTATCCTCCATAGTGCATCTTTTTTTCATTTCCAATTCATATAGGTTCGGGAACTTTGCCTTTAGTGTTTCGTTTCCTGCCCATATATCTATCCAGAATAATATCTTATCACCCTTGTTTACCTTTTTCTTCATTATAATCTCCATGGGCATGCCTACCTTTTCTAGTTCTTTATCAACCAATGCAATATTCTTCCATACTCAAGTAATCGATCGGTTGGCTAGGCGTGAGTCTTCCTTTGAGTTTGTTTTGAGAATTCCTTGGATGACCTGTCTCCATAGTGTGTTTCGATTCTCTCTAAATCGCCACCACCATTTTGCAATAAGAGTTATGTTAAAGGCCCGGAGAGAGCCAAGTCCGAGTCCTCCTACTTCTTTATGTTAATAATTTTCTCCCATGCCACCCAATTTATCTTTTTGTTGTTTCCCATTTTTCCCCACACGAATTTCCTACGCATTCGTTCAAGTGAATTAATGACACCCATTGGTGCCATGAAGTGGGAGAAAAAGTAAGTAGGGAGACTCCTAGGGACTGATTTGGTTAGAGTTAACCTTCCACCAAACAACAGTGATTTTTCCTTCCATGATGTTACTTTCCCGTTAAACCTGTCAATTACGGGTTGCCAATTTTTCTGAAGGTTCATGTTGGCACCTACCGGAACTCCAAGGTACGTAAACGGGAGAGATACAGGCTGACATCCAAGTGGGGCTGCCATTCGAGATATCTCACGCAGCTCTGAACAAACCCCGAACACCCTCGATTTATGGAAATTCACTTTAAGTCCCGATAAGATATGGAAACAAGGAAGTATTCGTGCCAAGTTTTTGATATTTTTTTCAGTCCATTCCCCTATGAAGAGGGTATCGTCTGCGTAAAAGAGGTGTGAGATCGTTTTATTTGACTTTGGGATTTAAGACCTTGGAATATCCCTTTGTTGCAGGCAGCTTTCATTGCTATATGGAGACCCTCCATAGCAATTATAAACAGAAATGGGGATAGGGGATCTCCCTGTCTTACCCCTTTCTCAAGTGAGAATTCCTTTGTGGAAGAGCCATTTACAAGAACTGATGATCTGGATGAAGTCAGGCAGCCACGAATCCAATTACACCATTTCATACCATACCCCATTTGCTTCATAGTTGAGTCAAGAAAACTCCAGTTAACGGAGTCAAATGCCTTATCAACGTCAACATTGAAGAGTAATATCTTCTTTTTCGTCTTCTTTGACCAAGAGCAGATTTCATTTACAATCAGAGGACCATCAAGAATGCTTCTTCCATCTACATACGCGGACTGAACTTCATCTATAGTAAGTCCCACCACCTTCTTGAGTCTACAGGCTAACACCTTGGCAATGATCTTATAAAGACATCCAATGAGGCTTATAGGACGAAAGTCCCTTAGGGATAAAGGATCATTGACCTTAGCCGCCAGTGTTATGAATGAGGAGTTACATCCTCTTGATAATCTGCCTGTGTGTTCAAAATATTTGACGAAAGCGAAGATATCATCTTTAAGCCTTTCCCACCGATTTTTGATGAACTTGAAAGTAAAACCATCCGGACCTGGGGCTTTTTCATTTCCACAAGCCCATATGGCTGACTTGATCTCTTCAAGTGTGAAAGGTTTCTCCAGGTTTCCACTATCCTCTTCAGAAAGGGTCATAAACTGATTACTGATTAGTTTAGGCCTTTTGGGCCAACGTTCCTCGAATTTTTGTTCAAAGAATCTAAATGCTTCACCCATGATTTCCTATACATCTTTCGACCAAGAACCTTTGATTGTTAGGCCATATATGGTATTTTCCTGTTCTTATTGTTCACGTAACCGTGAAAGAAATAGGTATTCTCATCCCCATCAACTGTCCATCAAATACGTGATTTTTGTTTGAGATCAAGGGCTGCCCATTTCTCCAACTCAATAATTTTTTGGTTCCCATCCTTGCGTTGATTCGTCTCTACAGACGTCAAGGTTCTTGATTCAGCTGCCATATCCAACGAGTCAACAAGCTTTTTTATCGGATCTAACTCTATTTTTTTCTTTTGAGAATGAGGTGAGTCTCCATTTCTTCAAGCATTCTTTGAGATATTTGAGTTTGGCAGCTAGATATAACTCAGGGGTACCATATCCCCTGAAACATTACAAAGAATTGTCTACGACCGTATTGAAATCTGATCTTTGCATCCAACCATTAAAGAATCGGAATGACCTGGGCCCAAAATC
Source organism: Lactuca saligna (assembly GCF_052625555.1). Lineage (NCBI taxonomy): Eukaryota > Viridiplantae > Streptophyta > Magnoliopsida > Asterales > Asteraceae > Lactuca > Lactuca saligna. Next base: position 142,099,848 of record NC_136425.1, read on the forward strand.
AGCGAGATCAGTGAAAAGTAGCAATGGGTAGTGATCAGATAACTCTTTTGGCAGGGCAGTGACGCATGTATTGGGGAATTTATCAGTGAAGTTTGAGCAGACTAGAAATCTATCTAATTTGCTTAATTTTAACTCATGTCGACAGAAATAGGTAAATTTGTGACCTCCCATCTTGACTTCACGGAGGTCTGCTTCGTGAATAAATTGATTGAAGCTTATGGCACTAGATTGACAAAATTGCGAGTTTATTCGTTCCTCAGGGTGCCTCACCACGTTGAAGTCTCCAAATATTATCCAAGTTCCATGGTTTTCATTTTTTAACCTGCTTATATTCTCCTAAAGTATTCTTTTTTCTAGATTCGAGTGAGGCACATAAACGTTGGCAAAAATAGTTATTCCTTGTATGCCCTTCCATTGGCCAATCGTGATTATGAAGTACCTGTTTTTGATAACCTCAGTGACATTGAAAAGGTTTTTGTCCCAAATGCTTAATATCCCACCAGATCTTCCATTGGAATTAACAGTTGCATAACTGAAGTTGTTGGATTCCCAACATCCTCCAACATCGATGTCTTTTGCATTCGTTAGTTGGTTTCTTGAATTCCAAAAAAAGAGAGTCGATGTTTTATTTTCAATCTCCTGGCCCACGTAATTTTTGGGGTTTCCCCCATCCCCCTAATATTAAGTGACATCCAATTCATTAGTGTACTGTGTTAGCTCCCACATCACCCAATACTTCTGCTAATATAGGATTGTCCATCTCTATGTCGAACCCCAATTGCTTACCAATAATGGTTGTTTTTTCTGCTTCAAGCGAAGAGGAGACGCAGTCGCTAGGTTCCTGGTCAGATTCGATCTGTGAGTTTTCCATGAGCCCCCGATTAAGATCAATCGAGGTTCTAGCTTCATTGTCACCCATCGGAGCAGCATTCTCATTGGGAGGGGGCACGGGGGGCACGAATGTTTCATAATTAGTCTCCGATTCAAGATCAGCCATAGGGCGTATGTTATTTACGGAGAATCGAGAGGTGTCACCATCTGTTCTATGTCTTTTAAGAGTGGATCCTCCGATGTTGAATTGGGGGAGAGAATTAAATTGCAGGTTTCCCAAATTGTCGATCCAATTGGATGAGAAAGGACCAAAGCATCCATTATGAAGGAGCCCAATGGGCTCAGTGATTCGTGGGAGCCCATTATCACCATTTTTTCTCCTTTCATCCATTTGACCTAATTCCTCCCTTTGACTATTATTGTTGACAGCCACTCTTGCGTATTTACTGTTGCATTTAATTGGAGTTAATTCCCCATGAGGCTGTTCGTATTCTTCACATGGAGGGATTTCTGCATGCACCGGTTGCTCTTCTCTAGGAATATCTCTCACCTATGTAGCTTCTGATCTTCCATCTCCAGCACCGTGATTGGTATCACCGTAGGCATCGCCACCATTGGTTTGATCATCGGTATTTTCCATCTCGATCTCTCCTTCTTCAAGATCATTGTTATTTCCCAGAATCCAAGTATCAGAAATTTCGTCATCTGAATCCATGTCTTCATCAGAATCTGTTACTGTATTTGAATCCTCCACGTATGGGTTAGATATTGGATCAAACTTAAATGGGAACCAATCTTCATCAAACTCAATAATTTATATCTTAGTCAAGGTGCCCATTAAAGAAATTGTAATTTCTTCGTTTATTCTGCGCTTGGTCCCCGTTAGTATTCTGATCTTCACATGGGACATATCCACACGATTTGGGAGATCATCGTATGGGGCGATGATTACACCATATTGGGTAGCGATGGCAGAAAAGTTTTTTTCCCCCCAGTACTGTAAAGGTAGCCAAGTAATCCTAATCCATGCAATACGCTCATATTTCATCGTGCATTCATGTTCCCTAGGCTTCACCCATTTCATGTAGTCCTCCCATCTTCTCCTGTTTTCCATGAATTCCTTGGCCTCAGTGGAGTCTTTGAATACAAGGAGGATCTTGAGTCCCCCAATATACTTAATCTTGAAGCTTGGTGTCTCCTTTAGATGCATTAGAGATCTCATATGGCCAAGATGGTCAAGGGATATTGCTTCCCCCACAACTGATATCTTTCGAAGTCTATGGCTTGTTTCTGTATCAGGTGATATGGTAATTATATGAGAGGGGGGAAGGGGAGATGAAACCTGATCATGGTGATGATGCAGCGTTCTATGGCGAGCGACCTCCGCAAACATTCTGGCATCCCGAAAATTCTGAGTTTGATTCTCGTTGGATACTCCTTGTTCTCTTCTATTATTACTGGTTTTCGAGGCCATAGTTCCTCGAGGATGCTTTTCGAGATTGATCGAGAGTCTTCTCCCTCTGTGTGTTACGCCATCAATTTTATTTTCTAATGCAAGTTTATCCTCCACATCTAGAAATCTAATAAAAAGATAGAATTGTCCGTTCTTCCCCTTTCTTCCTTGGTAGTACACGTCCGAAACATTGCCATACCGAAGGAATTCTTTCCTTATCTCCTCCCTGTTAACATCACTTGGAACGTTGGACACAAAGTATGTGGTCTCGTTGACTGTTCTTGCACCAGTTCATTTCTTCTTCTGTCGGATAATTATGTATCCTTAATTTTTTTTTAAATGTTGGTTGACATAAATTGATTACGATTAACACAGTTAGACATATGCCCATATTTACTGTTGGGATTAAGGATCGATAAACACACACACAAACACGATAATTAAAGATGTGAAGCAAATAAAGAATATAAGAAATTAATGTGGTTTACTCCGTCAGAGAAAGCGAGCTACGTACGGACAAATATGTAATATATTTCATGTTCTTTGACTGACTTCTCTTCCTTGATTGCGATCTTCCTCTACCCCTCTATTGGATTTTCTGCTCCCATCTTTTGTACTCAAAAAATTACAACTAGAACATTATCTTGCATCCCTTTTGCGAGTATCCTCACTCAGAATCAAATTATGAATGTCTTCAAATGTAAGTTTAGTAGTTCCCGAAGAATAGAAAAATGGACTTCATCTTTGAATTTAATCTTCACAAATATCGGCATAGATATTATGAATTAAACTTGTTGACATGATATATCACCTAGCCGCATTCATTTATCTTTGTATTAACCAATTATCTAATTAACAATATCTTGTTCACTATCAAGTGTATTCTTATATATGTTAGATAACGCCTTGATCACTCCATCATTGCCTTCTTGTTGACAATGATGTAAGAAACTTTCTTTGTCAACAAAAACTTAACCACACCAAAAGCATGTCGATTTAACAAGTTTCAATTATCATAATTATCTCTTCAAGTTTTCTTTTATACAAGGATTTGTGTAACTTCTTCTGTTAAAGGAAATCTTCAGTCTATATCTTCCAAACACCAAAATCATGATCTTAACATTCCAGTCTTAACTCATAGCTTTGATTTCGATTGTTGCGATTAATGATCAATAAACATACAAAAACACCACAATTAAAGATACAACAAAAATAAAAATAAAAACACAAGAAATTAATATGGTTCGATCGATTAGAGGAATAGAGATACACACATGGACAAATATATATATATATATATATATATATATATATATATATATATATATATATAGGGAGGGTTCATGCGAAAATGCAAATAATTTGCGAAAATAAGAAAAAACTGTGAAATTGTGCCACCTTAACCTTATATTTTGGACAATAATTCATCCAAACTTCGAACTACATGATGATAAACGATGATACATGTCACACCCCAAAACCAAGAACGGCGGAAACGTTCTGGGGCGGAGGACGTCATGTATAATATCAACAACAATGTAAAGTAGTAAACAAGCAACAACATCATCCATTGCATTAATAAAATAATTATTATACAATTGTATTCTGTCAAATTTTGATAAACACTAAAGCCTAAATCAAAATGAAAGATAAGTCTTGAACAAGCTCCATCTTCCTTTCTCCTTGCATCGGTACCTGTCTATGATGACCTGAGGATACAAGTAATTTTGAAAGCGAGTATCAGCTTTGAAGCTGGTGAGATCATAAGTATTTAGTGTCTTAATTTGTATATAAGAATTTGTAAGTCTATGTATTGTAAGAATTTGAAAAAGTTTGAATCTCTCAGAAAAACCTATATTTTCTATTAAAGTAGCCTTCTACCAAGGCTTAACTGTTTTGTATGCTCGTTTGATGTAAAAGTGTGTAATTTCCCAAGTGTAACTATCATCATCCAAAAATATAGTTTGTACATTTAAAGTTTAAGTGAGGTTATCGCTAAAAATGTAATGGGTAAATCATTGTAGTACTGTAGTTTTGTATTATAGGAACTACTGCTGTACTAACTACCTTAAACCGGATTTATATTAAGGTATCATGTGATAATTGCACCATACTATCGACTGATAACAACGACATAAAGAACGGTCGTAATAACGGAATGACGTTTGGCACCCGCAGACCTGCAGGTCCGGCTGTAGCTAGCAGCAAGGTGTAGGATTGTCAATCCAATATAGATCTATACGCAAACTCAACGCTCTCCCTCCAATAGAATTCTGGCTACAACTCAGGCCATGACATTTAAGGCATGCTCTGATACAGTGGATCACAATTGTTAACGTATTAATGTAAGGGTAATGTTTCTTGTTCTAGTATAGTTGTATATGTTCTCGTCCTAGTATAGTTGTATATGTAATGTTCTAGAAAGTATTGACTCATGAATGAACTGACTCATTGTATGATATCGCGTTCTAGTATCTTCCTAAACTACCCATATGGTAGTTTACTAGCAGTCTAACTGGTACGTATGGTCATGGATGTATACCCTTGCTAACTAAGGGCATGGGATGAACTGGAAAGACCTTTTATGACTATATATGTACACATGATATATAACTAATATTTAAACGACTTTCGGACGAATACCCAATATCCCACCAGACCACATCTCAAGGCGCGAAAAGGAAATAGGGTGGATAGCCTTCCTAAGTCTTTTAAACATTTCTTATATAACTATACATATAGAGGCATGAAATTTATAATATAAAAGCATAAATAAATTTTGTAAGACATTTGAAACAATAATATTATTTTAAGAAAATATCGACTTGATGTCGATTTATAAAACAATTTGAAGGCATAAGTATGATAAAACAGTTTTGAGTATAAGGAAACATTTGATCGAAACACAGTTGTAAATAAGTTTGAAAGGTAATGTACGGAGTAAGCTGTACAGTGTAAAAAAGGAGTTTAAAACATATAAAATGTTTATAAAAAGTCATTTGAAGGAAACTATTTGGTAAAATGGCTAATGAGTAGCCAAATCTTTTGAATGCTATATATTAATCACATGTGATTGATGTAATAACTAGCGTAATTCTACTTATTAATCGCATGTGATTGATATAATACCAGCATGATTCTACTTGTATTCCCCCCCCCCCCATTAAACATTTAAAAGTTGTTTAAAACATTAATTAAGGGGTATGAACTCACTTGATTGAAGTGGTTGATTTGAAGTAGTCGAGAGAAGAATCGAGCAGAACTTCGACAGGAAGAGTTGAAAACGCGGGAAAATCTCAGGATTCTCGGGGATATCGGGAACACAAAACCTTCCTTCGGGACTTGAAGGTGAAAAACCACGGCTTTAGGAGGATCTCGGGGGCTTAAACTCAGAGTTTCGGCGCGAGAAAGAGAATAATGGAGCACCTAAACCCAGCACCCCAAGAGTTCTATTTATAGGGGGTATTTTTGAGTGCCACATCGTGGCTAGGGTTGGCCACGTCGTGGGGAGCAACTCTATCCTCTTCCATTGATTGGACACCCTCAGTCACTTGTTGGGTCGCGGCAAAACAGTGCCACGTCGTGGAGAGGCCTGATAGGCTCGGATTTTGGACCCCGAACTTGTAAAATCCATAACTTTCGCGTACGACCTCCGTTTTCGACGTTCTTTATATGTACGCGTAGCTAAAAACATGATCTACAACTCTAGTTTAGACTTTATTGGCTAATTTTGAATTTATTTTTAATTATGTATTTTTAAAGGGCCGGGACACGAAAATTTCGTTAAAAATCCATAACTTCTTCATCCGGTGTCCGTTTTCGTCAGACTTTTCGCCGTTGCGCTACTAATGTTGAGACCTTAGATTCTCATTTAGGTTGTTTTGGTCAAAAGTATCTCGAGCTCTATTTCGAGTTTTTAGCTGTCTACTGCTATACCCGAATCTTGGAAAAATCATAACTTTCTCATACGAAGTCAGATTTGGACGTTCTTTATATGTACGCTCACGGTTTGAGGTTATCTATAACTTTCATTTAGATACTTAAGGCTAAAAACTATTGTATTGAAACTTCGCATTTTTCGTTTAATCGGTGTTGTCGGTTTTGCCGAGAATCTTCGGTTGGTCATAGCTTCTTCGTTATAACTCGGATTTTAGGGTTCTTTATATGTACGAAAACCTTGATACGATTCCTACTACTTTATTTAACCCAAATAAGATTTTAGGAAAGTTATATTTTGACCTAAATTTGATTGGTTTTACATTACATTGTCTCGAAATATCAGGTTGTCACATTATCCCCCTGTTAGAAAGAATTTCGTCCCGAAATTAGAATTTAAGCAAGGAAGTATGCACGAATGATCGATTCGTGAGGAGGAAACTTCCTAATCGATTGGTTCTAGTGCACCTAAGTGATAACGGGTTCTCGGTTGGCATTCCAACGAACCTTCACTAACTGGCGATGGCGTTTCTTCGTCTGCTTGACCTCTCGGTCGAGGGTCACTACGGTTCTATTACGAAGGCGAGGATCTCGACGAGTGGACTTGCAAGAGTCCTAACGGAAAGGTATGGTTTCACGATCGAGATGCGAAGAGTAGAAAGTACGTTACTGAGTTCGTGGAGTAGGTCTAGTTTGTGTGAGGCACAGGACCGATTCTGATAAGAATCTCGGAGGTCCTGTCTACCTTGGATTTAGCTTTCCACGCTTTACGAAGCGTATTAAGCCAATCCCAGAGTGAGTTATCCTAAAGAACTTGGTCACTCACTTGGAATCTCAAAGGTTCCTTTTCTTGCGTAACCTCCCAATCAAAGGCCATCCCTTGTTGGGTCAAAGTCGTACGAGTTTCTGTAGCTTGCGAGGAGTTCTGAATGAACTAAGGCGGTAGGTCGATAAGACCTAGAATCTGGCGAAAGACTGTCGGCGTCTCTGATGTTGATAAATGCTCAACGGTTTTGACAAATTGCAAGAGTGCTCATAATTTCTCACATTACTAACTGTGTGTCTTTGGAAATTTGACTCTTCAATTTCAAAACTCGTGCTTTGAGAACATCGCTAAAAGTTCCTCTGAAGGAAATGTTTTCCCATGGGTTCCTTCCTACTACAAGGGTAGATAAGTAAGTCATTACATGTAGAAATGACGAACTGATCCAGGTAAGAAAGATGTACCCTACTCGTTTAGCTCATAAAAGCTATGGGCGTATTGGTCCTATCCGAAGGGTATCACTACGGACTCGAAGTGTCCGCATCGAGTTCAGGAGATAGTCTTCCGGACATCTTTCCCTAACACTCAAACTGGTGATATTCGGATCCCGGATCCATTCTTGGAAGTAGTTTCTTTCTTTGCGTTTGCTCAACCATTTTGTCTACGCACGGCAGATATAACAATTTCTAATGAAAAATCTCGACGGAGTCTTCGATAACCGAGGTACATGCAATGCGATCCGTCTATCTTTGGAAGAATATGACCGAGGTTCTCTAGGGTGAGAAACCTAGTCTTCTAATTCTATTTATGTGTAGTTCGCTAAGTTGTCCAAACTGTTCTTGTATCTCCGTGGGTGTTTAAACTATCAGGTGATCTATTTACGGGAGTCGTATTGGGTTCTATGCTTGTTCTCATGACAATGTGATTACTCGTACTTAGGCAGTTCTCCGTCCCGAAGTTCATATTAGAATTCATACCTAGTTTCACAATCACCCTTTCGTGTATACGAGTCATATATAATTAAGGTTGAAAAGGTAGTCGAATAAATGGTTCTTCTTTAAGTTCACATCCCATCGGGGAAAAAGAATTTAAAGTGGAATCATCAATTCTAAACCTATAGAACCTTGATTATATATCACTCTTATGCATACATTCTTCAGTGATAGATCAACTGCATGAATCCCTGGATTAAACTTGACGTACTGCACGAGTGGTACTTCGGGGATTTCTTCGGAAAGAAAATAACTAATAGGTACTCCTGGAATGAGTACTTCGGTGTTCTGATGTGACGGTTTCGCTGGAAAAGTGATCCAGAAGAAAGAGATGTACGTATGAAACTGTTTTCGTGAGGATCAAACTGAATCAATTCGTATGTTAATGTCAAAATCATACTGAAACTTAAAGACATTGGATTTGAACATAAGACGTTTACAGACAAAGCACAACCGTGCAACCATGAACAGAGTTACAGTACTTTAGATTTACCATAAGACTATTGTTGCGAATAAGATATACTACAAAAGACAAGTATACGCAGCACGAGAATTCCTATACAGACAGGATCTCGCAAAAGGTAAGACTCTAGTTGCACTAGTTTTAGATAGTTTATAAGTTTGCTACAACAAAACGCCTAAATTACATTTAACGTGGTTCCGGAGCAGGCTCTCCTGCGGCTGTGATCCTGAGAATCTTCCCGTCTGCGCCAGAGTTTTGTGTTATCGGTCAATCCTTCTGGAGGTGTCCAATTTCACCGCATTGGTAACATATATGGGCAGCACCCACCTTGGTCGTGGAAGTGAAACGTCGAGTAGGAGTTATGGGGATGCGGGTTCTTTCCTTTTTCAGGAAATCTCTCTTATAGTGCCCAAACTCTCCATAATGATAGCAAGTCTGGTTCCCATCGGCGTTGGGCGAATTGTTGATCGATTTTGATAGGCTCTTGCAGTAACGTTTGGTGTGCCCCTTTTTGTTGCAATTTTTGCATTGCAAGGCTCGGCAGATTCCCTCGTGGTGGTAATTGCACCGGTCGCACTTCGGGAGTGTTCCTTTGTATGGTCTGCTCGGTACTGGGATGGCAGAGGTTTCCGCTTGCTGTTGTTGCATGGAAAGTTTTTGGGGTTTCTCGCGTTCTTTCTGAGTTTGACGCTTCCATTTCTTGTTCTTTGGTTTTTGGCTTTGCGGGCCTGAGGCCGTTACCGTTTGGTGACTTCCTGGATGGATACCACGATTGGAAACTTCATTCCCATCAGTAGCATTGACTGTGATGTTAGCACTACGGTGCGCAAGAACCGCGGTTACGGCAGCCACTGCGGCAGCTGTAACTGCCATTTGAAAGGTAGCGGCGTCCATAGGAAAAGTAGAGGTCTCGTTGCTTGGCTGGTTGTTTCCGGATGACGACATGATTTTGTTAATACGAAAGAATAAAGGTTTTGTGAGTGATTCTGGTTGACCCTTGATGTAATTAGATTGTTCTTGAAAAGAGTAAGAGTATGATCTCGAAAGTTTGACCTACATCCCTATGATGCAGTCCTAGTAAAGAATGAAAATATGTTCGCGAAGGTTTGACCTACATCCCTATGATGCAGTCCTAGTACGGAATGGGAGTATGTTCGTAGAATGGTCGTAAGACGTTTGTCGTTCGAGCTGAGGTATCATGGGTTGGTGAATAACAAGATCCAACCACGGAAAGAGGCTTGGAAGTGTCTCCGGAGATAAATCGCTATAGTCCAATGACTTGACTAAAGCATGTTTCATATAGACTCCAATGAAAGTATGATAAGAGTACTTGAATGAAGAATGACACATAAGTTAGCCGGCTGTCAATATCTTTGATATTCACGATGTAAGGATTCTGGAAAATGACATTGTAAAGGTCTTACATCATATCCGCAGAAGATAGTTCCTGACAGCCTAAAGACCTAGCTAAAGTACTTACGGAACAAGAAAATTTCCTAGAAAATGCCACATCAGGTATAGACAGAAAATTACGATTCTTCTTTATAAGGAAATAAAGTAAAGCGTCTCCTACTGGCGACGTTCATCACTCTGGTGAACTCTTAGTTCAGCCAATTGACGTTCCATGTCAAGTAGGTGTCTTTCGTACACCATCTGGCGTACTCGGAGCCCTATGACTTCAGCTCGTGATTCAGCCAGTGCTTGCAGCAGGGTTTCATGGTTTCTCTCTGACCTCTCGTGAGCATCTTCTAGACGAACGGTGCGGAGGGTATGCATTCTAGCATAGGCGACTACTTCTGTAATCTGACATTCTGACTTAGGGCTGTCCTGCCTTGAATCTCCTTTCGGGCCATTCTGCGGACCAAGATTGGCAAGACTCTATCTGCTGAGCCCCCATTGCTCAAGTCGGAAAAGCTTCGGTCGCCATCAAATAGCATAGATTGATCTTGTCCTTGGCTCCATATTTCCAAGCATTCCACTCACTCAGGGTCGGGCCATGACAAAGCCGGACGAGGGTTAGGAATTGGAAAGGGAGCTGCTCGGGGTAGGTTTTCAACCTCTGCTTCGGAGTTAGCATCATACGAAAAGTCTTCGTCATGGTGATCATTCAAGAGGAAAAGGATGATCATTCTATGGTTATTCTCCAAACCAACCAGCTATGACTTCATTTGGAAGGTACTGGTTGTCGAGGGGATGGAGTCCAGTTATGTTTTCTATGCGAGAATTTAAGGGTAAGAGAATAATTATTAGACGAACTATGTAGACAATTATTTAGAAAACCTTCATTAGTTACATCGCTATTTGTGAAGTGCATACCAGCTATGTGTAATCTAAACAGGATAGACCTTCGAATAAGTGACCTTAATTTCCAAATTCACACAGAATAGGGGTAAGGCAAACTTATCACAGATTCTAAGTCTATAACATCCTAATTACATATAGCCTTAGTGTATCCACTTAGCAACTATCAACTTAGAAATGAAGATCCCGTTTTAGTTCTCAAGTATAAAGTACTTCTAGTAACACCAAATACTCCTATAGTATTTTAAAATTTAATGTTATGTTCTATTGTTCTCATTGTGGTAGGGTTGGTAAGATTTTAGCATTGTTTCAACCACACACTTAAGCTTAGGCACATGCTAGTCAACCCTCAGATAATATAGGTGATCAGGCTATATCTTCCCAGTCTTGACCATATGTCTCTAAGCCCACTTGTGTTTTCCAACAATCGTAATTCTTTTGTACTGTCCTAGTGACACTGATTTTAGTATGAATGCAGCATGTATACTTAAATATTTTACTATTTAAAGTATAAACTCTTGGTCAGAGTATTTTTAATCCCTTATGTATTTATAGTTAGTATATCTTTTATGGGTTGATATACTTAATTCACTATAAACAATGCTCTGATACCAATCTGTCACACCCCAAAACCGAGAACGGCGGAAACGTTCTGGGGCGGAGGACGTCATGTATAATATCAACAACAATGTAAAGTAGTAAACAAGCAACAACATCATCCATTGCATTAATAAAATAATTATTATACAATTGTATTCTGTCAAATTTTGATAAACACTAAAGCCTAAATCAAAATGAAAGATAAGTCTTGAACAAGCTCCATCTTCCTTTCTCCTTGCATCGGTACCTGTCTATGATGACCTGAGGATACAAGTAATTTTGAAAGCGAGTATCAGCTTTGAAGCTGGTGAGATCATAAGTATTTAGTGTCTTAATTTGTATATAAGAATTTGTAAGTCTATGTATTGTAAGAATTTGAAAAAGTTTGAATCTCTCAGAAAAACCTATATTTTCTATTAAAGTAGCCTTCTACCAAGGCTTAACTGTTTTGTATGCTCGTTTGATGTAAAAGTGTGTAATTTCCCAAGTGTAACTATCATCATCCAAAAATATAGTTTGTACATTTAAAGTTTAAGTGAGGTTATCGCTAAAAATGTAATGGGTAAATCATTGTAGTACTGTAGTTTTGTATTATAGGAACTACTGCTGTACTAACTACCTTAAACCGGATTTATATTAAGGTATCATGTGATAATTGCACCATACTATCGACTGATAACAACGACATAAAGAACGGTCGTAATAACGGAATGACGTTTGGCACCCGCAGACCTGCAGGTCCGGCTGTAGCTAGCAGCAAGGTGTAGGATTGTCAATCCAATATAGATCTATACGCAAACTCAACGCTCTCCCTCCAATAGAATTCTGGCTACAACTCAGGCCATGACATTTAAGGCATGCTCTGATACAGTGGATCACAATTGTTAACGTATTAATGTAAGGGTAATGTTTCTTGTTCTAGTATAGTTGTATATGTTCTCGTCCTAGTATAGTTGTATATGTAATGTTCTAGAAAGTATTGACTCATGAATGAACTGACTCATTGTATGATATCGCGTTCTAGTATCTTCCTAAACTACCCATATGGTAGTTTACTAGCAGTCTAACTGGTACGTATGGTCATGGATGTATACCCTTGCTAACTAAGGGCATGGGATGAACTGGAAAGACCTTTTATGACTATATATGTACACATGATATATAACTAATATTTAAACGACTTTCGGACGAATACCCAATATCCCACCAGACCACATCTCAAGGCGCGAAAAGGAAATAGGGTGGATAGCCTTCCTAAGTCTTTTAAACATTTCTTATATAACTATACATATAGAGGCATGAAATTTATAATATAAAAGCATAAATAAATTTTGTAAGACATTTGAAACAATAATATTATTTTAAGAAAATATCGACTTGATGTCGATTTATAAAACAATTTGAAGGCATAAGTATGATAAAACAGTTTTGAGTATAAGGAAACATTTGATCGAAACACAGTTGTAAATAAGTTTGAAAGGTAATGTACGGAGTAAGCTGTACAGTGTAAAAAAGGAGTTTAAAACATATAAAATGTTTATAAAAAGTCATTTGAAGGAAACTATTTGGTAAAATGGCTAATGAGTAGCCAAATCTTTTGAATGCTATATATTAATCACATGTGATTGATGTAATAACTAGCGTAATTCTACTTATTAATCGCATGTGATTGATATAATACCAGCATGATTCTACTTGTATTCCCCCCCCCCCCCATTAAACATTTAAAAGTTGTTTAAAACATTAATTAAGGGGTATGAACTCACTTGATTGAAGTGGTTGATTTGAAGTAGTCGAGAGAAGAATCGAGCAGAACTTCGACAGGAAGAGTTGAAAACGCGGGAAAATCTCAGGATTCTCGGGGATATCGGGAACACAAAACCTTCCTTCGGGACTTGAAGGTGAAAAACCACGGCTTTAGGAGGATCTCGGGGGCTTAAACTCAGAGTTTCGGCGCGAGAAAGAGAATAATGGAGCACCTAAACCCAGCACCCCAAGAGTTCTATTTATAGGGGGTATTTTTGAGTGCCACATCGTGGCTAGGGTTGGCCACGTCGTGGGGAGCAAGTCTATCCTCTTCCATTGATTGGACGCCCTCAGTCACTTGCCGGGTCGCGGCAAAACAGTGCCACGTCGTGTAGAGGCCTGACAACCTCGGATTTTGGACCCCGAACTTGTAAAATCCATAACATTCGCGTATGACCTCCGTTTTCGACGTTCTTTATATGCACGCGTAGCTAAAAACATGATCTACAACTCTCGTTTAGACTTTATTGGCTAATTTTGACTTTATTTTTAATTATTTATTTTTAACGGGCCGGGACACGAAAATTTCGTTAAAAATCCATAACTTCTTCATCTGGTGTCCGTTTTCGTCAGACTTTTCGCCGTTGCGCTACTAATGTTGAGACCTTAGATTCTCATTTAGGTTGTTTTGGTCAAAAGTATCTCGAGCTCTATTTCGAGTTTTTAGTTGTCTACTGCTATACCCGAATCTTGGAAAAATCATAACTTTCTCATACGAAGTCAGATTTGGACGTTCTTTTTATGTACGCTAACGGTTTGAGGTTACCTATAACTTTCATTTAGATACTTAAGGCTAAAAACTATTGTATTGAAACTTCGCGTTTTTCGTTTAATCGGTGTTGCCAGTTTTGCCGAGAATCTTCGGTTGGTCATAGCTTCTTCGTTGTAACTCAGATTTTAGGGTTCTTTATATGTACGAAAACCTTGATACGATTCCTACTACTTTATTTAACCCAAATAAAATTTTAGGAAAGTTATATTTTGACCTAAATTTGATTGGTTTTACATTACATTGTCTCGAAATATCGGGTTGTCACAATACATGAGAAACTGGTTCATATTAGCAAGCATGATTTTTAACATTTTTATTATGAAAACATGAATTTAAAAGTATTTAAGAACGTGAAAAAAAATAGTTGTTAAAACGATCTTTAAATCTATATTATCATAACACAATTCAATGTAAACTTATTATCTTTAATTTATTGCAAATAGATTTAATTTTTATAGTCAATGTGTTTGATTTTTTTAAGAAAAAATCTATTTTCGCGTTTTTACGCAATATTTATGTTTTCGCATGAACTACTTCTATATATATATATATATATATATATATATATATATATATATACACACACACACACATATATATATATATATATACATACAAAGACAGAGAGAGAGAGAGAGAGAGAGAGGAGAGGGGGGGGGGCAAATCAATGGAAAATACATAAAGATTTGGAAACCTAAGACCTAAAAAATCAATAATAATACATAGAAAAAAAATAATTTAACATATCTAATCTTTTTTTTTACTTTATAGAGCTAATACTTTTTTTTAATTTTTTTTTCAGTGATTTTATTAAAAAAAAAAAAACGTTTTTGTGTTTGTAAAGTCAAAAAACAAAAAAAAAAAAGATTAGGTATCTGAAAATATTTTTTATACATTTTTAGGGTTTTTTTAAGCTTATGATTTCATATATATATATATATATATATATATATATATATATATATATATATATATATATATATATATATATATATATATATATATATATATATATATATATTGGAATAAGTTCAAATGAAGACAGTAAATAAAGTGAGGATATGAAGACACTACTTTTATGTTATTATTCTACCATGAATCTTCTATATATTGTCTTATATCTTTATTCGATAATGAATATATGAATAGTTATATTTTAATATTAACATCATAACTTACTACAAATAAATATATGAATAATCATACGCCAAATATTCACATTAGAATTACAACAATAGAACATATATGTAAAATTCTTAGTAGAATAATAACATAAAAGTAGCGTCTTCACATCCTCACTTTATTTACTGTCTTCATTTGAATATATATATATATATATATATATATATATATATATATATATATATATATATATGTGTGTGTGTGTGTGTGTGTGTGTGTTTGTGTGTGTGTGTGTTTGTTTTCATTTGAGACCATGTTAATTTTGGACGTCACGATCCTAGTCACTCATCTTGGAGATCAAAAAAAAAATTAAAATCTAAAAGGAAAAATCCAAAAATTATTTTTTAATTATTGTTTTTATCATTTTATTTACGCAAAAAATAAATAAATAAAATAAAATAAGTTACCATTTTTTAAAATATATATGAAACATTCTAATAGAATATTACAGTGTAATATTCAAATATAACTTTTAAAATGTTATAATATTCTAGTATTCTACTAGGGTTGTTAGATATATTAAAATATTTTAATATTCTAATAAAATTGTTAGAATTTATAGAATGTTCTAATATTATATTGGAATTGTTTTAAATATTTGTAATCTAATATTCTGGTAGAAGATTTGAATATTTTAACAATTTTATTGTAAATTTTATATTAGAATATTTCATAGACATTTAAAAAAAGGAAATTTTTTTTTAAAAATATATATATTTTTTTATTTTTTTGGAAAATATAAATAACGGAAATAATGTTTAAAAAACTTTCAAATTTTTTTAATTATTTTGCATATTAACATTTTTTTATCTTTAAAATACATAGGTATGATTGTGTCTACATGTCTTACCTATGAAACTAATAAAATAATATATGAGTCAAAATGTATTAAATTACAAAAAACTCAACCTTTTTCTTTTAAAAAGATTTTTTTGTAAATCTTCTTTCAATTATACAAAGTTTCAAACCATCTTTTATTTCAATTTTTTTAAAGTTGGTTATTTTATAAAAGCTAAAAAGGTAGTTGTGACAAACAACTTTTTTTTATCAAGTAAATATATTCTAAAAAAAAAGTCTACAAACATTCTTTTCAATTTTTTTTTAGAACGACTCCATTTTAATAATAGAGTAGCAACACGTAGTCTATATTGATTGGCTCTATCTTTTCTAATTTATAAAAACTTTTTTAAATAATCTAATAGTCAGTTTTGAAATTTTAGGGATCATAAAGTAATCATGTTAATTTATTATATTTTTAATTCTTTTATATTTGTTAAAATAAATATTTTAAGTTCAAACAAGTTAGATATTGTTTGAAATGAAATAAGTATTTTTAGGCTGTTAGCTTAATTTCTTAGAAAATATTTAAATACAAAAACTTTCTAAACGTTTTTTTTTATTATGAGATGCTTGAAAATCGTTATTAATCAATTGGTCCACATAAAAATACTTTACAATGCTCACAATAATAATAATAATAATAATAATAATAATAATAATAATAATAATAATAATAATAAATAATCAATCTCCGTTCGATTAATAGTGTTTTTTTTAAGAAAAAAAACATATTATATCTCCATAATAAAATATTCTTTTAGTTTGTTTTTACAAGTTGTTTATATAAATTGCCAATTTTCAATTTGGTGATACATTTTCACTAAAAAAAATCATAAAAAGAATGTATTTTAAAAAGCTCCTTTTAGACCGGAAGGCATATCCTGATCGTACCATATGATAATACCATACGGTGGTATTATGTGGATGTGAGAGGTGGTGCAGTGTGGTTTTCCACTGTAGGAATCAATCACCTCTCTCTCTCTCTCTCTCTCTCTCTCTATATATATATATATATATATATATATATATATATATATATATATATATATATATATATATATATATATATATATATATATATAAGAAGTAAGGGAAAATAACAGGTGACTATTAGTTCATCCGTTATACCCACCACTAACCATTATAGTAATGGGTGTCAAGTAATCACCATATTCAACAACTAAAAGGTTGGTATACCTACAACTATATCATTCATATTTTTTTTTATTAAAATAAAAAATATTTTTTTAATAAGTTAATATGTAGAGAGAGATAGAGAGAGAGAGAAAAAAAAAAAAAAAACCATTAGATGTGATTCGTCCTCCCCGGCAGAGTTGATCACAAATTCTTCCACCACTAAGCATATGGGGTGGTGTTCATAATTGTGGTGCGTGGCCACATAGACCACGAATATTTTCGTTATCCGTTATACCTACCACTAATCACTATAATGATGGGTGTCACATCATCACTAAATCCAACCATTAGTTAAACCTATGAGATACTCATCACAATATTCCTCTTGTTTTCTTTTTTAATGATATATATATATATATATATATATATATATATATATATATATATATATATATATATATATATAGATATTATTGTAGAAATAGGTAGAGAAAATTACAAAGAGAAAGAATTTAATTGGATGTGGTGATCCATGCTATGAACAACAATTCACCACGACCATTACCCATCACTAAATATTAGAATGGTGTCCATGATTGGTATTTGTTGCCACATTAACCATTAAACCCTTTGTGAAGGGTATACCTGAAGATCTAAGTCAATTGATCTTAGCTTAGGAGAACTAGGGATACGATATAAGAAACTCTAAGGGTTGTTTGATAGTTGCTAATTGAGTCAGATCTGACTGAGTTTGAAGCTTTGACTGGATCTGCTTCTTACTGAAATTATATGTTTGATTACGTCTCTGACTGAGTGTGTTAAATACTGAATATGACTATTTTACCCTTTTGTTTTGTTTTGCGCTTATATAACCAATAAAATCATATTGAATCATACTTGCATTACATAACTCCAAGTTTTCAATCCAACTGTATGGAGCTTCATAGCTCTATTCCACATGTAAATTAATAAAATACATTACGCCAGTCTAGTCCAAATTCTAATAAAAGTGCATAAATAACCAATGAATTTACTAAATTTTCATGACAAGAACAATCAACACGTGTACAAATGTAACAATCACAAAATACCATATTCTAGCAGCCAACCCAAAATCAGCAAACTTCATCAAACCATTAGCCGAAAAGATTGAGCGGCTTCATACACGACCTTCAATGTCATGACAATATTTAAGAACAAAATCACTTCCTTCATTTTTTTTGCTCTGAAAACAAACCATCTTCCTACATTTAATCAAGCAACCTCCCACCATAGCAAACCATCTTGTATTGAATTTTGGTAGAGGCAATACATATGAGCATCATAAACAAATATGTTATAATGATTGAAATTAAAACAACCTGAAAATCCTTTATACAGTTCAAGTAGCCTTTTGATGTTTGATTTATATTAGATAAAGAAGGATTATCAAGGGTATAGAGTTAATGATTTCAATTAACAAATCACGTGATATACCCACCATCTGATTGCTAACAACTATGAGAATGACTATTAAAACTCAGCCTTGTTCTTGTTTTTTTTTTCTCCAAACCTACAATTTAGATTCAAGGGAAGGGGGAGATGTTTAAATTCTTTGTTCCATAACACCTAGAATTTGATTTCAATATGGCATTTTGTCAAACACATTTTTTGCAAAATAAGACAAACTCTACAAACATAAATCAAAATATTCTAATAACACTAACCTTAGAATGTAGCATAATTTGAACACCTTTAACACAACTCTTGTATGAAGTGGAACACGGCCGAAGCTCAGAGAGGTGACATTGGATGGGGACGACGGCGACACCGAGGGGGGAGGGGGGAGGAAGGAGCAACGTAAATGTCTAAGGTAAATTTTTCTTTTGTAGATGTCGCATTTGTCGGAGGTGGGCAAAGGAGAAGGATCGTAAACAAGAAGAATGAGAAGCCGAGAAGGGAAAATAAGGACAATGAAGGTTTTTTCTTCAGTCATCGACATTTTTTGGGGGACCGAATCAGCGATATCAGGATCGAGTAAGAGGTACTTTAGGGTGGTATCAAACACCTAATTTGGACTGGATCGGATTTTACCTTTTATTGGCTCAGTAAGAGGCATATCAACTCCCAACCAAGGTTCTAAAAAGCTCGCCATAGCTCCGCCATGGCACGCCATGACTCCAAGGCTTGCATGTGCCGCCAAGCTTTGCCAAAACGCCGTCTTGACCCATATATGTGTATAAAAATGAATAATAGTATAAAATACATATAAAAATATGAATTATATACAAAATTGTCGCCTTAAGTCACGCCTTACAATCGATGTGACTCGCCAAGGCTCGGAAAAGCTTGAGGCTTGACATTGCCGCCAAGTCACGTCTTACGTTATTTAGAACCTTGCTCCCAACCATATAGTTTTTTTCATATTTCAAAAAGTTTTTTATTTGAATTTTTTCTGAAAACACATAAAAACTATTATTATTATAGATGTTCAACTTTTTTTTATCCCAAACATTCATATGTACCACTAGTTCTAGTACCACCAATGTCTTTAATCAAAGTAATTTAATCTTAAATAAACTTCATTTTTTCAGGAAAAAAAAAAACCATACAAATCACTTTATTATCTATCAACTCTTAAATCATCTATCAACTTTATATTCTTTAATAAATTTAAATAAATTTCATTTTTTCTAAATTATTTTTGAGACAATTTTATTATAAATTTTATTTTAGGACAAATTATACGAATGGTCCCTATGGTTTTAGATAGTTTGCACGTTTGATCCTTATAAAGAATTTTTAACCCAGACCGTCCACTTTAATTTCTTTTGTTTAAGGGTTGGTCCCTATAAAACATGAAATGATGTTTATACCCTTTTTTTCTTAACAAAAAGTATGTGGCCCCACCCCCACCCCTAATGTTTTGTTTTATCTTTAGTTAATACAAACGTTTCTTTTCTATCAAACACACTTCAAATTAAAATAACACATAAGACAACTAGAAATTAAAAGACAACAAACTTAAAATTAAAAAACACACAAGACCTCAGCTCTGCTACCGTTGAACATAGGTTGGTGGTGGTTTACCAGAAACCCTAACCGAACCCTTTCCCGAAAATTTTTCTTTTGTATAAATTAGAAATTGTCATTCATTATCATTAATGTAACGATCCTTTTTTTTAAGTCCAAAAAATTCATTTTTAATTAAACACCTTGCAAAACATTTGAAAACAAGCAACATTCGATCAAATTGTTTCTTAAATCATGTTACGTGTCTGAAAACCAAGACATGGAATCAACCATAGTGTCAGAGTACAAATCCCAGAACAATCTCATAATGCGGAAAACAAGGGGTGTGTATGATGTGCCGCTACCGTGCCAGCTCCTTCCCCTTCGCTGAAGGGGTACCTGAAACCAAAACTCAAACTATAAGCACGAAGCTTAGTGAGTTCCCCCATAATACCACATACCATACAATCATATAATGAACAGCTAAGAGATACGGGCCTCGCCCACACTCCGCTAACTAGGAGATACGGGCCTCGCCCATACTCCGCTATCTAGGAGATACGGGCCTCGCCCACACTCCGCTATCCGGGAGATACGGGCCTCGCCCACACTCCGCTACTAAACCATAACATACAAGTATCACACAGACAACAAGTATAAACAATTCTACCACACTAGCATGTATCATCATCAAACTTAACTATGAGATACGGGCTCTGCCCACACTCCGATACTATCATATCGTCTATATGGGTCGGCCTTGGTGCCTTAGACCCGTTCCTACTGGTAGGAAACTCACCTCGAAAGTAGCTACCAAAAGTCTGACTGTCGGACGTCTGGCTGCTACACCGGTAATCCTCCGCAACAAATCCATAAACATAGATTAGCCACACATAAATACCCTTAGATCAAATGACTGACCCACCCCTGGTCCAAGGTCAACTCCTTGGTCAAAGTCAACTTCCAGTTGACTGGACTCACCGAGTCATGGCACAAACTCGCCGAGTCCTTCTCCTACTAACCTGGTCCTACACGCCAAGTCCCTCTTCCCACTCACTGAGTCACCCTTAACTCACTACTTGGGACTATAGAACCGACTCGCAATCCGACTCGCCGAGTCCAAGAACAACTCATCGAGTCCCCACGAGCAGACCTCCTACTCGCTTCCAAATCCTCATCAGAGCATCCTTTTTGAGGATTCGGGTTTCTGGGACCATTGCTACACGTTAAATTGCTAATTCTGCGTGTAGGTACGAAGGGTTGGGCCTCCAACACCAAAACCCCTCTTACTCAGTAACAGTTCATATGACTCTTCGAGTCTGAAGAACAACTCGTCGAATTCTAGTAAATATTCAAATGACTCGCCGAGCTGTTCATCCAACTCACCGAGTTTAAATCCATCTTCATAGAACTCACCGAGTTCCACTTTGGGACTCGTCGAGTCCCTTCGACCCATTTCCCATACAGACCAAATCTGAGACATGCAACGCTTCCAAACCATGGATCCATGTTCCTAGGGCATGCTTATCACGTAAAGTTGCAAACTTTACGTGCATGCATGGCCCTATAAACTCCAAAAGGCAAAACCAAGATCTTAATGAGGTCATACACTCAATGGGGACCTCAATCACCTCAACCACAGAAACTTTATACTTTTAATACACCCATAAGGTCCAAATCTAGAGTCCTTTCAGAACATAGAGCATAAACACATGGAGTTTGAGGTTTTAGGGCTTGAAAACCACTAATTTGGGACAAAAAGGGGATCTAATGAACTAGTGATCAAGGTAAGAACTTTTCTACCTGAATGGAAGCTTCTCACAGTGTAGATTCCGGATCTACCTCCCCTCCTTGCACACTTCAACCTCTTCCTTCTTCTTCTAAGCTCCAAACCTTCTTCACAAAGCCAAAAAACACTCTCAAGAACAATATGAGGGCTAGGGTTTCGCTCTACAGCTCTCTGGAAGTGTTAGGGACAAAGGAGGCCAAGTTAGAGCATTTAAATAGGGTGCAAACACCCGGATTAGGGTTTTTTCCCAACAGGGTCTACTCGTCGAGTCCGGGGACCGACTCGCCGAGTCCAAAGCTCAGTCCCCGCGTCTTATCCCGCTCCTACTTGGCGAGTTGGCCCAACAACTCGTTGAGTCCAAGGCAAAAATGCATTAATTTAAAATGTTAATTGCAAGGAGTACGTACCGGGAACCAGGTGCTACAATTATCTTACATACAAAGTTCATGACAATATGCATAGCATGCACATTATTCTACAAAGACATTGAACTAACACGATACTTACGAAATCCAAAAAGTTTAATTATTAAATATTCTACTTTCCTCCCCCAATTCTAACATGCGTCATTATTTATTCTTCATTATGGATGACGTTTTAAGTACAAGAGTTCATTTGGTGTAAGATCATGGCGTTTTAAGTAGTGTCTATCGGTCATCGGGAGCATTCCAGTCATGAGCTGAGGGCCGAAGAGGGCATACCAGACTTATGTGGAAGTCCATGGATGATCCATGGAGCTTTTAACCCATAATCTAATTAGTCTTCCTTTTAATCTCTAAATTAATTCATAATTAATTTAAGATTAAAACTAATTAAATAACGTAACTTCATATTAATATATTATAACTTATAATATATTAATAAACATATGTGTATAACTCTCATAAAATTATCCATAATAGTTTGGATGAGATGCAACCCAAATGGACCATGTCGGTCGGGTCAAGTATATACCAAATAAGTTATGGACTTAGACACCTTATCCAACACTTCTCTCCCACCAACACGCCTCCTTGACCCAAATCTGTTCATCAGTGCCTTTTCCGGTAAAAAGCTCTGGTCATTGTTGCCATCTTCGGTGTAAAGCTTGTTGGATCTATGTGCTAAGAATCATTCTAGAATGATGCTTGTCAATAACATATGATCTTATAGGGTCACACATTTAGCAAGTTGGCATGTATAGAACATTTTTTATTAATATGATTATTAATAAATATAATCGACTCTTGTATTTAACTAGAGAATAACTATTGTCTCGTGAAAATAATAATTATAGAGAGTATAAACTATTTATTATACCATATAGATTGATTTAATAAGTTGTATACAAAGTTTTGGACACTTTGGATTCCACTTGACTTAACTAGTTACATTATCTAATCAAGTTAGAGTAACTAGTCAACTCTCTCTCTCTCTCTCTCTCTCTTCTTTCTCTCTCTTAGGGCCTAAAATGTTAAACAGAATGGAGGTTGTTTGCCAACCTCCCTCTTACACACACCTTACTTGTAAGAGACCATTATTTTGCATTAATTCGAAGTATGTGCATTAGATCTTACATGTAGGTATATAATGTCACACCCCCATCCGACTGCGAAAACACCGCCCGGTGAGACGACATCATGGATCACAATAATAAGCATAAATTGAACATACAACAATAATGTAGTAAATAAGTACTATTATTTATTGAAAGAAGTATGTTACAATATCCCTTAGTCTAGGGTTCTAGAAAATGAAAGTTAAAAAACAAGCCTTAACGGATAGGCAACAAATGAAATATTGAAATATAAAAGACGACTACAATCTAGTGAGCATCCTTGTAGTATGTATTCCAATAGTCTAACATCATGAGAATACATGCGTTTTGAAAGAGTGTCAACTAGAAAGTTGGTGAGTTCACAGGTTTGCAATAGCTTAATCAAAACATACTTTCTTCCTAAAGTATAGTTATATTAGAGTTGGTAAGTACTTTTCAAGACCGAAAAACCTTATTTGGATATATATACATATACATATATATATATACATATATATATATATATATGTAGGTATCTATTTGTATACTTAATGTATATTTATTATCCTAACTTCGGTAACTAAGTTCTTGACAAAAATATATTCTTTATAGGCATTTCAAGTTTCCTATATTCCTTTATATGATATAGGTATTTCAAGTTTCCTATACATATTATATTCATTGTGAGTGCCATAACCAAGCTAGTTCAGACTAATATGCCTCTCCCGACGCTTCATCAGGGTGTCAAATAGTAGAAAAGAAAATTATCACCCAATGTGACTTGACCGTCAAGGTTGTAGCTAGCAACCGTAGGTAGGGGTGTCAACCTGTATATATCGATACATAATTCTACCGCTCTTTTAGTTAAGGGTTATAAGCTAGAGGCCTTTCTAAGTATAGTGATACTTAGGTTGATGCATAGAAGGCTCACATGAATTTAAAGTAAATTAATAACCCTAAATTTAATATCAAGTTTTTAGTTATTATTCCCATAACAATACATAATACTAAAAATACTCCTTAATTCAAGGTTCCACAATAAGACTACTGCATTGGGTATTGAAATATATTTATTTACAATACAAACCAACTATATCATTTATTTAACATATTTATGATAGAAATAAACAGTATTTGCATGCATTCCTTCCCAAAACGATAAAAGAGTTTAAATGGGTCCATAACACTCACTTATGAGGTTAGTAGTCGAGAAACCGAAGAGATTACAAAAACCCGGAAATTAGTTGTTTTGTCCTTCGGTGAATAGTAATCTTAACTAATGAATAGTAACCTTGAATGGTGATGAATAGTGACTTGACCAGAGCTTGGTAGGAAAAATAGTCGGAAAAGGTCACCAACGGTGGCGCCGGACAACAACTGGCAGTGTCACAAAGTTGATCATATGTGGCTGGTCAACAACAGGTGATCGGAAGGAGGTTCATCAGAGGTCAGATTGGAAAAAGGGAAGCGGCGGCCGGTTGTCAGACCTTGTTCACAGTTTTTCAGTGCGATGAACTATGGTGGTCGGCAGTGGTTCGCAGCTGCCGAAATTCGAGAGAGAAATAGGGAAAGATCTGGTGGGAGGGAGAGAGATTTGGGAGAGATATTGTGAAATTTCTAAGGAGGGAAGAACCTCCTTTATATAGGGTCTCCCTTCTTGATAACCTTTGAAGCCTTTGAACCCACTTGGTTTTGGGATGTTGATGAAGATGAAAAGATCAAAGAATATGATCTTCTCTACAAGTATTTACCATCAAGAGTAACGCACTTGGAATGTTAGTTCCTTCTTGTATTATTCAGTGTCCTAAGCCTTTAAGTACTTAACTCAAATAAGCACCAAATGAGACAACTCAAGGAAGCTTTAAAATCACTAAACTAACTTCAAAAGACAGAGAGAGAGAAGTGTATGAAGAAAGCAAGTTTCAGCCATAAGATAGAAGGAGTAAAAACTAGCTAATTTTCAAGCATGAATTTCTCATTTTATATCCCATGTAAAGTAAGGGCTTTATAATAAAATACTCTAGAGTATTTGTAGCCTTTAGAGGCATGGGGAGACAAAGCATGGAGGTTGACAAGCAACCTCCATATTTGTTTAATAAATTTGGTCATACTTTTTGGAAGGTGGGGGATTCTTTAATTTTTATAAACTCTAAGTTTATAAAATATAAATTTTGTCCTAGGTAAAAGACAAAGAATCCAACTAGTCCAAAATGTGGTGCAAGACTTATTAATTCATACCATATGAAATAATAACTAGTTTTGGAAGGTGGAGGATTCTTTAATTTTTATAAACTCTAAGTTTATAAAATATAAATTTTTAGGTAAAAGACAAAGAATCCAACTAGTCCAAAATATGGTGCAAGACTTATTAATTCATACCATATGAAATAATAACTAGTTATACTCTCTTATAATTATTATTTTCACAAAACAATAATTATTCCCTAATTAAAATACAAGAATTGATATTATTTATTAATAATCACATTAATAATAAATATACAAAATGTGCCTACTTGATAAAGGTGTGACCCTATAGGATCACTGACGGTCATGAGGGCAAGGCGGAGGCTCCAACAGTGAGGACCCAAGCATTGCAGTTGCAGGCTGGGGAGACCAGAGTTCCATCAGATGATATCGCAGGTATGTTTCCTTCCATTTTTCTCATGGCTTATATATATATATATATATATATATATATATATATATATATATATATATATATATATATATATGCTTTTGGATCATGCAATGTATTTGTAAGTCATTATTTCCGATTTAGCTTCTCTATGATTGCTTGATTATTATTTCGAGGGTCAACGCATGCCATTATGCATACCGAGAGTCAGGAGCGGACCACATCTTATTGGAAAAGATTTAGTTTGTTAGTCATCTTTGGTGTAGGCCCTTAGGGGAGCGAACGAGGGTTACTGCTCGGAGGATCAACAGTGGATCAACATGGTGCATCAATAGTTGTACATGGTGGATATGAGTTTGGATTCAGTTTGAGGGTTGTGTTAGAGCCTGTCTAACTGTTCTTGTCTGATAAAGGCTTTGGGGTCGGAAGCATGACCCGAGCACCTGATTGGAATATAATCGAATACGGTTTTGACTCATGATTGATTATGGTTTGGTTTGGTAGATGGAGGACAAGACCATGGAATGAGCTCGTGGCTGTTATGGGAATGTTGTAATACTACAAGATAGTTGTATCATACACAAGGGTGATAGGTTGTCAAGGGGTGTTGTAAGTCTACGATGGAGTCGTAGCGTTCACCAGGAGGAGATGAGTTCTTACAGGAGTGATTGTTAGGCTATAAGAGGATCATAGCGCACACATGGATCGATTCGGATAGTATTGTTGGTTGACCACTCCTTGTTTGGAATGAAGATCGTTGGGTCTGAAGCAAGGTTAGGCTTGTATAGCTCTTATGGGGTAAGACCCGTGGTCGAGGCTCGTTCGATTGTGTAGTTGGGTGACACCCATGGGTTAGGCCCATTTGGTTAAGAGAGTATGGGTGAGAACTGGTAGAAAGTGGCTTGATTAAAGTGTTGGACCATGTTTAGAGTAGGATGAATCTATGGTTTGATTTTTCTTTAGATTTAGTGGAGGTTGGATTTTCGATTTTATCTAATTCTGATTTTCTTTTCCCATTTTTCGGTTTGATTTTCTTCTAAAAAAATCAAATATGGTAGTGATTTTTCGATTTTCCCATTTCCTAATTCCCATTTTCCATGTTCCATGTTTCCTGTGATATACTTTTTATTTGCTTCATATGAACAATCAATGTAGTGGTTTTTCAGCAATCATGTCGGAGAAGACAAATGAGGTGATTGTTTACCGGAGGTTGAGTACAGGAAGAAGAGGTTGAGGAGGATGGGTTAGGTAGGGAGGTGGACCACATATATAGTTACCATTGTTTTTAAATATTAATAAGTTAATAACAAAAATAAATAAATAAAAAGACCATCAAGGGTAAAATAGTGTTTTTAGGTCGAACAATGACCAAAAGTGAAACAAAATTACATCTTAGGGACCGTCTGAGTTGGAAAAAAGAAAAAAGAATTACGAGCCAAATATATATTACCCCAAACCATATGGACCATTTACGTAATTTACGCAAGATTTTAAAAGTATATCAAATATGTTTCTTTTCTAAAATAAGAAAGCACAATTTAGACAAAACGGAAAAAAGAAGAAAAAATCGTAAGATACATCATCAAACAAATGACAATTGAAAATATATTTTTAGAAGTGATTGTTTTGGAAATATTTGAAATAGAATTTCATTATAACAAAAGAGCATTGGGTATAGATAACGTAATATTATTTTGGTACCACTTTACATGCCACATCACCAATAATATTATAAAATCAATTAAGGAAATTGTCACCATGTTATAACACCCCGCTAATTTTCATGTCATCATGTTTTTATCTTTTTTGATTTTTTTTTTTTTTAATTATAAAACCAAATATATTTTTACAAAACATAATGTTTAAATAAAACATAATATTTAAAAAACATAGCATTTAAAAACAAAAAAAATAAATAACATTTAAAAACTAAAAAAAACATAACATTTAAATTAAACCTAACATAACCATAGTCCTAATTGCCCAAATAAGTTTTTCTAATATGCTTCTTCATCGCTTGTAGCACTATTAGATATTGAGGCGCCAAACTCTCATCATTAGCCCGAAGAATTGACAACCGATTTGCCATTTGTTCTCACTCTCTTTGCTCTTTCTCCTCCCGCGCTTACCTTTCAATGGTCTCCAAGTCCTGATGTTTGAACTCATTTTTTTTTCTTTTTGTATTAAATTGTGATCATCAAACTTTGCTTTCATTTCCGCAATGTCTCTTTTGTTCATCTCAAATTCCTATGCATGTTTTGCAGTGTGTCTCGCTTTGTCACAGCCTATTGGTCTTCGTGGTGGGGAGATTTCATCGATGTCATTCGTGTTATAATTGAGGTATAGAAAACTTGGAAATTCTAAGAATTGTGGCTTTCACTTTCAGATTAAAGTATTTGGGTGGTACTCCCAATCTTTAATCGGGTAAGACTCAGAATTGAGAGAAAACAGAAGAGAGAATGTTTTGATGTTATGAAGAAGAAGTGTACCAACCACATATTCGGATATGATCATATAACAGAAAAAAATTCCTGTCTTAAAACTGCCACATGACAGTTTTATGTCCTAAAACTGTCCACAAACGGTCATAAACAACCTTAAATCCAGGTCTAGAATATGGATCACAAAACTGGGTACATTTATCAAAAATCTGGATTTCTGATGCATTTTTAGTCCAGCTCGATCCCAGCCAGGGACTCTGCCCCTTGGACCCTGCTCCCAGGGGCGCTGCCCCCGAACCCCCGTCGGTTTAGGGGCTTCGCCCCTAAATAGCAGTATACTTTCAACAAAGACAAAATTAAACAAATGTGCACTCCACACCATACCGATTTGTTCAATAATTATCAAAGTGACATTGATCAACAAATTAACCCCATTACACTTAAATAACATTAGTGATATAAACTCACTAACAATTCAGAATGTCATCAGTGTCGGTGTTGAGATCAATGTGAGTCCGTGCATCCGAAACATCGAACGAACTCGAATTACGAGATCTCTTCGATTGAACCTCCGATGATGTTGGAGTTTTAATCCATTTTGGATCTACTCGCACCAACTCCCATGCTTCTCCGAACTCGAACGCATGTCCATTCTCTACCCGATATTGTTCTTTTGCAGATTCTAACAAATCAAAGTTGTTAGTTCCGCTCTGCTGTTGAGACTGAAGCCTTTTTGTAAAACCATTGAATTTTGTGCACCGCTTACTTATTTGAATATATTTGCTACTAAACATGCTGGTATTGCTTTATGGTTTTTTCTTCAAGATATTGTGGAATTTTTTAAGCACCACCTCCTAATAGGCACCTTTCTTCATACCATGTTTTTTGAAGATGTTATCACAAATACATGGTATGAAGATGTTATCACAAACGCACGTTTCACCAAGTCATAACACCAACGAGAAAACACATAACGAGGAAGGGGCAGTGTGCTCCCCGTTATAACGCCGTTTAAGGCAATGACACGCAGGTAATAACATCGTTTTCTAGACACACATCGTATACTCTATCTAATGTGTTGTTTTAAGGTATTGTATTGTACGACTATAAAACATAAATTGTTGTGTATAAAGAAAAAATACGTAGGAATCAAACTCTATCATATATCCTTCCACTAAGTAAAGAATTTCAAAATGCTTTCACACAGATTACAAGAATAACATCTTTCTACAATTCTAATTCAAATACCACCAACCATATTACGATAGATTCCCAATTAAAAGATTCCACATCTCACAAAAACAATCACACAACCCAAACTTCTAAATCAGTTGTGTTTTAGTCTACTTTTCTTTATGAACCAACCCCTCTACAGTATAGATGAATATGTGGATGTGATACTCGTTTCAATACAACAATCGGTTCATTTATAAAGTATACGCAACGTTAACAAACATGGCATATGGCATATTTATTTAACAACTCCTTCTGGAAATGAAAGAAATGAGAATCTTTGTTGCACTATAAACAACTAAAAGATTCAGAAAACAAAGAAGCAGCAGCCAATCCACTTGAAATAGCACCTTCAACATTTGGGCTCACACAAAAATCTCCACAAATTGCCAGTTTCTTTCTTCTATCCCAAATGCATTTTTCATCTCTTGCTATGCTTGTTGCTGGAAAAGCACTTCCCCTGAATCAAATACACAAACAAAATAAAATCGTAACATGTAAAAGTTAAAAATCAAATAATGAAATATGTAGTTGAAATGTAAAGTTTGAGTAAAAAGTAAAAACCATCTATGAGCTTTCTTGAAAAATGGCAGAGAGACATCAAGTCCAGTCCTCTGAAATTCTTGAAAAAGTTGTTCAGCGATTTCTGCTAAAGCTGCATTTGAAGGTTTTTCTAGTCCTGCTTTTCCAATTATACCCTCTGCATACTTTTCTGTTGAACGCAATACCCACCTTTCACTGTTCCATACAAACCATTAAACATGAAACTTTTTTTTTTCTATAAAAGAAGAAAAAGAAAAAAATTATGATTTAAGCATCAAAACCTTGACTTGTAAAAAACCAGAAAACTAATCTTTGGATTGTTTTTTAATAAAAAAAATCTTAGTGGTTAAACCAAAATAAATAAAATGGATTTGGTCAAAGCAAGTATATATATATATATATATATATATATATATATATATATATATATATATATATATATATATATATATATATATATATATAATGAAAAAGTAAAAATAATATAGACCTGGAGGTAGAACGACCAGGCTTACAGCTGTCACAGGTTGCCCAGCTAAGTAGTTCAGAATTTTCAAATGAGAAACCCTTAAGCGGTATCTGAGCCAAGAATTTTATTAAAAAAAATTAATAATATATAAAATTTATTAACCCATAACAAAATTATGAAAGATGAAGTGGAAGAATGGGAATCTTACCGAAGACAAGGGATTGTGAAATGCCAACATGAGAGCGAAACATGGTTTAACAGGAACGTCTTTAATCTTGTCAGAAATCTCTGGTATCACATTCAAGTCTATAATTCAACAGTAAAAGAATACTTTATGTGATTGTTCTTAAGTAACCTATATAGAAAAGGGTATTATGGGAAAATCAGTAAATAAGGAGCATCTTTTAGTGCATTTCCTTTGGTTGTTACCAGAATGCTTATAAAGGAGTAGAGGTTATCTTTTGTCAAATTCTGGTCTTAGAACCTTTGGGAGAGATTAAGCTCTCGAATCACTAGCAAGTAAGTATTAGGTTATTTTTGTTTATTTTGGTGTTAATTTGAGTGTTTAATCAATCTAGTGAAACTCTTGTTATCTGTTGTTATTTCCTGATTTCATCCTCTCATTTCAACAGTTCACACACTTCACTTGAGCACTAATACACTGGAACTAAAGCCTCACTCCCGATACACCAAGAGAATCCAACATGTGAACAATCTAACTTTTTTTCCTTTAGACTTATTTTGACTTTTTTCCTCAATTCCCACACACTAAAGAAGTCGCTCACGCTGCTACTTGTTCTTCTTCTCAATCGCACCTAATTTTTTCATTCTTTGACATTTTGACTCCTGTTTTTGATGTTTTCGACTCTCGGTGGCAGTTTCAACCTTCTTCCAACAGGTTTAATGTATATCTTTATAAATTAGGGTAGTAAATGTTTTACATAGACATAATGGGTAAACGAGCAACAAGCTATACCGCAACCCCTTTTTGGATAGCAAAACTAATTCTTTTAAAACCAACATCCATAGATCTTGGAGTCATAACATTACTATGCATGACCTGTTGGACTCTATTGAGGAGCTCCACAGCATCTAGTGCAAGGAAACAGAAAGTATCAAATGCAAAAGGTATAAACGTGTGTTGATTTTCCACGCATGTTTTCTCATGTTCTGCCACTTTGCATGATGCGGCTTTTAAAGCAGCTTGCCCCACAATGAAAACCACACTCCCCAAGCCCACAAGAGGGGAAACCCCTGTTAGATCCACACATGCATTCTTCCCTCCGGCCCATCCAAAAAATAAAACATCAATGTTGATCTTCCTTTCAATGAGTCGGTCAGAAAGTTCACAGGTGCCTCTTTCTTGGCAGAAACCATGCCACGCCTAAATATATTGATGGTAAAAGGGACCTTGACGACTTAAGTGATGATGGGTAATGGGAGATTCGAAAAGAGTTTTGGGATATGCAAGGGGTAGTTTGACGCATCAAGGTTTTCGTTTTTATATGGTGGTGAGAAGGTTGCTCTTCGTGGCGATTAAGAATTTAGTCAAACCCTAGTTTGTTTTTGTTCATTAGTTCGATCTCTACGAATGAGGGTTTCCTTGTGGAATTAGTCAAAGCAAAGGAGACTATAATTCATTGATACAGACACATTCCATGTGCATGAGTCAAACTAGAAGAGCAGTCAAGTCACGTGCATAAAGACTTGGTCATATTCAATCGCCACTAAAAGTTTATTGCATTAGTTTAGGACTCACGATTTAATTCCAGTATGCATGTTTCCCTTAATTTTAGTTAGCA
Source organism: Lactuca saligna (assembly GCF_052625555.1). NCBI lineage: Eukaryota > Viridiplantae > Streptophyta > Magnoliopsida > Asterales > Asteraceae > Lactuca > Lactuca saligna. The sequence continues at coordinate 142,132,346 of NC_136425.1, forward strand.
AGTAGTTTCAGATTTCTATAAATTATATCCTGCATTTTGATTAAGAATTAAGCAGAAAATTGTCTCGGTATTGTCTTGTTTATCTATCTCTCATCTCTAGTTTCTACAGGGGACTCGCCATCCAAATAATTGGTTGTATCATTCATCCATATCCAAATAATTGGTTGTATCTCTCATCTCTAGTTTATGAACTCACAAAGGACATTACGAGTTTTTGCCCTTCAGGCTAACCAACATGTTGGCGAGTGGAGACCTTTCAATCATTGATAAAGAAGGTGTTTTTCCTGTATTTGCAAAAATTTGTTTTTGTTCTCTTTGAAGATATATTAGTCTATAGTAAAAAGCTAACATAGCATCGAGAGCAACTAACCATCGTATCTCGCGAAGTATGTTCGGGCAAGATTGTGTGGAGTACTTGGGTCATATTGTATCTTGTGAGGGGGTCATGGTGAATGTAAATCCATCCAAAATCTCGACTATAGTGGAATGACTCGTGAGACAACTGTTTCAACCATAAAGTTTTTGGAAAAATCCGATAATGCCAAAACCAGATCTTGAGTATGTTAGCGGTCATATTTATAAGCAAAATAGTTTGTCTCCATGGGATTCCTAAGTCCATTGTATTTAATAGAGATAAAGTAAAACCCTAAACCCTAAACTATTCAGGACACCGGGGAACGTTTCTCGAAAAAAGCACAACCTATCATATCAATAAATGGATAGACACACTGAGTTTGTGAATTAAAGTGTTGAAGTGTATGTGCAATGCTTAATGGTGTGTTAAGTAGTTACCATGGGTCGAGATGGAGGTCAACGCGAAATAAATCATAAGGGCAAATGGGGCAATGTTTATTAGAGGCGTAGATGGAAATAGGAGGGAGAAATAAATTGCAAAAATAACGGGATTTTGATGATCGTTTCCTTATCTGCGTATTACCTATTTTATGTTTATCTTTCCTAGTTATGTTTATCTAATAAGTTAAGTTTCTTATCACCAAGATATCCATAAATAAATTTGCTAGGGGGGACTAGAAGGCATAAAAAAAAAAAAAAAAAAAACTAGAATTGGAATAGGATTCAGATATCTCTTTAATGATCTTTTAAGCTATATAACTTTAAAGGTACTTTCCTATGTTGTACTATAAATAGAGAATCCAATGTACCATTTTAAAGATAGAAAAAAAAAAAAAAAACATTCTTTCTACTTATATAATATATTATGTTAAAAAGAAAGTGGTAACTATGTCCATCACACACATTTCCAAACAATATCTATGAGTGGTTGAGAATGCAAATTGATTATTTACTCAGGGATATATATATATATATATTAATATATATATATATATATATATATATATATATATATATATATATATATAATATATAATATAAAATGAGCAATTTGGCCATCGGTTTCATGTCGATAAAAGTGATAGTTAGTACAACTTCCATTCATTTCCTTATCTTACATCCTAATCACATCCGAGTTTTAACTTTTAATACTATAACCACTATTTGATTGTCAAAGTTTAGAAAGGCCATATTGTTCACACATGTTGCAATTAATAATGACATTGTGATTAATCATTCCCACTATTTTAATAACTCAGTCTCCATCTTTGAGGTTCCCTGATAGGCTGATATTTTGCATTTTAATATAAAAAGACTTTTATAACTTTTGACTCAAGGATTGCAAGAACCAATCAAAATAAATAAATAAATAAATAAAAGATATAGGTAGAAGTTATTAGTTATACTTATACCAAGTGGAGGTGGTTTCCCAGTGACTTGTGTAAACCTTTGAGAAAATGTGCTTTTGTCTGATGCTACAACTCCATTAAACATTCCAAGATCTTGTCCATTCACATCTTTTAAACTCCATGAATCCTCATTCTCCAACCACTCCAATCTTCCAACCATAACCCCAAATTTACTCTCTATACCTGATTAAAAAAAAGTCAAATAAGACACCATTTTATTATTAACTTATAGTTCAATAAAGTTTCTTATACCAGGTTCTTGGCATAAAGCTCTGCATATAGAATTCATTCCAGGGATACCCACATATTTCTTGCTTAATCCTTCCTAAAATGAACAGAGAAAACATCATAAAGAAAAGCAACATGGATAAGATAGTCTATAATGCTAAAGAAAATCGGTAACTTTTAAGCATGTTATTAATTGAATCAATCAATGAACATGTCAACATGAAAATTTAGGGAATGTCATGTGGGAATAACTTTTTGTATTATAATATGGCTAAAAGTTTTCGAATTCAAATGTATATACAATATATAGATTTTGCTCGTGATTCTTGTGAGCATGTGGGTGAAGATATATACAAAGGAACAATTCAGGCATATAATACTTCAAACAGCTAATATACTGATTTTAAAAACTCAAAATAGGACGACAAACAGCTATGTGGCCAAGTTGCAATAATAAACTATGATGAAGATGAAGAATGAGTAAACCTTTTCGAAGTTGACAAATTTTTTAGTATTGAAATCAAATGACCCAAAATTCTGTTTCCATTCAGCGACAAGACCCCTTGCTTCCCAACCCCTAATCATCTCCTCCACGTCGTTGTTTGTTGAAGTAAAATAAGGTGCGCCGTGGTCAAAATATAATTCCCTTTCATCTTCGGAAGTTTCCCTGAAAATTACACAGAATGCATGCGATTATACATACAAACGTTTCTTGTAGTCTTTGATATAAAATGAATTGGGATCTAATTGTGGAATATAAGCGAAGTGGTTATGGAGATTGAGATAGGGTTACATACAGAGAACAATAAAATACCATTAGGGATACCTTCTCCGAGACATTCGACCACCTGGGCCTCTAGCGGATTCGAAGATGGTGACTGAAATCCCATTTTTGGCCAAATTGGAAGCGCAAACAGCTCCTGAAACTGAACCATTTTACAATTGGATCGAATTAGATCGAAAAACAGGCACACAGGCACATATTCCAGAACTGAAAGATGTTTCCTCACTTCCGGCGCCGATGACGGCAACCTTGGTAGCTATGGGATTCATGGTGCACCCGTCGACGTTCTTCACCTGCGAATCGGATATTTCTTTTTTAGAGTTTATGTAATTTTTATTGATGTGTCATTTTATATTATCTACAGTACTACACTAAATCAAATTTACATTTTGAGTTTGGGTTGTTGATCGGGTAAATTTTCAGGTTTCGGTTAATTCGGGTTTTTCATATAAAAAAGTTTACCCGTTATGGTACCCAAATTAAATTCGGGTAATTCGGGTATGGGTAATTCGGGTAAAGGATCGGATAAGGGTAACTCGGGTATTACCCGATTTTAAATTTTTTTTTTATTTTTTAATGGCACCTAAAAATAAATGTAATGAAATAAGTATGTCGTGCTAAACTTTGAACATTGAGATTTTTTACTCAATAATATTTGAGATATCAAGTATTCTTTCCAAAATTTCGATCTTGGGTTGAATTCTTTATTTTTATTTTTCTATTTTTCTTGTGGAACTTGATCGTTGGTTAGGTTGTCAACTTCAATCGTCTAATCTTCTACTTCAATATAGTCATCCATTGGTGACGAATACCAATGAAGAGCGGACGAGGTACGAGGGTTTTTTCACGTGGGGAAAATAGAATGAGCCTTAACGAAGGAAATTAGGATTTGGGAATTGGGAGGGTTAGATAAACTCATAAATGGACATTATTTCTTATATATATTTCGGGTAATCGGGTATACCCGAAGCCCAAACAACTTACCCTTTATCCGACCCGAAAAAAAAATTCGGGTTACCCACTTACCCGAAAAAAATTCGGGTTACCCACTTATCCGAAAAAATTAACTCGATACCCGATTTACCCGTTACCTGAAAAAATCGGATGGATAATTCGGGTAACGGGTATTTTTGATAGGATTGTACAAGTTTTTATTTAAATGTAATAGCGTTTGGTTATGGTTGATTCACTTTTCAATAAATATTAAATAAAGTTTTGTTTTGTTATATGGCAAAAATATCATAATAATCATTTTTAAAATTTTTTATCATAAAAATAAAAATAAAAATAAAAACTAAATAGTTCATATTTCACAATCAACTATATAAAAAAATTTTGATTGTAAGCGAAAAAATGATTTCCTTTTTTAGATTTTCGTAAGTTTATGCAAAATCTACGTTAACCTTTAAAAAAAATCTCTTGTTATATTTTTATAGAACACTCTTATAATTGAGAGAACTCAAATGGTATGATGATTGTTATAAAGTTCGAATGTAAAAGCTACGAGTTTTTTTTTTCATAATTTTCACCAAATGATTTACTTTTGAGCTAAAAAATATGACTTGTTGACAACCAAATTGAGAGTGCAATATGTCCATGGAAAACCATGGTAGTCTTTGTTTTTCTTGTTCTAGTTGGTGGAGCGGATGTATAGAATCCAAACTATGAACACACTTGAACACCAAAACCCTCGTCGAATAAGGTTGTTGATCGTCGGACGCGTCGTGTCAACTGAAGCATGTCGCGTCGATTGGCAGATCTGGATTTAAAGAAATATAAGAGGCTCGAAACCAAATGAGGGATTATGTAACCTAAAATCCTATTTTGGCACTCATATTCAAAAGGATAGGGTTTAGATTTCCTTATTGGATAATTAAATGGTCACAAAATAATTATACTTAAGATATGACTTTCAAATCTTTACACTTTAAAGCCTTTAAGATGTATAGATTTCTATTAATTTATTAATTACTAATAAACTAGAGAAGCTTCCCCGTTTGCGGGGGTTGGAAGCCTTTAATCTTGAGATACTAGATCTTGCATGAAAGTTTCCAGAACTTAAATCATATCGAGGCTACGATTTAACTCAATCAAGTTGGGTTTTCATTGCTTGGTAAGTATTCTATTATACACTTTTTTTTCAAGTGTTTAGGGTTTAGGGCTAATTTTCATGTTTACCGTTATCATCTTCTGAATTTGAAGCAGCATATTGTTCTATCTCTCGTCATAATACTTTGTCTTACATTTATCCATCTAGTCATCCGACAATAAACATTGATTTTGCTCCGGTTCCTTTCTAAGTTCAACGAAATGGAAATGTAATTTATTTTTAGAAAAAGAAATCAAAAGAAATTGTAAAAGAAAAAAGGATGTAAGCTTTTGGTAAAAAAAAAATCAAAACAAATTGCTGAAAACAAAAACAAAAAGGTGTAAAAATACTCAGGAAAATATTTTAAGAAAAAATACTCGCTCTAAGCCTACAAGTGCTAATGTGGCTCTTGACACTAAGAAAACCAAGGCTCGTTTCATTCTCTTTCCACCAACACTAAAAATTTGCACAATTGCAGACCTTAAAACTGGGTTTTCTGCACCAACAATCTTCCACACAAAAATTATAAAGAATCATCAAAATTAAGCACTTAATAAAGGTAAAAAAAAAATAAAAAAAAATCATTGTAATGGAGCACTAATTCAAATTCATGATCACAATCTTCAATCTTGAAGTACATTAAGCTAGGAAACTTTATTCGAAAGTGTCTAGAGCATTGAAAGTGAAATTTATAACACAAATCGTGTAAAAGAAGAAGAAATATTTACAGATTGTAGATTCTTGTTCAATGTTAAAAGGTCATCGGAAACAACTTCAAACAAATTGATTGTGTGTTGCAACATGAATATAGAAAGTTGTTCTCTATAATGTGAACTATAATTCCTAATTATCAATTCATCATCTGGAAATTAAAATATTCAATCTCAATTTCGTTTACACACACAGACTTAATCCAAACTAAGATAAAGTTTTAGTGATAACTCAAGTCATTATGTTGAGAAAATTCTTAGACGGTTTAATTTCTATGATTGTTCTTGAAGTACTCCCATAGATTCAAGTGTGAAATTAATACATAACAATGACATTCCTATTTCACAATTGGAATATTATAAGGTTATTGGTAGCTTGATGTATGCAATGACAAGTACCAGGCCAGATTGCTTATGCAGTGAGAAAAGTTGAGCATGTACACTAGTAATCCTAGTGCTCAACATTGGCAAGCGGTCAATAGAGTGTTTAAGTATCTCAAGGGAACCATGGATTATGGATTGAATTACTTGGGAAGTCCTTCGGTCTTAAAAGGTCATTTGGATGCAAGTTGGATAACCAACATAAAGGACCACTGCTGTAACATCCTGATGATAAGGTAATTCTAATTTCGACCCTATAATTTTATAATGCAACTTGGACCCTAAGTAAAAGAAAGAGTGCACTGATGTAACATCCCGATCCTCTAATATGAGATTTAATTCTTTAAAAATGTTTTCCTTGGAAACTCGGCGTGTTGGAAGCCTTAACTCGGCATATTGAGATGATTTTGGTTGCGGATATTAATGAGCCAACACGGCGAGTCGAGGTGCCTCCACTCGGCGTGTTAGCAGCTGAGAAGGAAACCCTAATTTTTAGGGTGTTGCACCTTATTCAAAGGCCTTAAATCCCTTGGTTGGCCTCCTTACCATCCTCCTCTTTCCAGAAACCCTATTTTCATGTATCATCTTCCAAAGTTGAGTATGAGCTTGTGGAGAGTTTTGAGAGTTGATTTTCGGTACTCTTTTGAAGGAGCCTTAAAGTTTGAGGTGTCTAGTTTTGAAGGAAGGTTGTAGATCCAGAAACTCCCCACTTGTTGCAATCTTTTTGAGGTGTCTGACCATTTTGTGCCCTCATTTGACTTAAAATTGCAAGCTTTATTAGGTTCTAGACCTCATTCATGCATTAAGCGCTTTATTAAACGTTTCTTGAGTCCTAAAGCTTCTTATTGGCATGCATGAACGTAAAGTTGGCAACTTTACATGGGTTTCCAACTCCATGGTATCAAATCTACATTTTGAAGCCTTAGATTCGATAAAAAGGGGCTTAATGTATTAAGCTGCTAGAATTTGAACTAACATAGTGAGTTGTTGGTCAAACTCAGCATGTTGGTTTGATTTGTCCCGATTAAGAATTATTGGAGAAACACGGCGAGTTTATTGGTGCACTCGACGAGTTGGGTCAACATGGATTGTGTGGCCTTGACCATTAATTTAACTTTGACCATGGTTGATTAATTTTGACTTCTGAGGGCATTTTGGGTATTTTGGGGTTTTGATGGAATTGGTCGCATGGTGGTTGCAGGCATTTGAGTCGGGAGCTGAGATTTGGAGTTAGATCTTATCAATTTAGCATTACTTGTGAGGTGAGTGTTCCTTGTTATACTTGTTAGGTCGAAGGCACCAAGGTCGGCCCCCTTTTGGATTGTTATCCTGATTATTGCATGATTGAATATTGTTTTGATCAATCATATATGTATTCTGGTAGATAGGATGATATTATGCTTAATGATCTGTAAGACATGTCTGCTTGTCTCTTGCCTGGTTATATGTTTATGTGTAATGTATATGCCGACATGTTATGTGTGGTTGGGTTGAGGCAGTCCTGCTTTGTGCTGAAGGCCAACAGACCCAGGGTGTCCCTGATAGACTGAAGGCTGGTGGGGCATACCAGTCAGGCTGAAGGCCCAAAGAACGTTCCAGATAGGCTGAAGGCCCAAGGTGGTGTACCAGTCATGTTGTTGGTTCTGTGAGCATACCAGATTGATTTTGTAGGTCGGTGGGGCATTCTGGTCATACTGAAGGCTCTGAATGTATGTTGTTTATGATATTATTCTATGACATCCCCAAAATCACGGCCAGAAAAGACCGATTTTGTTTATGCTTTATAAAAATCAGAGTACTTCATTTTATAAAAAGGTTGCGGAATTTGTTCCCAGAAAAACACGATAAATACATTATTAAAACATTTTCGAAGAAACGTATTTTTATTCTTCTTAAAACGTTTGGGATGTCATCGTTAATACAAAAACATAAGCATAAACAGAACTTACATTTATTTACACTAGTGATCTACATCTCTTTAAATCTCTCAGTGTAAAGTGACTTCATATCAACACCTGTGATATACATAAACTGAGTGGGTCAGGTTGGGAAACCTGGTGAGTACATAGGGTTTTCAACCCACAATAATATAATTATTATGTTTAATCAATCAAGCAATTAAACCCAATTACCCATCCCCATTATCTTCTTTACTCTTAAGGATTTAACCTAAGGGTCGTCTATCCTGCATTCGTTTATTCCGAAGTCCCTTACTTCCAGGGTCATAGGACTGACACTAAATCCATAGCTGCCAATGTTCGTTCGTAAAGCACTAATTCCATAGCTGCTATATCTTACTCATCGGGTACTAAATCCGTAGCTACCAACGCTCAACAGGTACTAAGTCCATAGCTACCAATTCATACAGGTACTAAATCCATAGCTACCAGTGTCTAACTAATAGGTACTAAGTCCATAGCTACCAACTCCTAACAGGTACTAAATCCATAGCTACCAACGTCTGACAGGTACTAAGTCCATAGCTACCGGTGTTTGTCCCGTAGGCACTAAGTCTATAGCTGCCAATGTATACTCACGTCATCTTCTATCTCTCATCATTCATCTACCCATCATCATACCCAACATATTCGTATATATAAAATACGTATACAGTTTAAATCCTTTAAAACATGTATAAAACGTTCATCCAGCATAGACAACAAGTATTCAGATAATATGCACACATAGCACGTAGTTTATATAAAATACTTCATATCTATGTGTAAGATGAAAGGTACTATGCACTCACAACATGTAAATTATATAATAAATACTTCATATCTATGTGTAAGATGAAAGGGACCATGCACTCACTTGAAAGGTGGTGACTCAGCACTCGGACAACGCTTCGATACTCTCAAAACGATATTCCTTTGATAAAACCTAGTACCAGTACCACTAGGGTTTAGTCTAACGATAACCGTGACTAATTAATAGTCTGACTATTATTATTATTATATAAGCGTTAAATAACACTCAATATAACTCATAATAATAGCCCAAATACTCATTATAAGTTCCTAATAATGTTACTATATTAAAACATAAGCTATACTAAAGATAGCGTAGGCATAGCTTACTTACATCGGGTTTTTCTCGAAAACCGGGCTTCACTGGAGCAGCGTTTCCGAGCCGAAAGGCTCTTTTCTCGGAGCTGTCGGGCGCTCCGGGGCTTCTGCCTCGTGCTAGGGAGTTACCCTAGGCTTTAGGGGGGTTAGGGAGCTTAGAGAGAGAGTTTAGAGAGAGAAAGAAGAGGGGTGAGGGGTGAGGAAATGAGGGAACCCGGCACCTCTATTTATAGGGGTGCTGACTGGTCTACTCGCCGAGTAGGGGGGACCTACTCGCCGAGTTGGTCCAAGTGGTGGCCTTCTGGTGGTGCCACGTGTCCAATTCTGGTGGTGCCACGTCACCCCTATCGCGTATCAACCTTCAAACTTAGAAAAATCATAACTTTCACATACGAGCTCTGTTTTCGACGTTCTTTATATCCACGCATAGGTAAAATCAAGATCTACAACTTTCATTTAGACTCCGTCGGCTAATTCTCAGCCGATCTCAAATTTAACAGTAGGAGGCGTTTAAACTGTTAAATGACCGCGAAGAGTTCATAACTCCTTCATACGGACTCCGTTTCCGTCTATCTTTTTTCCGTTGAGTTCCTATTAATGAGATCTTCAACTCTCATTTAGGTCACGTAAGCCAAAAACCGCTCGAACTAAAATTCAAGTTTCAGGCCGTGCACTGCTAAGCCGAATCTTAGAAAAATCATAACTTCTTCATACGAAGTCAAATGTGGGCGTTCTTTTTATCGATGTTCTTAGTTTAACATATTCTACGACTTTTGTTTAGATTTCTAAGGCTAAAAAGTCTTCTATCGTAAATTCACTATTTACGTCTCCCGATGCCGTGCCGGTTTTGCCGTAAAACTTCGACGGGCCATAACTTCTTCGTTATAACTCGGATTTCGGCGTTCTTTATATGTAAGGAAACCTTGTGACATATTCTACAACTTGGTTAAGATTATTTATTCTAAATAATCTTTGTCGAAAAGTCATTTTCGACCCATATTGCCTCTAAATTGACTAGCTCAGATCTACGGGCGTTACAATTATCTCCCCCTTAGGATGATTACGTCCCTGAATCATCAACGAAACAAGGTCGTAAAATGACTCCATACATTATCTCTTCATCCTAGGTAATAATTATAACTTCTACATTCCTTCAAGTCTATCTCCTAGACTCGTTGACTGCAAGCAGTACTCGATCGTGCACCTGCTCTCTACCTAAGGTTAGACTCCAAATTATAACATTCGAGTAAACAAAAATCTCGATCCTTACTGGATACGAACTTGAGATGATTTCTTTTATTACTACTATAGATCGATGTGTCATATTCTAATGACCTATCATCGTATGTTGCAACACTTAGACTTAGGTCTCTTAGTGTTAAATTCTAAAACAGACTATGCCTTCCTTCATGTTCTAATGTGATATGATACCAACTTCTTTAACAACGAGCACGATATTTCTATTGATCGCTTTGATTTCAATCGTTTGGTTTAAGTCGGACGCTACATCAAACTTGGTTCTCTGAACCACGTAACATACTCATCGTAGTCGGACCCAATTCGATATGACCTCTAGGGTCGGAATATCAACAATCGTCTTAGTTATTACCGAAACAATGGTAACGACATACTTGAATAAAACGAAATCAATTACTGGCTTCTTGGTAACCTTGTGACTTTCCCTGATCCAAGCGTGAGTCCTGTGCTTCCGGTAGTATAGGCCTCTACTACCATTCACACCTACTCATACTCGTCCCAAGTATTGTCTCGCAGTTTTCCCAAGTTATTATCACAAAACAATTTTTATCACATAAAAATGTGTCCAAACAATCACAAAATTTTCCCTAGACTCTACTAGGACTTCTTCTATGCGTATCTTCAATCATCAATTCTGCTTCAGCTCAGTGGAAATACCATACGATGAGTCAACTTCATGAACTACGCCAATCATTCCATCATACTACCAATCGAAGGCGTACTTCGGACGTACTGTACTCCTCTAAATGTACAACATGACATATTCTAAAGGCAAGATACCACTCTTATGATATCTTCCGATAGGTGTCATTCACTATCGTAAGCCTTTTCATTTCCTCCACTTACTCAATTCTCTATGAGTCCTGATCATGACATTCTATTCTCCAAAGCAAGCGTTTGGTGTATCGAGACGAGAATATAGATAGAGGAATAATTAGACACGTATTTCTCCTTATTTCTCCAAAAAGTTACATGCCAGTTCTAATATTGTAACTAAACGTTTAGAAACCTGAGCACATAAAATTTCCAGATCCGGTCGGCAACAGACCATAGATCCGATCATATAATGCATATCATAAATCATTTAGCACATAAAAGCATGTTAGGAATTTTCCCTAAATAAGCTAGTGCTTGTGTCTATTCAGGTGTATTACCTAAATTTTATTAAACACACTCCTCACAATCATTGCTTAGCATTCTAAGTTTAAGTCTAGAAATAAATCCATATTCCTAGTTCGCTTAAACTAATGCTCTGATACCAACTGTGACATCCCCAAAATCACGGCCAGAAAAAACCGATTTTATTTATGCTTTATAAAAATCAGAGTACTTCATTTTATAAAAAGGTTGCGGAATTTGTTCCCAGAAAAAACACGATAAATACATTATTAAAACATTTTCGAAGAAACGTATTTTTATTCTTCTTAAAACGTTTGGGATGTCATCGTTAATACAGAAACATAAGCATAAACACAACTTACATTTATTTACACTAGTGATCTACATCTCTTTAAATCTCTCAATGTAAAGTGACTTCATATCAACACCTGTGATATACATAAACCGAGTGGGTCAGGTTGGGAAACCTGGTGAGTACATAGGGTTTTCAACCCACAATAATATAATTATTATGTTTAATCAATCAAGCAATTAAACCCAATTACCCATCCCCATTATCTTCTTTACTCTTAAGGATTTAACCTAAGGGTCGTCTATCCTGCATTCGTTTATTCCGAAGTCCCTTACTTCCAGGGTCATAGGACTGACACTAAATCCATAGCTACCAATGTTCGTTCGTAAATCACTAATTCCATAGCTGCGATATCTTACTCATCGGGTACTAAATCCATAGCTACCAACGCTCAACAGGTACTAAGTCCATAGCTACCAATTCCTACAGGTACTAAATCCATAGCTACCAGTGTCTAAATAATAGGTACTAAGTCCATAGCTACCAACTCCTAACAGGTACTAAATCCATAGCTACCAACGTCTGACAGGTACTAAGTCCATAGCTACCGGTGTTTGTCCCGTAGGCACTAAGTCTATAGTTGCCAATGTATACTCACGTCATCTTCTATCTCTCATCATTCATCTACCCATCATCATACCCAACATATTCGTATATATAAAATACGTATACAGTTTAAATCCTTTAAAACATGTATAAAACGTTCATCCAGCATAGACAGCAAGTATTCAGATAATATGCACACATAGCACATAGTTTATATAAAATACTTCAAAATGATATTCCTTTGATAAAACCTAGTACCAGTACCACTAGGGTTTAGTCTAACGATAACCGTGACTAATTAATAGTCTGACTATTATTATTATTATATAAGCATTAAATAACACTCAATATAACTCATAATAATAGCCCAAATACTCATTTTAAGTTCCTAATAATGCTAATATATTAAAACATAAGCTATACTAAAGATAGCGTAGGCATAGCTTACTTACAGCGGGTTTTTCTCGAAAACCGGGCTTCGCTGGAGCAGCGTTTCCGAGCCAAAAGGCTCTTTTCTCGGAGCCGTCGGGCGCTCCGAGGCTTCCGCCTCGTGCTAGGGAGTTACCCTAGGCTTTAGGGGGGTTAGGGAGCTTAGAGAGAGAGTTTAGAGAGAGAAAGAAGAGGGGTGAGGGGTGAGGAAATGAGGGAACCCGGAACCTCTATTTATAGGGGTGCTGACTGGTCTACTTGCCGAGTAGGGGGACCTACTCGCCGAGTTGGTCCAAGTGGTGGCCTTCTGGTGGTGCCACGTCACCCCCTATCGCGTATCAGCCTTCAAACTTAGAAAAATCATAACTTTCGCATAAGAGCTCCGTTTTTGACGTTCCTTATATCCATGCGTAGGTGAAATCAAGATCTACAACTTTCGTTTAGACTCCGTCGGCTAATTCTCGGCCGATCTCAAATTTAACAGTAGGAGGCATTTAGACTGTTAAATGACCGCGAAGAGTTCATAACTCCTTCATACGGACTCCGTTTTCGTCTGTCTTGTTACTGTTGAGTTCCTATTAATGAGATCTTCAACTCTCATTTAGGTCACGTAAGCCAAAAACCGCTCGAACTAAAATTCGAGTTTCAGGTCGTGCACTGCTAAGCCGAATCTTAGAAAAATCATAACTTCTTCATACGAAGTCAGATGTGGGCGTTCTTTTTATCGATGTTCTTAGTTTAACATATTCTACGACTTTTGTTTAGATTTCTAAGGCTAAAAAGTCTTCTATCGTAAATTCACTATTTACGTCTCCCGGTGTCGTGCCGGTTTTGCCGTAAAACTTCGACGGGCCATAACTTCTTCGTTATAACTCGGATTTCGGCGTTCTTTATATGTACGGAAACCTTGTGACATATTCTACAACTTGGTTAAGATTATTTATTCTAAATAATCTTTTGTCGAAAAGTCATTTTCGACCCCTATTGCCTCTAAATTGACTAGCCCGGATCTACGGGCGTTATATATTCTGGTTTTATATGGTGTTGGTATTTTGGATAAATTCACTAAGCTTTGGGCTTACAGTTGTGGATTATGTTTCAGGTACCTCAAAGGATCGTGGAAAGGCGAAGACGTGATCGTGCAGCTCCTCATATTTTATTTCATGATTTATAGGATTTGAACTGATATTGCCATGTTTATACATGTTTTTAGGCAATATTTATTTATATTTTTATTAATATTTTGGTTATTTGCATTGAATAATGGTACTTATAAGCTTAAATTATATATTGCAGACAAGATTTATGTGTTATGTGTTCCGGGCTACGGCCCGATGCAGTATGCAGTATATGTGTGTTCATGCTAGTTGATATGTTTATATTATGCTATGTTCAGTTAGTTGCGGAATTCGGTCTGATGTAGTTAGTCTGGACTTCGGTCTGATGCAGTTAGTTTGGACTTTGGTCCGATGCAGGGGGCAAGGCTCCAGTTAGTCCATACTTCGGTCCGATACAGGGGACAAGGTCCCAGTCAGTTTCCGGACCTCGGTCCGATGCAGTGGGCAAGGCCCAGTATGTGCTTTATATGCTATTGTATGGTATGTGGTAGTTTGGGGGAGCTCACTAAGCTTCGTGCTTACGGTTTCAATCTTTTGATTTCAAGTACTCGGTTTTCAAAGGAGGAGCTCGGAGAGATTGCAGTACACACACCATAGCCAGCTAGCCTGGGAATGTTTAGTCTGATAATATGATTATGTTTTGGATTAATACTCGAAAATTATGTTATGACTTATGATGCGGTTTTTATAAATATGGTTTTAGTAATGTTTTAAAAGAAATTTTTAGTCGTGATTTTTGGGACATTACAGTATGCTAGACTATAATAGATCTAGTTAGGTTGCATATACATTACAAACATTATGATAAACTATAATAGGTATAGTTTATGTTACATTACATTTTGAGCTCATTATAAGAGGTTTTCATTACATATAAATGGGGTTCGAATACAAAGTACCAGGTTTTCACGTTAAGCGAGGTACCAGGTTATACATTAAGCGAGGTACGACTATACAGTACCGGGTTTTCACAAAAGGGGTACAAATACAAAGTACCGGGTTTTCATAAAATCGTTTTTATGATATTAAAACTACGTTATTAGGTTGCAAATACATTACAAACAATATGATAAACTATAATAGGTATAGTTTATGTTTCATCTACAATACGAACTTGTTACAATAAGGGATTTCACTATCACCACCACTTTTGATAAGCTATAATATACATAGTTCATATTCACTACCACTATCGCTATTTGATGAACCGTGATATGTATAGTTTATGTTCACCATCATCATCACATTTGATAAACTATAATATGCATAGTTCATGTTCACTACCACTATCACTATTCGATGAACTATGATATGTATAGTTTATGTTCACAACCACTACTATTATTTCATACACTATACTAGGATTTGGTTTTGATCTTTGGTTTTAGGACTACATTCTATCTAGAATTGTTAGTTTTCAGCTATAATTTCTAAGTATATATGCTAGAGCTATATAGAATTTAGTCGTGATCAACTTAGAATTGGTGGGTCCGCTTTATTTCTAGTTCCTTGTTTGGTTGTGGACCTAGGGCAGACCTATTACATTCGACGGTTTATTTAACTTTGATTTTATATAACTTATATACACTTGGAGATTATGGAAGGAAATTATTGGGAATTCTAGGAGGCACGATTTCATAACACGGAAACTTACAACTCACTTTTCAAGGAAAATATTGGATTTTCTAGAATCCCTTTTACCACTTTTACAAGGAAAACAATTTATTTCTCAATTAAAACTCTTATGAACTCACCAACCTTTGTGTTGACACTTTTTCAAACAACTTGTATTTCCAGGAAATCACTAAACAGATACTCAACTGCATTCGAGGACGGGACGCTAAGGCGTTAAATTCAAAACTTATTTTGTCATCATGATGTAATTGATTTTAAAACATGTAAACTTACTCTATGATGTAACTCTTTCAATTATATTGATGATGGTTGTGTTTGCTTTCTTCACTATTATACTCGTTGTTATGATACTATACCTGAAGTCATCCACCCCCGAACGTTTCCGCCGTTCTGGTTTGGGGTGTGACAGCATGGTAACAACCATTGGCTAACACACATCTATCAAATGTGAAAAAGTAAACCGTGAATAATACTTTTATTAGATTAGATGTCTAAGCATACAACTATCATTGATATAAACTTGAATTGATAGTAGCACAGTCCTTTTGGATTGCCCTCAAACCTAGCATTTAAATATGATAGCTTTTATAGAGAGAGATAGAGAAAGAGGGGGGGGGGAGAGAGAGAGGGAGAGAGAGAGAGAGATTGATTTATTAATTTATTGATGGTTGTTATCAGGTAATATAGGGAGGTTAGGTGGTAGTTAGGTTAAAGAACATAATGAAATATCTATATGTTCAAAAACCAGTGTGTAATGATATTTTCTAATAACATGTGATCATATATCATCACGCTTAATAGCAAGTAGACACTTATTGATTGTATATTAATAAATTTTATCAACTCTTGTATTTAATTGAAGAAACTTACATAGTACATCTCCATATGACACCCACAACGATACATAAGAGGAATATAGGGAGTTTGAAGTCATCAACAAACAGTTAAGAAGTACCTAATTGACCATTCTATTCATAGAAATTAACAACAAATGTATTTCATTTGTTTATAATAAAAAATATATGTTATGTTTATAAATGATTTTTTAATAATAATATCCATTAATTCCATAGTAATTTTCAAAAAATTCATAATATTTTGGTTATCGTGTGATTTTCAGAAAAATCCTAATATTTTGAGCAAGCTAACGAAAGGGACAGAATATCGACTAAATTTCCGAAACCGGCCAAAAATGGTTTTTTCGAAGTTTTAGCCGGTATTCTGTGCTTTTCTATAAACAAAATTTAGTTTGGAACTTTTTCATAAATTGAACTAAAATTTTGGGAATTTTACGGAGATTTCCCAATAATTTCAGAAACTCAACTTTTAAAAATATAGCATCAATATTTTTGTGTCCGTCATATACTTTAAAGCGTAATATATGAAATTGATTTTTGGATATTTCACGGTTATTGGAAATTAAAACGGGCATCATGTATTGAAATCATATACTGAATCCATTTGTTTTAAACCTTTGCACAAGCAGTCCTTTAATTGTTAAACTGATTATTTATTATTAGATTGCTTGGATTAAATGATTTTGAGCCTGATATATATCTTTATTGAAATTATTTAAATATTAATTAACCTTAGTTTTGCAATTTTTATTATTTAAACGTGTTTTGTTTTGGAGCTATCACATTGAATGGAGCCTTTATTGTGTATTAGGTTTTTATGCTAGACCCTTATTATTTTAGCATGTATCGGTAGGTGTTACACCTACATAACCACATTTATTACTACTCAAAGCTAACATGGATAGAAAGTCGTGATTGAACCAGAAAACCCCTTCAATAACATGGAAGTCGTGATTGAACAGGATAATAATGTATTTTTAATTTTATGTATTGATCTGGATTTTTTAAAATTTTAATTTAAGAGAGGTATGAATTGTTAAAAATGTCTATATTTGTAAGATCTGTATTTTAAAACTTGTAGAGCGCAGTGGAAGGGAAAAAAGAGGAGTCATGTGAAATAGAAAATTAAGAGGAAAAAGGTTTTTTGAAAAATTAAGGTATTTCTAAAATACGTATTTTTTTTTTTTTCTCTAGATACAACTCATTTTCTTAGAAAAATTAAAATATTTCTAAATAAGCTATCAAACACTCTAAATCTTAAAAAAGAGTATTTATTTTAATTGAAAAAAAATTAAAAGACTATCAAATAACACCTTGTTAAATTGCCATGTTATGTTTTTGGGTTTGTATACTTTTATGTCTTAATGAGAACTTAAGGTAGTGATATGTGTGGGACTTAAGGTAGTGATATTTGTGGGATCGGAAACACCCCATGCTATAAGTATTTTGTTTTGTTGTGTATTTGGATTAACTTTCATCTTCTAGAATTGTTGCATGTTGTGTATTTATCGAAACATAAAGAGGTCAGATAGCGAAAAACAGGATGGAAACTTTAGGATTGTTTCATAAATTAATAATCATTGAGCTCAATTTGATTATATGATGACATATATGGTACTTTTTGCAATAAAATTTAAAAAAGTCAACTACTTAACAATTTGAAACAGAAACATCTCATGGCTACACATCAAAAGTTGTAATATATTTTTATTTTCCTAAAAATATAATTTAACATAAACACACCAAAACACACACACACATATATATATATATATATATATATATATATATATATATATATATATAATATTCATCAGTAAATATAAAATCAAGTATATTAATACATAAATATTATATAGTATATTCACATATGATTATTCATATATAATTTTTATATATTGTCTTTTGTTAAGTGATTAATGGTAGAGGTGGCGGTGGTGGTCAATGTGGAAGCGGTGACGGTTATATAGGGATTGATGTCGTTAGGATCAGGGTACAAGAAGGTGGTAGAGGGGGTGGTGGTGGTCAACGGGGAGATGGTGACACTGTTTATTAATATATGAATATTAAATTTCATGTCGTTTTTGTAAGTTGAAACACTTAAACGACAATGAAAAAATATGTGATCAAATTCATTTTCGTGTACTTAACACTTTTTTACCAAATGACAACACAAACACACACATATATATATATATATATATATATATATATATATATATATATATATATATATATATATATATATATATATATAATATGAATTTTTTCATATATGTTATTAGAATCAATATATTTCAAAGTAAGTATGAATTGATACCAATAATTTTATACTATGTTCTATTTGACGCATATATTAATTTATTTTTTGAGTTTATTGCAATTTAACATTTGATGAGATTATAAAGAGTTTATTATAGATTATAAAGTAGCTTATACAATAATTTTTGGCTAATTCTATTCATACATCTAATTGTTTGTTGTACTCGTGTGTGAAAAGGTGTGTGTATACCTTCATGTTTAATATTTTTTATGATTTTTTTTTTTTTAAAAAACTAGGTAAATAACTTATCATTAGACTAGTTAAAAGCTAAATTTTGAACTAACATGTCAAATAAAACCTAAATGGGATTTTACAAAGAAACAACTTAAACTATCAAATTGACTTTGGACTAAAATATATTTAAAAGTAAAAGAATATTATCTAATTACAGAATTATGAAATACATAAATCAATAAAAGAGAAGTACAAAATGATTATTAAACCCAAATAGCAATTTAATAGGAAAAAATATGTACACTTGAAGTATATATATTTAGTGAGACAATGTCTCGAAAGGAATTGTGTATATGAATGACCCTATCAAGTATCACCCACTCCCTCCAAAGAAGTTCACCTTTATCCAGTTTGTTTGTTCAGCTGAAATCTGAATAGTGAACGAATACTCCATCCACTTTTTATATTTCACGGACCTCAAAATGCCCTTTAAGCCTTTTCTTGCCCCTTCCCTTTCACGAGCATTGCCTGAAAAAGTGACCCAAAAGTTCTAGGGTTCCGTCACAAGACACCCTCCATTTGAGGTCACTTTCTTTTCTTCTTCTTCCTTCTTGAGGCGTCTGATCGCGTTAAATGCGTCCCACTCCATCTTAATTTCATTTTATTCTTTCGAGATCCGACCACTGGAAGGAATCAGCAAGTAGACGTCTATATGGGACAACAAGAACAGCTAGCTATTTCAAGAGGGAGAAACGAAAACATCCTTGTCAAAATAATATGAAGCTTGTTTTGTTTACTCGGGAGCTCAATTTGATGGATACCCTCCAGGGATTGGCGTCGTTAGGACCAGGGAATAGGGATTCAATAGGTTGTATTTGAAAGGGAAATGTAAGTAGATTTCCACATCAATATCTTTTAGTAGCGATGGAAGACATTGTGTTGTTTAAACAAGGATGGAAATGGTTGCTTTCGGAGAGCCATTGTTACACTGTCGCGGCGATGAAGGCTGCTTCTTTTTTCAGGGATAAAATCGTGATTTCTATAGCACGGCATTGGCCTAGTGTTTGCCATGGGAGTTCAAAGCTTGCTAAGCTGTTGTGGTACTTTCTGATTCAGTGGAAGGATTGTTTTGTTCGTGGATCTAGATCGCTTTTTGGTTTGGGCACTGCGGCACTTCTTGTCATCATATGGAGCTGCTTTCTTAGTTTGACATCAATGTCTTGCCTTTTCTGCGTCCTTTTAAGCATGGTAAGCTTATCAATCTCCCCATTGCAACACTTTCTATATCTTCAATCGTTGCCCTAACGCCCTAAATTCCAGTTGGGTTCTATATCGTCACTTCCAACACTGTTGTTGACTTGTTTCGGATCATAAACCAATTATAGATACATATTCATCAACAATTTGTAGTCTAGATCATTAGAGAGCTTGTAACTTAGCTAGACAAATCTGCAAAAAGGATCAACCTCCATGGTTTATTGAAATTAATCAAAGTTTGTAACATATAGGCAAGATAAATAATCTCTTTCTAGGTAAGTCTTAATGTAGTTACACATATACTTCTTCAAGAATCACAAATATCTGTATCGAATCAGACCTTTTTGCTACAAAAACATTCTGATTACTGATTAACAGTTTTCTTATCTTCATAGGGTGTTGCTGCTTGTGCTATTCACTACCTAGGCCACACACCTGGTATATTCATAGTAGGGCTATTTTCAATTTTGATCCTCTGGATGTATGGGAACTTTTGGATCACTGGAACATTATTTATTGTTGGAGGTATGTAATATATGTCTCTTTTACTGTTTTACAAAGCTAAAAGTCTATTATTATTGTTTAATCTTTACACAATTATTTGCAGGTTACTTATTTTCTAGGAAACATGCAAGGTTGGTTGTTTTAATTGCAACCTTATATGCTCTCCATAGTGTAAAACTTCAAGTTGGATGGATTGGAATTTTGGTATCAATTAACCTTGCTTTCATATCTAATGATGCATTAAACTGTGTTCTTCAATGGTGTGATAATCTGAGTGAAAAGACACAATTTGAAGAGCAAAGTTTCACAGATTCATTTGTTGAAGATGAATTTAGAGCAGAGTCTGAGAGTGAGTTTTTTGTTCCTAATGATGAAAAAGTTGAGGAGATGCATTCTGATTCAAGTAATGAAGCTGAAAAGGTACATGTGAATCCCATTGATGAATCTGAGAAAGGGAAAAGTCAATCGTATAGTTCTACAAACACACCACAAGCTTCTACAACAATTATTGTGAACAAAGAAAAGGAATCACCTTCTGTTGTTGTGATTAAAGATGATGTGAATGCAATTAATGAGATGAAAAGAATTCTTGGATGTGTTGATCATTATGAAGCTCTGGGTTTATCTCGCTACAAGAAGATTGATGCTTTGTTGTTGAAAAAGGAATATAGGAAAAAGGTGAAAATTTACCAAAATACCCTTTCCCTTTAGTGTTTCGTTTTGACTTAATCGGTTAATCACTTAATCTGTACAGCTAATCACCAATCATTTACCTGTTTGCCTTTCTCCTTTTTACCTCCCAACTCCCCTCATGTTAAATTTGTGAAAATTACCAAAATACCCTTCCTTTTAGTTGTGTAAGGGATTGTTTCTTTTTTACTTAATGGCTTAATCACTTAATCTATACAGCTAATCACCAATCATTTCCCTTTCTCCTTTTTACCTCCCAACTCCTCTCATCATGTTAGATTTGTGAAAATTACCAAAATACCCTTCCCTTTAGTTGTGTAAGCCTTTAAGGGGTTGTTTCTTTTTTTACTTAATGGCTTAATCACTTAATCTATACAGCTAATCACCAATCATTTACCTATTTACCTTTCTCCTTTTTACCTCCCAACTCCTCTCATCATGTTAAATTTGTGAAAATTACCAAAATACCCTTCCTTTTAGTTGTGTAAGGGATTGTTTCTTTTTTACTTTATGGCTTAATCACTTAATCCATACAGCTTATCACCAATCATTTCCCTTTCTCCTTTTTACCTCCCAACTCCTCTGATGTGAAAATGACCAAAATACCCTTTTGCATGCGATTATCATCTATTTCTTTGTGTAATTGTTTCAGGCCATGCTTGTGCATCCAGATAAGAACATGGGAAGTCCAATGGCAAGTGAATCATTTAAAAAAGTCCAATGTGCATATGAGGTGACTTCTAGTCTTCTACACTGCAAGATTCTCTAAAAATGTTTATTTATTTATTTTATATATTTGGAACTGATATTTGTATGATTTTTCAGATTCTTTCTGATTCTTTGAAGAAGAGAGACTATGATGAACAGCTGAGAAAGAAAGAATCAAAGACTCTATCTCACAAGTCTCCTAGTTCTTCCCATCAGGCATAACATAACATAACACCATATACATTCATATGATTATGCTTATATATGTATATTATTATTAAATATTAATATCATTTAATCAATAATAATTCAGGAAAACAATGATTACTGCTCTGTGGAATCGAGGCGAATACAGTGCACAAAATGTGGCCTTTCACATATATGGATATGTACAAATCGGATCAAGTTGAAAGCAAGATGGTGTCAGGTTAAAAAAAACAAAAAAAAAAAAAATTAATTAATTTAATAATTATCACCCTCTTTGGAGAAATTAAGGAAAAAACTTGTTAATGTTAATGTTACAGGATTGCTGTCAATATCATCAAGCTAAAGATGGCGATGGCTGGGTGGAATACAAAGGCTCACTCAGCTTTGATGGACCTCATAAGGTTTTTTTTTTAATTTTTTTTTTCAAGAATTTGAATTATGGAATTATTTATATGTAAAAATTGATTTAGGTGGAAATACCTCGTGCTTTTGTTTGTGCTGAGAGCAAGATCTTTGACGTTTCAGAGTGGGCTATTTGCCAGGTCGGTTTTACTTTATTATAATTATTGTTATTAAATTAAATAAAATAAAAAAATAAAAAAATAAAAAATGTTATATCAGGGAATGGGGTGTAGGCCAAATACACATCGTCCAACATTTCATGTAAACATGGTTGGATTGGAGAAACCTCAAAGGTCAAACTCAAGTCGTTATCCATGGGATTTAGATGCTCAAATGGCTGATGAAGAAGAGGATTTTGAATTATGGCTTAAACAAGCACTTGCGTCTGGTTTATTTAGTGAAACCTCAAAACGTAGAAAAAGTTGGGGACCCTTTAAGTTGCCTCAAAAGAAAGGAAAGAAACAATGGAATCGTATGTCACAATGAGTTGTGATGACCTTTCTACCCCTCTACCTACCAACCAAAAAAAGAAACGAAAAGGAAAATGGGATTGTTGTAAATAGTGTTGTGTTTTGTGGCCTAAATGTATGGCTCATGTGCATTAAATTAGATTTGATGATGAATGTTTGTTAATAAACTACACTGAACATCAAAACAGACTCCTTTAATCTTGATGCTTCTTTTTTCATTTTTAGTTATTATTATTTTTTTTTTTATGAGATTCACAAATAACAAAATACAAACAATAAAACTTATGTAATCATCACTAAATGGATTTGACACCCAACAATGAACAATCCCTTGGCTACATTGGATCCGAAACTGCCGACTACAATTGTTTATTGTTTTATAAAAATCCATCGTGGAGTTAGATGAATTTGAGGTAAGAAAAAGGACAAATTATTAAGACAATTTTCGAGTGTTTGTTTGGATAATGGTGTTAAATGAGTAAGTTGGATTATAATTAGAAGTTTGTAGGTTTTTCGTTGAGATGAAGAGAATAACATCATATCATGTGGAGTATAGAAAGTAAGATGATGCAACAAAAGAAATGGTAACTAGCATGACATGTTTGTCTTTTGTGAGGGTTATAGAATCATCGGCAAAGTAATATTCTCTATGTCTATGTCATTCGGGTAGTGTTTGTTACGTAGTAATCGCATATTGAATGGAATGTTGAATTACATCAGAATGGAAATTTTCAGTTTATTTAGCATAAAATAATAATGGAATTGAGATTGGTTATTGAGGAGAATAGGAGAATGTATGTTTTTTTTTTTTCATGGAATGATTTATTATAATTTAGAACTATAACGTTCGTTACATAGTCCTCGATAAAACTAATGTTTTTATGAAAGTTAAAAACATCAATAAAAATTAGAATTCTATTTCTGCCGATTACTAAAATTATTTTTTTTATTATAGTTTTATGTTTTAATATTTTATGAAATTTAAATTTTTACATTTTAAGCTATTTCTTAAGGATATATTATTATCTTTTGATTATTTAAAATGGATAGTGTACACGCTTTTAACCATATGCTAATAGAATATATTGATATTTTTTTGGAACGATGAAATATAGTCACTATATAGAGTCACTATACTGTTAGACCAAAGACTATTTGATACAAAATATATTGATTGATTTTATTATCCTGTTCATTTCGTAGACCAAAGACTATTTGATACAAAATATATTGATTGATTTTATTATCCTGTTCATTTCGTTACTTCATTTGTTCCATGGCTTTTTATGATTCATTTCATTATCTCATTGATTAATTTCATTCTATGTTTTATATATCATTAGGCTGTAATGACAAGTAAAAATGTTTATATTAGAATACACATCACTACAACATTTTTTTGGAACACGTATTTTAATGGTGGATCCCTCCGTAGCTACCTATATCTTACCTACGTTTTTGTGTAGTACATCCTTTGTTGTATAGGCCTAATGCTACGGTATTTTTTTTGGAACTGACGGATATTATTAAAACCACAGCCTAAAGAAAAAAGACCGGATATAAAAGAAAAAACAAAAAAAAAAAAACTTACAAAATGTTAAAAGAAGAACAAACCCAACATTCCCATCTACAATTTCCAAAATTACCCATATATTTCAACCAACTAAAAACCATAGAAATCATATTATCCGCCAACTTTGAAGAGTTCATTTGGGTTTTGTTAAACTAAACGTCGTTCCTTGCTTTCCATATACACCATAGAAACCCATAGGAGATAGCAATAAATATTTTTCTCTTTTTTGGATAGTTCCCCCATGAGGCAGCAAAGTTAACAAAATCTGAAACCGAAAGGAGCCTTTGAATAGAAATACCACACCAATTGAAAATCCAGCATAGGGAATCAAAAGCAATTAGACAATCCAAGAGAATATGATCCGCAATGTCCACACCACTAAAGCACATTTGATAGGATATAGAAGACGTGTTGATACCTCTTCTGGAAAGAGCCACTACAATAGGAATACGCCCCATACAAGCCCTCCAAACAAAGCTAATGCACTTGATAGGAACTAAGTGAAGCCAAACCGTGGGGTTATTTACCAGGATAGTCAATTTATTGTCAATGAGGGCCCTAAGATCGCATACACGGAAAGAGCCATCGAAAATTAACCTTGATCTCCAAGTGTCAGGCCCATTGGATCTCACAACCATCCTTTTAACATCCAAAATAGATTTTAATTCCAGCAGCTCCTGAGAATTGTTGGGTTTCCGCTTCCAAGCCCACGAGAAAGTTCCATTCACCCATCGGTCACCTAAAATACTTAGTATATATCATGTTTGCCCAATTGTAATTATTATTATGTATTTATTTATTATCATTTTAATGGAAAAAGGATATATTCCAAATGACATGATATTTCCGTTTTTTCTCGGATCTACACACTCTTCACAACCACTATCCACCCTCATCCTTCTATTTATTCTGGTTTTCTACCGCCTCTTTTCTTTAAAGGCAACCAACAACACAACATTGAACACAAAACCCTATGACATCACAAACATTGTTGCCATCATCCTTAATCTCTCACTGAATGACGTGTGGAGAGAACTCTTTGAAACCCTTTGCACATAATACGATGTCGTTGACCACCATCACAACATCTTCAAACTCTACCGAACCAATGATGAAGAAAGCTAGATTTGTTGGTCAAAATGTGGATCTACGATACGATCACACAATCTCAACATGACACTCAAGGAAGGTCCCCTAATGCGTGCAAAAATATACCTATCTAGTTTAAATTTATAACCTAACGAACTTAATTAGCTAAAATACATCTAGACAGTATACCTAGTCGGATTATAATATAGTAAAGTAAGTTGGGGTCGAACTCTATCACACCCCCGAATCAGACGGTGGAAATGTACAGGGGCTCGTGTGACTAACAATTGAATCACAATGAATATACATGAAACATAACACATTCATCACCAACATTACATATCACAACCAACATTATTCACATTAAGTACATTGTTATATAATACATAAATTCAAAGTATTAATAGTACGCTGAGTGAATGTTACACAAAATAATCCATAAACACTTGAAAATCTTCCTACTTAACGATTACATGAAAATACAAGTTATTTTAAAAACGGTCAACATATATAATGTTGGTGAGTTCATAAGTATGTTTGAATAAAAGTATTTGCATCTTTTCTAAGCCCAAAAAATCCGGCATTTTCTGTAAAGTGTCTAAAAATGATGTGAAAATTGAGTATAAATGCATGTGTGAATTTCATAGCAGTAACATATATGAATGCAGTTTAAATTTCTTTGTATTGTAAGTAAGTGATAATTGAATATTAATAGTTCCCCAGAAAATCCGATATTTTCTGATTTATAATAATGTCGAGGTTCTTGTATCGTCAAATAAGTTGTTTTGTATTGACACAATCGAAGGGTTAGTCTTCGAAATGTTAAATTGGTATTGGATCTCTATATGAGCCATTATAACCATGCATGATAATGACTAGATTATTTGTCTTGGCATTTTCCAAACGCCGGTATTTGCTCGAGGTTTTGTCGCCCTAGACTGACCTAGTCTAGTTGTGGCGAACAACTAAGGCGTGGGGGGTCACGCCGTATAGATGTATACACAAACTCCCGCTCTCCCTCCAGGAAACTCTGGTTATAACTACAGGCTACGATTGTATACTAAAAGGTGCCAACCGACATGTCTCACTAGATTCTCAACCTTTCATGTTTGTTATGTTTTTCACCATGTTTAATGTTTACGTGTATGTTGTAGAGTTTCAAAGCCAAAGGTATGTATATAAGTATACGAAGTTCAAGAATTGTGTAAAGGTATAGTTACGATCTACTAAGCATGTGAATTTTAGTCCTAGCCCAATTAGCATGTAAATGGACCACAAATGTCCAATAACATGTAAAAGAGTAATTTAGGCCTAATAGACATGTAAATGGACCACCAAGGCTCAATAAACATGTCATGTTTAATTTGGGTCTGGTCCATAGCTCAGACCCAAATTAACATGTAAATGGATCGAAAGGCCCAATAAACATGTCATGGAAAATATTGGGCTCAATATACAATTGAATGGGCCCTTAAGGCCCATTGGCTATGTAATGTGAATATTAGGCCCAATAAAATTGTTATCGACGCATTTCGTCCATTCGTTATTGTTTTGTTGTTGCTTTAACTCGAGGTTTACCAAATTAATTATAAAAAAAACCCTCTTTGTAAAAACGACATTCTTGGCCAATAAGCCTCAATTTTCAATTTAAAGTTTTGTAAAAATAGCAGTTTAGTCCATAATTTATAAAAATTTATAATTTCGCCCCAAATGCTTAGAAATTTATGGATCTAGTCCAAAATTTATATTTTGACATTTATGGCCCAGTTTTACAGAAAATTACATTTTCAGCCCCTTGTTTGTTAAAATGACACTTTCGGCCTAATTTTTATAAAAGTTACATTTTTGATCTAATTTAGAAATAAATGTTATTTTCACCCATAAATTTGGTTTATTTATATTTATGACTCAAACCTTGGTCAAATAACATTTTTAATCCCAAAACTTTAATTTTTTCGCAAATTTGGGCCCAAAACCGTTAGGTCCAAATATTAAGCCCAATAAGCTAAAATTTACATTTTTGGCCCTTTGGAAAGCATGTTTATCCTAAAATCCCTTTTTATACAAGTAGGACCTGTTTGATCCTTTCAAAACCGTAAATATCATTTTTTGCCCTTATCTTTTGTTTTCTTGACAATTTTGACCCTTAACAAGGTTTTTGCTTTAAATTTTTATATCTTAAACACATAAACACTTTTAACTTGATAATATGATGTATAAGGTGTCTTAGTTCATGGATTTTTACTCATTGTTGCTTAAGATGTCGAGATATGTTAAGATCTAACACATTTTTACAAAATAAACTAATAAATCACACAAGACATGCATATAACACATAGATCTACACATTTTACTTGTATTTTCCCCCAAAAATCATATGAAAACCGAAACAAGGAGATATGAACTCACCTTTGCTTTGATATTTAGGTTTTGAAGAAGAGATGAAGAGATTTTTGATCATAGTAAGTTTTCTTGAGTGGATTTCGAACTTAAGAAGTTCTAGGAAGCAAAATCACAAAATAGATGTTGATATGGAGTGATTTAGCAAAAGAATGAAGCAATCCAACTTAAGTGTACAAGATCTTACCAAGGATTGATGATATTGGTGAAGAATATTCTTGGAACACATGCAAAAATCTCGAAAATCTTTGTAGAAGGAGGAGTGTTCTTAAGATATTTGAGAGTGTTTGAAAATGGAGTATGTGTGTGTGTGGTTTGCCTCTCGGTCGAGGGTAATAAACAGAGAGGGTGAGTTTCCAATTTGGTTAGTACTCCATGGCTAATTTCTTGCTTAGTTGCATGCTAGGCAAACAACTTGGTTGTCCTTAAAATGAAAATGAGGTGTCATTACCTCCTCCCATGCATAATCCTTTTTTTTATTATATATATATATATATATATATATATTTTGGGCCAAGAATTTTGGGCTAAGAGAAAGGCTGGAATAGTTTAGGCCTTTACTTGTCTTTACTCGAAATTATGATGCCCAAATAATTACTTTTCAGCCTAATGGGCTCATTAAATGGTTCACATCCCATTTTGAAAGAAGAAAGGGTGTTTATTGTCTATTAGGGTTAATTGGAGTTATTATGGCCCAATAAGGCCCATTAAGGGTAACCAATTTATTTTGGACCCAAAATGGCCCAAAATGCTAAGTTTCATGGATATGGATCCAACTAGAGCACATTTAAGGGTCCTAAGCCCAAAATTGTCAAATTGGAAGTTCATTGGTCCATTAGGCCCAATAAGGAGATTCTAGTCCATAATGGACTTAAACTAGGGTTCTTAGGGTTCCAGACTCTTTTTTGAACATGAGAGGTGCATTTAAATGAGCACTGAGTGATATTTACTTAGAGTATATGTTTTACAATAGTTGAATGGTTACACAAGAATAGAATTTCCTAGCTAGAATGTTAGTTGTGACATCATCCCCCGTTAGAGGGAACTTCATCCCGAAATTCTTTTGAAAACTAGGTTTGTGAAGGAAAGAATAAGTGAGGGTACTTTTGCTTCATTTGGTCTTCACGTTCCCACGTGAATTTCGGTTCACGTTTAGCGTTCCATTGAACCTTCACAATCGGAATGCGACTTTGTTTTGTACGCTTCACTTCCCTATCCATAATCTCGACTGGTTCTTCGACGAACAGAAGATTCTCGTTTATATCAATCTCTTCCAAAGGCACGACAAGGGTTTCATCTGATAGACACTTTTTCAGATTCGAGACATGGAACACGAGGTGTACGTTTGTCACACCCCAAAACCACGAACGGCGGAAACGTTCAGGGGTGGAGGACGTCATGTGAAGTATCACAACAGTGTGATATAATAAACCAGCAACAACATCATCCATTGCATTATAAGTAAAGTTTTAATACATGTGTGTTTCTTTCATTGTAGTAAGACACCAAAAATATACAATCAAAATAAAAGACGAGACTTGTCTGCTCCGTCTTCTCAAAACCTGGCCTCCGTACCTGTCTACTGATGACCTGAGAATACAAGTTATTTTGAAAGCGAGTATCAGCTTTAAAGCTGGTGAATTCATAAGTATATAAGTGTCATTGCCTTGTTTGTGAAAATCTGTTATAAAGGCCATGTAAATTGGTAAATGAAAATGTTGATGTACGTATGAAAAACCCTAGAAAATCCCTTATTTTCTATCAGTTTGAGATGTAGTCTTCTACCAAGACCCGAATGTTTTGTAAGTAAAATGATAGTTTTCCTTTAATTGTTTAGTACTAAAGTACTTAGGTGCTGTTTGTTTTTTCTGAGGCAAAATGTCTGCAGTCTGCGGACCACATCTGTAGACCTCTGCAGTAGAAGAGGTGGACCAAACGTCTGCAGTCTGAAAAAAGAAGACTGTTTGTTTTTTTAACATCTGCGGGTTATTAAAATAAACTGAAATCTAAATAAACTGATTTTTTAAAACTTCAAAGCGAATTTTTTATATATTTTTACGACTTTATTATAAATATATAACGAATCTAGATCAACTTTTATGTATTATTATATAAAAAATAAAAATAAAAATGGTATTAATTCATATACATATGTGATAAAAACCAACAACTTTGATTGCAAAGTTATAACTAAACATTATAATTAGTGATCAAAGAATTTGATACATAAATAGATGGAAATAAACTTCGATTTTTTCAAATAAATCTATTAAAAACGTACGATAAATATTTTCTCGAGAAATTGATGATACTCTATTAAATAACGTTTTACAAAATTTTGGCAAAAAAATATAAGAATATATTATGATTTTTTTTTCATATTTATATAAACAACTTCAACGAATATTATTATAATAAATTTTTATTTATAAATTTGTTAAAAATATCATGTTTGTATCGTCAAATGTTTTTTTTTTAAGTTTTGTAATTTTTTTTTTCATATTGTTTATCATTAATAAAGTTGGAAAAAATATAAATTAAAAAAAAACTTTAAAAAAATAAAGATATATATGTTTTTTTAAGCTAGAAGATGTTTGAAGATGTTAGAAGACTCTGGTCCACATCTGCGCCAAGAAGAGGGCGCGCAGACATTTTTAGGTCTGCAGTCTTCAAAAAAACAAACAGTTTGCGAAGACTAATGTCTGCGCGTGGTCTGCGCGGCGCAGACAGAAGACGTCTCGCAGATCTGCAGACAAAAAACAAACACTACCTTAGTCTAACTCATCGTTTATGTGAAAGAATCACAAAATAAAGTAAACAGGAAAATGTACTACTGTAAGTGTTGTCACTAGGTACTAGGACTAACACATCGTATGTAATTGTTATCCCAAGGTACTAGGGTTAACACGACCTATATAACCTAATGAACATCCAAAGATTTGTCCACTCACCCTCTGTAGCAGCAGCAGGGTGGAAGGGGGGTTAATCCCATAACAGCGTTAACCTAATGATCATCCGAAGATTTTCATCTCATCCCCTGTTGCAACAGGAGATGGAGGAATGGTTAGTTCCGTAACTGACTCCTAATATCAGAAACAACCTTGGACATCCGTAGATGTTCATCACCCAGTGTTTCTAACAGCTGGGTTCCAGAATGGTTAGTCCCGTATAGACATCCCATTGAACTGGGATAGGCAGGAAAATTTACACAGAAGGTACGAATAAATCTTCCTAATAACTCTAGGTACAAGTATCCACGTAAGTGAGTACAGGATAATGTATCTAAGTAACAGTATTCATGTATGGTATTCATGTATCATGTAAGTATATGTAAACGTACTCATGTATCATGTAATCAAATGTAAAGGTACTCATGTATTAGGTAATGTACTGGTATAGACTCATGAATGAACTGACTCTTGTGTGATTCCTTGTATTAGGAATTATGTTTGATATCTCTAAATTATCCCTATGATAGTTTGCTAGAAGGTAATTGGTTGTTCAAGTAGGTTTATACACTCTTACTACTCAAGGGTGTGAGAAACTAAATGAAAATTGTAAACTATAACATCAATACATATATAAGAACATAAGTGTACATGCATAGCTTAGTTTAATAATGTAAAATGGTTTTATAAGACATCTTATGGGTTTTGAAACAATAATTAACAATGACTTGATGTCATTTTTGATATACATTTCAAAGGTAAAACAATTGATAACAATGCGTTTTTAATATTTAAAACCATTTCATGCATCACATTTTGTAGTATGTGAAATCTGTTAAATAACAAACACAGTTATAAAATACATAACAATGATTTAATAACATGTTTGTTTCTACTTGTATTCCCCCCCTTTAAAGCATTTAAAATCATCTAAAACATTGATTAGGGGTATGAACTCACCTGTAGTTGGTGATTGGAATGAAATGAACGGTATCGGATGGCTAGGTGTCAAGCGAGGACTTGTGAACACACTATGATCCTAATGAACATATAATCACACATATATGCACTCAATTAGACACAATTGATTAATTGATAATTTTTAAGATATCCTAGGCATAATAAACACTTTATATAAGTATTTTAAGCCATAAGGATTGCATCTAAGCTATTGTGGGACATGGTATTTGTGTTTAGGGTTTCCAAAGGACCCCATATGAGAGTTTACTCTCTATAAATCATCACACATGGAGTTTACGGTTGTAAACTCTTGAGTTTACGGTCGTAAACTCCCAAACATGTGTGTTTGGTGTGTTTTGAAGTCCCAAATGCTTTCTAGAATTGTTCTAACTTAGTGGCCAAGTCCTTGGAAGGGTTTAAGGTCTAGAAGTACTCCAATTAGGAGTTTACGGCCTCAAGGCCATTTCCCTTAGAGTTTACGGCCGTAAACTCTAAGTATGGTGGGTTTTTGTTGTTTTCAAGTCTCTTGCATTTGAAAAATATGTTCTAGACAATTTTTTAAAGCTAATGAGAACCCTAGGCACACTTTGGTGCCATTCTTTTGAGTTTATGGCGCAAGAGCATTCTCTTGGCCGTAAACTCACTTTGATGAGTGATTTTTATGTATTTTGGTTCTTCATTTTTGTGGGAAACAATTCCATGAAGGGGTCTAGGGCTTTAGGTGTCTTGAAAACACCCTTTTGTCCATTCTTATGGAGTTTACAGCCTAAGATACACTTGGGCCGTAAACTCACATTTGTTTGTGTCTTTTGATGTGTTTAAGGCCTTAAACTTCATGGGAAAATAGCCTAGATAAAAGCCTTTAAGTCTTATAGTCCTTAAATCACCATTTTGAGCTTGAAAAGGGAGTTTACGGCCTAAGCAATTCTTGGGCCGTGAACTCCCCAAACTTGGGTGATTTGTGGTTGTTTTCTTGTCCCTAACATGTATACATAAGCATCTAAGGCCTTATCCTAACACAAGTGTTAGTTTTGGCTTCGTTTCAGGAGTTTACCGCTCAAGAACACCTTGAGGTGTAAACTCCTAGATTTCATGTTTTAGCCTTCTAAATCATGTTATAGACACATATAAAGCTTTCCAACATTACTATAAAGAGTTACTCACATTTTGGTATAAAAACCTGAAGATCCGTCAGAGAGAAAATGACTTTTCTCTAGTCGGAAATGTGAATAATGAATGATTTTGGTTTAGAAATCTATTTATAGTCCTGAGATATTTTGGCAGAAAATATTTTTATTCCTAAAATGATCCCTAATAAAATAGAGTGTTGGAATAACAGTGTTGCACCAAACCCAAGTGCACCTACTCTCCTGATATTTCCTGAAGTGTAAACCCTGAATTTCTCAAACTTACGCGAAGAGTCTGAAAATTAACTGTGACTGCTACTACTTCTATTGAAGTGATATAGTTTGTACAGAATGGAAATTTCGGGTTGTCACAACATTGTTGAGCTCAGCAGGTAGCTGCAGCTTGTAAGCCACTGGACCAATCCGGGCAAGAATCTCGAACTACAATGTATCAAGGGTTCAGTTTCCTCGTTTCCCAATGCGAATCATTCCCTTCCAAGGAGAGACCTTTAATAACATGCGATCCCCGACTTGAAATTCTAATGGCTTTCGCAGCTTGTCAGCATAGCTCTTATATCGGTCTCGCAATGCTTGAAGTCGAGCTTTGATTTGGATTATCTTTTCGGTCGTTTCACAGATGATTTCGGGATCTACATGGATTCCTTTCTTGCTGATAACATGTGCCAAGAAATTTACATTGCGGAGCCAAAACTCACACTTGGAGAGTTTCGCATACAACTTTTCAGCTCGAAGGGTCTCTAAGATCTGTCGGAGATGTTGACTATACTCTTCGTTGCTTCGAGAGTATACGAAAATATCATCGATGAAAATGATCACGAATTTATCAAGGAATGGGTGGAAGACTCAATTCATGAGGTCCATAAATGCAGCAGGGGCATTTGTTAGATCGAAGGGCATCACGACGAATTCGTAATGACCATAACGAGTTCAGAAAGCAGTCTTAGGAATGTCCTCATCTCGGACTTTGTGACAACCCGAAATTTCTAGCTTACATTCTTCTTTTATATCAAAGTTAGCTTCATTTTGCTATTTTATAATGAAGTTTTGGGTCTAAAAGAGTGCTTACAGCTTAGTATAATTAAGATACGTGTCGGAGGATGGGTTAGTTTGGTTGTAGCATTGGAAAAACGGGCTAAACACACCAAAACTAGTGTGTGCGGCCAGCCAGCCGAACACAGGCCAACCATACACACCTCCAGCCGCACACACCCTCCTATATATACTATCCTTGGTCATTTTGATCATTTCTTACACTCTTGCAAAGCTAGGAATCGAAAATCCTCTCAAGTATCATCCGGAAAGGTAACATCTTTCACCAAGAACACCAAGAACACCATGTTTTCTAGCAGCACACCTGGCCGCACACATATGCTGGTAGCACACCTGGCTGCACACATGGCCGCACACACACATATAGTGTGTATTTTGGCCATACACTCTTTTGTATAGCCTTTTAACCCTTCGTACAATCATTTATGGTTGTAACACTTCAAAATAAGTGTTTACTAGTCCCTAAGGTGGTCCCAATTCGTTAATTAGTTGTTCATAACACTAATTATATTCATATATGTGCCAATATATGCTAAATAGGATTCACGTGTGTACTCAAGTCAACACTTGATACTTAGCAACAGATCCAACATTGTCATCAGTTCATACCCCTAAATTAACCTCTGAAATGTTTTAAATGCTTTTATGGGGGGGGGGGGATACAAGTTAAACAATTATAGTTATTATATCAATCACATGGGATTAATGACTATCAAGCAAATGGTTTTCTTACTTTCCAAACTATTTATCAAATTGTTTTACCTCAAATTGTCTTACAAACTCCTTTAATTGTCAAATACTTTTACTCAAACTCTTTTAAACTTATATTATGTGTATCTGTATAGATACAGTTATATAAGTAGGATTGAAAGGACTTAGGACTGCTAGTCTACCCTGCTTCTTGTTCTTGTTTGATGTGGTCTTAAGGTATCAAGGTTCATTGTCCGAAGGTCGTTTGAATCCTAGTTATATATTATGTATATGTATATAGATATAAAAGGTTATTTCTTTCATCCAATTCCATGCCCTTGGGTAGCAAGGGCTTACAAACATGTTCATACTTTACTAGTAAGCTACCATGGAGGTAGTTTAGGAAGATACTATTACTAGAACAATGAAACATACAATGAGTCAGTTCATAGATGAGTCAATACATACTATGATGAGAATCAAAAATGAAACAGAGTGAGGAGAAACAAACAAAGACACTATGATGAGAAACAAACATACATGCTTGACAGAGAAAGAACGCACAATACAGCTAGCACACATATACATTACATATACATTAACACAGATATGTGAGCCATTAAACAGGGCATGGCACTACCTGCCATGACTATTTTTGTATCAGAATCTCCTTCATTGGGGAGCGTATGAGTTTGTGTATAGATCTATACTGGATTGACTATCCTACACCTTGTTGCTCGCTACAGTGGGACTTGCAAGTCTACGGGTGCCAAACATCATTTTTACGACATCTTACATTGTCGTTTTACTATTGAGTTGGTAGCAAGATACAGGTCGATCACATGTTACCATAAAAATTACCATTGCTTAAGGTACTTAGTACAACAGTAGTTACTTAATACAATACTACAGTACTATAATATTTCCCCATTATATTCACCTCGTGATCATGCACACGATGCACGTTGATGTAAAAACTATATTTTTGGTTAATGATAGTCGGAATTGGGAAAAGACACACTCTTACATGAGACACACACACAGATACTAGATGCCTTGGTAGAAGGCTACTTTTAGTAGAAAACATAGGGTTTTCTAGGAGAGTTCAAACAAATACAAACAATACAGAACTTATATATTACAAAACATCTTACAAATGATTTCATACAAATTCAGACACTAATATACTTATGATCTCACCAGCTTTAAAGCTGATACTCGCTTTCAAAATAACTTGTATTCTCAGGTCACCAGTAAACAGGTACAGGTGCCGGATTTTGAGAAGAAGGAGGTTGTTCAAGACTCCTCTTTTATTTTGATGTATATAATTTTTGGTGTCTATATAACTTGATAGAACACACTTGTATGAAATTATACTATTAATGCAATGGATGATGTTGTTGCTTGTTTACTACTTTACATTGTTGTGATACTGTACATGACGTCCTCCACCCTATAACGTTTCCGTCGTTCACCGGTTTTGTGGGTGTGACAGACTTTGAGTTGATGATAATTGGATCTCAGATCTATCTTTGAAAAGTAAATAGCCCCTTAAAGCTGGTCAAATAGATCATCGATTTGTGGAAGTGGATACGATTTTTGATGGTGAGCTTATTCAGTTCCCTATAGTCAATGCACATCCTGAAGGACCTGTCTTTCTTTTTAACGAAAAGAACTGGAGCTCCCCATGGAGAGAAGCTTGGTCTTATGAATCCTTTATTCAAGAGTTCACTTAGTTGGCTTGACAATTCTTGCATTTCAGCAGGAGCCAACCTATAGGGTGATTTGGCGATTGGAGTGGCTCCAGGCACTAGGTCGATTCAGAATTCGATTTGTCGTTCTGGGGGTATTCCTGGAAGTTCTTCTGGAAACACATCTGGGAAGTCACATGCCACTGGGATGTTTTGAAGGTTCTCTTCCTCTTTGGTTTTATCTACCACATGAGCAAGGAATGCGTAATTCTTCTTTTGTATACACTTTTGTGCATTGATACACGAGATAAGGCGAATGTTTGCACCGGGTTTATCTCTGTAGATTATTAGGGTTTCATGATTAGAAAGATGAACTTCTTGTGACACATAATATCGGCATGATGGGGACATAACCAATCCATGCCGATGATCACATCAAAACTCCTAATATTTACCAGCATCAAATTTATTTGGAAAGAGTGGTTGTTTAGTGTTAACGTACATCCTATATAGATATCTTTGGTTGTTTCAGTTCTCCCATTAGCCATTTCCACCGTGAAGGCTTCGTTGAGCTTCTGGGGTTGTTGATTTAGCAAGTATATGAATTTATTACTAACGAAACTTCGCTCCGCCCCACTATCAAATAAGATGCATGCATATGAGTTGTTAAGTAGGAACATATCGGTGACAACGGATGGGTCCTGCACTGCTTTACCCTGACCCATTGTCAACACTCTCCCTACTGTTTCTCCCCCTTGATTGTTTGCGTTGGGGAAATTTCGCCTGAAATGCCCGGTTTTCCCACATCCGTAACAGGTATCAGTAGCCCCAACATTGGTGTTGTTATTATTGTTGTTTGGCATCTGGTTTTGTTGAAGCTAATCCCTACAATACTTTGCTGTATGGCCTTTTCGGTTACACCTAGTGCAAGTCATCTCTCTGCATTCCCCATGATGGTGGAAGTTGCATTTGTTACACTTGGGGAGATTTCCTGAATACTGCTTTGGAGCATTTGGCGTGGATGAGGCTGGAGCATGTGGTATGGTGGTAGCTTGAGTTGCAGCATGGACAGTCACA
The DNA here is from genome assembly GCF_052625555.1 of Lactuca saligna. NCBI lineage: Eukaryota > Viridiplantae > Streptophyta > Magnoliopsida > Asterales > Asteraceae > Lactuca > Lactuca saligna. Next base: position 142,170,043 of record NC_136425.1, read on the forward strand.
GTTTGTTGCTTCTTAGATGATTCCAAGTTCTGTTTTCCCTTTCGCTTGTTGTTTTTTCCCTTTCTTGCTCTCTCCTTCTCTCTTAACATCCGATTCCACTGTTTTGGCACCCTTATTGTTGCCATGATCATAAAATTTTTTGGCCAGTCTCTTGGCGCTATCAAACGTCTCTAGGTTTGCCGTAATGACATTCCCTTGGATAGGTGCAGTCAGTCCCCAGATAAACCTCTCAATCTTTTTCTCTTCTGAGGTGATCATTCCGGGACACATAAGAGATAACTCACTAAACCTGGATATGTATGCATCAATATTTAAGTTTTGAACCGTGAGGTTCCACAAATCTTGTTCCATATTCTGAATTTCACCTCTAGGATAATATTCTGCCAACATCATTTCCTTAAGTTCTTCCCAGGGCATCGCGTTCACCACCAGGAGTGTTGTGGCCTCTACGTGGCCATTCCACCAAGAGAGGGCTTGATAAATGAATGTGCAGGCTGCGAACTTGACCTTACACTCATCTGGACACCTGCAGATTTCAAAAATGGATTCTACTTTCTCAATCCATCGCTTCAGGGCTATTACGCCTCCTGCCCCAATAAAGGTTCGAGGTTTGGCGTTGGTGAAGTCCTTGTAGGTGCATTTTCGAGCGACTTCGTGGTTTGTTCCTTGATTTGTGCTTCTGGTTCCCTATCTGTTGCCTTCTCCGTTCTTTCCATTGCGAATTTGCGCAAGTGCTGCAGTGACCGCAACCGACACTGCTGCTTGGAATGCAACCCAGTTTATTTCCGGCGGGGTTGGTGTTGCGCTGTTTCCACGGCTGGGTCTTTGAGGCATCTTTCTATCATGAGACAGAAAGATGTTGAGTGCCTATTTTTTGCGAGTTTAGAATCCCATAGACTAGGTGTATAATGTGTATTTAAGTATTTTCATGCATTAACATAAAACAAGGAAGTAAAACACATAGCAGATGACAACGTCATGATAAAACATAAAGAATTTTCATTAATACTAATTGTTTTGATACATGAAAATTTGCCAGAAGGCATACAATACATGGAGTAATATAAAATCTGGCAGCATGCCGACCTTATAAGTAGTGTGATCACTTAAACATAGAGTCGATAGTACATAACATAGTACACCTAAGGGAACCCTAATACTATTAAGAGATACTACTGGTCCCGATCATACTGAGAAGTGCCTAATGGTGGTAGCGAAATCATATCCCAAAATGTTGTGCTAATAACTGAGCCATCTCGGTTATCTCTTCGATGACCTGATCCCTTTCCTGCTTAGCTTGCACGGCTCGTGCCTTTATAGCAAATAGTTGTTGCCGAAGTGTGGCAACCTCTGCTTCCAGAGAAGGATCCTTATTAACGGGGTTCCCTAGTGGAGCAGGGTGGTCCTGGTGTGCCTCATCAGTAGGTGTTTCGATGGGGGTTTCATTTGTGTCCCCATCCTCCTTCATGTCTCCGTCAGTCATATCAAACTCATAGTTTGTATCAGTGTACTCGTCGGGCCCAATGCCAGTGGCTCCCCTTGTTCTTCTTCGGGATTCTCCTCAAGCATCCCATGACCCACTAGGGCTTGATAAAAATGTAATCCTTGTTGATCATCATCCATGGTGACTGCATGAGGGCGCAAGAATAAGTCATGTTTTGATTATTCCTATAGTATATTTTAATTATATAGGTTTGGGTTCCCTAGAGTTATTGGAGAGTGAGGTAGGCTTTTGGATTCATTTCCCGCTATAATTACTCCCAAACACATGTTGGTCATATTTTGAATAAATATAGTTGATCAAGCTATATTTATCCCTAATAGGACTACATAACTGCCTAGGTTTAATCATAGTGTTCAATTTCCTCCAGAAGCTTTTATTATGTATTATTAGGTTATTATCCTAATATGTGCATATAAGTGTGAAATTTTTGTTTTGTTCAAAGTTATTTAGTCCCATTGTATTTATAGTTGCATATCATGTATGGTTAGATATGCTAGTTTACTATAAACATTGCTCTGATACCAACCTGTCACACCCCCGAACCAGACGTCGGAAACGTCATGGGGCTCGTGTGACTAACAATTGAATTATCATCATAATGAATATACATGAAACATAACACATTCATCACCAACATTATATATGTTGACCGTTTTCAAAATAAATTGTATTCTCAGGTAATCGTTAAGCATGAAGATTTTCAAGTGTGTATGGATTATTTTTGTGTAACATTCACTCAACGTACTATTAATACTTTGAATTTATGTATTCTATAACAATGTACTTGATGTGAACAATGCTGGTTGTGATATGTAATGTTGGTGATGAATGTGTTATGTTTCATGTATATTCATTGTGATGACAATTCAATTGTTAGTCACACGAGCTCTCGGACGTTTCCGCTGTCTGGGGGTGTGTGACAAACTCAGGGAACAAATTTAATTAACTAATTTAATTACTACTAAATTAATCTAGAAACAAGCAAAAGTTAATTTGGTTTCTATCCGATTTTGCAATTTTAGACAAACTTAATCACTCAACTATCAAATTCAATCAATTACTAAAAACACTTCTATTTAGTTTAAACCACTTCTCCTTTACGGTTAGCTACTAATTAGGGATAACTCACGTTGGTTACAAATTATTATATTATTAGTAATTTAAGTTCAAATTTACTAATATTTAACTAAACATGTAAAACTATGCATGATACACATAATCAATTATGGATTATGCATGGAGTTAGGAAAGATTTATTAAAATTTATAACGTTTGTAAGGATGTAGGTGATAAACCAAAAATTGATGAGTAAGGGCTTCACTTTTTTTTTTTGTTTTTTTTTTTTATTTTTAATAATAACATTTATTCTCGAAGTCTTATTATATCCATGATGGAGGTAGCTAAATTATATAAAAGTTGTAAACATGTTAAAGACTTCATTTGCATCTACTTACTATATATTACTTTGAGATAAATATATAGTTAAATCTCAATGGTGATCAAAGTATATATATATATATATATATATATATATATATATATATATATATATATATATATATATATATATATATATATATATATATTACTATATTATTATATAAACCATGTTATTTTTAAAAGTAGATTTAAGATGTCCAAATGTTTAAACTGAATGTACAACAAACTATTTATATAATATTATAATTTAAATTGTCCACATAACTCTTATTGACATTTATTTTAAGGTAGTAATTATTTACGGAAAAGAACTAATTTCTTTAGAAACTATTTATACCCATCGTTTGACGCGGGTAAACGACTAGTATGTATGTATGTGTGTGTGTGTATATATATATATATATATATATATATATATATATATATATATATATACACACACACTAGGTGTGAGACCCATGTATTACATGAGTTTATTTAAAAAAAATTAAATATGAAATTTTAACAATTTGAGAAGTTTGAATTTATAAGAAAAATGAGAAAAAAATTAAATTATTTAAATTAATGAGACTTTAATACATTGAATACATTAAATGTGAAATTTTAATACATTGAATACATTGAATACATTACATATATCAATCATTTCTAATAAATACTTTACATATATATTATCTTACATAATAAATGTGGAATCTTAATTTAATAAAATGAAAAATACAATAAAATGACAAGTGAAAAATAGAAAATTCAAAAATTAAAGAAAATGCTATGTGTCTAAATAAAAGAGAAGAGGACACATGGTAAAAAAACCTTGATTTATTAATGAGGATATATATATATATATATATATATATATATATATGTGTGTGTGTGTGTGTGTGTGTGTGTATGTGTGTGTGTGTAAGGAAAATAAATAAACTATATAAAAAACCAAAAATAAAGTTTAAAAACCAAGTGTGTAATTTTTTTTACAAACTATAGGAACCAAATTTGAACTTTAAACCAAATATTAGGATTAATTTTGTAAAAAATATAATAGAGTTAACCATGAAACCCGTTAAGTGAGCTTGAATGATAACTTTATAAGAAAGTTGTGACCATAACAATAATAGAAAAAATTAGGATTTTTTCAATTACCCGTTAAAAACTTAGGACTTTTAGCTTGAACGGTGTGGGCAACCGCCACATCCGTTTTTCTGATGTGGACACCCTCCTATCATGCCAAACACCGCCCCCACCATTTCGTTTTCGTCCGTTATGAGCCTCGACATTACCCTTCGTTGCTCTTATAACGATTGCTCCTATAACGATTGATAACGCAGTGAACGGTTGATTTTTTGACCGTTAAAGAACGGCTAACATTTATAAATAAATAACCTTTTTTATTTTACCTATAAGTACATATACAAACATAATATTTTAACCACAAACTTTTCTTATCTTCATCTTCATTCTATTATCAAGTTTCACAAAAAGAACCACTTTTCCTTTCAATCAACTATGGAAACCCAAACACATCTATACTGATGAGTTTTGCACAATACGAAAGTTATATGAACCTGATCACCTCAAACTCACCCCCAATGCATTTTCCTACATCTCCTTACATGCAACAAAACCCAAATCTTTAACAAAACATTTTTAGTTCTTTCAATTACATGTAACAAACAACCATACAAACACCACCCACACAACCACCACCAGAAATTAATCCTGAAACACAAGCGTGAGGCAATCAGAAAGATAGAGGGAAAGGAAAAGGGAAAAGGAAAGGGAATGAAGTCGCAGATACGGAAGAACCTCCATTATGGTGGATACCGGAGGGGGAGTGCTTTGATGGTGGCATGATGTGAGACTTCAAAGAATCCAACCATAGGAAATGATATGCAAAGAGTAGGGTTTTGGAAAGTCATGCTCAACAAATTCCACACACTTATGAAGAAACAACCATATCAGAATATCCACATGCTTAGCAGCAAATGGACTTCGATCAGTCGCCGGTGCACCAAGTTTAATGAGATTTTCATGAGACTAGAACTGTAAAGGCAAAGTGGTGCGAATAAATTTTGATGTTTACAAAGTCGCGAGGGAACAATACCAAGTGGAAATGGGGTACACTTTCAAGTTTGAAAAAATATAGGAGATTGTTAGGCTAGATCCAAAATGGAATAAGATGCTAACATCGGGGGAGGCACAATCAAAGAGGCTCGCAATTCTAGTTCCTTTGACATTTCCGATGCACGAACGAACGTTGACCTTAATGCAGGCATGTATGATATCCCCAACGACGTCGAAGAGATCTCCCCTCACGTCGACTGGTCGGACGCGACAAAGTGAAACGTGCTTAACGTGACGCATATGATAGAAGGGCACAAGAGTTTGCGGAAATGAAAGCAAAGTTCAACCAACACAATCTGATTGCTCAATAAAATGTTGAGGTGCAAAGTGAGAACTTTGAGTTTATTCGTAAGCAAACGGAGAAAGATCAAATAACGAAGGATTTAACAATTCTCCATACCAGCGAAGCAAATATGAGACTACAAGAAGTGCTAGTGCTGCGAAAGATGAATGAGAAAATCGAAAGATAATATTTGGGTGACTAGTTGATAATTTTTAGTTTTTAAGACAATTGTTTGTTTGTTTGTTTGTTTTTGTTTTTTTTGCATTCAACGTTGTGTGTGTGTTTTTTTGGTGTGTAATGTTTTTTTTATGGTTATAAAAAAATATAATGAAGAAAAATACAATCAAAAAATAAATAAATTAAAAAAAGAAAAAAAAAGAAAAAAAAATAAATAAGAAATGATATCATCGAACCTTAAAGATGTTATAACTAGTTTCCTATTTTTTCTATTTGGTATTATAACATGACATGTGAGAACACCTCTTAACTAATATTATACACATGATATTAGTTTTGACAACTAAATCAGTTCCATATTTGGCAATGCAAGAGAAGCTAGAAGACAAATGAGATTATATATTAGTGTTTGTTTCTTGATTTGTTGTGTGAAATTTTTCTAAAAAATTATGTGTTTAGACTTTTATTTAATAAATTCAAAACTGAATCTTAATCGTAATAAACAAGAAATGATAATCAAAAGACAATATCCAGTTCACAATCAAGATTTAACAAAATAAAAAAGTAGTAAAATACTTAAATTCTGATATATAAACTAAATACTAAATACCCTATTTATTATTACTAAAAATTCAGGGACAACAATGAATACACCATTTATTGCTATTTTTTACCAACTATAATAATTATTCTTGTTTTTTACGAAACATGATTAATTTCAACTTAGTATAAAAAAATAAAATTAATAACAAAAAGAAAATATAATTTTACTAGTTTATAAATAAAAAGCTATAGTCAAAATTCACAAATACTTAAATAAAAGATCAAAAAATCACAAAGTCTGAAACCTGTCCAAGCATTTTGAAATTCGAACCATTGACTCTGGTTAAGCTGAAAACCATTTTGACTTTTGACTTTTTTGTGTAAATAAGATTAAAAGGGTCACTTGATACAGAGCTCTCTCTCTCTCTCTCTCTCTCTCTCTCTCTCTCATGGTTGTTGATCTGTATTCATTATTGAAGGTTGGAAAAAAGTTGTCATTTCGGACGTTAGCTGTAACGCCAATTGTTTCTAGCGATCTTCTCACTGTGATCACATCCTTCTCTTTATAAATTTTACACCAAACGGTTTGATTTTTGAATTTTACACTGTTCTGTTAAATGGGTGCTTGTTATTCAACAACAGGCAACACCCGGAGACATAAAAAACAAGATGAAGGCGATGAAGATGATGATGGATGGTGGAAATCGAAGCGTGGTAGTAAGATTAATCGAACATCCACCGATTTTAAGTTCGTGTTCGGCGGCAGTGTGGAGGAACGACTGCTCCACCATGTTCCTGGTAGGCTTTTCGGTAATGGCTCCTGCAGTATCGCTAGTTTGCATACGCAACAGGGCAAGAAAGGCACCAATCAAGACGCCATGATCGTTTGGGAGGTTTGTTTTTCGCCTTGTATTTACTGTAGCAATTCAATTCGTGACATAAGGGTTAGATTGTGAATTAGGGTTTATTAACAAAATGATTAACAATTAGGGAAATTTATGTCAATTTGTGAGTTTTTGGTTGGAATTAATAGAGGGTGTCAGACGCCATCTGTGGACCAAAAAAACTAAATAATCCCATACGCCACTAACAACACCATCATCTCTACATGAAAAGATCGATCTTTAGCTTAAAAACATGTTTTTCTTTAGCTCAATGAATATGAAACTCGATAGATAACACATGCAATTAAATTATCAGCAATCTTCGTGTCTTTTGAGTTAATCTATGATCTTGAGAATACTTTTGGAACATTTGTAATTCAGAAATTCAACTCAAATAGTGATGCAGTCTTCTGTGGAGTATTTGATGGACATGGGCCTTATGGTCATATGGTTGCTAAGAAAGTTCGTGACTCACTTCCTGTTCTCTTATCCACTCAATGGATGGATACCAATACAAATACCACTAACACCAATCAAATTTCTGATAATGAGAACATGAATACCAATGAAAGCATACCTGAAGAGGAACTATTTGAAGAATATTGGTGTGAACAATCAGATGTTGAAGAAAAAGAAACAATCCCAGAAAAGTATTTGCCCCTTAAAAAGTCTATACTCAAATCTTTCAAGTTAATTGACAAAGAACTCAAGAACCATCCATCTATTGACTGTTTCTGCAGTGGAGCAACTGCTGTTACTATGATCAAGCAGGTGGATTTTTTGTCAAAATCTCAAAACCCAATTTCAATAATCCACTAAAAAACAATCTTTTTATTCAATTGATAAAAAATACCTAATCTTTCAGGGTCAAGATCTTGTAATTGGAAATGTCGGTGACTCAAGAGCAGTGTTAGCAACTAGAGATGAACACAATTCATTAGTTCCAATCCAGTTGACCGTTGACTTGAAACCTAATCTCCCAAGTAAGGTGTCCTTTTATTTTCATCATTATGTAATGTGTGTGTTTCTTTTCTAGACCGAATAAACTGTCTGAATGAGTTTTTTTTAAACAACAACGATGTGTATAACGAACTGTCCATATTAAGTGCTTAAACCATTAAGTGAAAAAGAACCAATTATTTATTTTATTTGGTTGGTGTTCAGGAGAAGCAGCTAGGATCCAGCAGTTTAAAGGAAGGGTGTTTGCATTGCAAGATGAGCCAGATGTTTCACGCGTATGGCTACCAAATAGTGACTCACCCGGTTTAGCAATGGCTAGAGCCTTCGGGGATTTCTGTTTAAAAGACTTCGGTTTAATTTCAGTCCCTGACATTTTTTATCATCGGATTACTGAAAGAGACGAGTTTGTGATCCTTGCAACTGATGGTGTGAGTAACCTTATTTTTTTCTCTTTAACTTCTCAGTAAGTCAACTAACTGAAAAATCGGCAAATCCAATGTTATTAGCTCACTTCCCAGTTGCTGCATGATGAGTTGGGGTTATCACATCATTAGTTGATGCCAACTCATCATGCCCCACCAAACGCCATGCGAGATGGTAACTAGGAAGTGACCTGATGATAACTAGGTAGAGGTTACTAGGTCACTTCCTGGTTACAACATGATGAGTTGACATTATCATATCATGAGTTGATGTCAACTCATCATGCCCCACCAAAGCCATGTGAGGTAGTAACTGGGAAGTGACCTGATGATGATACTCAGGTAAAGGTTACTAGGTCACTTCCCGGTTACCACATGATGAGTTGGCATTATCACATCATTAGTTGATGCCAACTCATCATGTCCCACCAAAGTGCCACACGATATGGTAACTGGGAAGTGGGAAGTGACCTGATGATATCATCAGGTAAAGGTTACTAGGTCACTTCCCGGTTACCACATGATGAGTTGACATTATCACATCATTAGGTGATGCCAACTCATCATGTCCCACCAAAGCGCTACGCGATAGTAGATAAGGTGGCAACCGGGAAGTGATAGACCTGAGGTAAAGGGTCAAATTTGGAAATATTTGTTTAGAGGGGTGGTGAAAATGAAAAATGAAAGTATGTTGTTGTTTTTGAGATAGGTATGGGATGTGTTATCGAATAAGGAAGCGGTAGAGATTGTGGGTGCAGCCCCTAGCCGGTCAACCGCAGCCAGAGCACTTGTTGACTGTGCCACAAGATCATGGAAGCTCAAATACCCAACTTCTAAAACCGATGATTGTGCTGCTGTTTGCTTATTTCTTCACCAAAATCCCAAAACTGTCACAAAAAAAACAGATGTTGATGAAGCTGAAGCTGAAGCTGAAACTGTTGTTGATTGTAGTGAGATTGTGGTTGTTGATAATGAAAAGGTGGCTGAAAAGAGTGTTGTAGGAAGGTCGCAAAGGAGTTTGGCTGAATGCATATCCACATCTGAAGATGAAGAATGGTCAGCTCTTGAAGGTGTGACACGTGTCAATAGTTTGCTCAGTATTCCTAGATTTTTGTCGATTGATAAAAGATCGGCAAGTTGGAGGAAATCTGGTTCCAAGATTTGAAATTTTAATGCAAACAATTGCACATCGGTTTTCAAGAATAAGATTAATGTATATTTCTCTTTTCGATTTTTTTTTTTTTTTTTTTTTTTTTTTTTTTTTTTTTTGTATGTAATGTTGTTGAACAAAAAGAGAACTCTAAATTTTGTTGGTGATGTTAATTTTAGGACCTGAATCTAGATAAACACAGTTTTTATTTATTTTGTTCCTTTCTCATTAATTTGGAATCCTAATAATCATTACGATCAACAATCTATAGAGTAAAAAGAACGAACATATTTTTAATCGAAGACCAATTTAGAAAGATGATCTATATATTTTTTCTTGACAAATCATTAGTCATGGGTAAATCTAAAATGACATTATACCCAAAAAAAAAAAAATTCTATCATTTAAACCTAACCGTTGAACGAAAAAAAAAGCCATCTTTTACGGTTTACACACAAAAAAATATGGTTTGTGTGTTCAAAAAGGGAAAATGACTTATAAGGGTAAGAATGTTTTAAAAACATTCAAAAAAGACCATTATAGTTTTGTATATTTAAAAAATACCATCCAACTAAGGTTTTTATACGGAAAAACACCAACATAGTGTTTCTTTTGTTCAAATGTTACCTATGGTAACCGGCAAGTGTAGGTTAACTTTTTAACTTTTAGAGTTTACCTGTGACAATGAAAAAATAAATGACATGGACCTTTACAACCTGATATGTTCGATTAAGGGAGCGTACATGGATTAAGGGCTTTTCTATTTAGCTTCGTCAATGAGAGGAACAACTACAGGAAGAGAGTGAAGAATCGTCTAGGGTTCAGTGAAGAATCGTTAGTGTTCGATCGTTCATTAGTGCATCCAACATAATGTGAAGCCGATTTCTTTCTACAACCGAATATGTTCGTCTTCATGTAAGTTGTAGTCTCATCTTGAATCGATTTCTATTCTAGATTGTGAAGAAATGTCTGTAGGGTTTATGTAATTTTTTGATTCTTTAAATACTCATTAAGATGTAGTTAAATTGTTAAGGTGTAGGTTTAGTTCGATTTTTAAAGATTTTTCCTAGTCCACATACGACTTGTGATGTCGTTGCTAAAGCTTCTAAAAAACTCAGATTATGGTATTTTTTCGATGGTTTTAAGTTTGTTAAGTTGTAGTTTGAGTTTAATTACAAGTGGTCTTGAAAGTAAATTGTTGTAATTAGTATTAATGTGAACTGAGGGCATAAAGGTCTTGAAAGTACATTGTTGTAATTAGTATGTCATTTTAGCATATGTTAAGTTTATATATTGTCTTTCTCTCTAATGTGATTATGTGACTTGCTAATCTTTGGCTTTGACTTTTGCAGTGCTTAAACCTTTAACAACTTGACTTTGACTATTTTCAATGTTGTTCACTTATTCTCAACAGATGGTGCGCTTAGTATAGATGTTTATCACAATGAAATGTTTAGCCTTTGATTTACTTCAATTCTGATAAGAAATCTGTTACGGGGGTGGACTTACGAAACATGGAGTTCAAGGAATTCATTATCTATATCCGGAATTTGATAAGGGATAAATAACCAAAAAACATTGACATCATTTAATTTAGACCAAAACTATTTCAATCTAACATGCTTTTCAATCTCTAATATTTGGTTATTTTCAGATTGTTTGTATGTTTGTTAAAAGGGATAAGATTTTTCTACCTAAAAAAATGTTTCAACATCTTGTTCCACCTCTGGCATGTTGATACATAATATGTCAAAAAAAAAAAAAAAAAAAATTAAACAATTCAAATTGTTAACAAGGCAAAATGAACAATTCGAAAATTTTTATTTTCGAGGCTAACTAGAAAATTTCCAACTAATAGAAAGTTTGTAAATTTCCAAAATATGCCACAATAGACAAAAAACTTAAGTAATTAATGCAATAAAAGATAGTCATGAAAGTATGATGTTATCGTATAAAAATAAATTAAAGTACATTGTTATTTTTTTATTTAACTGTGAATTAAATGATCAAAACCACGATGACTGTGTTGGTCATTTACGCATTGTAAGTTTTCAATCTAGATTCAGTATAAAAGACTTCCGAAAACCAAAAATAATGCAAAAGTAGTGATAAATGACCGAGTAATGGGAGAATCAACACCTACAAAAGAAATCAGATAACCATTTGAAACGATTCATTAAAAAACATATTTTTTTTGTGTGAAATTAGAGTTAGCAATTCGAGTATTTCATGTCATGTCTACACTCCAAAATTGTGGACAATCAATTTGGGAATTTTGAGAACTAAGAATGGAAATTTTTGATTTGGTAGAAAGTTAAGGATTACCATATGACCAAACTACCCCTGCACTCAAATATGACATAAACGGTTTTGTTTTGTATGTTTGTAACCAAACTGTCCCTAGCAACTGCTTTAGGGTCTTTTTCTTTTTCTTCTTTTTAATTGATAAAAGCTAACTGTGACCAAACTACCCCTACACTCAAATATGGCACAAACAGTTTTTCTTCCATCCAGTTACATCATCTGCAACAACTTATACAGGGGCTGTTTGGTATATATATATATATATATATATATATATATATATATATATATATATATATATATATATATGTGAGGTTAGTTTGGTATATGTCAATTTGGTATTATACACGGGCCTCTAAATAATGTCATTTATACAAACCCGATGTCAAAATATCCGGTTAGATTTCATTTTTGTATATCTTATGTCTTTTGTGAGGTTAATTTGGTTCCAAATTAGATAATAAAATTAGCCTCAAATTATATAATGAAGCAGTAGAAGAAATGCAGGAGAAGAAAAAGTCTGCGTTCCTTTCCTTGTAGCCCTAATCTGAATTTGAAGAAGACAAAAAAAAAAAGGCCATGTCATCCATTCCAATACCATGTTACGCCACCTCATCAATTTTTAATCCAACTCATCTTATAACCCATAACAACAGCTTACCATTAGGTTGGATTTGAACAAACTTAAACTTGGCTGGTATTTTTAATACAATCACTTTAGTTTGATGTATTTTTTGAAAATACAAAACTACAATGGTCTTTTTTGAACGTTTTTGAAACATCCTTACATTTATAAGTCATTTTCCCGTTAAAAATGCTAGCATATCATGGTTTATATCTTTATAAGAAAGCCATCTTTTACACACAAAAAAAGTATGGTTTATGTGTTCAAAAATGTTAGCATATCATGGTTTATATCTTTATGGCATCAGTATTTGTCATTGATTCGTTAATTAAAAAGTTTTTGGGCACTGTTTAGTTGACTGATTTTTTGGATCTGGTTGGTTAAAGTTGATTGATTTTGTGTATTGTTGATTGTTAGCAACTGTATCCATTTAGGTGGTGAAAAAGTATGCGTATTCAAGTTATTTTATGATAGATTGTTCCACGTTTGAGCCAATTCCAAACGTTTTGTGGCTCCATGCCTCATGTATTTTCTTATATTATGTCTCGTTTCATGATGACTTTCCTTGTTATACTTGAGTTTATCTTGTAAGCAGAAAAACGTCATTCTTTTTCATATTCAAAAACTTTAGAATGCTTATAAAGAAATGGCTCCTCCTATGCTGAAGTATTTGTCTACTACAACATCCACTACTAGAAAACAGAGTGGATTCCTACGGAAATTAGTGACGAAATTTCGACGGAATCGTGACAAAAATAAAAACCCTAATATTAGTGACGGAATACTGACAAAATAGCAACGGAAATAAATTCCGTCGGAAATCCGTTGGTAGTCACTGAGGGATTTCCGACGGAATTTAAACGAAATACTAGACTTGGGCGGATGAGATTCCGTCACTAGTTCGTAGGTATTTACCGACGGATTTACGATGGATCTGTCTAACTTTTGACATTTCGAGCAACATACGTCATTTTTTGTGCTTATTTTTTCTCACACGTATATTATACATCAATTTTTGTATATTTACGAAATTATAGCTAATATACATATACGATATCCGTGCGCACTATCGGAGCCCCGCTAAAGATCTTATGTTTTAACATCTAATACATATTAATACATGGGATCCTGATGGTGTATTGTATGTATTAAATTTACTATAATTTGTTCAATGTGTATTAATTGGTGTAAAACAAAGGTGTAATAAAATTTATAGCGATAAAAACCATGTTTGGTCCCCGTAAACTTGAAAATTAGAATTGAAACGTAGGTCTCGAAGGTGTATATGGGTGTATGTATGTGTATTTTAGCTATAACTTATAAAATATGTAGTTATTGATGTATTATATGTGTGTGAGAAAAATAAATCGGAAAAAACGACGTATGGTGCTCGAAAAGTCGGAAATTAGAAAAGATCCGTCGGTAATTACCGACGGATTAGCGACGGCTCACGAATTTCCGTCGCTAATCCGTCGGTATTTACCGACGGATTTCTGACGGACCTGTCTAACTTTCGACATAGGCGGGAAGACTGGGAGGCACACAGGCGGGAGCATTGGAAATGCTGACCATCGCAGGAAACTGGTAAATAATTGAAGTTATAAAGCTTACTAATCTACTTATCTTAACATTAACTACAACTATATTGTGTCGTTTATGTAGAAAGAAGCAACATGTAAAGATCCATCATGGTTGGATCTGTTTATGAAGACCCGTCTTGATAAGGAATCAAAGAAAAGATATTTTGAAGGTGATCGTTCCAATTTGCACTTTTGCTCAGAGACTGCACGTCAAGCACATGTAAGTTAACTTTATCATTTCTATATTTTGATAGTCTCAATTTTTGTTATAATCACAATAATGTTATTTTGGTAAATTATAGGAGTCATATATGAGGGGACTGAGTGAGAAATATGGAGATGATCCCACAAAGCATGTGCACGATGTTGATGTATGGAACATGTCACAGTTGTAGAGACAGAAAGGGACCCACAAGGGTCGTATGTATGGGATTGGGACTGCCGATAGTCAGTTTTTGTTTACGGGGTCACTATCTGTGGGGGGTGACAGCTCACATTATGTGCAAGATGAAGAGGTATGTTCTTTTTATTAGTACATTACTATAATGAATAAAAAGTATAGTATGTTATTATTAGTACATTGCTATAATGGGTAAAAAGTGTAGTGTGTTGTTATTATGAGTACTTTGATTACTATAATGGGTAAAAAAGTCAAAATATGTTGTTATTTTGTATATGTTTCTATAATGGATAAAAGGTATAGTATATTGTTATTATGAGTATTTGATTACTATAATGGGTAAAAAAGTCGAAGTATGTTGTTATTATGAATACGTTGCTATAATGGACAAAAAGTATAGTATGTTGTTATTATGGATTAAATTGATTGCTATAATGGATAAAAAAAACTCAAAGTAAGTTGTTATTATGAGTACGTTGATATAATGGACAAAAAGTATAGCATGTTATAATGAGTACTTTGATTGCTATAATGGATAAAAAATGAAAATATGTTGTTATTAAAGTACATTGCTATAATGGTTTTATTAATTATTTATGTTTGTCTTACCATTTTTAGGTAGAAAGATTGCGCAATGAAATGGCTAGCATGCGGGAAGCTGAAGCACAAAGGGAAGCACGAGATGCACAAAGGGAATTGGAAATGGAGGAGATGCGAAAAAAGCATGCCTTGCTTGAAGCACAAATGACGGATTTTTTCAAGCAAAACAATTTCTCCGGAAATCCACCACAAAGAAACTAGTTTATGTTTCTAATCTAAAATATTGGTAATCATATTTTGTGACACTTTTTAGTTATGTTCAAACAATTGGTAATCACATCCGAAGTATGATGTTTAATTAGGTATTTTGGAATACTAATTAGTGTCTTGTTAGACGGTTATTAAATATGGTAATCGTATGTGGTGTGATCATATTTTGTAACACTTCATCGTATTTCTTTTTTATGTATTCACTTCAGTTTACTTTTTGCATTTATGTGGATAAAAATTGGATTTTTTTTAATTATTTTTTCTTTTTAAAAAAATCATTTTACCGACGGAGTAGTGACTGAATAGTCACAAACGAAAAGTAAGAACATCCGTCAGAAATCCGTCACAAAAAACAATCCATCAGTAACCCGTTACTTATGATTCCGTCGGTAATCCGTCACTTACGGTTCTGTTGGTAAACCGTCACTTATTGTTCCGTCGGTAATCCGTCACTAAAACTATCCGTCGGTAATTAACGTTCCGTCGGTAATCCGTGACTAAAACTATCCGTCGGTAATCCGTTACAAAGAAGTTTCCGTCGGTAATCCGTCACAAACAGTATCCGTTGGTACTCCGTCGTTATTGCGTCGTTAATTTGGTCAAAGAGGTCCGACAAATGGACGTCGCTGTCCGTCGGAAATTCCATCGGTATTCCGTCACAAATAATTACCCACAGGGATTTTTACGACAGAACGAATTCCGTCGGAAAACTTGTTTAGCAACGGATTTCCGACGGATATGGCCGTCGGAAATCGTCTAGTTTTCTAGTAGTGATCATTCGACTCGTACTTGTTAGCCTACTAAATTTCATAATTTTGCTTGCTTGTTATTAAATTTCTTTTCATTTCATTTTTTTTTTTCAAAATGTCTGTCATATGAACCCAATTCCTATAGGGAGGTTTTTTTGTAATCCTTCTTGGTAGGATGTTATGGTTGATGAACTTCCTTCTCTTTATCAAAACATATTATTTAGTTCTCTTACCACCTGAAGACATATTATTGGCTGGAATGAGTCTGACATTATAATTAAATTTGACGGGTCCATTTATCACTACAAGGCTAATTTGCTACTAAGGGGTATTAAAAAAACATTTGTATTGGTTGAAAAAATGAGTTATGTGTGTACTATAATTGCGATTGCTTCTGTTTTTCGGTGAACATTTTATCAAATAGATGTCAAGAATCTATTCTTGAATGGTGTCATTCATGAAGAAGTTTACATGACAATTTTTATGTATTTCTTATCATGTGAAGTTTAACGGTTTCATAAAGCTCTTCATGGTCCTCGTGCTTGGTTTTAGAAATTATCCATGTTAAATGAACGCCTCTATTGATCATCTTCATAGTAATCATGATGGGAATCATTTTTCTATGAAAGGATTGAATAAAATACGTTAATTTTGATGGAGATTAGTGTTCATAGTGATAACAAACCCGATGATATCACTATAAATAATAGTGTCTTTTTGGGTTACATACAAGAGCAAAAATAAATAAGAACTGAAAAGATTTTTATATTAAGAACTTGTTTCGTTAATTAATTAGAAAATAAATGAATTTAGAATATTCCATAATGATTTGAAAAGTCAAGATAATTATAAATATATTTGGTAATTAAATTTAGGGTTTCAAATCATTTTCCTATGTAAAGAGGGGTCAAAATCCGGTTTTGGTACATGTGAAAAATATCTTTCTACCTCCAAAGTTCGGAACCTAAAGGAAAACCCTAGAATTGACGGAGCCCGTCCCCACATTGTGTTCAATCGCGATTCATTTTAATCGAGTCTTTCTGTTGTTGGTGTTCAAGGATGTTTCAAATTTGTGAAGTTTTTCGTAACACCTGCTTTCGGGTCATTTCTTAATTCAGGGTTGTGGGTCAAAATTTGATCATTAAAAGGCTTTAGGCTTATGGAAGTAAATCTTAGACCATACTGAAGGATTCGTAATGTTGGTTATTATATAAAACAAAAGTTGTTTCTTTTATTTTTATAAAAGAATGGGTGATTTTTATAAAAAGTACGGTAAAAATGATGTATATTTACTTAATTTGAATCATTTAAATTCAAATTATTAGCATAAAAAAATAATAACACATTACACGAAAGTTAGAATAATTCCTAATTATTTTCGTTAACGTTTGAGTGTTTAAGCCGAGTATAGAATCTGTCGCATTTTGTGATGAATTCACAAAAAATCTGTATATGTAACATTTCTTATGAATTTGTTATTTAGTATAAGGTTTATGAACTCAAATACATTGTGTTATGAATATTATTTATACCTAAATAATATAAAATTGAATTATCAAAATTTTAAGTTACTAACCCTAATTAGGGTTTGTATTCAATAATTGCAACAAGAGAGGTGCTTTGCATTATAACTCGTCAATAGTACATTAGTAACATTAGAGAATATTACATTTTTCCTAAAATTCTAATACGAGTTGAGTTGACCTGGTTGACTTTCGTTTACTTTGTTTGACTAAAATTGACGGTTGTCAGATAATGTATTTTTAGATTTACTCCAAAACACAATTTATTATTGTTTTTATACTAAAAAAAACAACATACATAAAAGCGACAAATATATTAAACAATACATTGTCGGTCAAAAAAAAAAATTGCAAAATTGGAACTAATTCTTAGTAGTACTTATCAACACATTGTGTCTTATTTTTAATATGATATGTTTCCGGAATAAATAACCGTTAAATTAAAACTAATCATTATCTGTCAAAAGTTAACTAATTGCCTAAAACTACTATTAACATATGTTGTTTGGCGTGGGTAAATAGCTAGTGTGTGTGTGTGTGTGTATATATATATATATGTGTGTGTGTGTGTGTCTATATATATATATATATATATATATATATATATATATATATATATATATATATATATATATATATATAAGGTTGTATAACTCGATACTCGGTACCTGTTCGGCCGACTGCCGAGTAGCGAGTACTCGAGAGAGTACTCAGGAGTACTTGTGTTATACTCGGATTTGGTAGTTCAAGTAATAATATTTTTAGGGAAATTATATATGTAAAAATAATAAGTTAAAGTCATAAATTGATTGAAATGTATAACAAAATTAGATACATGTAGATACACAAAAACAGAAAAACACACAATGGTCTGACTTCGTGATATATATATATATATATATATATATATATATATATATATATATATATATATATATATATATATATATATATATATATATGGGAAAAGTGAATATACCCTTAAGGGTATATAAGCTTAGGTACCTAAAGTCACCATACTATGTTGTTTGTATCATATGTATACATTGTAATTGTCAAATGTTCTTATAATTCAACTTCTAACTTGATTTACTTCTAAGATTTTTATAAATTTCACATTTATCTTACTCTTATATAATTTTCATTTTCAACTCTAATATATATAACCTAATAGGTGTTCGGCAAAAAGAAGTGATATAAGAGGAAAACAATAGTGAAATTTCGAAAATATTCAAAGTAAATCAAGTTAAGGTTGAAGTTTAATAACATTATAATTAATATATCAAATAAAACAAATAATTATAATGGGTTTGGGTACCTAAGCTTATATACATACATATATATATATATAATTTAAGTGTGTAAAGTCTAAACTAATTGTCATTAAATATGTGGGCAAACTAATTGTAAATGTATAAATTACTGTAACCTTCTAATGTAAATTCAAAAAAATACGTTAACTATAACAATTGAACTCGGGACATGCCACCACAAAGCAGGTAGCCCCATTTTCAATTAGTCTATGATCATGTTTGTTTAAAATACAGACTACTTATATATAATTATTAACGTACACCTTTTTGGGGCCCCAATCCAATGATTGGCCTTGGACCGTCGCCCAGCTTGTCCACCCCCATAGGCCGGACCTGGTTAGGGGTGTCTAACTTTTAGATTTTGACTTATTACTAGTATGACGCCTTGATAAGTTACTCTTATCCAAACACCCGTTTTATTTTATAACGTTATAGATCCTTAATAAATTAAAAACAAAATTAAATAAGCTTAGCCAAACCCTCTTTACTTCTGGTCAAGGGTCAAGAGGATGCTTTGGTAAGAGAAATCCTACAAAAATATATACATGCTAATTATGGGTAAATATTAGAAAGGAGTGCTTAGAAAAATTGATACAACAATGTAAAAGAAAATGGAATAAACACGTAGATTAATATGTATTTTTAAGATCTAGAGATTAAAGATATACAACAGATGAAATGTCACAATCTTGTAGTATTTGCTTCCTTTTTTCCTACTGACAACTTCAAGTAAAACAAGAAACTACTGCCATCCACTTCGTGGAAGCACATTTTCTCAACCAAAAGTGGTAAACAATAATCATAGAAAAATAAATGAAAAACTTGTTATTACAATCTCTCATTTAACATGATAATTTCGACGAATTTATACCTAACTTAATTAATCAGGACTGCATATTATTTATAACGAAACAAATGAATAAAAAAGAAGTCAAAATGAAAACTGGTTTAAGGGGTCGAAGGACTTTAAAGTTGCCTAAACTAAACGAAAATCATAACTCTAAATCGATTTATTGAAAGAATTAGAGTATTATTCAGATAATCGGAAGTAATTTAGGAGTGAGTGGGCATCCGACCAAATTGATTACAACTGGAACCTAAACAAACCCTCATGTAATTACCCAAATTTTCATTTTTTTTTTCATTTTTAATTAATCAAACACAATTGCATAAATTATGAAATCCCAACACAATTGTTTTCAAATCCACATTCATTACAATTTTGTTTTAAAAATATCAGAGTCCCCAAACCATATCAGTGAAAGAGAGATAGAGTGCACACCGTGTAATCACGCATTGCCCTTGCCCTTGGGCTCATATGTACCTAAAACAAATCAACAACCTGTAAGCGAAATGCTTAGTGAGTTCCCCAGAACATACCACACACAATCCACGTACACATATCTTGTTAGCTATTAAAGCTACATATATCACATAAGTCATGCATACATAAAACCTGTAAGAATGCCATGAGCTACCCCATATGGTATGGTGAGAAGACTCACCTTGCCTGCTGAATGCGAAGCTGCTCTCCTAACAATCCATAACCTCCCATGATGAATAATAATATTAACCAATGTTAGCACTTTACTTCAAAGGGAAACCCCAAACCCTAAATCATTCCATTCCTTGATAATGGGCCCAAAGTCCATGTCCAAATCATTAATGGGCCTATTTGGCCCAATAAGGCCCAATCAATATATCCATGGCCCATAACAGATAAAATGGCTCATAATTCCCAGAATGCAACCAAGCCCAATAACCAAATGGGCCCAATAATTCAAAAGCCCAAAACAGATTCGACCCATCTAAGTTGTGTACACTCAGCGTACCATCATGGTATGCGCCACGTACTAGGGTTGAGACTTACGCACAACGTACACTGGGTTACGCTCAACGTACTACCAGATTAAGCACTTTCTCCATTAAGTGGTTAATACTCGATTCCTTTACGTCCAAAAGTTAGATCTAAGCTTGCTAAGACGTCCTAAGGCATAAAGTTGGCAACTTTATGCCTTTACATGCCACATATGCACCCAACACCACCATTAAGACCTTTTCAAGGTTCTTAACCCATGCATGAGGTCAAAACTCCCACCAAAACTCCATTTTTATGTTACTAAAGGACCAAGGGACCTCATATCTGTCATTCCCATCTTCTGGAGTTGCTTAACTCACAAATAGAGGTCCAAAACCAATTAAGGGGACAAAGCTAGAAAACCCTAGCTAGATCTAGAGATTTAAGTGGGAAGATCCAAGCTTTTTACCTCCAGGTGCTCCTCAAGGTCGTCTATATGCCAAATGACACTCCAAGTTTCCTTGACCACCTCCTTCTTCTTGGATGAACACTAAAAGGACCACAATTTCACTCTCGAGGCTCAAAATACACTCACAAAGGTATTAGGGCTTCCACGAACGTTTGAAGGTGGAGAGAGATGATGAGGATGAGGCTCAAGTGAGTTAAGGGCATTTAAATAGGTCACAAGTCCGCAAATTAGGGTTTGGACCCTCGGCACGTACGCCCAGCGTATGTCCAGCTCCCCCGAGACCATCCCTACATAGTACGCTAAGCATACATGAAACATCCCAAAAAAATGGTCCAAAAATTTCATTTTCA
Source organism: Lactuca saligna (assembly GCF_052625555.1). Taxonomy (NCBI): domain Eukaryota; kingdom Viridiplantae; phylum Streptophyta; class Magnoliopsida; order Asterales; family Asteraceae; genus Lactuca; species Lactuca saligna. The sequence continues at coordinate 142,191,448 of NC_136425.1, forward strand.
AAATCATTTAATAAACATAAACATCATCACCATAAGATCAAATCAAAGCTCATATGTCTAAAATGTCATAATATATGTTCAACATATCAAAACAACATACAAAAGATCAGAGTAATCTCCCAGGCTAAAGAACTATGGTGTGTGTCATGTCATCAACTCGAGCCCTTCCCCTTGCTAGCTGAAGTACCTGAAACCAAAATTGAAACTGTAAGTGCGAAGCTTAGTGAGCTCCCCCAAACTACCACATACCATACACTTAGGATATAACAAATAACATAACTATGGGACTACTCCTAATTGCATCAGGACGAATCCAGGCATCATACTCTTGCCCTACATCATGCTCACCTCGACATCCGACCGCATTGGGCATCGGGCTCACCCCGACATCAGGCTTACCCTGGCACATAGAAAACATAACATATATCATAAACATATAACCTAATCACATAATCTGCATCGGGCTTGCCCCGACATCGGACCGAAGCCCGAAATATATAACATATAACATATAAACTAGCATACATCAGGCTTGCCCTGGAACACATAACACATAACATTTAACATAATCACATATACTACATCGGGCTTGCCTGGCATCGGACCGGAGTCCGAAACATATAACACATAACATAACATGCATGAATCAAACAGACATCAAGTATACATAACTACTTCTCAGGACCGTCCCGACATCAAACCGAAGTCCGGAAACATATAAACTGTATCGGGCTATCCCCGACACCGAGCTCGTCCCGACATACTATGCTACTTAAATGTGCTGGAATTAGTGCCTTAGAACCGTTCCTACTGAAGGAAAACTCACCTCTTAAACTGCCTGTTGAATAACACGAGCAAAGATGATACGGTCTGCTGCTCCAACTACTCCCCGGCTATAATGACCAAATAAACATGTAGTCAGAAACTGATAACTCTACCACGGGTAAAATGACTATTTCACTCCTCTGATCCATTTTGGGCTATGACCTAGGCCCAATCCTTTCTAATCCTCTCTAAAACCCATTAAGTCCACAAATGGCCCCATTTTCTAAATTGGGCCCAACTCTTCAAATGGGTTTTCCTACCAGGCCCACTAATCCTTAGGCCCTTAACTAACTCCTAAAGGACTATCACAACCCATCACTACTATATCCAGGGATTAGCCCAACCAAAGGCCCAATAATGGAAATCCACTATCTGAGCGTACCCTGGACATACCTCTATGTACGTTGCGCGTACTTCTGAAAGGCTTGTACGTTGTGCGTACCGACGTGTATGCCAAGCGTACCCTCCTGTTAAGCACTTTTCTGCAAAACGCCTTAATCTCTTAAGACCATACATCCAAACTACAAATCTGAGTCCTATGCTTCGTCCTAACCCTTAAAGTTGATCACTTGGTGGCTTGCAACCCACTAAATGAGTCCAACACCAAAGATAACAATGATCTTTGATCAAAATGGCTATATCTCATGCATGAATTCATAAAAGCCTCAAAGCTTGCAACTTTATGGCTAAAGGAACTCATTGAGCTTCAAGGGTGGCAACCTTAAGCTCAAAATCGAAGTTGCTAGATCAAGATCCAATCTTTGGACCTAAAAAGGTCCAAATCTTCACAACCCTAGATCTAGAATTTGAGGAGGAAAGATAGGAGCTTTATACCTCCTCTTGTTGCCAAAAGGTGAGCGTGTTCCAGATCCTTGAGCTCAAGGTACTCAAGGGCTTCTTCTCCAACCTTTCCTTTCTTTTTCTAAGTCCTTCTTTGCCAAAATAAGCTCAAAAATATCAAACACACACACACAAGGAAGAGTATGAATGAGTTAGGGTTTCTCTGAGGGTGATGGACATGCGAGGAGGCCAAAGCGGAGGCTATAATGATGTATTTATAGGTCCTTAACCCTAAAATTAGGGTTTTGCATTTGGCCGTGTATGCTGGGCGTACCTCTTGGTATGATGGGCGTACATACCCGTGTCCCTCGAATCCAATGGCCATTACGCCCCGCGTACACCTGATTACGCCTGTTGTATGGCTTATGGGCGGCCCATCTTCACGACCCACTTCCTAAGCCCACTCCAAATGAATCCAATGTCCAAGTGATAGTCCAAAACAATTATTAACTCAATAAATTAAATAATACCTCGATGAATGGGTGTTACAGTACACTTGAGTACACCCAACACACTTAAAGAATAAATTATATAAAAAATGTAAATTCTTTGAGAGTTTCAAGCGATACCTGGTTTAGGGTGTTACACAGCAGTTTCTGGAATGTTGAAATCGGAACAGAACCGATATTAGTTCTTAAGATTTTGTAAAACCGGTTCCTATTCGGATTACCTAGTTTTTCAATTTTGAAAATTTCAATTCAAAATAAATATAAGGGTGTCAACTATCAAATATTGTAGTTAATCCTACTTGTATATATAATTCCATATATTCTTGTCAAAATTAGAATTCATAATTTTATAATGTAGCTGAATGATGGGTACTCTATTTAATTTAAACGAGTTTAAAAGAAAATAATCGATTCCTAGTTTACTCGTAGAACTTTAGAAGTATACGAGCTACAAAAAATAAAAATTATTTCAATTACATGTGTTAATAGCTAAGTGTAAAATAAGTAACTTATACTTATTATTAATCAAATAATTAATAATAAAGTCAAAGAGAAAATACGAATCCGATGCTTCAAAAAGGAAACGATAAATGCAAAAAGAAGGTTTTATAGATAAACAAAAAGGGATGCTTTTAAAATATTTAACTACAAATAAAAATGTTGATAATGAACAACAACAAACTAATGTTGATAATGAACAAGAACAAACTAATGTTGATAATAATGATCATGAACCATCTAATATTGAAAATGATAAAGAACCAACTAATATTGAAAATGATAACGAACAAACTAATATTGAAATTGATAACGAACAAACTAATAGTGAAAATGATAACGAACAAACTAATATTGAAATTGATAACGAACAAACTAATAGTGAAAATAATAACACACCTTTAAACATATATGATTCAAGTATATAGAATAATATTAGTACTAATTTAAGAGATTTAATAGTAGAAAAATGTCGTATTAAGATTTATGATTTTAAATTTCCAAAAGATCAACATTTAAGAAGCTTTATATCTCTTTATATGCAAAAGATACCAAATGGAGAAAAATATGAACGAACATGGTCGGTTTATTCCATAGATGTAGATAGAGTTTTTTTTTTTTTTTTTTTTTTTGTTGTTGTTGTAAATTATTTAATGTGAATACATTTGCATGTTTATTAGCACATAAAAATAATAATGATTAGAACAATATTTCTAGTATATTAAAAAGACACGAAACAAGTAACAGATACATTCTTAATATGAGGTCATGGATTGACTTAGAAACTAGATTAGTAAATAATAAAACAATTGACAATCAAATCCAAGAACAAATAAATAAAGAAAAGAAACATTAGAAAAATATGTTAATAATGATCATTGTTGTAGTAAAAACTTTAGGAAAAAATAATTTAGCATTTTGTAGAACAAATGAAAAGATATATGAAGAAAATAATGATAATTTTTTTTAACTATAATTGAAATGATTACTGAATTTGATCTTATTATGTAAGAACATATTAGGAGAATTAATAACAAAGAAATTCATAATCATTATCTTGGACAATATGTAAAATGAACTTATTAGTTTATTAGGAGAAGAAGTTAAAGTAAAATTATTAAAAAAGTAAAAGAGGCTAAATATTTTTCAATAATACTTGATTGCACTCCTGATACAAGTCATAAGGAACAAATGTCAATTATCTTGTAATGTATAGATCTTTCAACAACTTTAATTGAAATTAAGGAGTACATTCTAGGATTTTTAATTGTAGATAATACAACTGTTAAAGGCTTATATGATGCTATAGTTGATGAAATTAAAAATATAGGACTATATATAAATGATGTTAGGGGTCAAGGTTATGATAATTGATTAAATATGAAAGGAAAACATCAAGATGTACAAAAACTATTAACCCTAGAGCATTTCTACAATCCTTGTGGTTTTCATAGTTTAAATTTAGTAATTGGTAAGATGGCTAATTCCTGTGATAAAGCTAGTGAACTTTGGGAGTTAAACAATGTATATATTCGATATCTGCTTCATCAACTCAAAGGTGGGAAATATTACAAGATAATATATCAAACCTAACACTTAAATCATTATGGCAAACTCGTTAGGAAAGTAGGGTAGAAAGTGTAAAAAAAATTAGCTTTCAAGCACCACAATTAGGAAAAGCACTTTTGCAATTATCCAAAATTGTGGAGATCCAAAAATTAAAAGAGAAGCTAATCGTTTAGCTACATATGAACTTGAAAACTATGAATTTTTATTAGGAATGATTATTTGGTATGATGTTTTGTTTGCTATTAACATTATTAGTAAAAGCTTGCAATCAAATGATATGTGTATCAATGATTAGGGGTGTGCAAAAAAACCGCAAAACCGAAAAACTGAGCCGATCCGGCCAATCCGAAACCGAAAAAACCGTAACCGAAATAAACCGAAACAAAAAAAAACGAAACAAAAAAAACCGACTATCTACGGGTCGGTTTCGGTTTGGATATTTCAATATCCGCGGATACCCGAACCGAACCATCATTGGTATATATATATATATATATATATATATATATATATATATATATATATATATATATATATATATATATATATATATATATATATATATGAACTAGAATAAATAATAAGAATATTATTCCAGTTTCGTTCGACGCTTCCACACTCGATCAACATTTTTTTAAATTTATCCGTCCTACCGCATACAATCCAGTAATCCCATAGCCCAAACAAAGCTCAAACAATAGTTTAGAACTTTCATCACCTTTTATTGTTAATTTCATTAGTTATTATATAAATTATAATATATAATTACAACTTGATAACTTACTCATAGTTTATATTTTTTATTAATGATTTTGAGTTTTTGTATTTAGTGGGTACCCGTGAACCGAACCGTGGTTACCCGCCTTCATCCGGTTCGGTTTCGGTTAGTGCATGTTAGGTACCCGCCCCGTGGTCACGGTTCATAATTTTTTTATTATCCGAGCCGAACCGCCCCGTAAACACCCCTATCAATGATGTTATAGGTCGACTAAATAGACTTTTGTGTTTCTTTGAAGAATATAGATAAAACGGATTTGAAATGACTTTAGATTATGCAAAAGATTTGGCTTTAGAAATGAACGTAAAAACTGAATTTCGTGAAAAACGTATCATTCAAAGAAATAGACGATATGATGAAAATGTTGCTAATGAAACTATTAAAACTCTCGTTCAGTTATTTAAAACTTATTACTTTTTATATATAGTAGATAAAGTTATTACTTCACTTAAAAGTAAATTTGAGCAATTTAACGACTTCAAAAATATTATTGGTTTTCTATTTAGTATAGAAAAATTAAAGACAAAATTGCAAGCATGGTCTTTGTGGTATGTCAAAACTAGCAAGTTTGATTCAAACAAGTTTGGACTTGCAAGGGTGGTCTAAAATTTTCATTTTGTTGGGAGTTTGGTCTAAAATGTTTTATACGTTTTTATAATGACGAATTTGCCCTTGGTATTTTCCCTTTTCAATTATTTTTTTACAAAAATCAAAAAGGAAAAAAATACATCTCTCTCTCTCTCACACACACACACACACACACACTCTCTCTCTCTCTCTCTTTATATATATATATATATATATATATATATATATATATATATATATATATATATATATATATATATATATATATATATATATATAAAAGAGTAAGTTCATGCGAAAATATAAATATCCTGCAAAAACGCGAAAACAGCTTTTATCTTATGAAAATTAGATACATGTACTATAAAAAAATAATTTTATTAGCAATAAATTAAAGATAGTAAGTTTACATTAGATGGTGTTATGATAATATATATATATATATATATATATATATATATATATATATATATATATATATATATATTAGTCATAATGTTTCTCTGTACCATCTGATGATCCCAACAACCACCGACGGAGGTGATGACTGAGGAACTCCACCTTTGAACGTCGATGGCGACTAAGGAACTCCACCTCTGATCAGATTCCCACACCATCATCCTCTATCTCTTTCTTTATACATTACCATCTCAGATCAGTTTCCGAACCCTAACATCGCTACCCTTCTCATTGGTCTATTTTATGAATGTCAATTGCGACGAAGGGTTATGAAGACAACGCTAGGGTTTGATTCTGGTGAAGAAAGATAATTATGGATCTGGAAACACAAAGAACAAAAGAGACGTGTTCGTTATAAGTCTAGAAAGACGATTCCGGCGCCCGGAGAAGATGGATCAAGAATGGCGGAGCACGATTCCGACGTCCATCAGCGAGCAGGGCAGTAACGACTCTAGGGTTTTTGCATATCTTGAATAATTCAAACGGTTGTGTGTTTATTCCTTTTCATGTTCATCAGTGTGGGTTACAACTCCATATTCTTGTCAATTTCTAGATTTTATATATTAGAAGGTTAGAGTTTTACATATCTCTAATTGGTTCGTTTGATTTTACAAATCTTATAATTAGGTGTTGTTGTGGGTTTACAAATCTGATTGTTATTCTTGCTTTAGAAATCTGATCGATGAGGTGTCCTGTATTGTTTGTGTGTCAGGTTTGATTTACATATGTTTATGAAAAACTGAGATTGGTTGTTGTATATGTGTGTTTGTGTTGAAGTTGGTTCAAATCTTCCTCTAGCTCCCAGATTTTCATCTTGAGTTTGAGTTGTATATCTGGAAAATTTTGTATGACTAAATCATATGGTAGTTACCGGTGGTAGTGACAACGATGGTAACCAGTGGTTTGATTTCGTTGAACAGTAGTGGACTGGTCGTGGTGGTGTCGGCCTTGTGAAGTATGCATTTTATGAGAGAGAGAGAGAGAGGGTGGAGTGAGATTTTTTACTTTTACTTTTTTGTTTTTTGTAATAATTTAAAAAAAAACCAAGGGAAAATATGTTTTTAAAAAGGTTTTGAAAATTTTGGACTAAACTCGCAACGAAATGAAACTTTTAGACCATCCTTGCGAGTCGAAACTTGCTAGTTTTGACATACCACATGTACCATTTTTGCAATTTTGTCAAAATTAAAATCATTTGATGAAAATACTTTAAAATAACATTATTTAAATTTTGAAAAATCTTTAAAGCATAAGATAGCTTAGATATTGATGGTTTAGATTTATTTCATGAACTAAACTTTTAAGATATATTGTACATTTAGAACGTGATACAATTATTAATATACTTAATTACATTATAAAGTTTAGTTATTTTGCCAAATGCATATGTTGCCTATAGGATTATGTTAACTATTCCTGTAACCGTTACTAAAGAAGTTTTTCTAAATTAAAACTGTTAACAAATTATTTAAGATCTACCATGTCACAAAAAAGATTAAATGGATTAGCCATTTTGTCAATTGAAAAACATTTAGTAAAATAAAATGATTATGAAAATTTCATTAAAGAATTTGCAGCTTAAAAGGCTAGAAAAATTAATTTTATCCAATAAAATATATTCACAAAAAAACATATACATAATTTTTTTTTATCTCTGCTATTTGTAAACTTTTTAGTTTATTATTATCGGTTTCAAGCTCAGATAAATGAGGATGATTTATAACATTAAGCACAGTAAATATCAAAGGACCTCAACTTTTTGGTTCGTTTAGAACCCCAAACTGGTTGAACCGACCATACGCATAACATGTGTGCATGGAATGATGGAAATATGTAAGAAACTATCTTTTGATTATATTTGGACGTCTTGATTAACTGATATGTAGGAAATTATTATTAACATTTTAAAATTTATAATTGAACTTTATACATATTCTTAAGATACATTACGAAGTTGCTATATAAAAAAGACGGGTACCTAGAAGGAAAAAGTTCCAAGCAATTAAGAATCGGAATCAAAACGTGTATGCATCGGTTCCAAATTTTATTAATTGGAACCAATATAACTCACATAGTTCTGGTTTCAGCGTTAACGTCCAAACGGATTACCCAATGTTGACGCACACCCTAGGAGGTATGCAAAACTCGATCAAAAGCAACAAAACTGAAAAAGTGAACCGGAACCGCTAATATTAGTTTCAATTTTGGTTTTCAAGTTCTTAAAAACCGGATCTTTGGTCTAGAGTTTGTTTTTCATTTTTCGTTAAAATCAAGGACAAACCAATCTTTTAAAAAAATTGATACTTGATATAATGTCATTTATTAATAACTAGAAATTGTATACTCCTTAATTCGCGAGGCAAGCAAGTGTGTTCATCTATTATTGATGTATGTTTGCTTTTGGGGACTTTTTGGTTCATAATGTTATTGTACTAGGATTACATGATCAACTCCAAATTATATCTTCTTATGAAAACATATTATATGTAACCAAAATCATATTAGGAAACTTTCATAAAAATAAGTATGAAAACATATACAAAATTTACGTTGAAAGGTAAATACGCTTGAATTTACAACACACATACAAATAAATAAGTTTTTTTTTTCTTTAACAAACGAAAGTTTAAATACCAAAATCACATTTAATATGACCCGATTCATATGTAAGATAAACTTAGAAATATAGACAATCGAATTTATATATAATATGAGGATAAACACAAATGTTTAGAAAACAAAATAGTAAAAGTGATATTTTATAATGTTTAAAATCAAAAGGTGAAAGTGATATTTCTAAACATAGAAGAGTAGAAGAGTAGAAAGTACCATTTTATAAATTACAGAAAAAGTATTTTACCAAATAGATGGTGCAAATTGTGGAAAAATCCACATGCATTACCTTTTAATATGTATTAAATTACCACGCTTTATAGGGAGTGTAATCTTCAATTTTTCTTTGAGTTTTCTATTACGCAGGAACAATTTTATAAACTTTTTAAACATATCCACTATTTTTATAATCTATAAACTTTCTATTATGTACTGACATTTTTGTAATTATTTAAACATGTAAAAAATCTATATATAGACAATTTTGGAAAATAGATTTAACAATGTAATTAACTTTTCAGTTTGTTCACATCTGGGTAACTATATTTTTTTTTATACATATTTAGGTAACAAACTTTTTGGAAGTGTTTACATATAACCATTATGACCGGCTGTAGCAGGTTATGTCCGGTCATAACCAGTCATAATAGTCATATGTGAACACTTCCAAAAAGTTTGTTACCCAGATGTATACAAAAAAAGATAGTTACCCAGATGTGAACAAACTGAAAGGGTAATAATAAAATACACGAATGGTCCTGTAGTTTGGGTAATTTGTGCGTTTGGTTCATAACTTATTTTTTTAACTTAGATGATCCATCCTATTTATTTTTGCTGTGTATTTGGTCTTTGTTTTACCTCAAAAGACTATTGTATCCTTTTTATTTTTAATTTTTTTTTCTTATTTATGTATGTATTTTTTTATATTACAAAAATTTAATACACCCGACATATCTGTATCTCTTCACCCTAAACTTGAAACCACTTTTGAGAAATTTAAATTGGGTCCCACAATAATCTTTTGAGGTAGGACAGGGATCAAATGCACAACAAAAATAAATAGTAGGGATCATCTAAGTTAAAAAATAAGTTATGGATCAAACGGACAAATTACCCAAACTACAGGGACCATTCGTGTATTTTACTGTTACCTTTTCAGTTTGTTCAGGGTAACTATTTTTTTTGTACACATTTAGGTAACAAATTTTTTTGGAAGTGTTCACATATGACCATTTAACCTGCTATAGCCGGTCATAATGGTTATATGTGAACACTTTCAAAAAGTTCATTACCTAGATGTGTACAAAAAAAATAGTTACCAAGATGTGAACAAACCGAAAAGTTAATTACCTTATTAAGTTTATTCCCCGACAATTTTTTATAAAATTTCAGGATAATTTTTGTAATTTATTTTCTATATTGTGGCAAAAGTTTGATAACCAAAAACTCTGTGCCTAAGTCCTAAAACAAAAAGGTTTGTGGCCAAATACTAAAATAAAAAGTTTAATGTTCCTACTAAGGTAGTTTTTATTCTATATTATATAATAATTATACAATTAGATTACCCAATGTTATATGTTGGTTCATGGTCCCGGTTTGACTCAAACAACACCATGCTAAACTGGTTTAGTTTCGAAACCAATGGTTTGAAAGTGAACTAGTTTCCATCAACTAAACCAATTTATTATATTATTTTGTATGTTTGGATTACACCCCATGCACACCCGTAATGATTTGGAGTTTAATAATATTTTTAATTTAATAAATATTTATAAACTAAAAGAAAAGCATTTAACAGTCAACTCGCTAAAAATTAAGCGAGTTACGTGTTAATAGATTATATAGTAAATATATTTGTCCTTACGAAAGGAAGAAGATTCTGTTAAAAAGGGAAAATGGTGGAATTGCAATAGGAGCAAGTCACATCAAGAATGCAGAAAAGTTAGTGAAAATGCAAGAACCATACCAGCTTTTTAATGCTTGCACTCCAAATCAAAAATATCAATAAATGAAAACGACATTCCACCATCCTTAATATCAATAATTTATTTTTTCGTATTATCCCTACCGTATCATCAAAAATCTTATATCTGAAATATTGGTTCCAAGTCTGATCAATATTTATATTTTATAGGCCTACAACGTGATCAGTCAGATTCGACAACAATCAAAATAGTTGATCGTTTAGTATGGACAGAAACAAACAACCATACCGGACGAGTGGTATATGTATAATGGAACATGAATTAAGCGGCAAAAGAGTATCCGACTATTAGTAGAGACAATATATATATATATATATATATATATATATATATATATATATATATATATATATATATATATATATATATATATATATATATATATATATATATATATATATATATATATCACCCATTCTTCAAGAATGGCCTTGTTTGCAAGTTGTTATTTAAAGTTGTAATTTGCGGGTTTAGGGCATAGTCTCGCTGGGTATAAATGGAGAAGAGCGATTTCGGCACATGTCTGGCATGGAGCATAGCGCTTATTTGTCGGCACAACGCCCTAACTGTCAACTAAAAACCTAATTTATTGGACTTAGGGCCATATTTAATGGCTCCCACTTCTAGGGTTTCTCCCCTCATCAACCTCCATCATCCATAAGAGAAACGCCGTTTTTGTGTGATCTTTGTTCATTATTGTGATTAAAGTGACTTTCGTTGAGGAGAAGACCCTTTGGTGCATTATGGACTTTATCCCAAGGTAGATATATGATGAGTTTTGGTCATAAGACATCCTATGTGCTCATACAAACCCTAATGCTTGGATCTAGGTTTCTCTATTGTACATGCTTTGAATCCAAGACTATAAACCCTAATTCTAGCATTCAAGTGATCATATTAACATGAGAATAGGTTTATAATCTTACCTTGATTGTTATGTAGCAATAACAATCCCAAATCTCTTTGAATTGACTTTGGAAGGCTTAGAGTCACAATTGTCACTCCTCTAATGGCTTACAAACACCAAGAGCAAATGGAGAAGATATGAGGAGAGATAGGAGGTATTGAATTCGTCCCTAAGAAGCCTTGGGAAGGTCTTACACGAATTCATGAGCCAAGGGGGTTTATATAGGTGTACAGATAGGGTTTCAGTCATTATCCTTATCTAGTTGCTTGCTTACCAAGCAACCCATAAGATAATCCTTGAATCCTTATCATAGTCGAATTCTAAGGCATTATCACCTTAAATTCGTTCATCCTATACTTAGGATAATCCTTACCTTATTTTGTAACTATCACATAATTACAATTCAGCCCCTCTAGTTTAATTAATTACACCTGATCACAAAATTAATTCCTAATTAATTATTGACTAATATTAATTAAACAAATATGATTTCACCTTTAATATATTATTCTTATAACATATTAATAAATCATAATAACCTCTCTTTCTATTTATTTCTCCAATCAAGTTGCTTTGGTGAAGGCAACCCAAAATGACCATGCACCATCGGGTCAAGTACATACCAAAATAGTTATGGACTTAGACACTAATCCAACAGTCTCCCACTTAGATAAGTCTAATAACTATTCTGCGTATGACTTCAGATCCTGATTTGCAATCGTAGCTTTCCAAAGCCGCTGTCAACTCTGATCCTATCAGATACGCGTGTCCTTAGATAAGGGATCATATATTCCTCCATTCTAGATATTGTATGAGACATGATTTCTAATCATTCTCTTTGTACTATTTCTCGATTCCCGATTTATGACGACTGACTAATTGAACAAATCAAATTAGCCCTTGCCCGGCCGAGCATTTACGTTTGTCATCACTAAACCATCGAGGGGCCCAAAGATATCACTTTTATCCTACTTGGGATAAAAGGAACGGATAAACTTTGATACAATGTTCGCTTGCACTTACTCACCGAATCACACACAATATTATGTTTTATCACACCAAGTTACTAGTGCGTTTTCATATTATCAATATGCAACCGATTAGCAAGATACAACTCACACATCTCGGTTTCAAGAATATAAGATGTTATCGTCTCACCAATCACCCGTGATACAATTCATGGAGTGATCCAAGTGAGCGTGGGTTTAATCCAATGCTCAAATTCATATTCATAAGCACTCATGAACATTGCAGCAAACATTTGCTTATGTCTAATACTCTTTTAGACAATCCACACACCAATTCATGACAGTCTTCATTCATATCTACTTCCAACATATGAACGACTGTGGCCCGTTTGAATAATTCGATTATTCTTAATAAACTCAATTATTCTGGAAGTCAAAACATGCAAAGTGAAACACAAGAATAATACTAATCCCATATGGCCTCAACCCTTTGAGTATAAATAAAACTCATTTTTATTTATCACCATATCGATTACTCATTATTTGTTATTTCGGGTAATCAACTTCTTACTTGAATTTCTACACTTATCCCATGCTCATAGCATGCACACAATGTTTACTTATGGTTCTTACTTTTTGAAATAGATCAAATTGAACACATTTCCAATCATTCTCATTTCACAACTCCAAATCCTTTTTCATAAGTGAAACAATATCAAATTCTTGCTACTTATAGAATATGCTAGATTCTAACATTCTATGCAACAATTCTTTCGTAATATCATTGCACCAAAGTCACAAAGACTATTGCCAATGATATTACAAAGTCCTCTATCGGAGATTGTTACAAGACGATTCCTTAGATACGATGTCTCTCACTCAAAGTACATTCCTTTGAACATCCTTTTGCATAAAGGTTTATAATCTAGTCATAGATTTTTCAATATTCAATTTCCAATATGGACACGCTTCCATATTTTCCATATGACAACTTATTCTTAATAGAATCTTATTTATTCATAATAATGTCGATATGGTCCATTCAATACCATGCTTCCAACTACTCACAAACAACCAATCCTCATCGAACTTTGGATTGTCCTTTGATAGTTGTTTAACTATTTTAGTCAAAACCAATTCTAGTCCCTTTTTCCTCTAAATGCGCTAGACATTTGGAAAATTTTAGAATGGTCAAATATTAAAGCATTTGCAATCGATCCTATACCCGAAACGTATGGGACACGACGCATCATGTTTTATTTGCTATGTTCTCAAAATTCGAATTGTGAAGAGGAGTGTCGTAATCATAATCGAAATTTTAAGAACACACTATGTACCTTTGACTAAATTTATTAACATTTCTCAACCTAAGCCTTTAGATTTGAAATGAAGCATAATATTCTCTCCCTTAATTATAGCAAAACAACTATTCCATCCTTACAACTTTGCAAAGAATGACTCTTGTTTTCTATAATTAATATTGCCAACTTGCAATACTTTCCATAATAATCATACAATCATAACTTTTATGCTCCCACTATCATGATGATTACTATAAAATATAACACTTATGCTCCCACTAGCTTCGACATGTATTCATAAACATCTTAACTTTCAGAAAAATAATACCTATTGAATTTCTTAAGTCCATGTTTCTAATACTTAATGCTTTGATTATCTTTTATCAAGGCCTCTTAAGCTTATACACTTTTGCTTTAGATAGTTCATATGTGTGTCTAAACTATTAAGACTAATTGCCAAACCTCACAATCCAAATCATGGAAAGGGATACCGTAACCATAATTGAATTCGAGAATGCTACTTTACAATCACTATCTTCTTAAAATCTTTCTTAGTGAAAGCATTTCCTCACAATCATTTTCATGAAGGAGGAAATCTTATGACACTTAGATTTTAATGGTGTATATGTTCCTATCCATGTGAATTTGTTAAAACCAGAGTTTACGAAAAATTCAAACTCATATGGACCGAACTTTCTTAATCTTGATTTCTTGCCACATAGTAGCATAGCTGCCCACCATGTCTTCCAAGTAGTTAAGCAGCTCACCTTTTCCTATCAATGTACCTTTCATTGATTAAGGTGCCTTGCCTTTTATGCGTTCAAAATGAGAACTCATAGGACTCACATGCATAATTAACTCAATTGGAACAGCACATAATCAAAATATTGTCAACACGATAAGTTGTAAACCTCAACTCGTGTGCTAGTGATGATCGATAAGGTTTATTTGATTTTTTCTTGAAACCTTTCAAGACCATTAAGACTCCCACTGACTCCTTGACATATAAGATTCTCTTGTCAATAAACATTTGTTGACAACCAAATATTCAAGAGTTAGTGTAGCTTTTATCAAAACACTTCATAAATTGGTCCTAGTTGGCCTTTGTCTTATCCAAGACATCACAACTTTCCACATTTGATGAATGTTATAAACCTTTAATACTTTTCACTCATTGTCACAATCTTAACTTTAAGACTTGTTATTGGAACGAAGTATGATAGACTTCTTGATTTAACCATTTCTTCAATCCTTGATTCCTTTTCTTAAACATACAATTGTACTAAGAATCACTTAGAGGATCAATTGAGATATGGTTCTTAATCATTAAGATCTATCATAAAGCATAAAAGCTACTCTCCCTTCTTCTTAGAATGGAGAAACTTTTATTTTTTCTGCCTACTTGATTCTTCTTATTCGTTATACTATTGATTTAAACCTTTTTAATCAATTCCGAATTACACTTAATCTTATAAGTATAATCATATTTACTAACCTTTTAGTAAATTATGATGAATGTCTTGTTACTATTATGGTGGACTTTGACCATTACAAAACTTTGTGTACTCGATCTCCTAGTCCTTCACTTGACACTTTGTCAATGAATTAGTCTAATTTCCAAATATGAAATTTCTCATTCATCATGCAACCAAGTTGTGTGATTCTAAATTTCTGTCCAATTGAAATTTGGGCGATGAGAAACTCTCCCTATTTGGTAAATTCTCGACATTTCCATAAGTAACATAACTAAGAATCATATCCATTCGTTGTAGAAATATGCAAACATCATTTTTCATAACGATTTCATTGCAAGGAAGTAAACAAATAAATCAATAAGTCAAAATTTATTTTATTTATAAAAGCAGCGGAAAAACATTTATCCTTACAATGCAAAATCTATTGAAAACTATGTAAAAGGAAAATTTCTAACAACTCTATCATAACTATCTAAGCTCAAAATCCAATCTTCAAGTCCATGCGATCGAGATCCATCTCTTGTGATTAGATTCATCTTGCTCTCTTATCAAGCTTCCTTTCTTTTCACCGATCCTGCAAAACATTCAAATGCAATCTTATCACATAATGTATTAAGAATCAATGAATAGGAACTTAACGGAGTTAGATAGTGGATTTTACTTGAAGCGTAGTCATACTTTTAACTCTCCCATCTCTTAGATCTCTTAGGTAAATAGGGCAACTTCGTCTCTAATGCCCCTTCTCTTGGCAATAAAAGCAAATTGACTCACATGGAACTACTTCAGACATCGCCTTTCTCTTATGATCAAACTTTTTGATCGTTGCATGTCTTTCATTGCCATTGTCTATATCCATAGAGGTCTTGAAGGCAGATTCACCAATCAACTTTGCTTTTTCTATTCTGCCAAACCATTGCTGATTCAGCAACAATAAGCATATAGGTGAGATCAATAAGGGTCACGTCGTGGTTCATCATATAGTACTCTCTTACGAACTCACTATACGAGTTAGGAAGTGACTGAAGAACCCAATCAACAACCATCTCTTCACCGACAACGGATCCCATCATTCTTAACCTATCAATGTGTGACTTCATCCATAAGACGTGTGCACACACCGACTTTCCTTCTTTATGTTTACTTGCCAAAAGGGATTGAGTGATATTGAACCTTTCAATTTTACAATCTTGTGGGTTAGGGAGAATAATTGGAGGAGGAGGAGGAAGTGAAGCATGATTTCTTGTTCCTCGATCGAATCGTGGAATATCATCTTCATGTGGAATGCTTGTTCCATGGGATTTGGGAAGACCATAGTTGTCGAACTTTGACATCTACAAAACGGGATAAAACAAATTCAAGTTAGTTGATTGATTGATTGAGTCCTTAGTAAATCACCCAAATGAGATACTAAGGCTAGGACCCAACACAATACGCTACAACCTAGAAAAGGGATGCCGTAATCTAGTTGCACAATATTTGAAGGTAAGTGAATGAAGATTCACTAATTTCCACCATGAAAAACGAAAAAGAAATTTAAGTTTTAAATCTATGAAAACTCCTAGATCCTTTGAGATTCATTGAACATTTCAATGGCATGTTTAAATCTCTATATGCCCCTCTTGTTTGTGACTGGGATGCCGAGGATCACAAAGCGGGTGTGAATAACCATGCAAAGTTAAATGGTGCCCTCACATGTTACAGTCACCTTTTCGATGTGCCGGTAAACCATACACGCTCCACCGAACTATGACAAACATTGAGTCACCCTTTGCTACCTTTGCTTAGAACCATTTAGTGTGCTGGTAAACCACACACACTCCACTAACGTCTTCGCAAGGGCACAAAGTGTAATTTCATGAAATTGCATCAATTCACTTTTGCCTAAGTAACTAAGATTGGGAATTTGCAAAACATTTAGTTACTTTGTATTTCATTATACTTATAATGGAAGGTTTCGTCCTATCCTACCCGTTCGGCTAACAACCCTCCACTAGTCAAGAGTGCGGTGGGTAATAGTGGATACCCATTCAATCGCTATATTATAGGCAATTTCCTTAAACACCCCTTATAGACCAGCTTTGTGAATGAGGCCTACTAACGGTAAGACTGACTTTTACTCATACATATATATATATATATATATATATATATATATATATATATATATATAATGTTATAATTTTAATGTTATATATAGTATAGGGTGCATTTTACATTTTTAAAATATTAGGTGATCAAATTTAACAATTATACTTTTAATTCAATTAAATTGTAAACCTAAACTTTTATGGATTTATTAAATCTCTTTTAATTATACACCTTAACCAATTAATAAAACCATAAGGGAGTGATTTGAAGTTTTCAAAACATTACTAGGGTTTTAGAATTTAACATTCCTAATCAACTTTTAATCAACTTTTAAATTCCAAAACTTGAGGGCAAGTTTTGAAACCTTTTTCAAAACATTAGGGTTTTAACTATTTAAATTTCAAAACTTCAAAACTTTTGGGTTCAAATTTAAACTATAAAACCTAAAGGGGAAAATATGAAACTTTTCATAACAACAAGGATCAAATAACAAATAATTTTAAATTAACATTTAATCACATAATTATCCATATTTGATTTATTTAATGATTTCTTGCAAAACAATTTATCAATTTACTCAAAATAATTAATCAATTATCTTATAAGGAAACAATTATCTTATTAATTGATAAATATCTTCATTTAGATCAAAAATATAGTCAAATATATCATATAATCGGATTAATATTGATCTAACATGATAAGGTAACTATCCATATGCAAAAACAGCAAGAAATCCCGAGATAAGCACTATCTGACGAGTTGACTCGTCGAGTCAAGCCTGGACTCGTCGAGTCACCCTGGACTCGGCGAGTTCAACTATGGACTCGGCGAGTCCAACCTCTAGAACACCAAAAAAAAAACGAATTTTTTAGATATACAATGCATCAATACAATTGAAACCAAGCTAGGCTCTGATACCACTGATGGGTTTTGGTCATAAGACATCCTATGTCCTCATACAAACCCTAATGCTTGGATCTAGGTTTCTCTATTGTACATGCTTTGAATCCAAGACTATAAACCCTGATTCTAGCATTCAAGTGATCATATTAACATGAGAATAGGTTTATAATCTTACCTTGATTGTTATGTAGCAATAACAATCCCAAATCTCCTTGAATTGACTATGGAAGGCTTAGCGTCACAATTGTCACTCCTCTAATGGCTTACAAAAACCAAGAGCAAATGGAGAAGATATAAGGAGAGATAGGAGGTATTGAATTCGTCCCTAAGAAGCCGTGGGAAGGTCTTACACGAATTCATGAGCCAAGGGGGTTTATATAGGTGTACAGATAGGGTTTCAGTCATTATCCTTATCTAGTTGCTTGCTTACCAAGCAACCCATAAGATAATCCTTGAATCGTTATCATAGTCGAATTCTAAGGCATTATCACCTTAAATTCGTTCATCCTATACTTAGGATAATCCTTACCTTATTTTGTAACTATCACATAATTACAATTCAGCCCCTCTAGTTTAATTAATTACACTTGATCACAAAATTAATTCCTAATTAATTATTGACCAATATTAATTAAACAAATATGATTTCACCTTTAATATATTATTCTTATAACATATTAATAAATCATAATAACCTCTCTCTATATTTATTTCTCCAATCAAGTTGCTTTGGTGAAGGCAACCCAAAAGGACCATGCACCATCGGGTCAAGTACATACCAAAATAGTTATGGACTTAGACACTAAGCCAACAATATAGTCTTTCTAACTTATTCTAAACCTTTGTAAGTTAAAATGTCTTTGCGCTTATGTTTCCTTTCGATAAATCTAGACTTTTGGTGTGATTTTGGCCCTTTTAGCCCTTTAGACACGAGGTTCTTAGATTTTGAGCAACTCCAGAACCTTGGAATGGATTTGAGTAGTCTTATGGCCCTTTGAGAGTAGAAAATGTTGTTTGCATGGGCTTCGTTGAGCCAGACACAAGTTCGTCGCACTTTTAAGTTTCTAGATAGTTAGGGTTTGAATTTTAGGTTAAGTGAGTCATGTGAATGGATAAAGTTGGAAACTTTATCCATTAAGTCACTTAGAAGATCCATATATGAGGTTAATGTAACAACCGTATCATCAAGTTCGATTCCATTTTAATTTTATGCCATTTATACCCCGAAAAAAGGGCATGCGCCGGGGGGGGGGGGGGGATGTTTGGACCCTTTGGATTATTGGTCAAATAAAGCGGGATCTAGCCTAGGAAGGGTAAAATGGTATTTTACCCCGAAAAAAGAGAGTAACCATGGGCTAAGACCCATGAGTGTGGATTATTATCTTAATTTCTAATTAGAGCCTTGTTATGTATATGATTAGTGTGGGTGTGAGATTTGTTTGTCTTTAGATTGAGGTGAGTTTTCTCACTATACATGTGGGTCGAAGGAAACAATATCGGCCTACTAGATTGTATTATATGTGATGTTAGCTTTCTTTGCAACTCTTGCATGTGTATGCAGGGATGGCCCCTTTTTATTTGTATGTTGGGCTAAGCACATTTTCATGTTGGGCGGGGCCCATGATGTATGTTGGATGGGGCCCATTATGTATGCTGGGCGAGGGCCGATTGTATGTTGGGTGGGGCCCGTTATGATAGGCGGGGCCCAAGATTATGTTTGGTTATGTGGTATTTTAGGTAAGTCACTAGGCTGTGTGCTTATGGTTTTGTGCTTAACATTTCAGGTACTTTTGGTTTGAAAGGGAAGGGCTCAGCGTGATTGCACAATATTCCCTTTTATTTTATTCCGCATAGACATTTGATTTTACCATAAGTCCCACTATCAAATATGAATCTAATAAACATCCTAAGTGATAAAGTCTCAAACTTTATGCATTTGCATGGCTTAAAAGAGCATAATATTAAACCCTAAGTCTAAAACACACTCCACTTCTCAAAAGCTCATGTATGGATGTATGAGATTGACCAAGTTTCCAATTTGATTACTCCACAAGCTCAGAAATGACTAGAAAAGATACGCATGAGGTTTGGAGTAGCTCATACTCAATAGGACCAGAGTCAAGGGACAAAAGCTCATAAAATCCATATGCTAACTAGTTCTATCAAAGGAACCATCAAGGTGCGGGCGCAACGGAAGCATGGTCGGCCAAGAACCCACTAGTCCCAGGATTGAAATATGGCTTTGATACCAACTTGTAACATGCAAAAACAGTGGTAAAATTTTAATTTTCCAAACACCCAAAAATACAACCAAATTGTTCCAAATCAACCATGGTATAAATATTGTCAACATCAGAGTAAAATCAAATATCTATGCTGAATAAAATCAAGGGGAATGTGGTGTGATCACGTCGGGCCCTTCCCTTTTGAAATGAAAGTATCTGAATTTTTAAACCACAAAACCCTAAGCACAAAGCCTAGTGAGTTCCCCAAAATACCACATAACCATACATAATCTTGGGCCCCACCCCCATGTCGGGCTCACCCCATCATAATGGACCCTACCTAACATCTAATCAGGCCTCGACCAATATATATAATGGGCCCTAATCAACATACATAATGGGCCCATCCCCAGATACACCTGCAAGTGTCACAAAGACATCTAGCATGCTACATAACATAATCTAGTGGGCCGACATTCGTGCCTTCGACCAACAAGTATGTGACAAGACTCGCCTCAATTTAAAGACTTACAAATCTCACACTTGAAATGCCGATGCATGAACTCCCCACAATAATCATATACAAAACAAGGCCCTAATTAGCAATTTCGATAATAATCCACACACAAGGGTCTTAGTGTGTGATTACTCTCTTTTTTAGGGGGTACAAGACCATTTTACCCTTTCCACCCACTCTATTTGACCAATAATCCAGATTGTCAAAACCCCCTTTTCTGGTGCTATGCCTTGCGTAATACTATACTCTATGCCTAGCATAGAGCCTAGATGACAATCAAGGAAAATTCAGGCTACACCACGCATAGCCTAGATTACGCTTCGCTTAGAACGCAATTTATCAACTTTTCATTAATTTCTTATTACATAATGTAAAAACGTCCCACTCTCAAATATGGATCTAATAAAGATCCTAAGTGATAAAGTGTAAGAGTTTATGCCGTTGCATGGCTTAAAAGAGCACAATATCAAACCCTAAGTCCAAAACACACTCCATTGCTCTAAAGATAATGCATTGATTGATGCAATGACCAAGACCCCCTTTTTACGACTCCACAAGCTCAGAAATGACTAGAAATGATAAACATGAGGTATAGAGTAGCTCATATTCATTAGGACCTAGGTCAAGGGACAAAAGCTCATAAAACCCAGAAGTTAGCTAGATTTATCAAAGGAATCATCAAGGTGTAAGCTTTATACCTCCAGGAGTATAACATCCGGAATTTCAGGTATGATGTTGTGTGTTTATATTTTGAAATTTTAGGAGTTACTCGATGAGTTGTGAGTCCAACTCACCGAGTAGGGTCGAGTTACTTGCATGGAATTAATGAGTGGACTCGACGAGTTAGAGGGCTTACTCGCCAAGTAGGTGCTGGGCAGAGAAACCCTAATTTCCCGGGATTGGGGGCTATATAAGGGAAGTTATGTCCCATTTCCACCTCACCAGTTACCCTACACTCCTCAGAGAAAACCCTAATCGCCATTGGAGCTAGAAAGTGAGTGAGTGTAACACCCTAAATCTGGTATGTCTCGAGACCCCTAAGAAATTCATTTTAGCATAAGTGGTCCCTTAAATACTCTAGGAGTACTTAAGTGTATGCTTAGCGTACTACCCTTGGTTGGTTACGGTGGATATAGGGGTACACTGGGCGTACCCAGTCGTACGCTGGGTATACGTGCCAGGGGTTCAAAACCCTAATTGTCGGACTTGAGACCTATTTAAACGACCTTAAGTCCCTTGGACTTAGCCCTAGAGAGCCTCCTCTGCCTTAGAACACCCTTACACTCAAGAGAGGTTGTGTGAGACCATTTTGAGCTTAGATAAGTTATTTATGACTCTTTTAGTGTTCATTCGAAGAAGAAGAGGTGGTATTACGAGCTTGGAACGAGTTGGTGCTTCAAGATCCTGCATCTTAGTCATCTTTCAAAGCTTCTAGGGTATAAAGCTTGCACCTTTCCATCTTAATCTCTAGATCTAGCTAGGGTTTCTTGTTTGGTCCCTTTTTGGATGATTTTGTACCTCCTTTGAGAGTTAAGCAACTCCAGGAGAAGGGATAGACATATCTGAGGTCTTTTGGTCCTTTAGTACCATAAACATGGAAGCTTAATGGGAGCTTTCCCCTCATGCATGGTTTAAAGGCCTTGGAAAGGTGTTAATGGAGAGGTTGGGTGTGTTTGAGTCATGCAAAGGAAAATTTTTGCCAACTTTATGCCTTAGGACATCTTTACACACTTAGATCTGGCTTTTGGACATAAAGAACTTGAGTATTAAGCACTTAATGGGGAAAGTGCTTAAACTGAGGGTATGATGGACATACCTTAGTGTACGCGGGGGTAGTCCCATGTCCCAGTACGCGATGCGTACCAAGAAGGTACGCTGAGCGTACGCAATGCAGATGGGCCGAACCTGTTTAGGGCCCTTAGTTTATTTGGGCCTCATTTGATTATTGGGCCTAGTATAATCTGGGAAGTATGAGTCATATAATGGTTGCAGGACATGTAATTAGTGTTGGGCCTTTATTGGGCCGAGAATACCATTAAGGATTTTGGACTTGGGCTTTAGGCCCATTAGCAAAGGATGGACATTAGGCCTTATGGAAGGGTTGGGGAGCTAGGTTACCTTGGTTAACCAAAGTCTAACATTGATTAATATTATCATTCAACTTGGGAGGTTTTAGACTGTTAAAAGAGTAGCTATTGTATTCAACAGATAGAGGTGAGTCTCCTTACCATACCAATGGGTCTAAGGCACCAAGGCCGACCCATTATGTGATTATGATACATGTGTTAGACATCCTGTGATTTGATATGTTATGTGACTGTGTTTGTGTGTAAGACCTTAGGGGGTTCCTGAGGTATTTATGTGTAAGATTTTGGAGGGTTTACTTGGCATCCTAGGTCAAAGACCTCGTGGGGTTCCCGAGGAATTAGGCTAAGACAATGTGGGGGTTCCCATGGCACGCTGAGTAAGAACCTGGAGGGTTTCCATGGATTCCTTATGTGATTGGCATGCATCGGTTTATGTGTTTTGGATAGCTGTTTAGCCAGTATGTTACGCTATATGTGTTTGTCTGGGTGTGCTATGGGGAACTCACTAATCTTTCAAGCTTACCGTTTGTGGATTTGTTTTAGGTACATCTGAGCCCAAGGGAAAGGGCAAGGTGTGATGATGCAACATGCACTCTATCTCTCCTTTACTAGTGTTTTTTTTGGGACACTCTGATGTTTTTAAAAGAAGATAATGATGAAACAGATGTTTTGGGAATTTATGGTTTATGCAAATGGTTTGGTTATTAAAAAATGAAATTTTTCTTTGTAAAAATTGGGTTGTTACAAGTTGGTATCAGAGCCTTGGTTTGAAGGATCAGGGCACACTCTTGAGTGTGTCAGGACTCAAACTAAGGAAATGGTAAAATTGTTTTCAAAAGCAACACAAAATTTTCCTTTCTAAAAATGAAAAGATGAGAGTGCAACGCACGTGATCTCCCGAGCCAAGTAAGTAGTTCCCTAATGTGTTATCCATGTTATACTTTTGTTCAAGCCTAATTGGTTATGTGGAAACTTGCTATGTATATGTTTTTAAAATTGTATACGGTTAGGAGCTTATAGCCTCAGAATGATTGATTTGGCCTTACTTCCTGTTCCTTGTATGGTTGGGGTCCTAAGGTAGAGTCTTTTATTCGAAAGTCTATTTGATCCTTTCTGTGTACAATTTACATGCATTAAGGCAACCTGTTATGATTGGTCTAATTGATATGAATAGGGAAAATCTTAGGTCAGCCTGAGAGTAGTGTGTGGGGTAGTTGTGGAATATGGTTTGGTTGAGGGACGAATTGGAGTTGTCAGGTAGAGCAGTGGGGAAAGGTACATGTAGGTGTGGAAGGTAGTATTGGGCCCGTACTACTGGAAGCACAGGACCTGTACCCAAACCCATTTTGGATCTGACGATTTCAAGGAGGACCAGTGTGGGAAGATCCCTTATATAGTAATCCTGATCACTGTAATTTATTGTATTTTAGTTCAACATGGTGGTGACACGATTTGGAGCTGAGGGATCAGGATCGGGATCCGGATCCGGGGCGAGATCAGGAGACACTACCGATGTCATTGATGAGAGGCTGCACGAGCTCATTGTAGCCAAGGTTACTAGGGGCATCCTTGACGCAATCCCAATCATCTTTGGGATGGTCAAAGAGGGTATTATGGATCTCATGGAGGAGAAACTCTGATCATTCAGGTCTGAGATTGTTGTGGGCCAGGTCGTGGCCCAAACTCCCTCGTTTTGGGAGTTCAAGGCATGCGGGGCGCCAGAGTTTTTCGGGGACAGGGACCCCGTAGTCAGTCGACGTTGGATAGTGGATATTGAGAATGCCCAGCACACGAGTTCCTGCCCGGATGCGGCAAATGTTGGGTTTTCTTTTTGTATGCTGAGGTATTGGGACCAAGATTGGTGGGGCGAGGTTACTAGACAGGAGGGGCCAGCCGGAGTGGCCGAGATGTCATGGGCCGAGTTTGTTCGACGGTTTGATTTGGAGTTTGCACCACCCATTGAGGTGCAATGACTGGTGTAGGAGTTTCATGGGTTGCATCAGACCACCGAGAGTGTGGCGGAGATCACCGCCAAGTTTCGGGAGTGAGCTTTATTGATTCCACATAATGCTATTGATGAGGAGATGAGGCAGGACCGCTATCATTCCATGCTGAGGGATGATATTTGGGAGTTTGTGAGCTTTACGAGGTGAAAAACCCTGAATGATATGGCGGAGAAGGCCCGTGAGAGGGAGATTGCATGGAGGGTCGGGGCCGGTGTGCCAAGTGTGGGAGATTGCATGGAGGAGCATGTAGGGGTCAGGGCACGGTGTGTTACACCTGTGGTCAATTAGGCCACGTGAGCAGGGACTTCCCCAAGAAGGGTTTGATATGTTTGCATTGCAACCAGACCGGCCACAAGCGGGCTGATTGTCCTAGGTTGCAGGGAGGGGGAGGAGCCATGATGGTTCCTGCCCCCGCCGCTATGACGATTATTGATGACCGCCTGGTCAATGTGGAAGCTCCAACGGTGAAGAGTCGCGCATTTCAGCTGACTACCTAGGAGGCTCGGGCAGCACCTAATGTTATGGCTGGTACGTGTGCATTCTTCTTAGCTTTATATTTATTTATTTGAAATGCTTATATATATATATATCTATATATATATATATATATATATATATATATATATATATATATATATATATATATATATATGCTGTTTAAGGACC
The DNA here is from genome assembly GCF_052625555.1 of Lactuca saligna. Classification (NCBI taxonomy): domain Eukaryota; kingdom Viridiplantae; phylum Streptophyta; class Magnoliopsida; order Asterales; family Asteraceae; genus Lactuca; species Lactuca saligna. Next base: position 142,217,198 of record NC_136425.1, read on the forward strand.
TTTTGGTCAATGGTATGACTGCTCATGTCTTGTTTGATTCGGGTGCTACCCGGTCGTTTGTGTCTCTTGCGCTTAGCAAGAAGTTTGGGGATGCGTTGGGGACCTTGGATTCCCCGCTCGATGTGGAGATTGCTGATGACCGCACCGTCAGTGCGGCGAGGGTATATCGGGGTTGTGTTCTGAATGTGTTGGGCGAGAGATTCCATGTAGATCTTGTTCTGATACCGTTGCAAGGATTGAAAGTGATTGTCGGAGTGGACTGGTTGGGGGCCAATGGGGCCACGATTTATTGTGAGCGCCAATTGGTCAAGGTTCGAACACAAAGCAGGGGAGAGCTGGTTATTCATGGTGAGAGGGCGTCGTAGGGACCGAACCTCTGTTCGGATGCGAGGGTAAGGAAGTTTCTAAAGCAGGGTTGCTCAGGATTTCTGGCTCATGTTTTGGATACGAGAACGGATGTCGTGTCGGATGTGGGTAGTGTACCAGTTGTACGGGATTTTTGGGACGTTTTTCCTAAAGAGTTACCAGGACTGCCTCCAGAGAGGCAGGTGGAGTTTTGCGTTGATTTAGTGTCGGATGCGGATCCGATAGCCAAGGCCCCGTATCAGTTGGCACCACCTACTATGCAGGAGTTATCTATGCAGCTCCATGAACTGCTAGACCAAGGGTTTATCCGTCCGAGCAGTTCTCCATGGGGTGCACCTATCCTCTTTGTGAAAAAGAAGTATGGATCGCACAGGATGTGCATTGATTATATAGAGCTGAACAAACGGTTATCCCTTGCCAAGGATCGATGAATTATTTGATCAGCTTCAAGGTGCGTCTTGGTTCTACAAGATTGATCTTCGGTCAGGGCATCATCAGATGAGGATTCGGGAGGAGGATATACTGAAGACGACTTTCAGGGCTAGATATGGGCATTATGAGTTTGTGGTGATGTCGTTTGGGCTCACAAATGCCCCGGAAGGGTTCATGGATCTCATGAACCGAGTATGTAGGCCAATTCTGGATCGGTCAGTGATCGTTTTTATTGATGATATTATGGTCTACTCTAAGACCAGGGAGCAACACGAGCAACATTTGAGGGATGTATTGGAGACCCTGAGGGCGGAGAAACTTTATGAAAAGTTCTCCAAATATGATTTCTGGCTACGGGAAGTACAATATTTGGGGCATGTAATCAAAATAGGAGGGAATTTCGGTCGACTCAGCCAAGGTGGAGGCGATGATGCAATGAGAGGTATTGAGGAATGCCTCAGAGATTCATAGCTTCTTGGGTTTAGCGGGCTATTATCAGAGATTTATGCTGGATTTCTCCAAGATCATTGTGCTATTGACTCGCTTGACCAAGAAGAATGTGACCTTTCGGTGGGGTGAGGATCAACAGATGACGTTTGAGACCCTGAGACGGAGGTTATGCGAGGCTCCGATTCTAGTACTACCTGAGGGGTTGGATGATTTAGTGGTGTACTGTGATGCATCGATTTTAGGGTTGGGTGTGGTATTGATGCAGAGGGGGCATGTGATTGCTTACACCTCAAGGCAGTTGAAGCCTTATGAGGCAAATTACCCCACTCATGACTTGGAGCTGGGGGCGGTGGTGTTTGCCCTCAAGATATGGAGGCACTATTTGTATGGTGTACGGTTCACAATTTACACTGATCATAGGAGTCTAAAGTATTTGATGGATTAGAAGAACCTCGATATGCGACAGAGGAGATGGTTGGATGTTCTAAAGGATTATGATTGTGAGATCTTATACCATCCATGGAAGGCCAACGTAGTGGCCGATGCATTGAGCCACAAGACAGTGGGGTCCCCAATTAGGGACATTTGTATGAGGATGACTGTGATTTCACTTTTTTTTGGATATAATCAAGGGGCTCAGGTTGAGGGGGTGAAGAAGGAGAATTGGAAAAAAGAGAAAAATCGAGGATAGTATCTTTTGTTTGCCAAGGATAGCTGCAGCCTTTTGACTCACTGTGGATGAGTGTGGGTACCAATGGCAGGGGGAGTTAGGCAGAAGCTACTAGAGGAGGCGCACAAGGCCAAGTTCTCTATACACCCAGGAGCTACACAAATGTATAGGGACTTGAGATTGAGTTATTGGTGGCCCTACATGAAGCGGGAGATTCCATGGTTTGTGGAGCGGTGCTTGACCGGAAGGAAGTTCAAGGCTGAGCATCAGCGACCTCATGGCAAGGGTCAGCCACTATCCATCCCCACGTGGAAATGGGAGGAAATCACTATGGATTTCATTACAAAGCTTCCAAGGACGGCGAGAGGCGTGGATGCCATATGGGTCATCGTGGACAAACTGTCAAAAAGTGCCCACTTCATTCCAATTTCTGAGAGTATATCCACGGAGAAGTTGGCAGACATTTATGTTCGTGAGGTGGTGGCTAGACATGGGGTGACCGTGTCTGTAGTCTCCTACAGGGATGTCCAGTTTACATCCAACTTTTGGAAGAAGTTCCATGAGGAATTGGGCACCGAACTACATTTTAGTAACATGTATCACCCTCAGACTGACAGTCAGAGTGAGAGGGCGATCCAGATGTTGGATACATGCTTTGTGCATGCGTGCTGGATTTTGGAGGAAGTTGGGACACATATCTCCCATTGGCAGAGTTTTCATACAATAATAGTTATCAAGCCAGTATTGACTGAGCTCCAGTCGAAATGTTTTATGGTCAGAGGTGCTGGACCTCAGTGTGTTGGGACGAGGTTGGGCATCGGTTCATGGGGAGCACTGAGGTAGTGTTCAAGACTACCTGGTTGATTCAATAGGTGTGTGACCGGTTGCGAGTCGCACAGAGCCATCAGAAGAGTTATGCGGATCAATGACAATCAAATCTCGAGTTTCAGGTGGGGGATCTTGTTTTGCTTAATGTGTCGCCCTGGAAAGGGATTATCAGATTTCGCAAGAGGGGAAAGTTGGGGCCTCGGTTCATAGGCCCGTTCAGAATCACGGCCCAGGTGGGCAAGGTAGCCTATCGTTTAGAGCTATCAGAGGAGCTTAGTCAAATTCACAACACCTTCCACGTGTCTCAGCTTCGGAAGTGTGTTGCTGACGAGTCCATATTTATCTCCTTAGATGACATTCAGGTGGATGGGAGCCTAAATTATATTGAGAGGCCGGTCGCTATCTTAGACAGGAAGACAAAGGGGTTTCACAACAAGGAAGTGAAATTGGTTAAGGTACAATGGAAGCACCGAAAGGGCTCCGAATGGAATTGTGATCCGGAGGAGGAGATGTGAGAGCATTACCCAGATCTGTTTGCATCTGCGGACTTTGGGGACGAAGTCTAATCCAAGCGAGGGGAGAGCTGAAGCACCCTAAATCTGGTATGTCTCGAGACCCCCAAGAAATTCATTTTAGCATAAGTGGTCCCTTAAGTACTCTAGGCGTACTTAAGTGTATGCTTAGCGTAGTACACTTGGTTGGTCATGGAGGATATAGGGGTATGTTGGGCGTACCCAGCCGTATGTCGGGCGTACATGCCATGAGTTCAAAACCCTAATTGTCGGACTTGAGACCTATTTAAACAACCTTAAGTCCCTTGGACTTAGCCCTAGAGAGCCTCCACTGCCTTAGAACGCCCTTACACTCCAGAGAACTTGTGTGAGACCATTTTGAGCTTAGATAAGTTCTTTGTGACTCCTTTAGTGTTCATTCCAAGAAGAAGAGGTGGTTTTACAAGCTTGGAACAAGTTGGTGCTTCAAGATCCTGCATCTTAGTCATCTTTCAAAGCTTCTGGAGGTATAAAGCTTGCACCTTTCCATCTTAATCCCTAGATCTAGCTAGGGTTTCCTGTTTGGTCCCTTTTTGGATGATTTTGTACCTCCTTTGAGAGTTAAGCAACTCCAGGAGAAGGGATAGACATATCTGAGGTCTTTTGGTCCTTTAGTACCATAAAATGGAAGCTTGATGAGAGCTTTGGCCTCATCCATTGGTTAAAGGCCTTGGAAAGGTCTTAATGTAGAGGTTGAGTGTGTTTGAGTCATGCAAAGGCATAATGTTGCCAAATTTATGCCTTAGGACATTTTTAAATACTTAGATCTGGCTTTTGGACGTAAAGAACAAGAGTATTAAGTACTTAATGGGGAAAGTGCTGAAACTGACGGTACGCTGGGCGTAACTCAATGTACGCGCACGGGGGGGGGGGGGGGGGTAGTCCCATGTCCCTGTACACGATACGTACCAACAAGGTAAGCCGAGCGTACGCAATGCTGATGGGCCGAACCTGTTTTGTGCCCTTAGGCTATTTGGGACTCATTTGATTATTAGGTCTGGTATAATTGGGGAATTATGAGTCATATAATTGTTGGAGGCCAAGGAATTAGTGTTGGGCCTTTAGTGGGCCAAGAAGCCCATTAAGGATTTTGGACTTGGGCTTTGGGCCCATTAGCAAAGGATGGACATTAGGCCTTATGGAAGGCTTGGAGAACTGGGTTCCCTTGGTTAACCAAAGTTCTAACATTGATTAAGATTATCATTCAGCTTGGGAGGTTTCAGACTGTTAAAAGAGCAGCTATTGTACTCAAAAGACAGAGGTGAGTCTCCTCACCATTCTAATGTGTCTAAGGTACCAAGGCCAACCGATTATGTGATTATGATACATATGTTAAACATCTTGTGATTTGATATGTTATGTGATTGTGTTTGTATGTAAGATGTCAGGGGTTCTTGAGGCACTTAGGGGTAAGACCTTGGAGGGTTTAATTGGCATCCTAGGTCAAAGACCTCGGGGGGTTCCCGAGGTATTGGGCTAAGACCATGTGGGGGCTCCCATGGCACCTGGAGTAAGACCGTTGAAGGTTTCCAGGGCTTCCTTATGTGATTGGCATGCATAGTTTATGTGTTTTGGATAGCTGTTTAGCTAGTATGTTATGCTATATGTGTTTGTGTGGGTGTGCTCTGGGGAACTCACTAAGCTTTCAAGCTTACCATTTGTGGATTTGTTTCTGGTAAATCTCAGCCCAAGGGCAAGGGCAAGGCGTTATGGCACATCGTGCAGTCTATCTCTCTCCTTTACTAGTGTGTTTTTGGGATACTCTGATGTTTTTAAAAGAAGATAATGATGTAATGAATGTGAATATGAAAATAGATGTTTTCGGAATTTATGGTTTATGCAAATGGTTTGGTTATTGAAAAATAAAAATTTTCTTTGTAAAAATTGGGTTGTTACAGTGAGGAGCTAGGTTGGTGGTTATTGGTGCATTCCTTGAAGGAGAAGTGAAGAGTATTGAGGTTGGGGCAAGAGGAGGCTTTGGATCCATAGATTCAGTAGTGTTAGTTTGAGGTAGATATGTTGACTTGCCCATCTTCTAGGGAGATCATGATATGGGGGTTTTCTAGGGTATTCTTCAATTTCTTAGAGTCATTAAGCCTTTTGTGTATGATTTGAGGTTGGAACACCAGATCTGAAGTGTGGAGGGTCTTGAGATCCAAAAGACCTGAACTTTATTGAGCTAGAGACTAGACGTTGAGCACCTAACCCTTTGTAAGACTTGGTATTGGAATTTTTGGGCATATATGCCGTGCATGAGCGTAAAGTTCAATACTTTACGCGAATTTGGTGCCTTTAATGACCCGATCTAGAGTCTAGTATGGTAGATCTAACCTTGGACGTCTGAATGAGAAATCATATCGAAGGGACTCGCCGAGTCCATGGCTTGACTCGACGAGTCGGTGAGGGTTTGTCTCGATGAGCTTGATTATGCGATAACTCGGCGAGTTAGGGGTCAACTCAACGAGCTAAGCTGGACCTTTGCGAGAGTTCTAAGAAAGCGAGTGGACTCGACGAGTCACAAGGGTGCACTTGGCGAGTCGGGTCAAACAAGGATTGCTGACTCGAGTTTGACCGCTGTTGACTTTAGGGTTGGGTCAAACATGAGTAATGGAGACCATGGAGGGGTAAAATGCTCTTTTATCCACTTCAAGAGTTAGAAAGTGGAAGAATAAACTTTGGTTACTTAGAGTCGGGAATCGAGTATTTATTGAGATAATTACCCTATGTGTTAGGCGGTGGCTAGTTCGAGATTCGAGTGCGAGGATGGTTGCTTATTGTCGAGGCGAGTCTTCTCACTATACTTACCATGAGTGGTATCCTTGTGTGACTGAGATGTCTTATGTATTTATATTGAGTACTGTGATATCCTGCGTTATATCTATGTGATTTATGTTATGTATTATTCTGTGCTTACAGAGTTAGGACCGGAGGTTTCACCCGAATTATGGGACTGGAGGGTCCCACTAAAACACATTGACCGTAGGGTCTTGCAGTGTTATAGCCTCGAGTGGCTAATGAGCTGTGTGTGTTATTTTGAGGAACTCACTAAGCTTCGTGCTTACCATGTTATGTGTTATGTGTTTCTGTTTTTTCTCAGATTCGCGGGAAGGCATTGATTTGATTGTACACACCAATGAAAGAGTTATGTTTTTTAGGATCCTGGATTTTAATCAAACAATTATGGAGTTGTGAGTTGTAAATTAAATAAATGAGATTTTTGTGAAATGTGCTATGAGAATTATGTGGTTTTATATGAAAATTTTGTTTGAAAATTTACGGTGTTACAAGTTGGTATCAGAGCCATGGTTTGAGGGATTCGGATGCACCTTCGGGTAATTCTAGACTCAAACTGAGGATTTGAGAAAAGTTTTCAAAAAGAAAATATTTTTCTAAAATGAGTAAGAGTTTCTAATAGAAAAACAAGAAGAAGCAGTGTGTACAATCAACCCGAGCTCGAACGGTGATTTCCCAAAATACCCTTAATAGAAAAACAAGAAGAAGCAAATAGAGTTGTAACGTAGAGTGGTTTTACTTGTTGGTGGAGATTATTCGATGCTCAAATGCTGCTTGCTTTGTGGTTTGTGGAGCTCTTAATGATGGGAGACATCTACTAAGTGAATATGACGATATTCAGGAGGTAGATTGTTGGCATCTTAAGGAGTTCTTCAGCAGCTGATGGCAGAGAAGTGTGAAAACCTAGGAAGAGCCTAGGGAGTGTCTGTAGTCAAAAGAGTATGCTGATAAAGGAGAGTATTCGCTGGGTAGCGACCGAGTATATCGAGATTGGTGATTGGGAATGGTTGAGTAGCTATTTAGGAAATATGGGCCGATCCGCGTGAAAAGTATAGGTAGATGTGGCAGGTACTATGGACTTGTACTACAAAAAGTAGTGGACCCGTACTCGAAAAAGGGAGAATTCCAGAGGTTCTAAGTAGCAAATTGAGAGGTGATAACATGGTTCGGTACCATGATTCGTGGCAGATCGAGAGGTGATAACATGGTTAGGGTACCATGATTCGTAGCAGATCGAGAGGTGATACCATGGTTCGAGGCAATGAGTGCTTCAGATTATCAGTTATTCCGTTGTGTTTTAGTAGACTGAGAAAAGATGTAACAAAGTGTGGGGCCCGAGGGCCATATCAAACGAGTTTCAATGGAGCATACCTTGAGAAGGAAATCGGGCCAGTTTCCGAGAGATTTTATTGGTGAGATGCCAGTTGGAGTCGCAAGACTTAAGGATGGGTAGAAATGGTGCTACATGGGGGATTGCGGTCTGAGTTGAGAAATCGGACGATAATAGAGATGTCACTTTCTGTGACCAGAGTTGTGCTAATCCCGTTATTGTGAGAAGCAGAAGAGACATTGAGTTTCCAGTTTCTGAGTTTGAAGGTAAACCCTATGGGGTAGCAATTGTTGCGATCTTTCACCAGAGCCTCTGGGCAGTATGCATGCCACAGAGTTATATTATAGCATGAGAGAGTCATCAGTGGGACCGAGATGGTCAAGGACAAGGATACACCCTATTTGTGTATAGTAGGGAATATGTTAGTAGCAGTGTCAGGTGATCAAGAGGAGTACTTTGGGGCGATGGTTCTCATTGCCTATGAAGGATATTGAGTGTGAGAATGAGGTCTTTGATCTCATGATAATTCTCATGATGAGACATTGTTTGGGGAGTCGAAGATGAGGAGTGTGATAATTCATTATTTTCAGACTGAGAGTCATGGACTCATGGTTACTATGGGACAATTGAGATTTTCAGTAGTGAGTCAGTGTGAAATTTTGGATGAAACATTAGGGAGTTTTCGAGTATTTTATATGAGATTAGGGATGTTTGGAGTTGCTTGGTCTCTATCGGGAAGATCATTGAGTGTTTTATGGTACTTTCAAAGAGTAAGTGTAACAGTATGTGGAATAGATTTTTGGTGTGCCAAATGGTGATGGTTTGAACCCTAAGTGGGGGAGAACCGGGTATCTATTAAGAATGTCAGAGATTTGTTCAAGAGTAGTTAGAGGATTGGATATAGTGACCTATGATACAGATACATGAGACTAGGGTTATTGGTGGTCGAGGCGAGGTGCAGAGTGAGATAATGCATGTGGTACGTGTTCAGGAAAGGATGAGTGTCTCCATGGTAGATGGCCGTTGGTCGGAGACCGTGTGATGGTTAAGAATTCTTCGAGGTTGTAATGGTAGATTCAAGGTGGTTGGCCGTAAGGATTGTTTCGGCAGTTGAGAATTTCTGGTTCAATGTATGAGTTGTTATATGCAGTTTAGGAAGGGTAGAAGCTGACTGGGAAACCAACTTCAGGGTCGGTATGAGTATTCTTGAATGGGTTTTGAGCAATATAGGAGAGAGTATCGGATTGTCGTCAATGTGTTTTGAGTCATTGGCGATTCCTCCATGTTTCAATTGAGAGTTGGAATATTCCGAAGATGCGATTTGTGTGAGAATAAGATCAGTTATGGGATTCTGAAAGGATGCATTGCGGTAACCGAGTACGATGTTGTAAGTAGAGATCAGTGGTTGAAACAAGACATCGTGAGGTTTTGTGATGGTGTACTGAGTATGATTCCTAGAATTTCGGATTATTTGAGACTTGAGTTATGAGATGGCAAGTGGAGTAGCAAGTGACTGTGGTTCCAGCGAGAGCTCTTCATCTAATTGTCGTCAAGCGGGAGTGTCCGTGAATTTGAATTGCAACAAGAAATGTGTTGGTCACGACGGTTGTCTTCTGGAGTGGTGACGATTAATATAGGTGGGTGTGTGTACCTATATATGTTGGAGTATTCGATAGTGAAGTTAGTGGGGTGATGACGCGAGGAGGAGATTAAGGGGGGATAAGAGGGTGAGTGGATCCGAGTGGAAGTAATCACTTCGGATTATCCGGGGAAAACCATGGGGTGAGCCCATGGCGAGTTAGTGAGAGAGAGTGTGGTGATACTAAGGGGAGTTGTAGTGTTCGCCAGTCGACAAGAGAGTGTTGTGATTTTGCGGGGAGCGGTAGTATTCATTAGTCAGCGAGAGAGTGTCGTAGGCCTGTTGGGAGCCGTAGCCTTCAAGGGTTAGTGAGAGGGAACGTTATGATACTATGGTGTAACGTCCCCATTTTTGGTATGTTATTTAAATGTTTATTTTTCCAAGTTTTTCAAGAGGTACTTGACGAGTCTGTTGTCCGACTCGTCGAGTAGAGACGGGATTTCGAGCACGTGAAAGTGGGCGACTCGATGAGTCCATATCCTGGACTCGGCGAGTCCGCCAGTCTGGAAGAAACCCTAGATCCACGGGTTTTGCACCCTATATAATACCCCTGATGCGCCCAATCTGGCCTCCCTCACCCTCAGAACGTTTCATAGCAACACCTTAGCCTATCTTGAGTGTATTTTGGGAATTTTTGTGTAAAGAGTGAAGATTGGAAGAGAATAGGAAGGCTAGATCCAAAGGAGAAGAAGGGAAACAAGATCTTGCATCCATTTTAGAGTCATTTGAGGTATTAATCAGACTCTTTCTGTTCCTTGGTTGCTTCTCTTTAGAAATCTCATTTAGGTTACCTTTTTGCCCATTTATGAGCCGAATCTAGTAAAGGAGATTGTGTAGTGATATAGCTTTCAGATCTAATCATATTTCTATCCAAAATCCTAGATCTAATACCTTTATTGATCCTTGTTGCATATAAGCCCTAGATCTAACCTTATTCATGCACTTTAAGCCTATAAACCTCTTTAGGAGTCTATGTGCACGTAAATATGGAACCTTTACGTGCAAACCAAGCCTTAGGAACCCATATCTATCAGTTGGATGCGTTGGTTTTGAGCAGAATCATCTGAATAGTAAGTGCATGCATGCAGCTCGGCGAGTCATTCTTTGGACTCGGCGAGTCGAGTCTCGAATCCCCGAAGTTTCCCCTGTTGAGTTATGTGAGTGGAACTAGTGAGTGTGAGGAGGACTCAGTGAGTTGATTGGTAGACTCGTTCATGGAGGGACTCGGCGAGTCAATGCCCTGACTCGGCGAGTCCAAGACAATCTTCATACCTCTAGATCAGACTCGACAAGTTGACTGAGTGATAGCATCGAAGAGGAACTCATCGAGTCTATGCCAAACTCGACGAGTAGTTGCGAGCAGAAGCAAGGAAGTAAGGGTGAGGACTCGACGAGTTGGTGACCCAACTCGACGAGTCAGGTCAACTGTATGTTGACTTTGACCAATAAGATTTACTTTGACCAGGGGTTAAATAGTCATTTTACCCTTAGTATAGTTATCAGTATTTGATTTAGTGTGTTATGGAAATTGTAGCCGGGGAGATACCGGAGCAACAGCAGACAGTTTCCAGAGCAGTTCATTTACCAGCCAGTTTACGAGGTGAGTTTCCTTCCAGTAGGAACAGGTCTAAGGCCACAATGCTGGCCCATTTAACTAGCAGTAGTTTCCGGACTTCGGTCCAATGCAGTAGTTAGGATGTTTGATGCCTTCGTGTCTCAAACAGGGTTTATGTGTTACGTGTTCCGGGCTACGGCCTGATGCAGTATGCAGTTTATGTGTTCATGCTAGTTGATATGTTTATGCTATACTATGTTATGCTCAGTCAGTTTCCGGACTTCGGTCCGATGCAGTTAGTTCCGGACTTCGGTCCGATTCAGGGGACAAGTTCCCAGTCAGTTCCGGACTTCGGTCCGTTGCGGTTTCCGGACTTCTGTCGGATGCAGAGGGCAAGGCCCTGGTTAGTTCCGGACTTCGGTCCGATGCAGTTTCCAGACTTTGGTCCGATGCAGTGGGCAAGGCCTAGTATGTGTTTATATGTTATTGTATGGTATGTGGTAGTTTGGTGGAGCTCACTAAGCTTTGTGCTTACAGTTTCCGTTTTGGTTTCAGGTACTTCCGCAAGTAAAAGGAAGAGCTCGGGATGATGACATCACACACACCACAGTTTCAGCTTTATTCCTGGGAGTTTTGTTCAGATACTTAGATATGATTTGATACAGTTTTTGATACGACACTTTTATTATGGATTTTTAGATACCCGATGTATGGTTTTTATTATATTACATTCAGTGTTATGACTTTTATTATTATTTAAAAACAAAATTTTTGGGTCGTATTTTTGGGATGTTTCAAGTTGGTATCAGAGCCTTGGTTTGAGGGATTCGGGCACACTTTCGGGTGTGTCTGAACTCAAACTAAGGAAGTGGTAAAATGTTTTTCGAAAGAAAAGAGTTTTAGAAAAGTAAAAAGAATTTTAGAAAGAAAAGAACTTTGAAAAGAGAAAAGGGTGTGGTGCATGCGATCAGCCGAGCTCAAGTAAGTACTCCCAAATTACCCATACAATAATATGTATCAACTAATGTTGAGTTTCAGTTTCAGTAGACCTAGATGCTAGTATAGGACTAAGGATCTAGGAGGATGCCTTATATGCCTACTTTATGTGTTCAGCTTTATAAGAATTGCATGCTAGCATTGAGTAGTCAGCAGAACGATAGCCTGTTTAGGTTATGCCTGATAGTATGAGCTTAGCATTGTATGCTAGTACATTTTCTTGTTAAGAGGATAGAACTGCTTGAGTAGTCTCCTGTGTCTGAATTTTGCTTGCTTTGTGCTTTGTGGGACTCTACGTGATGGGAGTTAGCCATTAGGTGAATGCGTCACGTCACATTTGAACAGGGTTGAATAATCTCAGAGTGCTAGAATTGTCCCTATTGCGCAACTCTTATTTGAGTCTCATCGTTGTAGGGACGAGTCTTTTACTTGAAGGATTATCTGAGCCTCGCCACATGTGATGGTATTCAGGTGATGGCTAATTGGTATCACAAGGAGGCTCTCAGCAGCTGAGGACTGGATCTGGTATAGTCAGAGATTTCCCTAGGGAAAGCCTAGGATGGAAGTAGCGAGATTATTAGCAGTAATAGTGACTTGGTGGAGTCAAGGCAGTACTTGAGGAAAGTACGGATAGATGTGGAAGGTAGTATGGGCCCGTACTACTGAAAGCATAGGATCCGTACTCGAATCAAGGAAAGCTGAGATAAGACCAGGAAACTTGTGGTAGTAGTGATTCCTCGAGATATATCAGTGTTCCTGACGTTTATTATGTTGTGTTTCAGAATGGTGGTATTACGCCCTAGACCAGCAGTTGACAGTTCAGGTGCCGGAGGGGGATCAGGATCAGACTCGGAGGTCAGGCAGTTGGATGAGCAGACTAGGGAGTTTCTCTCTTCAGAGATTACTCGCACCATACTTGAGCAGACTCCTATGATCTTCGGTTCAATCAAGGAGGGTATTGATGTGTGTAAAACCAACTAGTTTTAATCCTACTAACTTAAACACACAGAAAAACACACGAAAGGCAGTGTACCTATCGATTAGCAGTTTAGTTTAGGTAAGTAGGGTATCGAACACAGGGAACGGTAAACAATTAAAATAGATGCTAATATTATCTAAATAAAACAAGTAATAGAAAGGGGGTTTTCTCTAGTTTTGCAAGACTAGAAACTTAAACAATTAACTAAAACTTAAACTAAGAAACTAAGAGCTAAGCAAATAAAAATCAACTAAATTCGATAATAAAGAGGACTTCTATTTAGGTTCGACTCATTTGTTCCCATGGATGATTTCGATGTATTGGATTAATTCTTCATTAGCTACCGACGAAGATGATTAGTTCCACGTTCGCTATTACTAATCCTTAGGAAACAAATTAACTCAAGCAGTGGCCAGTTGTCTAAATCAACGGATTTCCTAGTTATTGATTCGGGTTAGATAAGACTTGTAATAGTTAATCAAATTGGTGATTCATTTAACCTCTTGTTGATGGTGTATCACACAAACTCACACATTAACTTACCTATCTTCAAGTTAATTCTAGTTTCACATTTGTTATTCCTAGACATACAACTATGTGGTCACGTAAATCATATGAAATTAGCAACTAAGAGATCTTCATACAACTTAATTACTAATTTATTAACAGAAGAATAGTTATTGTTAACACATAAGGTTCTTTAACAAGCTTAATAAAACATAATCACCAATTAAAATTAATCCTAATCAAATAATCAATCCATGTTCACAAATTCATCTACCTAAACAGAAGTTATGAGTTTTTAGCTCATGATTACAGTAGAAACAAGCACAAAATCGAAATCAATTGGTAAAAACATAGTTCAAACAAGAGATTAGGTAAGAGTAAACTTGATTTTGACTTGATTCTCCTTAAAATTGAATGTAGGGTTGATTCCCTTGCTTCCCATGCTCCAGCAGCACCTTTAGTCGACAATTGGCCTCCAAGGGTTCATCTATATGCTAGGGTATCGATCTGAAAGTCCATTTATATAGATTTTCACAAAACAAAGGATACTCGGCGAGTCCATCACTTAAAACCCGTGTACGGCAAGTCAGCGCGTCCAGAATCGCGAAACTTCATACCAACTCGGCGAGTTGATGGCCTACTCACCGAGTACGCTTGGAATCAGCATTTTTTCAAAACACGAAAGTCGTCCGAAATTGTGTCTAGTTTTAATGACATTTTGAATCTTGTCAATTAGAGTTATGGTTCCTGAGATATGGCCAAAACGCTGACGAGGGGTCAAGCTGTCCAGCAACGTCCTTCTTTCTTCAAAATCCAAGATCCAAGCGTCCAATCGCCAATTCCGTTTCACTTTCCTTTCGAGCATGTCATTTTTGCTGAAAAATGAAATTATAAACTAATTAAGCACCTGTTGTTCATTAAAAGAGGCAAAAACAACATAAAGTATTAGGATAATGCATGGATTTTATAACTAAATATGCCCATATCAAAATACCCACACTTGACTTTTGCTTGCCCCCAAGCAACACTGAATTTTAGTACACTAATATTACATAAGACAAAACCAATCGAACCCAGCCATTATGCCAAGACCGCAACGCATGCATTTGTGTCTAAAATTTTCCTAATAACCCCCCATATTCCAAATACTCACAATCCTCATAAACATTCGCCCATTTTTCCGAACAATGCTCATTTTATGCATCCCTCCGAATCCATCCTCAGAAAACCTCTTAACCTCAAGGTATTTTTGGTTGAGCAACCCAAGCATACATAATCTATACAATTACAATTTATGATACCACTATGGAGCTCTTTTAGAATTCTTCACTTCTTTGACATTTGATCTTTAATTTCTTTGAATTCATCACCTTGTTGTTTGATTTTTGGTATCTTCAACTTTTTGAATTCAGAACTTTGATCTTTTGATCTTTACTTTAACTTCTCCAAAATTCCTACAAATTTTCTTGTAATTCTCTCTTTTGTTTTTTTACATGTACCTCAGTTTTTTTTTTTCACTCAAAACCTACATGCTTAAGCAAGGGCACTCAACTTCAACCTTTATTGGTTAACGATAATAATTTTCCTGGATACATTTCTGGTACACGATGCTAAACATATTGCATCCTTCAAACTAAGTGAGGTCGTGTTTTTGTCCCATGATTTCACTGGAATAAGGAAGCCACAAATGCACTAGAACGTATATTGACTCAACTAAACATTTGGGTTTTCATGCAATCATCAAATATAATACTAGCATGATCCCTAATTGCTTTACCAAAATTTTCTAAATTTATCCTAGCAAATTTAATGCAAAAAATTCAAAATTAACTAAAATTTCAAGATTTTCGACATTTAGCTAAAATTTTAACTAATTTAACCAACCCCCTACCCCACACTTAATTTATGCAATGTCCCCATTGCATATCATGCATGATAAAGAACAATAAAAATAAGGAGAGAATTGGAACAAACTCCCCTGGGATAGTAGTGGTGAGGTTGATATCTATTCTCTTCAGCTCCATCTTCAATTGACTTTAGACATGGGAACAGCTCATCCATGTCCTGGGTGTCAAAATCTCGTGTGGTACAACTCCAATTATAAGGGACAAACTCTTGGAAATGCTCGGTAAATGATCTTCAAAGAATAGAACCAATGCCCATATCAAATGTCATCAAATCTTCAGCTCAAAAGTAAGAAGAATGAGCGACTTATCGAGTAAGTATGTAGACTCACCGAGTTGACGTGTAAATGGCAGAAGAATCGTGAATTTTCACATGGACTCTGCAAGTCCATAAGATGCACTCAGCGAGTAGACCGCTGTGTGACAAAACTTTTATTCTGCCCAAGTCCATTTCTGATGTATGGGGGTTATATAAACTAATAATTTCCCTCATTTTCCTTTAGGTAATAAACACTCTATAACCCTTTTATCAATTAGACTCATAGCTTGACTTAAATCTTCGTTTCCTCTCTCGCCTAGATTCGATTTCTCGCTTCGTCAGCCTTGACTCTAGACCCTCACATGCATCCTTACACTCAAACTGAAAAGATCAAAAACAAAAACCAAGTAATAAAAAAAACATTAAAATAAAAAAAATCCTAAATTATCCTTAAACACTAGAAGTTTAGAAAGAAAAAGAAAAGAAAACTCGAATGACGGGTTCCCTCCCGCAAGCGCTTCTTTTTTTGCGAGTCTTTAGCTGGACTCTCAACTTAATAAACTTCTAATAAATTCGATATCAATCCATCCGTTGCATTAAATATTTTCTTTGGTGGACCAATTTGTAAATTTGGCTCTTTACTTCTAAAATTGGCCAAACGAGCTTGAATTCATAAAACCCAAGAATATTGATAAGGGTTGGAACCGGTTGGATACTAATCATAAATGGATCGTGATTTAGAACTTTCTCCAAAGTTGGAATCGTCACCCCATGCTTCGAAACACAAACCGAAAATACAGGGGGCCATGTCGTGGTAATGGTCAAACCACAGTTGGTTCCTCCAATTCAGCTTGTTCTTGTTCTTCGTCTGACCTCTCTGCTAGCAATCTTTCCAGCTCCTCCAAGTCTCTTTCTGAATTAAATTCTTCATCTTGTAACTCAGATGTCCCTTATGTGTTGGGCAAGATGTTATCTAACCATCTTCCAAATTTCTTCAAATCTTCATCTGAGTCATACTCCTCATCTTCTTGCTCAATTTCCTGTACTACAGCCTCAAGAAAAGCATCAAAAGCATCGTGATTTGGAAAATACATAATAAATAAAAATTAAAATCAAAATTAAACTATAAAAAAATTAATCAATAAAATAAAAAAGATAACAATTAGCAAATAAAATTAAATATGTGAACCGTTCCCCGGCAACGGCGCCAAAAATTTGATGTGTGTAAAACCAACTAGTTTTAATCCTACTAACTTAAACACAAAGACAAACACACGAAAGGCAATGTACCTATCGATTAGCAGTTTAGTTCAGGTAAGTAGGGTATCGGACACAGGGAACGGTAAACAATTAAAATAGATGCTAATATTATGTAAATAAAACAAGTAATAGAAAGGGGGTTTTCTCTAGTTTTGCAAGACTAGAAACTTAAACAATTAACTAAAACTTAAACTAAGAAACTAAGAGCTAAGAAAATAAAAATCAACTAAATTCAATAATAAAGAGGACTTCTATTTAGGTTCGACTCATTTGTTCCCATGGATGATTTCGATGTATTGGATTAATTATTCATTAGCTACTGACTAAGATGACTAGTTCCACGTTCGCTATTACTAATCCTTAGGAAACAAATTAACTCAAGCAGTGGCCAGTTGTCTAAATCAACGGATTTCCTAGTTATTGATTCGGGTTAAATAAGACTTGTAATAGTTAATCAAATTGGTGATTCAGTTAACCTCTTGTTGATGGTGTATCACACAAGCTCACACATTAACTTACCTATCTTCAAGTTAATTCTAGTTTCACATTCGTTATTCCTAGACATACAACTATGTGGTCACGTAAATCATATGAAATTAGCAACTAAGAGATGTTCATACAACTTAATTACTAATTTATTAACAGAAGAATAGTTATTCTTAACACATAAGGTTCTTTAACAAGCTTAATAAAACATAATCACCAATTAAAATTAATCCTAATGAAATAATCAATCCATGCTCACAAATTCATCTACCTAAACAGAAGTTATGAGTTTTTAGCTCATGATTACAGTAGAAACAAGCACAAAAACGAAATCAATTGGTAAAAACATAGTTCAAACAAGAGATTAGGTAAGAGTAAACTTGATTTTGACTTGATTCTCCTTAAAATTGAATGTAGGGTTGATTCCCTTGCTTCCCACGCTCCAGCAGCACCTTTAGTCGACAATTGGCCTCCAAGGGTTCATCTATATGCTTGGGTATCGATCTGAAAGTCCATTTATATAGGTTTTCACAAAACAGAGGATACTCGGCGAGTCCGTCACTTAAAACCCGTGTATGGCAAGTCAGCACGTCCAGAATCGCGAAACTTTAGACCAACTCGGCGAGTTGATGGCCTACTCGCCGGGTACGCTTGGAATCAACATTTTCTCAAAACACAAAAGTCGTCCGAAATTGTGTCTAGTTTTCAGAACATTTTGAATCTTGTCAATCGATTTACGGTTCATGAGATATGGCCAAAATGCTGACGAGGGGTCAAGCTGTCCAGCAACGTCCTTCTTTCTTCAAAATCCAAGATCCAAGCGTCCAATCGCCAATTCCGCTTCACTTTCCTTTCGAGCATGTCATTTTTGCTGAAAAATGAAATTATAAACTAATTAAGCACCTTTTATTCATTAAAAGAGACAAAAACAACATAAAGTATTAAGATAATGCATGGATTTTATAACTAAATATGCCCATATCAGTATCTTAGAGTTGATGGACAAGAGGTTGAGCACCTTCCGTGCCGAGGTGACGGCCATGATGGGGTCGCGTACGCTTACTTTTAGGGAGTTCCGGGCATGCAGAGCTCCGGATTATCATAGGGCGCGGGACCCCATAGCGAGCACCAGATGGTTGGCAGATGTGGCTAATGCTTTCCGCACTATCAGATGTCTCGAGGGGGACAAGGTCAGATTGGTGTCCTGTCTTTTGAAGGATAGGGGATGGGATTGGTGGGAGGAGGTTGGTTATGCCATTGGAGACGATGCAGCTTTGGATGCTATTACCTGGACTGGTTTTACTACCACATTCAGAGCTGAGTTTGCACCGGTTATTGAGGTGCAACAGTTAGCTAGAGAGTTTTAGGATCTTACCCAGACTACAGAGACAGTGGTGGAGATTACCGCCAAGTTCAGGGAGAGGGCTCTTCTTGTTCCCTAGTACGCGGCTGATGAGGAAATGAAGAAGGCTCGTTATCATGAGATGTTGCGGAGTGATATCCGCCAGTTTGTGAGCCGGTCCAACTGTAAAACGCTGGATGACATGATTGTTAGGGCGAGAGAGAGAGAGAGAGATTGACCATGAGATGGACAGAAAGAGGAAGCCGGAGGCAGCTCCAGGTACAGGGAGTGCAGGCAAAAAGCCCAAGGGTTTAGATCATAGAGCTAGGAGTCAGCAGAGCCACGCTCGATGTGGCAAGTGTGGGAGATTGCACGATGGGGCGTGCAAGGCAGGGAGTGTTGGTTGCTACAAGTGCGGTTGGACTGGGCATACGTGCAGAGATTGTACAGTCACTATTACCTCCGTTGCGGCATCAGATATGATTTGCTTCCATTGCAATCAGAGGGGACTTAAAAAGTCCTAGTGTCCGAGTTTAGCTGCTACAGGAAAGGTTTCATCACATGCTCCTGCTACTTTGAGGATTACAGATGGCCGTTAGGGCCGAGCTGAGACGCCAATGGCAAAGAGTAGGGTCTTTCAGCTGACAGCAGAGGAGGCGCGAGCGACTCCTGATGTGGTGACAGGTATGTATTTTTCCCTTATCTCTGCATTTATTATTGATTGTTTCTTATGGTTATATGTTTTGTATAGGGTCGTTCTCATTGAACGACATTTCAACTACTGTACTGTTTGATTTGAGGGCTACCCGTTCATTCGTCTCTCTTGCGCTTAGCAAGAGGTTTAGCAGAGCTCCAGGGGAGCTAGATTGTCCACTTAAGGTTGAGATAGCAGCTGATAGGACCGTTAGGATTGCAAGGGTACACAGAGGATGTTCTCTACAGTTATTCGATGATCAGTTTTCGGTGGACTTGGTCCCTATTCCCCTACGAGGGAATAAGGTTATAGTAGGCATAGATTGGTTGAGCCCCAATAGGGCGGTGATAGATTGTGAGCTACAGTTAGTGAGGGTTCGCACTCCTAGTGGGGGAGAGTTAGTGATTCAGGGTGAGAGGCCACAATGCGGACCAGTTCTGTGTTCAACGGTGAGAGCGAGGCGTTATTTTCAGCAGGGTTGCGCCGGTTATGTTGCCTCTGTTTTAGATGCCCGAGAGAAGGGAAAGACGACAGTTGATGATGTTCCGGTAATGCGAGACTACCCGGATGTATTTCCTGAGGATTTGCTGGGAATAACTCCTAAGAGGCAGGTCGAGTTCGGGATTGACCTAATCCTTGGTGCGGCTCCGATAGCCAAGGCTCCGTATCGGTTGGCTCCCCCAGAGATGCAGGAGTTATCTACGTAGCTGCAAGAGCTGCTAGACAAGGGTTTTATCAAGCTGAGCAGTTCGCCCTGGGGTGCACCGATTTTGTTTGTGAAGAAAAAGGACGGATCGCACCGTATGTGTATAGATTACCAGGAGCTGAATAAGGTAAGGGTGAAGAACCTCTACCCACTTCCGAGGATAGATGATTTGTTTGATCAGCTCCAGGGAATATCTTGGTTTTCTAGGATCAATTTATGCTCTGGGTATCATCAGATGCGAGTCAGAGGCGAGGATGTGCACAAGACTGCTTTCAGGACCCGGTATGGTCATTATGAGTTCGTGGTGATGCCGTTTGGGCTCACCAACGCTCCAGACGCATTCATGGATCTCATGAACCGCGTGTGCAGGCCGAGGCTAGATTCGTCTGTAATAGTATTCATAGATGATATCTTGGTGTATTCCAAGACTCAGGAGAAGCACTAGGAGCACCTGAGAGAGATGCTAGAGATTTTTAGGAGGGAGAGACTTTTCGCAAAGTTCTCCAAGTGCGAGTTCTGGTTGCGTGAGGTGCAGTTCCTTGGACATCTCGTCAACCGGAAGGGTATTTTGGTAGATCCGACCAAGATAGAGGTCGTGATGCAGTGGGAAGTCCCAAGATCTCCATCTGAGATTCGGAGCTTCCTAGGTTTGGCAGGATATTACCGGAGATTCATCCAGGATTTCTCCAAGATAGCAGTACCGCTCACCCGAATGACCAAGCAGTCGGTGGCATTTCGTTGGGGGCCGGAGCAACAGGTAGAATTTGAAACCCTCAGGCAGAGATTGTGTGAGGCACCGATTCTTACCTTGCCAGAGGGAGTAGAGGATTTCGTAGTATACTGTGATGCCTCGATCACATGTATGGGAGCAGTGTTGATGCAGTGAGGTCGTGTGATAGCTTACGCCTCGAGATAGTTGAAGCCTCACGAGGCTAACTATCCTACGCATGATTGAGAACTGGGGGCAGTGGTGTTTACCCTCCATATTTGTAGATATTACCTCTATAGGGTCTGGTGTACCATTTACACAGATCACAAGAGCTTCAGGTATCTCATGGACCAGCCGAATCTGAACATGAGGCAGAGGCGATGGCTAGATGTGCTGAAGGATTACAACTGTGAGATCCTTTATCATCGAGGGAAGGCCAACATAGTGGCCGACGCCCTGAGCAACAAGGCAGCAGCGGCCCCGATCAGAGATATTTGTTTGAGGATGACAATGATTACTCCATTGTTGGAGCAAATTAAAGAGGCGCGGGCCGAGGGCCTCAAGGAGGAGAGGCAGAAGTGTGAGAGAATTGTGGGCCGAGTAGCTTCTTTTGACTACAATAGCCGAGGATTGTTGACCCTTCATGGGAGAGTATGGGGACCGTACTGGGGTGGAGTGCAGCACGTGTTGATGTACGAGGCCCATAAGTCTCGATTTTCCATCCATCCAGGGGCAACGAAGATGTATAGGGATCTTCGACCCGACTATTAGTGGCCCTACATGAAGCGGGATGTCGCCTGGTATGTGGAAAGATGCCTGACCTACAGGAAGGTTAAGGCGGAGCACTAGAGGCCTCACGACAAGATGCAACCGTTAGACCTACCAGTGTGGAAATGGGAGGATATCACTATGGATTTTATCACTAAGCATCCCAGGACCACACGTGGAGTGGATTCGATTTGGGTTATAGTGGATCGGTTGACGAAGAGTGCTCATTTTATACCGATCCAGGAGAGCATATCGACTGAGAAGCTAGCCGATATATATGTGCGAGAGGTGGTGGCACGACATGGAGTGCCTGTTTTAGTGGTGTCAGATCGAGATGTCCGTTTTACTTCCAGATTCTGGAAGCGGTTTCACGACGAGATGGGTACTCGTCTCCATTTTAGCACTGCTTTCCATCCTCAAACGGACAGGCAGAGCGAGAGAACGATTCAGACTCTCGAGGACATGCTGCGGGCATGTGTTCTAGACTTCGGTGGCAGTTGGGATAGGTATCTTCCGTTAGCGAAATTTTCGTATAACAACAGTTACCATGCGAGTATTGACTGCCCTCCCTTCGAGATGCTTTATGGTAGGAAGTCCAGGACACCAATTTGTTGGGGCGAGGTTGGTCAGCGAGTCGTTGGGAGCGTCGAAGTGGTGCTCAAGATGACAGAGTTGATCCAGCAGGTTCGTAGCAGACTGCAGACTGCGCAGAGTCGGCAGAAGAGTTACGCCAATAGGAGGCGTTCAGAATTGGAGTTCCAGGTGGGCGATATGGTCCTCCTGAAGGTATCACCCTGGAAGGGTGTTATTAGGTTTCGGAAGAGGGGCAAGCTGGGCCCCAGGTTCATCGGTCCTTTTAGGGTTTCGGCCTGGGTGGGACGGGTTGCTTATTGGTTGGATCTTTCGGCAGAGTTCAGTCAGATCCACAACACTTTCCATGTTTCTCAATTGAGGAAGTGCTTGGTGGATGAGACAACAGTAGTACCCTTGGAGGACATTCAGGTGGATAGCAGCCTGAATTATATTGAGAGACCCATAGTGATCATGGATCGGAAGACGAAAACATTGAGGAACAAGGTGGTTCAGTTGGTAAAGGTGTAGTGGCAGCACCAGAAGGGATCTGAGTGGACGTGGGAGGTAGAGGAGGAAATGAGGGAGCACTACCTAGAGTTGTTCGTAGATGCAACAACAGCAGACTTCGAGGATGAAGTTTGAGACAAGTGGGTAAGAGTTGTAACATCCCCATTTCTGGTATGTTATTTAAATGTTTATTTTCCAAGTTTTTCTAGAGGGACTCGACGAGTCTGTTGCCCGACTCGTCGAGTAGAGATCGGATTTCGAGCACGTGAAAGTGGGCGACTCGACGAGTCCATATCTTGGACTCGGCGAGTCCGCCAGTCTGGAAGAAACCCTAGATCCACGGGTTTTGCACCCTATATAATCCCCCTTATGCGCCCAATATGGCCTCCCTCACCCTCAGAATGTTTCATAGCAACACCTTAACCTATCTTGAGTGTTTTTGGGCATTTTTGTGTAAAGAGTGAAGATTGGAAGAGAACAGGAGGGCTAGATCCAAAGGAGAAGAAGAGAAACAAGATCTTGCATCCATTTTAGAGTTATTTGAGGTATTAATCGGACTCTTTCTGTTCCTTGGTTGCTTCTCTTCAGCAATCTCATTTAGGTTACCTTTTTTCCCATTTATGAGCTTAATCTAGTAAAGGAGCTTGTGTAGTGGTATAGCTTTCAGATCTAATCATATTTCTGTCCCAAAACCCAGATCTAATACCTTTATTGAACCTTGTTGCATATAAGCCCTAGATCTAACCTTATTCATGCACTTTAAGCCTATAAACCTCTTTAGGACTCTATGTTCACGTAAAGATGGAACCTTTACGTGCAAATCAAGCCTTAGGAACCCAGATCTATCAGTTAGATGCGTTGGTTTTGAGCAGAATCATCTGAATAGTAAGTGCATGCATGCGGCTCAGCGAGTCATTCTTCGGACTCGGCGAGTCGAGTTGCGAGTCCCCAGAGTTTCCCCTGTTGAGTTATGTGAGTGGAACCAGTGAGTGTGAGGAGGACTCAGTGAGTTGATTGGTAGACTCATTCATGGAGGGACTTGGCGAGTCAATGCCCTGAATCGACGAGTCCAAGACAATCTTCATACCTCTAGATTAGACTCAACGAGTTGTTCATACAACTCGGCGAGTCACAGCCAGAGTGTTCATGCGTTGAAGGAGGACTCAACGAGTTGTT
This sequence comes from Lactuca saligna, assembly GCF_052625555.1. Classification (NCBI taxonomy): domain Eukaryota; kingdom Viridiplantae; phylum Streptophyta; class Magnoliopsida; order Asterales; family Asteraceae; genus Lactuca; species Lactuca saligna. The sequence goes on from NC_136425.1 coordinate 142,240,678, forward strand.
CATACAACTCAGTGAGTCGGATGCAGATTAACTAAGTGATAGCATCGAAGAGGAACTCGTTGAGTCTATGCCAAACTTGACGAGTAGTAGCGAGCAGAAGCAAGGAAGTAAGGGTGAGGACTCGACGAGTTGGTGACCCAACTCGACTACTCAGGTCAATTGTATGTTGACTTTGACCAATAGGATTGACTTTGACCAGGGGTAAAATAGTCATTTTACCCTTAGTATAGTTATCAGTATTTGATTTAGTGTGTTATGGAAATTGTAGCCGGGGAGATACCAGAGCAGAAGCAGACAGTTTACAGAGCAGTTCATTTACCAGCCAGTTTGCGAGGTGAGTTTCCTTCCAGTAGGAATGGGTCTAAGGCCACAATGTTGGCCCGTTTAACTAGCAGTAGTTTCTGGACTTCGGTCCGATGCAGTAGTTAGGATGTTTGATGCCTTCGTGGCTCAGACAGGGTTTATGTGTTATGTGTTCCGGGCTACGGTCTGATGTAGTATGCAGTTTATGTGTTCATGCTAGTTGATATGTCTATGTTATGCTATGTTATGCTCAGTCAGTTTCCGGACTTTGGTCCGATGCAGGGGACAAGGTCCCAGTCAGTTCCGGACTTCGGTCCGATGCAGTTTCCAGACTTCTGTTTGATGCAGAGGGGAAGGCCCTGGTTAGTTCCGGACTTCGTTACGATGCAGTTTCTGGACTTCGGTCTGATGCAGTGGGCAAGAACCAGTATGTGTTTATATGTTATTGTATGGTATGTGGTAGTTTGGGGGAGCTCACTAAGCTTTTTGCTTACAGTTTCAGTTTTGGTTTCAGGTACTTCCACAAGTAATGGGAAGAGCTCGGGATGATGGCATCGCACACACCACAACTTCAGCTTTATTCCTGGGAGTTTTGCTAAGATACTTAGATATGATTTGATACAGTTTTTGATATGACACTTTTATTATGGTTTTTGAGATACCCGACGTATGGTTTTTGTTATATGAGATTAAGTGTTATGACTTTTATTATTATTTAAAAACAAAATTTTTGGGTCGTATTTTTGGGATGTTTCATACGGGGAGCCGTAGTATTCGCTAGTCAGAGCAAGACGCAGAAGAGTTTGTAGGCTTGGTTAGCCTTATTCTTTGAGTTTCAGGAACCTGGTGTTCGGACTAGGGTCTCCATATTTTTTGGGGATCGTTATATTCTATGGTAAGTTGTGGTTATCGCGATCAAGAGGAATTGGAGGAGTGATGTATGTGTGGGTTGCGGGTCATGGGTCATGAGTTGAGTGCTACATTGGGACGAGTGGTTCCAATTCTGTGTCAGATCAGACTCTCGAGTCTGAGTTTGGCTTTGGTGGTTTATTGATTAGGCGAATGAGATTCCGAATTCAGAGATGGGTTTCATTTTGAGGGGTATTGTGTGTCATCTGATGTTTTAGACTTGAGTGGGTCAGTTCGTTTGTATAAGAAGGACCGCAAGATGCATGGAACTAATACGTAGTACACAACAAAGGTCGAGGTGGGTCAATTTCAGTTGGGATTGTAGTATTCACTTGGGGTGAAGAGAACTTCGTGACTTGTATGTCACAATGGGCCGGGATAGTTGTTGTAAGAAGGAAGTCAGTAAGACGTTTTGGGGCATGCAAAGGGTAACCTTTGGAGGTTCAACTGTGGGGTCGGGAGTTGACCTGGTGCTCAACGTTGGGAGGGATATCTGAGAGGGATCTGGGGATTATTAGATTTTGAGCAACTTCAGAACCTTGGAATAGATTTTAGTAGTCTTATGGCCATTTGTGAGTAGAAAATGTTGTTTGCATGGGCTCCGTTGATCCAGGCACAAGTTTGTTGCCCTTTTGAGTTTCTAAATAGTTAGGGTTTGAATTTTAGGATAAGTGAGCCATGGAAATGGATAAAGTTGGAAACTTTATCCATTAAGTCACTTAGAAGATCCATATATGAGGTTAATGTAACAACAATATCCTCAAGTTTGATTCCAATTTAATTTTATGCCATTTATGCATTTTTGGTGCCCTACGTAGGGTGTAGGATTGCCTCCTATGCCATGCATAGGTCGTTAAGTCCATGCGAGGGTTTTATGTCCTATACGAGGCGTAGAGATATCTTCGCAAGGCGTAGGAGCATAACTTCCGATCACTAAGTAAGGGGTTGATAGCCCTATTTCAAGGCTCTAATTTCTAGAGATCCTCCCCATGCTTAGCCTCCACCCCCATTTTCAGTAACTTCAAAACCCTAGCCACCTTGTGAGGAATTTGAAGCATTTGTGTGTTTTATGAAGAAGAGTCCATTGAAGAACCTCTTGGGAGTCCACAATTTGTAGATCTAGACTTTTCACTTCATCAACCCTCTATAGAAGGTATAAAGCTTGCACCTTGATGATTCCTTTGATAAATATAGTTAGCTTATGGGTTTTATGAGATTTTGTCCCTTGACATTGGTCCTAGTGAGTATGAGCTACTACAAACCTCATGTGTATCATTTTTGGTCATTTCTAAGCTTTTGGAGTCATAAAAATAGAAACTTGGTCACTCCTGTCCACCCATGCATGAGCTTTTGAGCATTGGAGTGTGTTTTGGACTTAGGGTTTGATCTTGTTCTCTTTTAAGCCATTAAAAAGCATAAAGTCTAAGACTTTATCACTTAATATGTTTATTTGAACCAAAATTGAGAGTGGGATGTTTTGACTTTGTGGAATAAGAACTTAAGGAAAAATTAGAAAATAGCTTTTTACACAGGGAGTAATCTGGGCTACGCATGGAATAGCTTGAATTTCCCCCCATTTTCATCTAGGCTCTACGCTGGGCATACAACATAGTATTACACAGGGCGTAGCACCAAAAAGGGCGGGCATGGGGGGGGGGATGTTTGGACACTTTGGATTATTGGTCAAATAAAGCAGGATCTAGTCTAGGAAGGGTAAAATGGTATTTTAACCCGAAAAAAGTGAGTAACCATGGGCTAAGACCCTTGAGTATGGATTATTAGATTAATTTATAATTAGAGCCTTGTTATGTATATGATTAGTGTGGGGAGTTCCTTACTCGGCAACATGGGTGTGAGATTTGTCTGTCTTTAGAGTGAGATGAGCCTTCTCACTATATGTGTGGGTCAAAGGAAACAATATCGGCCAACTAGATTGTATTATATGCGATGTTAGCTTTCTTTGCAACTCTTGTGTGTGTATGCAGGGATGGCCCCTTTATATTTGTATGTTGGGCAAGGCACATTCTCATGTTGGACGGGGCCCATGATGTATGTTGGGCGGGGCCCGTTATGTATGCTGGGCGATGGCCGATTGTATGTTGGGTGGGGCCCATTATGATAGGCTGGGCCCGAGATTATGTTTGGTTATGTGGTATTTTAGGTAACTCACTAGGCTGTGTGCTTATGGTTTTGTGCTTAACATTTCAGGTACTTCTATTTTGAAAGGGAAGGGCTCGGGGTGATTGCACAATATTCCGTTTTATTTTATTCCGCATAGACATTTGATTTTACCATAAGTCCCACTATCAAATCTGAATATAATAAACATCCTAAGTGATAATGTCTCAAACTTTATGCATTTGCATGGCTTAAAATAGCATAATATCAAACCCTAAGTCTAAAACACACTCCACTTCTCAAAAGCTCATGTATGGATGGATGAGAGTGACCAAGTTTCCAATTTTATTACTCTACAAGCTCAGAAATGACTAGAAAAGATACGCATGAGGTTTGGGGTAGCTCATACTCAATAGGACCAAAGTCAAGGCACAAAAGCTCATAAAATCCATATGCTAACTAGATCTATCAAAGGAATCATCAAGGTGCGGGCGCAACGGAAGCGTGGTCGGCCAAGAACCCACTAGTCCTAGGATCGAAACAGGGCTTTGATACCAACTTGTAACATGCAAAAACAGTGGTAAAATTTTAATTTTCCAAACACCCAAAAGTACAACAAAATTGTTCCAAATCAACCATGATATAAATATTGTCAACATCAGAGTAAAATCAAAGATCTATGCTGAATAAAATCAAGGGGAATGTGGTGTGATCACGTTGGGCCCTTCCCTTCTGCAATGAAAGTACCTGAATTTTTTAAACCACAAAACCCTAAGCACAAAGCCTAGTGAGTTCCCCAAAATACCACATAACCATACATAATCTTGGGCCCAGCCCACATGTCGGGCTCACCCTATCATAATAGTCCCTACCTAACATACAATCGAGCCTCAACCAACATATATAATGGGCCCTGATCAACATACATAATGGGACTTGCTCAACATACATAACGGGCCTCACCCAACATGAAAAATGGGCCCAATCTTACATAAAAATGAAAAGGGCCCATCCCTAGATACACCTGCAAATGTCACAAAGACAACTAGCATCCTACATAACACAATCTAGTAGGCCAACATTTGTGCCTTCGACCAACAAGTATGTTGCAAGACTCACCTCAAGTGAAAGACTTACAAATCTCACACATGAGATGCCGATGCAAGAACTCCCCTCAATAATCATATACAAACCTAATTAGAAATTTCGATAATAATCTACACTCAAGGGTCTTAGTGTGTTATTACTTTTTTTTTGGGGGTAAAAAACCATAGTACCCTTTCCGCCCACTCTATTTGACCAATAATCAATATTGTCAAAACCACCTTTTCTGGTGCTTTGACTTGCATAATACTATACTCTATGCCTAGCATGGAGCCTAGATGACAATTAAGGAAAATTCAGGCTACGCCATGCATAACCCAAATTACGCCTCGCTTAGAACGCAATTTATCAACTTTTCTTTAATTTCTTATTACACAATGTCAAAATGTCCCAATCTTAGATCTTGATCTAATAAAGATCCTAAGTGATAAAGTCTATGAGTTTATGTCTTCGCATGGCTTAAAAGAGCACAATATCAAACCCTAAGTCCAAAACACACTCCATTGCTCTAAAGATTATGCATGTACGGATGCATTGATCAAGTTCCCCTTTTTATGACTCCACAAGCTCAGTGTTGAATCGTGCTAAGTAGGTGCTAGGCAGAGAAACCCTAATTTCCTAGGGTTGGGTCCTATATAAGGGAACTTATGACCCATTTCCGCCTCACCAGTCACCCTACACTCATGAGAGAAAACCCTAATCGCCATTAGAGATAAAAGTGAGTAAAGAGCTAGGTTGGTGGTTGTTGGTGCATTCCTTGAAGGAGAAGTGAATAGTATTGAGGTTGGGGCAAGAGGAGGCTTTGGATCCACAGATTCAACAGTGTTTGCTTGAGGTAAATATGCTGACTTGAACATCTTCTAGGGAGATCTTGATATGGGGGTTTTCTAGGGTTTTCTTCCATTTATTAGAGTCATTAAGCCTTTTGTGTATGATTTGAGGTTGGAACCCTAGATCTGAAGTGTGGAGGGTCTTGAGAGCCCAAAGACCTGAACTTTATTGAGCTAGAGACTAGACTTTGAGCACCTAACCCTTTGTAAGACTTTGTATTGGAATTTTTGGGCATATATGCCATGCATGAGCGTAAAGATCGAGACTTCATGCGGCTTTTGTGCCTTTAAGGACTAGATCTAGAGTCTAGTGTGGTAGATCTGACCTTGGACGTCTGAATGAGAGATCGAAGTGACTCGCCGAGTCCATGGCCTGACTCGACGAGTCGTTGAGGGTTTGTCCTGATGAGCTTGATTATGAGATAACACGGCGAGTTGGTGGTCAAATCAACCTTCACAAGAGTTCTGAGAAAACGAGTGGACTCGACGAGTCACAAGGGTGCACTCGGCGAGTCGGGTCAAACATGGACTTCAAGAGTTTGAAAGTGGAAGAATAACCTTTGGTTTACTTAGAGTCGTCAATCGATTATTTATTGAGATAATTACCCTATGTGTTAGGCGATGGCTAGTTCAAGATTCAAGTGCGAGGATGGTTGCTTGCTGTCGAGGCGAGTCTTTTGACTCTACTTACCATAAGCGGTATCCTTGTGTGACTGAGATGTCTTATGTGTTTATATTGAGTACTGTGATATCATGCATTATATCTATGTGATTTATGTTGTGTATTATTCTGTGCTTACTGAGCTAGTACCGGAAGGTTCACCCGAATTATGAGACCGGAGGGTTCCACTAAGACACATTGATCGGAGGGTCTTGCAGTGTTATTGCCTCGAGTGGCTAATGAGTTGTGTGTGGTATTTTGGGGAACTTACTAAGCTTCATGCTTACCGTGTTATCTGTTATGTGTTTCGGGTTTTTCTTAGATTCGCGGAAATGCACCGATTTGATTGTACACACCAGTGAAAGAGTTATGTTTTTTAGGATCCTGGATTTTAATCATACAATTATGGAGTTGCGAGTTGTAAATTAAATAAATGAAATTTTTGTGAAATGTGTTATGATAATTATGGGATTATAAATTAAAATTTTGTTTGAAAATTTACGGTGTTACAAGTTGGTATCAGAGCCTTGGTTTAAGGGATTCGGATGCACCTCCGGGTAAGTCTGGACTCAAACTGAGGATTTGAGAACAGTTTTTAAAAAGAAAATATTTTTCTTAAACGAGTAAGAGTTTCTAAGAGAAAAATGAGAAACAGCAGTGTGTACAATCAGCCAGAGCCTAACGGTGATTTCCGAAAATACCCTTTTTTATTATGTTATGAGTTATTATTAAGAGATTAGTGATGAATACTATAAGATAGGCTAGGTATTTCATATATTAGGGCTAGAGTTGCCTGATTTGTGATGTCTTAGCCTAGGAATTGTCGTTATCTCTTATGTGGCTTGAGTATGTGCTAAGTAAGAGTATCTAGCAGGAATCACTTAGAGAGAGAGAGAGTTCTGAGTTGAGAGAAAGTCTAGGATAGATAACTAGATGAGTATTGAGGAGTCTGTTGAGAAGAGTAATTAGATACCATGAGAGGTGACGTAGCTTGAGTTTAGAGATGCCTTTTGAGAGCAAGTAGAGAAAATAGTGTTGTAACCTAGAGTGGTTTTACGTGTTGGTGGAGATTATTCGATGCCTGAATGATGCTTGCTATTTGTCACAACTGGCAATTTAGCTAGGAAATTCTGTACTCATGTAAACATTAACTATGACAACCCTTGTAACCCTAACCTGATAATATGTATGATGCTCATTCAATGACAACGAATTCCATCAAAATTGATTAGTAAAGTTCAAAACTCTATACAAAGTACTTCAAATAGTCAATTATGAGGTTAAAACCTTAAAACTCCTGGTTCAAGTTCATTATGGACTAAGATTTTCTTATTGGGCCTAACATACCAATAAGCATTCAATTTGACAAACTTGGGCTTAGAACCATTAAATGGGCTCTATATGGACCCACATTCATAAAACTTAACATTTTGGGCGATATGGGCCTAAAATGGATTGGTTTATCTTTATTGGGCTTTGTTGGGCCATAAATGATTCCATTTACCCTAATGGACTTTTTTTGGGCCGTGAACCATCCTAAGGGGCCAATGGGCCGAAAACTAATTATTGGACCTCATGATTTCGAGCAAAGACAAGTGATGGCCCAAATTAATCCACTTCCTTTCTCTTAGCCAAATTTTCGGCCATGTGTAAAAAAATATAATATAAATAATGGAAGGAGGATGAAGTAATATGGTGACAACACATAATTATCTAGAAAATATCTAGGTAATCACAAGTATCAAGAAGTTCATTACCCACCATGCAAAATCTTTTCCTCCCCTCTCCTTATTACTCTCGGCTTCCACCATACCACCTCCATAATCTTCTTCTAAACTCTCTCAAATATACTCTCAAGAATTCATCCAAAAAGTCTTCTAAACCCACATTATTTCATGATCAATACTCTAGAACTTCATAGAACTTGAGATCAACTCAAGGAAGCTTGCTAGGATCGAAACCGCACTCCATTTTTTCTTCAAACCGAGAACAAAAAAGCAAGGTGAGTTCATACCCCCATTGTTTTCGGTTTTTACATGTTTTTGGGGTAGAATACAAGTATTTATGTGATAGATCTAAGTATTGTGCATGTTATGTGTGTGTTTATTATAAAAATATGGTTAAATATTCTAGATCTCGAAAACTATGGTAAAAATGGTTGAGTTTGTTAACTAAAATACTCAAAACAACACTCTTTCAGGGTGAAAATGTTAAACATGCTTGCTTGTTGAATAAAACAACAATAAACCATGTTTAAGGACTATATTTGTCAAACAAACAAAAATGTTGGGACTTTTTATGACATACACGGTTTTCATGAGGACAAAAGGAGCCATTATATTTCGAAAATGATCTTTTATGTTATTTTGATATTAAAGGGGACCATAAATGAAAATTTTCGCATAATGAGCCTTTTAATGGGCTTTTCGGCTTTCTTGGGCCCAAAGTGAAAAATATTGTATTTGGTTGACCGAAAATGTCATTATATGTAAACTTGAGTCTATAATGAAAAACCCAGGGTTTTTAGGCTAAAGATGACACTTGTTTCTAAATTGGGCCAAAAATGTAAAACTTATGGAATTTGGACTGAAAATGTAAAATTTATAAAATAAGGGATGAAAATGTCAATGAATGTATATTTGGACCGAAATTGAATTTTTTTTTTATAATTGGGCCGGAAATACAAAGTTTCATGATTTAATGGGCTAAAATGTTATTTTTCATCAAAAAGGGCCAAAAATGTCATTTTAAGTGAAATAAGTCCTTAAATATTTAATTTAGGTCATAATTGACCTAAAGAGTCAATTTTGTCAAGAATAAGCCCAAATTGTAAGGTTACAACTTAATGGACTAAAAATTTCCATCATAACAAAAATTAAGCCTTTTATGCCTTTTTGATAAATATTTAAACTCAAATAAAAATGACATAACGAACAGGAACAAAACGCAATGATTACATGTTTAATGGGCCTAATAACTACTATACATGATTATTAGGCCTTCGTGGCCCAATTTCATTTTTGTTGGGCCCAATTCATTCTTTACATATTTATTGGGCCTTAGTGACCCAATTACATGCTTAATGGGCCAAAATCATCTTTTACATGTTTATTAGGCCTTGGTGGTCCATTTACATGTTAAGTGGGCCTGGACTATCCATTATATGCTTAATGGGCCCCAAGTGTCCTTTTGCATACTTAACAAGCCTAGAAATAACTTACATACCTAATGAAACATAGTTGTCCTTGTACATGTTGGTTGGGCTTTGTCTATTCATATTACTTCTTAAATTGGTATGTGCAAGAATCTAAATTCATATACATCTTACATCGTGAAGTTCGAATAATTATACATTAACAATTGGGATTTAGTGAGACATGTCGGTTGACACCACTGAGTGTATGACAACCTCATTCTTTATCAAACCCACATTTTGAGACTAGGCCAGTCTAGGGTGACAACCTTATTCTTTATCAAACCGGCATTTGGAGAATGCCAAGACATGCAAATTAGTGATTATCAAGAATGGTTATAACGACTCACATAGAGATCCTTGTCGTCATTACATTACGGAAATTATAATACAAATCATGGCAATACAAATCATACAATACATCGATACATGGTCTTTGGGTTTAAGACTACAATACTTTTATAATTAGAAAAATATCGGATTTTCTAGGGAAACACTAATATTCAATTACCTTCAACTCACAACAGAAAGAATACAATGAAATCTAGATTGCATACTTATACATATTTCTACTATGAAATTCACAAATGCATTTATACTCGATTTTCACATCATTCCAGACTAATTATAGAAAATATCGGATTTTCTAGGTTTTACAAATAATACAAAGACTTCATTCAAACATGCTTATGAACTCACGAACATTATATATGTTGATTGTTTTCAAAATAACTTGTATTCTCAGGTATCCGTTAAGCAAAAGAACCTTCAAGTGTGTGGATTTAATTTTGTGTAATGTCAAACATCATACAATTATTATTATTTTGGGATATGTATTCTCAGGTAACCGTTAAGGATCTCTATGTGAGTCGTTATTATTTTGGGATATGTAAGAAGGAAGTCAGTGAGACGTTTTGGGGCATGCAAAGGTTAACCTTTCGAGGTTCAACTATGGGGTAGGGAGTTGACCTGGTTCTGAGTGTTGAGAGGGATATCTGAGAGGGAGCTGGGGATTATTATTGTTAGATGTCATAGGATACTTCATAGCAACCCCGATCATTTTCTTTTGTCTGAGGTCAGGGTGTTGAGAGTTCTTTGTTCAGATTGGTTTCCATTGCAATACAGTGGATGGGTCTCTTATGTAATGTGACCCTTTCGTTCCTTGGAATATGTCATGGATCATTTAGTATGTCTGGTATGACTGATTGGTTGCCAATTTTTTGGTTTTGACTTTTTCTATCAAGTCACAACGAGAGAATCAAAGGGGCAGTGAGTTATTGAGGTCTGTTATTCGAAGAGAGAATAACATGGTGATATTTTGAGAGGGCGGTCTGGCAGTGAGACATGCCACTAGAGTTTCTAGATTTTGGAGAGCCAGAAAGGGTATCGTAGCGGAAGAAGGGTCTGTCTTATTCCAGATTTGCGAGTTCTTTTGGGATTTAGGTGTCCATGGAGAAAGATATATGTGTGGTATGAGATCCTTTTAGTGGTGCTTTTCGGGTTATTGGGTTCAATTAAGGTGTTGTTGAGGAGCGATTTCGAGGGTGAAATTAAATTCAAGTGGGGGAGAATGGTAACATCCGGTCTTTCTGGTATGATGTTGTGTGTTTAAAATTTGAAATTTATGGAGTGACTCGACGAGTTGTGAGTCCAACTCTCCGAGTAGGGTCGAGTTACCCACGTGGAATTAACGAGTGGACTCTACAAGTTAGAGGGATGACTCGCCAAGTATCTTCTGGGCAGAGAAACCCTAATTTCCCAGGGTTGGGGCCTATATAAGGGAACTTATGCCCCATTTCCGCCTTACCAATTACCCTACACTCCTGAGAGAAAACCCTAATCGCCATTATAGCTAGAAAGTGAGTGGGGAGCTAGGTTGGTGGCTGTTGGTACATTCCTTGGAGGAGAAGTGATGAGTATTGAGGTTGGGGCAAGAGGAGGCTTTGGATCCACAGATTCAGTAGTGTTTGCTTGAGGTAAGTATGCTGACTTTCTCATCTTCTAGGGAGATCTTGATATGGGGGTTTTCTAGGGTTTTCTTCCATTTCTTAGAGTCATTGATGATGGGTTTTGTCCATAAGAACATCCTATGTGCTCATACAAACCCTAATGCTTGGATCTAGGTTTCTCTATTGTACATGCAATTCATCCAAGACTATAAACCCTATATCTATTATATGATAATCAATATAACATATGAATTAGGGTTTAGATCATACCTTGATTGTTATGTAGCAATAACAATCAGAAATCCTTCTTGTATTGACTTTAGAAAGCTTAGAGTCACAAATGTCACTCCTCTAATGGTTCACAAACACCAAGAGCAAGAGGATGAAGAAGAGAAGAGAAGGAGACACCCAAAATCCATCCAATACCCTAAGGAGTTACTTGCTTACGTTTTTGGTGCTCTAGGGATCTTTAAATAGTAAAGCTATTAGGGTTATCAAACAAGGAAACCCTAATTTGGATGCTTAAGCCCTAAGCAACCCATGGACTCCTTCCTTAAAGGACCTAGGACGATTTCTAATGGGTTTCCCCATAGAATTCGTCCACCCCTTTAATATGGATTCCATTAGCTCAATATTCAACTATCATACAATTGACAGTTCAAGTCCCTTAAGTTTAGTTAATCTCTTTTAGCCACAAACTTAATTCTTATTAATTCTTGACTAATATTAATTAAACAATATGATTTCTACTTTAATATATTATTCTCATAATATATTAATAAATCATTTTTAATCCTTTCTCTCCATAATTCATCCTATCAAGTTGCTTTGGTGAGGGCAACCCAAAAGGATCATGCACCATAGGGTCAAGTACATACTAAAATAGTTATGGACTTAGACACTAATCCAACAGTCTCCCACTTGAATAAGTCTAATAACTATTATGCGCATGACTTCAGATCTTGATCTGCAATCGCAGCTTTCTAAAGCCGCTGTCAACTCTGATCTTATCAGATACGTGTGTCCTTCAGATAAGGGATCATATATTCCTCCATTCTGGATATTATCGTATAGACTGAGACATGGATCTAAATCATTCTCTCTGTCTATGTGCTGTTTCCCGAATTCATATTTATGACGACTGACAACAGACTACAATTTGAACACATCAATTTAGTCCCGGCTTGGCCAAGCGCTTAGGTGCCATCATTAAATCATCAAGGGGCCCATAGATATCGCTTTTATCCTACTTTGGATAAAAGGAATGGATAAACTTTGACTCAATGCTCGCTTGCACTCACTCACCAAATCACACACAGCAATATGTTTTATAACACCGAGTTACTGGTGCGTTTACATATTATCAATGTGGAACCGACTTGCAAGATATAACTCACACATCTCGGTTTAAAGAATATAAGGTGTTATCGTCTCACCAATCACTCGTGATAAAATCCATGAAGTGATCCAAGTGAGCGTGGGTTTAATCCAATGCTCAAATCATATTCATAAGCACTTATGAACGTTGCAGCAAACATTTGCTTATGTCTAATACTCTTTAGACAATCCACACACCAATTCACGACAGTCTTCATTCATACCTACTTCCAACATATGAACGACTGTGACCCGTTTGAATAATTTTGATTGTTCTTAACCAATAAAATTATTCAAGAAGTCGAAACATGCTAGGTGAAACACAAGAATAATACTAATCCCATATGGCCTCAAACCTTTGAGTAGAAATAAAACACTTTTTATTTATCACCATATCGATTACTCATTATTTGTCGTTTCGGGTAATCAACTTCTTACTTGAATTACAACACTTGTCCCATGCTCATAGCATGCACACAATGTTTATCTATGGTTCTTATTTTGTGAAATAGATCAAATGAACACATTTCCAATCATACTCATTTCACAACTCCCAATCCATATCACAAGTGTAAGAATATCAAATTCTTGCCAGTTATAGAATATGTTAGATTCTAATATTTTATGCAATGATCCTTTTGTAATGTCACTGCACTAAGGTCACAATGACTATTGCCAATGAAATTACAATGTTCTCTATGATTGTTACAATACAATTCCATAGACGTGATGTCTCTCACTCAAAGTACATTCCTTTGAACATCCTTTTGCATAAAAGTTTCTAATCTAGACATTGATTCTCAATATCCAACTCCCAATATGGAAACCTTTCCATATTTTCCATATGACAACTCATTCTTAATAGAATCTTATCTATTCATAATAAAGTCGATATGGTCCATCCAATATCATACTTCCAACTACTCATAAGCGACCAATCCTCGGCGAACTCTGGATTGTCCTTTGATAGTTGTTTAATTATCTTAGTCAAAACCTATTCTTGTCCTTTTTCCCTCTAAATGCGCTAGACATTTGGAAAATTTTAGAATGGTCAAATATTATAGCATTTGCAATCGATCCTATACATGAAGCGTACGGGACATGATGCATAATGTCTTACATGAAGATTTAATACTTTATCAATCTTTTGCCATAATATTTTATGTACTATGTTCTCACAATTCGAACTATGAAGAGAAATTCCGTAATCATAATCGAAATTTAAGAACTCATCTATGTATCTTTGACCAAAAATATTAACATTCCACAACCTAAGCCTTTAGATTTGAAATGAAGCATAATATTCTCTCCCTTAATTATAGCAAAACAACTATTCAACCCTTACAACTTTGCGAGGTATGACTCTTTTTTCTATAATTAATATTGCTAACTTGCAATACTTGCCTTAATAATCATACAATCATAACATTTATGCTCCCACTATCATGATGATTATTATAAACATAACACTTATGCTCCTACTATCTAGCTTTGACATGTATTCAGAAACAGCTTAACTTTCAGAAAAAAAAAAAAACCTATTGAATTTCTTAAGTTCATGTTTCTAATGCCTAATGCTTTGATAATCTTTTATCAAGGTTATACACCTTTCCTTTAGATAGCTCATATGTGTGTCTAAACAATTAAGACTAATTACCAAATCTCACAATTCGAATATTGGAAAGGGATACCGTAACCATAATCAAATTTGAGAATACAATTTTACAATCGCTATCTTCTTAAAATATCTCTTAGTGAAAGCATTTCCTCACATCCATATTCATGAAGGAGGAAATCTTATGACACTTAGATTTTAACGGTGTATGTGTTCCTATCCATGTGAATTTTCAGAACCAAAGTTTGCGACAAATCCAAACTCTTATGGACGGAACTTGTCAATCTTTATCTCTTGCCTTATGGTAACACGGCTGCCCACCATGTCTTCCAAGTACTTAAGCAGCTCACCCTTTCCTATCAATGTACTTTTCATTGACCAAGGTCCTTGCCTTTTATGCATTCAAATGAGAACTCATAGAACTCACATGCATAATTAACTCGATTGGAATGGCACTGAAACAAGATAATGTCAACACAATAGGTTGTAAACCTCAAGTCGTGTACTAGTGATGTTCGATAAGGTTTATTTTGATTTGTTTTTGAAGACTTTCAAGACCATTAAGACTCCTACTGACTCCTTGACATATAATATTCTATTGTCAATAAACATTTCTCGACAAACAAATATTCAAGAGTTAGTGTAGCTTTTATCAAGACAAAACACTTCATAAAATTGGTCCTAGTTGGTCTTTGTCTTATCCAATACATCACAACTTCCCACATTTGGTGAATGTTATAAACCTTCTTAAGACTTGTCACTCAATTTCACAATCTTAGCTCTAAGACTTGTTTTTGGAACGAAGTATGATTGACTTTGTGAATTAACCATTTCTTCAGTTCTTGATTCTCTTATCAGACATACAATTGTACTAAGACTCACTTAGAGGATCAATTGAGATATGGTTCTTAATCATTAAGACCTATCATAAAACATAATAAAAGGTACTCTCCCTTCTTCTTCGAATATAGAAACTTTAATCTTTCTGCCTACTTGATTCTTCTTATTCGTTCTGCTATTGATTTAAACTCTTTTAATCAATTCAGAATTACACTTAATCTTATAAGTATAACCATATTTACTAAACCTTTAGTAAATTATGACGAATATCTTTGTTACTCTTGTGGTGGACTTGATCAACACACAACTTTGTGTACTCGATCTCCTAGTCCTTCACTTGACACTTTGTCAACGAATTAGTCTAATTTCCAAATATGAAATTTCTCATTTATCATGCAACTAAATTGCATGATTCTAAGTTTCTATCCAATTGAAACTTAGGTGATGAGAAAATCTCCCTATTTGGTAAATTCTCGACATTTCCACATAATTAAGAATCAAATCCATTATTGCTAATAATAGAAACATTCAAAAAACGTCAATTTTTTCGTACACGCCATTGCAAGGATAAATAAATAATATAAAATCAAAATTTTATTTTATTGCTGAAAAATTTGTCCTTACAATGCAATTCATTGAAAAACTATGCTAATACATATTTCTTAGCACTCTTATTCTAACTCTAAGTAGTAGCTCAAGTATCTAATCTTCAAGTAATACGATCAAAATCCATTTCTTCACGATTAGATTCCGCTCACTTCTTCCCTTAAGCTTCCTCTCTTTTCTTCGATTCTACAAAACATCAAATGTAATCTTATCACATCATGTATTAAGAATCTAGAATAGGAACTTAAAAGAGTTAGTTAATGGATTTTACCTAAATTAGAGCCATATGTTTTGACTCTCCCATCTCTTAGATCTCTTAGGTAAATAGGGCAGCTTCATCTCCAATGCCCCTTCTCTTGGCAATAAAAGCAAATGGATTCCTTTGGAATGGCACATGGAACTATCTCAGAATCTACCTTTTCTGGATCTCCAATGTCACCATTTTTAATATCCATTGAAGTTTGGGAGTTTGATTTACTAGACAAATTTGCTCGACCAGCTTGCCAAATCATATCTGATTC
This sequence comes from Lactuca saligna, assembly GCF_052625555.1. NCBI lineage: Eukaryota > Viridiplantae > Streptophyta > Magnoliopsida > Asterales > Asteraceae > Lactuca > Lactuca saligna. The sequence continues at coordinate 142,256,704 of NC_136425.1, forward strand.
AGCAGCTATAAGCAAATAGGTCAAATCAATGAGGGTCACGTCATGATCCATCATATAGTACTCTCTTGCGAACTCACTATATGATTCAGGAAGTGACTGAAGAACCCAGTCAACAGCTAACATACCTGAAATCTCGACACCCAACATCCTTAACCTTCCAATGTGTGACTTCATCTCTAAGACGTGTACACACACAGGTTTCCCATGTTTACTTGCCAAAAGGGCTTGAGTGAGCTTGAACTTTTCAAGCCTTCAAACTTGTGGGTTAGGGAGAATAATTGGAGGAGGTGGAGGAAGTGAAGCATGATCTCTTATTCCTCGATCGAATCGTAGAATATCATCTTCGTGTGGAAAGCTTGTTCCACGGGATTTGGGAATACCATAGTTGTCGTACTTTGACATCTACAAAACGGGAGAAACTAAATTCAAGCTAGTTGATTGATTGAGTCCTTAATAAATCACCCAAATGAGATATTAAGGCTAGGACCCAACACAATACGCTACAACCTAGAAAAGGGATTCCGTAAGCTAGTTGCTGAATATTTGAAGGTAAGTGAATGACGATTCACTAATTTTCCACCATGAAAAACGAAAAACGGTTTAAGTTTTAAATCTATTGAAAATTCCTAGATCTTTTGAGATTCATTGAACATTTCAATGGCATGTTTAAATCTCAATATGCCCCTCTAGTTTGTGATTGGGATGGTGAGGATCACAAAGTGAGTGTGAATAACCATGCAAACTTACATGTTGCCCTCACACGTTACAGTTACCTATTCGATGTGCCGGTAAACCACACACGCTCCACCGAACTATGACAAACATTGAGTCACCCTTTGCTACCTTTGCTTAGAACCATTTAGTGTGCTGGTAAACCACACACGCTCCACTAACGTCTTCGCAATGGCACAAAGTGTAATTTCATGGAATTGCATCAATCCACTTTTGCCTAAAGTAACTAATATTGGGAATTTTATGAAAGCATTTAGTTACTTTTGTACTTCATTATACTTATAATTGAAGGTTTTTGTCCTATCCTACCCTTTCGGCTAACGACCCTCCACTAGTCAAGAGTGTGGTGGGTAAGATTGGATACCCATTCAACCGCCATTTTATAAGCAATTTCCATAAACACCCCTTATAGACCAGCTTCGTGAATGAGGCCTAGTAACGGTAAGACTGAGTTTTACTCATACATACATATAATGTTAGACTTTTAATGTTATATATAGTATAGGGTGTATTTAAATTTAACAATTATACATTTAATTCAATTAAATTGTAAACCAAAACTTTTATGGATTTATTAAATCTCCTTTAATTATACACCTTAATTAATTAATAAAACCATAAGGGTGTTATTTGAACTTTTCAAAACAATACTAGGGTTTTAGAATTTAACATTTTTAAATTAAACTTTTAATCAACCTTGAGGGCAAGTTTTGAAACATTTCAAAACATTAGGGTTTCAACTATTTAAATTTAAAAAACAAAACTTTTGAGTTCAAATTTAAATTATAAAACCTAAAGGGGAAAAATTGATTTTTTTTATCACAAGGATCAAATAACAAATAATATAAATTAAACAATTAATTTCATCATTATCCATATTTGACCTAATTTCAATTTCTTGCAAAATAAGTTACCCAATTAATATAAATAATCAAACTTTATCATATAAGGAAGTTATTATCTAATCAATTGGTAATTATCTTTTGTTTAATCAAGGATATACTGATAAATATGTATAAAATCGGATTTTATAACAAAACCATGTTTATGGTAATTATCTAAAGCGAAAACAGGAAGAAAATCGTGAATATGAGCTGTCAGACGCTTTGACTCGTCGAGTCTGGACCTGGACTCGTCGAGTACAGTTGACTCGGCAAGTGCACCAAGTGACTCGGCGAGTCAAACACTCAGAAGCAAAAAATTTCGATTTTGAGTGCTGATATAGATCAAATATGCATCAATACAATAGAAACCAGTCAAGGTTTTGATACCACTGATGGGTTTTGTCCATAAGAACAACCTATGTGCTCATACAAACCCTAATGCTTGGATCTAGGTTTCTCTATTTTACATGCAATTCATCCAAGACTATAAACCCTATATCTATTATATGATAATCAATATAACATATGAATTAGGGTTTAGATCATACCTTGATTGTTATGTAGCAATAACAATCACAAATCCTTCTTGTATTGACTTTAGAAAGCTTAGAGTCACAAATGTCACTCCTCTAATGGTTCACAAACACCAAGAGCAAGAGGATCAAGAAGAGAAGTGAAGGAGACACCCAAAAACCATCCAATACCCTAAGGAGTTACTTGCCCACGTTTTTGGTGCTCTAGGGATCTTTAAATAAAGGCCCTAAGCAACCCATGGACTCCTTCCTTAAAGGCCCTAGGACGATTTCTAATGGGTTTCCCCATAGAATTCTTCCACCCCTTTAATATGGAGTCCATTAGCTCAATATTCAACTATCATACAATTGACAGTTCAAGTCCCTTAAGTTTAATTAATCTCTTTTAGCCACAAATTTAATTCTTATTAATTCTTGACTAATATTAATTAAAAAAAAATATGATTTCTACTTTAATATATTATTCTCATAATATATTAATAAATCATATTTAATCATTTCTCTCCATAATTCATCTTATCAAGTTGCTTTGGTGAAGGCAACCCAAAAGGATCATGCACCATCGGGTCAAGTACATACCAAAATAGTTATGGACTTTGACACTAATCCAACAATTGAGCCTTTTGTGTATGATTTGAGGTTGGAACCTCATATCTGAAGTGTGAAGGGTCTTGAGAGCCCAAAGACCGGAACTTTATTGAGCTAGAGACTAGACTTTGAGCACCTAACCCTTTATAAGACTTGGTATTGGCATTTTTGGGCATATATGCCATGCATGAGCGTAAAGATTGAGAATTTACGCGGTTTTTGTGCCTTTAAAGACTAGATCTAGAGTCTAGTGTGGGAGATCTGACCTTGGACGTCTAAATGAGAAATCAGATCGAAGGGACTCGTCGAGTCCATGGCCTGACTCGACGAGTCGGTGAGGATTTGTCCCGATGAGCTTGCTTATGCAATAACCCGACGAGTTGGGGGTCAACTCAACGAGCTAAGTTGGACCTTCGTGAGACTTATGTGAAAATGAGTGGACTCGATGAGTCACATGGGTGCCCTTGGCGAGTCGGGTCAAACATGGACTGTTGACTCGAGTTTGACTGTTGTTGACTTTAGGGTTGGGTCAAACATGAGTAAAGGATACCATGGAAGCCTAAAATGCTCTTTTATCCACTTCAAGAGTTAGAAAGTGGAAGAGTAACCTTTGATTTACTTAGATTTGGGAATCGAGTATTTATTGAGGTAATTACCCTATGTGTTAAGCGATGGCTAGTTTGAGATTCGAGTGCGAGGATGGTTGCTTGCTGTCGAGCTGAGTCTTCTGAGTATACTTACCATGAGTGGTATCCTTGTGTGATGGAGATGTCTTATGTGTTTATATTGAGTACTGTGATATCCTGCATTATGTCTATGTGATTTATGATGTGTATTATTCTCTGCTTACTGAGTTAGGATCGGAGGGTCCAACCGAGTTATGGGACTGGAGGGTCCCACTGAGACACACATTGACCGGAGGGTCTTGCAGTGTTATTGCCTCGAGTGGCTAATGAGTTGTGTGTGGTATTTTAGGGAACTCACTAAGCTTCTTGCTTACCGTGTTATGTTTTATGTGTTTCAGGTTTTTCTCAGATTCGCGAGAAGGCACCGTTTTGATTGTACACACCAGTGAAAGAGTTAAGTTTTTGAGGATCCTGGATTTTAATCAAACAATTATGGAGTTGCGAATTGTAAATTAAATAAATGAGATTTTTTTGAAATGTGTTATGAGAATTATGTTATAAAAGATCCCGCAGTCATAATCTTACCACATCCAAATACATCGGCTGCCTCATGTTCAAGTTCGGTTGTCCCATTAGGTATCTCAAGATCTTGTGATCGGTATAAATAGTGTAGCTATTCCCATAAAAATACTTCCACCAAATCTTGAGGGCAAAAACCATAGCCCCAACTCCAAATTGTGCGTCGGGGAATTCGACTCACGAGGCTTCAACTGCCTCAAAGCGTAAACAATAACATGACCTCTCTTTATAATCCATGCTCCTAATTCCAAAATTGATGTATCACAGTACACCAAAAACTCATCCATACCCTCAAGAAGAGTGAGAATCAGAGCCTCACACAGTATCTGTCTTAGGGTTTCAAAAGATGCCTACTGACCAGGCCTCCACCGTAACATAACATTGATATTCATCAAGCGGCTCAGAGGTACAAAAACATTGTAGAAATCATGAATAAATCTCTGATAATAACCCGCTACACCAAGCAAACTCTGGATCTCAGATGGTATCCTCGGAATCTACCACTACATCATCTCCTTGATCTTGGCTAGATCGACCAATATACCATTCAGGTTAATGATGTACCCTAAAATCTACACCTTGTGCAACAATAACTCATACATGGAGAACTTAGTGTAACGCCTCTCCCTCCTTAGGGTCTCCAAAACCTCATGTAAGTGCTCCTCGTGCTGCTCCTTGGTCTTGAAGTAAACCAAGATATCATCAATAAACACAATCACTGATCGATTAGGTATTAGTCTACATAAATAATTTATGAGATCCATGAATGCAACTTGTGTGTTAGTGAGCTTGAATAACATCACCACAAACTCGTATTAGCCATAACGAGCCCCGAAGGCCGTCTTCTACACATCCTCATCTCGGTCTGATAAATCCATTGTCTAACAACTCCTGAAGTTATGTAGACAACCCTTTCATCTCCAGAGGTGCTAAACGATATGGCGGCTTGGCTGGTAGAGTTGTGCCTAGAATCAAATCAATACGAAACTCAACTTGCCTCTTAAGAGGTACACCTGGAAAATCCTTGGGAAATACATTAGAGAAATCCCGAACAATGGGTATGTCATCCACCATCCTATTCCCATCCCATTCTGTATCTACTATATAAGTAAGGAATGCAAAGCATCCATCTTAATATACCTCCTACCCCTTGCAGTTGAACAAATAGCTGGTCCATGTTGAGCACCCTCTTTGCGAACAACTAGATCTTACCTAGTTGTAGATTGAACCCTCACCAGCTGGTTCTCACAATTAATCACAGACCCATTGGGGCCCAACCAATCCATACAAATGATGACTATCCACCCTTGTAGAAGTATCAGCACTGAATCAATACAATATCTCTTGCTGAAAATATTTACAATACATCCTCGATGAACTCTCGAAGAACTAACTGAATGTTCATTAAAATCTCCACCTCCAAAGGGTAATCTAGAGTCCTTGGAGTATCCCTAAACTTCTTGCTAAGCACAAGAGACATAAAAGATCGAGTAGCACCAGAATCGAACAGAACACGTGCAGTCATACCATTAACTAACAAAGTCCTTATACATGATCAAATAAAAAATATTTATAAACAAAGAAAGTAGTAGAAGATATGGTAAAAAAATACATACTAGTAACCACATCAGGTGCTGCACGCACCTTCTCTTTTGTCAACTGGAAAGCCCTTCTCTTTACCACATGATTCGTCACCTTGACTTGACGGCCATCAGTAATCCGTAATGTAGATGGTGCAGGTGTTGCTACTGCTTCTCCTATCAGTCTCAGCCAATCAACCCTTTTATGGACGATCTGATTGTAGTGGAAGCATATAAATGCCCTACGAGTACAATCCCTGGTGAAATGGCCCTTCTGGCCATAACTAAAGTGGCTCCCTCCCTTGTGATGATAGCTCATCACGTGATATCTTCCATCTAGAACATATCATAAAATTGTCCGCTTTCGGCTCCCTATGCGAAAGTTCTTATGGGATATTCTTCCCTCACAGCTTAACTACAAAGTTCTTATGGGATATTCTTCCCTCACAGCTTTAAAACACTTTGTGATTGGGATGGTATCCAAACCCCTTATAAGGAATGTTTAGTCTTCCTTCCTAGCCATTATGCAATCAGGTGCAAACCATATTCACTCCCCATTATAAGGTTCGATGTCCCCATCAAACACACTGACTCGTGCCCCAACTATGATACCATTTGTAACATCCCCCTCTGGTAAGTATCACAATATTATCCGCTTTGGGTGTAACACTTGTAGATTCGGGCTAGTCAATTTATAGATAATAAGAGTCAAAAATGATTTTTTGATAAACTATTATTTAGAATAAATAATCTTAACAAAGCTATAGTATATGTCACAAGGGTTCCATACATATAAAGAACGTTGAAATCCGACTTATAAAGAAGTTATGACTCGACGAAGTTTTGCAACAAAACCGGCACGACGTTGTATGACGTAAAAAGTGAGTTTGTGATAAAATACTTTTTAGCGTTAGTGATCTAAACAAAAGTTGTAGTATACATTAAACCAAAGTGTGCATAGAAAGAACGTCCAAATCTTACTTCATATGAGGAAGTTATGATTTTTCTAAAATTTATCATAGTAGTGCACAACCTGGAAATCGAATTTTAGATCGGTCAAATTTTAGCCAAAATGAAGTAAATGAGAATTGAAGGTCTCATTAAAAGGAGTCTAACAATAAAAAGACAGTCAAAAATGGAGTCTGTATGTAGAAGTTATGAATTTTACACGGTAATTGAACAATGTTATCATCTCATACTCCTAAATTTTAACCGGTCTAGAGTTATCTAATGCAGTCAAATGAAGAGTTGTAGATCTTGTGAATACCTACGTGTGAATATAAATGTCACACCCCAAAAATCAAAGGCGGAAACATTTCCGGGGTGGACTCCACGTTGTGTATCAAATCCAATGTACATAGTAATCACAGTAAACAACCATTACATTACATATATATATATATATATATATATATATATATATATATATATATATATATATATATATATATATATATATATATATATATATATATATATATGAAAGTTTACATTTATTTCAAAAGTAAAGTTATACAAGATATACATATGCAACATATTAACAAAAATTGAGATGAGTCTTCTGAGCACTCCGTCTTCACCAAAAGATATCGTCGGGTACCTGTCTAACTTGGACCTGAGAATACAAGCGGTTTGAAAATCAGCATAAAGCTGGTGAGTTCATAAGCGATTTTGTTTCATGAAAAGGTATCGGTTTCCTTTAGTTTTCCGAAAGGTTTGTTATCCAAGAAAATCCCATATTTTCTTATGTAAAGTTAGTTTAGTTATCATTTGTTACCAATTCGATTACGTGTTGTATTTTACCCCAGGAAAATCCCATATTTTCCTAATTGTAAGACCCGTTATATATCACAAGGTATAGTTTATTACACAAAACTATATATTGAAAATCTTGGGATCACTATCCCGAAAGAGATATAAGATAGTTTGACACATATGAAAATACAGATTTAAGATCATGGGACTACAATCCCGTACTAGACATGAGATAATTTGATATATATGGAAATATATATTGAAAGCCATGGGATCACTATCCCGGACAAGATATAGATTTAGACCATGGGATTATCATCCCGTACTTGATATAGATCGAAATCATGGGATTACTATCCCGAAATAGATATAGATTGGAAACCATGGGATCACTATCCCGGACAAGATAAAAGTGTAATCCATGGGATTACTATCCCGTAATAATTATAGATTCAAAACCATGGGATTACTATCCCGTATAATATATAGTTAAAAACCATGGGGCAAACATCCCATACAAGTTATAGATACAAAACCATGGGATTACTATCCCATATAAGATATAAGATATATACATACTGAAATCCATGGGAATAACATCCCATACCAGATACAAGTTCAATAGACTGAAAACCATGGGACTACTATCCCGGACTAGATACAAAATAGTTTGACAAAACCATGGGATCACTATCCCGAACAAGATATAAGATTTTAAAACCCAAGCTGTGAATAAACTAATATTAATACATGTTGAGAGTCAAGTAACCATGCTAATACGACAACGAGACCTCCTTGATGCTAGTCAGACGTTGAATGATATCCAGAAATTTGTCACCTCAGGCGTGCCCGCCTAACTGTAGCTAGCAGTTAAGGTGTGGGATTGTCAGTCCCGAATAGATCTATTCACAAATTCCTCTCTCTCCCTCCAGGAGACTCTGGTTACACTTCCGGGGAGGATTTACTGATCATCCATAAAGGGTAGTGACTATCTCACAAACTAGTACTAAACTATTCACAGGGTTCTCATACGATATCAACATACCGAAGATTATGAAACGTAATACAGCGAATATAGATAAATACAATGAAACTATCTGACAATACATTTAAATGATACGGAGATAAACTGAATCAGACATAGTTTATCTAATAACTTTATATAGATATCAGTACATGATAAAACGAACAGTAAAGAACCCCAAATTATTCCCATAATAATTTGATTAGTCTGGTTATTTTCTTAACTAAAATCCATTTAGTTGTAATTGATAAATCATTCCTTATGCTCAGCATAATACATAAGGAGGAAAAGAGTTTATAAGTTTGTCAGATATATTTGAAACATATCAATATTATGATTTGAAAAACAGTTATAGCTTGCTTGTATTCCCCCCTGAAAACATTGAAATACACGGAAAAGGGCGTAGGGGTATGAACTCACCGGACGAGATATGTGACGGTTTGGATGCTAAGAGTTGATCCGGGGCTTGTAAACACACGAGGTTCCTAATTATAATGTAAAGATACACATTTGTATCTAATTAGGACCTAGATTGATTATTTTATAAGGACAATTACAACTAGTCGCGAAAACACTCTAATACAAGTGTTTGGAGGGACCCGGGTGACATTTAGGGAAACATATAGTTAGGATAATGAATTGGGACTTCAAATGAACACTCCTTAGGGATTTTACGGCCACAATGACCCGCTCCCCATGAGTTTACTGCCGTAAACTCATGGTGGGGTGAGTTATGGCAAAATTTGGCTTGAAACACTTAAGGACATTTTTCTAGGTTTGGTTCAAAGACTTGGAATGGATTTCAAAACATCAAAATGACTTATTTATGGGAGTTTACGGCCTAAAATAGGCTCCTGGCTGTAAACTCCTTAATACTCATGAAAATGGAGTTACATGATGCTAAAACAAATCACACGTGATTGCTAAAATTGTTTCAAGACCTTACATGCATTTGTATGAAGTTTTGAAGGGGTTTTTGGAGTTTACGGTCATGGGGCACCTTCAATGGCCGTAAACTCTTAAAATGAAGGGTTTTGATGTGTTTAAGGCCCTTAAACCATTTTTGGTTGGTCCTATGATTTATTTCAAGGCTTTTGGTGGTGTTGGATGGTCTTCTAACACCTTAGAAATGAATTTGCACCATGTTTCATGGAGTTTACGGCCTAAGCACAAGCCTTGGCCGTAAACTCACAATAATCCCTCAAAAATTATGTTTCAAGTGTCCAAATGCTAATACCAATATTCTATAATTCATATCTAAGCCATATTAGTGATTTGGAAGGGTTTAAGGTCAAGAATACCCCATAAATATGTGTTTACGGCCGAAGCTTGTGCCTTGTCCGTAAACTCCTTCAAATCCATAAAAAACCATGTTTTAAATGTTATAAGTCCTTTCCATGAAGCCATCTAGCCATATCTAAGGTCCAATAGTGTTTAGGAAGGGTTTTTGTGCTCCAAAACCCATGTTATATGAGTTTACGGCCCATGAAGGCTCCATGGCCGTAAACTCATGAATGTGGTCTTAATCCATGCTTTGAACTCGAATTTGAGGGCTAAGAAGGTTACATGACAAGCTAGGGAAAGTACCTTAGAGATTTGAGGCCTTAAATTTGAGTTTTGGACCCTTAAACTTGGATTTAGGAGAGAGGTTAGAGAGAGAGAGTAGAGAGAGGAAGAAAAAGCTTCAAATGAGTCCTTAAACACGTTTATATAGGTCCTAAAACTTGGACATGGTGGAATTCTACCCGATACCGGCCTTAAACGAAGCTTTAGGTCGCACCCGATTATGTTTCCATCACCCGTCGGGGACGTTTCTAAAACTTATGAAAGAAATAAATATTTTGGGCTAATTACATGAGTTCCTAAGTGGTTTAGACACTCATTTATATTATAATAAACATATAAGTTTAAATAATTTAACCCAAAGTGAAAACGGAACGAATTTGATAACGGCGAATTTTTCGGGTTGAACTGGTTTTGGCGATGAACAACTTCGGGTTGTTACATTATCCCCCCGTTAGAGGGAATTTCGTCCCAAAATTCAAAGAATAAGATATAGATCAGGAGTTTGAAATGAGACACGAATGGATTTGTTACCTCGGATCTTCAGTTTCTCAAGTGGAATCGGGTCTCTACTAGGCGTTCTAGCGAATTCTCACTATCGGGACGTGTCTTCGTCTCGCACCTTGAATCTCTCTCTCAATCTATGATATCAATAAATTTTCCCACGGAAGTTCCAACCCTGGATGACTTCGGTTTTCTCAAGGAATCACTAGAGTTTCATTGGGTAGATGGTTCTAAGGATTCGAGACATGATGTACTGGATAGGTGTTGCCGGTTCTGAAAGCATCCGAAATATGAAGATTGCAGAATCGATTTCTACGAAGATCTCGAAGGGTTTGATGTGGGACTAAACTTTAAACGTTCGAATGAGATTCCCGGAAACTCTTCGGGACAGACATTTAGAAGAAAGAGCTACTAACTTCCCGTTTCTCAATGATCACAGAAACGAGGGATGTGTGGTAATTCGTATCAGGAAAACTTTTGAGTTTTAAAGCATGAAACAATATGAAGGTTTGATGCCGAAGATCATGAGAGTCAGGTCGAGGAAAAGATATAGACAGGCGACCCTATCGAAACCAAGATAACAACATGAATGAGGCTCAATCATTCCATGTTAAACGTTGCATCAAACCATTTTCGTGAAAAGTGTTCCCCCTTTTAAATCGAATGGAACAGAATAGTCCTCCGGACCGAGGATTTAATCTATAGGTACAAAGTTAGTGTTCTCTATCTCACTGGTTAGTCGTCGATGATACACATTTCAATCACATACGAAGGATTGAGTTTAGAAAATGTTCGAATAGATAGATAACAGGTTTCCCTCTTTGTACTGGAATCGAAAAGAGTTGCAGGTATAAGAATTATCAAAGAGAAGTATACCTGCGGCGACAGAGGGATCAGTGGTTGTAGCTGCTTTGGGGGAATTCCTTTTGAAGTGCCCTGCTTCACCACAATTGTAGCAGGCTGGACTGATTCCCGCTCCGGATGATTGGTTCGTTGATTTGGCTGGTTTTCTGCAGGTTCGAGCAAGATGGCCCTTTTTGCTACAGTTTTCACAAATCCTTTCGCGACGTGGACCAGGAATGCGGTGATGGTAGTTGCACTTACCACACCAAGGAAGAGTACCAGTCTATCCACTGACTGGAGTTTGGGCTGTGGAACCGACAGCTGAAACAACAACAGGGGCAGTAGCAGCATGGACTGCTACCGTTTGCTGTTTCTTAGAAGACCCTTTCATACTCGGGGCCTTCCGCTTGTTCGAAGATTTCTTTTTGCTTCCATCTCCACTGGTGACTGGCTCGGGGGTAGTAGCTTCCTCATCAGAGTTTTCTTCGTGATCGATCAAGATTTTCGCAAGACATTTAGCACTGTCGTAGGTGTCTGGCTTCGCAGCCAAGACATTCCCTTTTGTTGGCTGGGTCAATCCTCAGATGAACCTCTCGATCTTTTTACTCTCCGGGGTAACCATTCCCGGACAGAGTAATGCCAGGTCATCGAATCTTGAGGTATAAGCGGCTATGTTGGAACCTTTCATCTTAAGGTTCCAAAGTTCGTGTTCTAGCTTCTGAATTTCGCCCTGAGGGCAATACTCTGCAAGAAGAAGCTCCTTCATAGCTTCCCAACCCATGGCATTTGCTACCAGTAAAGTTAAAGATTTGACTCGGCCGTTCCACCAAGTCAGGGCTTTATCAAGGAAGGTGCAGGCGGCGAACTTTACTTTGTCAGACTCCGAACAGGCACATATTTCGAAGATTGATTCGATTTTCTCGAACCATCGAGTTAGGGAAATGACACCTCCAGTGCCATCAAACGATGTGGGTTTCACGTTCATGAAGTCTTTATAGGAACCCCCTCTTTGGTGTTCCTGGCTGTCTTTTGGATTTTGGGGTTGGGGACCACCTCCGGAGCCACCGGGATTCATTTGTGACATGGCTGCCACCATTGCAGCAGTCAGAACTGTCTGAAGTGATGCGAGATCAAATTAAGGAGAAGGTGGTGGCGGAGGAGGATTGTCGTTGTTCTTCGAGCTGGGTCTCTTTCTTGGAGGCATCTTGATCTAAAAAGATCAGGAAAGAGAGGATCATAAGTCCTCTGAATTGAATCAAGAGATATGGAACAGGGGATATCTCATCAAGACAGATATAGCATTATACTAAGCGATAAAGCAGGAAAGAGTTATCAAGACAGAACATTTTATCGCTAGAGGAATGGTTAAGTAACATCGCGTATACGAGGATTTTCTACGAAGGATTGGCTCGAGAAATACTCCCATAGTATTTCATGGTTCGCTGCAGCGAGGACTCGTTGTTCGAGATATTAGGTAAGTTTTAGGCATGCTGCGTACCACAGTCACTCCCAAGCACATGTTGGCCGTGTCTCGAATGAATATAGTTGGCCATGCTATGTTGATCCTAGACACGACTACATAACTGCCCAGGTTTAACCGCAGTGTACAACACCCACTTACTTATGTTTTCTTCTACTTGTAGTTACGGATTTCGACGGTTCGGTATACTTGTATACTTTTGAAAATACTTATAGTTTTGATGATACTTTTAATTCAGAGCACTGAGGCCCTTAAGTGTTTATAGTTTTATACCGTGTAAGGTTTGGTATACTCCGTTCACTATAAACAAGGGCTCTGATACCAATCTGTCACACCCCGAAAATCAAAGGCGGAAACATTTCCGGGGTGGACTCCACGTTGTGTATCAAATCCAATGTACATAGTAATCACAGTAAACAACCATTACATTACATATATATGAAAGTTTACATTTGTTTCAAAAGTAAAGTTATACAAGATATACATATGCAACATATTAACAAAAATTGAGATGCGTCTTCTGAGCACTCCGTCTTCACCAAAAGATATCGTCGGGTACCTGTCTAACTTGGACCTGAGAATACAAGCGGTTTGAAAATCAGCATAAAGCTAGTGAGTTCATAAGCGGTTTTGTTTCATGAAAATGTATCGGTTTCCTTTAGTTTTCCGAAAGGTTTGTTATCCAAGAAAATCCCATATTTTCTTATGTAAAGTTAGTTTAGTTATCATTTGTTACCAATTCGATTATGTGTTGTATTTTACCCCAGGAAAATCCCATATTTTCCTAATTGTAAGACCAGTTATATATCACAAAGTATAGTTTATTACACAAAACTATATATTGAAAATCTTGGGATCACTATCCCGAAAGAGATATAAGATAGTTTGACACATATGAAAATACAGATTTAGGATCATGGGACTACAATCCCGGACTAGACATGAGATAATTTGATATATATGGAAAATATAGATTGAAAGCCATGGGATCACTATCCCGGACAAGATATAGATTTAGACCATGGGATTATCATCCCATACTTGATATAGATCGAAATCATGGGATTACTATCCCGAAATAGATATAGATTGGAAACCATGGGATCACTATCCCGGACAAGATATAAGTGTAAACCATGGGATTACTATCCCGTAATAATTATAGATTCAAAACCATGGGATTACTATCCCGTATAAGATATAGTTAAAAACCATGGGGCAAACATCTCGTACAAGTTATAGATACAAAACCATGGGATTACTATCCCGTATAAGATATAAGATATATACATACTGAAATCCATGGGAATAACATCCCGTACCAGATACAAGTTCAATAGACTAAAAACCATGGGACTACTATCCCGGACTAGATACAAAATAGTTTGACAAAACCATGGGATCACTATCCCGAACAAGATATAAGATTTTAAAACCCAAGCTGTGAATAAACTAATATTAATACACGTTGTGAGTCGGGTAACCATGCTAATACGACAACGAGACCTACTTGACGCTAGTTAGATGTCGAATGATATCCAGAAATTTGTCACCCCAGGTGTGCCTGCCTAACTGTAGCTAGCAGTTAAGGTGTGGGATTGTTAGTCCCGAATAGATCTATTCACAAATTCCTCGCTCTCCCTCCAAGAGACTCTGGTTACATTTCCGGGGAGGATTTACTGATCATCCATAAAGGGTAGTGACTATCTCACAAACTAGTACTAAACTATTCACAGGGTTCTCATACGATATCAACATACAGAAGATTATGAAACGTAATACAACGAATATAGATACATACAATGAAACTATCTGGCAATACATTCAAATGATACGGAGATAAACTGAATCAGACATAGTTTATCTAATAACTTTATATAGATATCAATACATGATAAAACGAATAGTAAAGAACCCCAAATTATTCCCATAATAATTTGATTAGTCTGGTTATTTTCTTAACTAAAATCCATTTAGTTGTAATTGATAAATCATTCCTTATGCTCAGCAAAATACATAAGGAGTAAAAGAGTTTATAAGTTTGTCAGATATATTTGAAACATATCAATATTATGATTTGAAAAACAGTTATAGTTTGCTTGTATTCCCCCCCTGAAAACATTGAAAAACACGGAAAAGGGCATAGGGGTATGAACTCACCGGACGAGATATGTGATGGTTTGGATGCTAAGAGTTGATCCAGGGCTTGTAAACACACGAGGTTCCTAATTATAATGTAAAGATACACATTTGTATCTAATTAGGACCTAGATTGATTATTTGATAAGGACAATTACAACTAGTCGCGAAAACACTCCGATACAAGTGTTTGGAGGACCCGGGTGACATTTAGGGACACATATAGTTAGGATAATAAATTGGGACTTCAAATGAACACTACTTAGGGAGTTTATAGCCACAATGACCCTCTCCCCATGAGTTTACAGCCGTAAACTCATGGTGGGGTGAGTTATGGCAAAATTTCGCTTGAAACACTTAGGGTCATTTTTCTAGGTTTGGTTCAAAGACTTGGAATGGATTTAAAACATCAAAATGACTTATTGATGAGATTAAACCAACCTTTAATCTGTAAAGATCGATTAGATCTTGAACAAGTATGTAAATATAAAACTGAATGAACGCAATAATAATAACAAGTGAAGATTGAATCAAACGTGTCGAATGATTAAACAAAATCCTCAGAAGAGCTCTATTAAGAACATCAACTGTAGAGGATTGGAAGGTTACAAGAACGATTAAACAAACCTGTTATCTTCTGGATGAATCGCTATTTCGCAGATCTCTAAAAACCTTAACCTAATATGCATGCAAGCGTAAACTTATATACAAAACATAAAAGGTTCACGGTTGGACAGGCCCAAACCTGAATGCAAAGAAACTTATACAATCGAGCCCAAAAAGACGCAATCTTTAAAATAATTTTCAGCCCAACAATCTCCCCCTTTGCATCAATTTGGAGCGAGACCTTCACTCTCTTTTCACAGCAGAGGGCTTCTTTACCGTTTCAAAAAATTTCGGTATTATAGCCAGAATGTGATGCCTGAAGGTGATATACCAACGAAGCATGTCAGTGAAGTTCTTCTTGTCTGCTGTTGAGTTCTGTTTGCATCGGTGAATGATATTAATAATATGCTCCAGACAATCTGTAGAGAACATATGTTTGTCTACCAAAGCAAACAGAAACTTATGCTTATCGCCTCTGGTGAACATAATTGTCAGATTGGAAGAATCAATTTGCCCTATCTTCATTTTATGAACATCTCCTGTCTTGGAAGTGGGCTTGACGGTCGGTTTCTTGTTCATAACTTTTGCTATTTCATGATCCATAGTGGCGAGCTCATGGACGTAGGAAGCCAACATTCTTTTAAGATGTTTAAGAATTGGTTCATACTCTCTTTGGTTGGAGAGAAGAATGTTGTATAGCAAAATCCAATCATGCGGATTCAGACTGGGAAGATCTGCCAGAGAAATAAGATGTTCTGTGTTGGCCGTTCCTCTGTTGATTTTGAAATTAACGTTCACAAATTTCCCAGCCTGTGTTGGTTTCAGTACCTTGACTTTAATGATTTTCTGAGCACTCCATGTCAAGTACTGCGGTTGACCATATTTCAGATAGAAATTTATTAGCTCTCTGTCAACCTTCAGGTTCGGATGAGGGACATCGACAGTGACATCAAAGCAATGAAATGTGAAAGCTTTGCGCGTGATTGGCATGTCGAACTGCGAGTCTTTTGTATTTTCACACTCAAAGGATGCAATCGGTTCCAACCAATATATGGAAGGAAACTCAATCGCTTGAGTGATGAGTGTGTCTCTGTCCCAATCTGGGAACAGAGTCTTCTTGGCTTGAATGGCCTCCTCATCCTCCCTGATCTTTCTTTCCCTGGCCTCGGCCTCTCGAGCTATCCTTAGAGTTTCATCAAGCTCTTTGTCCCTTTTCTTGCGTTGAAGAGCTTCAGTGATAGTTTCATCTGAATCTGATTCACTCTCAACAAGGACTTGTTTCCCAGAACCCGAAGCTACATTAACCTTCGGTTCTGTCTTAGACACACCTTCCTCTCCCCCTTGTCGCGGAAGAACAAGCTTCTCCGAGACACCCTTCATTTCACTTAAGATATTAATAGCAGGAAGGAGTTTCGCCTGGAGATGCTGTCTAATAGTGAGGGTTAGGAAGGGATCATGGGTGTCAAGAACATTTGTTAGCATATTCTTGACATCACCAGCGCAACTTTGAAGAACTGCCCGCTGAGTCTATAGCAAAGTAATTTCCTGTTGTGCCTGGGCCAGTTGGATCTTTTGTAGGTCGATGGTTGCCTGGTGCTTGACAAGATCTTCCTTCAGGGTGCTCTCGGCTGCCAGAGAGGCAAAACGTGAATCCAAAGATTTGAGAAATGAAGTGGATTCAGTTTTGAGGTCAGCGCACAGAGCCTCAAATTTGGTGGTTTCACCCTGAAGGGTAGCCGAGAAAGAGTCTACGGACGCTTGAAATTTGGCCGCACTAGAGTCAGCATGAGCTTTTAGAGAATCAAGAAAGATCTGAGTTGTGTGAACAACCTCAGAAACTTCCTTGGTGGCTTTTGAGCATGAAGCAGCTGAGTTATCTATGGCGTCAGTTGAACGATCCAAGGCGTCAGTGTACGTCTTGATCGCAGACTCTATGAAGGCTTTGAGCACAACACCCCAGTAGGCTTTATTGTCAGCCAACAGACTGTCAAGTTTGGCGTGAATTTCCTGAATTTGCTGACTTGAAACAGGGGTATCGGCATCTGTGTCTGTAGGGATCCGGTAGGGGCTATAATAGATAGAGTCGAACTCTTCATCATCGCCCCCCAAGGTAGCACCGGAGTTGGAGGATGGAGAAGGAGATGGGGGAAGGTTGATGACCGGGGTTTCAACCACAGTAGCAGCCCCTGTATCAGATACATTGACCGTTACTGGTGGTTGGGAAGAGGTGATGGTAACAGATTCAGTGATAATAGGCGTGGAGATAGAGGATGAAGGTTGAGAAACTGATAAGGGAATGTTAGGTTCTGTTGTGGTTTGGGGGATAGATATAGGAACAGAAAGTGTGACCTTCTGTGTGGGTGATTGGGGTGGGGTTGGAATTTTTGGAGAAGTAGGAGGAGTGGGTGATTTGGTAAGTTGGGGAGATGTAGGTGGAGAGGGTGATTTGGGAATTTGAGGAGATGCTGGTGGAGAGGGTAGATGAGTGCCTGTTGGAGAAGATGGTTGTTGAGGAGACTGAACAGATGTTGTTTCAGTTTGAGGAGCAGCAGCCTCTGTGTCTGATGGGGCATTCGGAGCAGATTCAGAAGAAGGAGACCCTTTGGCTCTTTTAGCCATCTTCTTTACCTTTTTCGATTTAGATTGAGAAGGTGCCTCTGCCTCAGATTTACGTTTAGAGGATCTTCTCTTTCTCTCCTTCTTTGGTGCGGGTTCTTTCTTCTCCACTTTCTCCTTTTTGCTCGCCCTCTTGCCACGGTTGGCAGGTTGATCAAGGGCATCAAGATCAGCACGTTGTTCCTCGGACAGAACCCTAGGAGGCAAGGGTGTTCTGGTGCTGTAGTCAGCCATGATTTTGCTGTGTGGCATGACGCACCTATACATGGACTCAGGGATCAGTCCATAGTGAAGAAACTTACTTGGATCAGAGACTATGATCTTCTTGGTGTGGAAAGAGGCAATTGAAGCCGTAAGAGCATCCTTCATTACCGGGATGTCAAGGGAATCCATGGCCCTTCTGGTAATAAGCGTCCAAAACCTGCCGCATGATATCTCGGAGTACCTAGCAGTTGTGTTGAGACTCTGAACAACTTGAGCCCAGATTATGGACCCATAATCGAGATTAATGCCGTTGTAAAGACCATACATGATGGTCAGAAACCCTTTGCTTGTGGTGTCAGAACCACCACATCTCTCCGCTAAACCCTTAATAAGAATGGTAAGCAATCCGTTCCATTGAGATGGAAGACAGGATTTCTTGACTTTGGCAATGGTGGTAAGAACATCCGTATACCCCATCTCATACATCATTGAAAAAAGTTTCATCGTGGTGATGAAGTCCGGTGAGATGACGGAGGAGTCGACGACAAGCCCTAGAAGAGAGCAAAACCATGTTTTGGACACTGCGGTTTTCTTGTCGTGAATGGTGAAGAAGATGCGGTCTTTATGTTTGTCGTAGTTGGCCGTTGTGTAGACTTGGGAGAGCAGGGACATGGGAACGGCCTCCACTTGCGTAAGTGCCAACAACAATGGGGAATATTTGAGGCATTCCACCACGTGTAGCATGTATGAGTCATATAGGAATGGGTTCATCTCTATGATCAAATTCTGATTAGGTTTGATTGAGAGCAGAGAAGAGGATGCAGTTTGATCTTGTGCGGAAGAAGAAGTCGCCATTGTTGAGTTGTGGAAGAAGATGAACAGTGGTAACTTTTTCAGAGAGAGAATTCTTGAGAGGTAAATGCCAAAGAACACGATCACGCCTTATTTATACCGTTCACAGGAGAGAGAAAATCGTGATGATGAAGAAACCAAAACGTCGCCTGAAAAAGCGCAATTGGAAGTTATGGTGTATCCCAGGAATACGTCAGCACACGTGGGTGTGAAACGAATCATTCGCACGCGCCCAAATCATTTTCGTACCGTTTGAAATTCCTTGTGCCCTTGTTTGGTTACAACTGAAACTTAAAACCACATACCAAACAGCAATCAGAATGTTGAAAAAAAGGTAATTTTCGTGCATAAGAGTGTGAAAGATAAAGAAATAAATCAAAGGTGTTTGGGATGTGAGTGTTGTCTAGTAAGAAGACAGAAAGCGGAAGATTCCGGGCAAGAATCGCTTCCTTCAAAGCCAAGAGTGACCTGAAGTGCTTATGTGGTTTCCCGAGAAATACGATCAGTTGTCTTTTAACAAACAATGAAAGGCATCTTTTGATAATGGTTGAAGGGTGGCTGAACTCAAACCCAGCATCAAGTCTTAACATAAAACTAAGTGTTGGTAGAGTTACCTGTGAGACCGATGGGATCTGTTGAATAGGTAGGTGGGAAGTATTTCGTGACGTGAATGGTATAGACAGAAATCTTAAGGAAAAATTAAACTGGACCTCTTTGGGAAGAAATGTCTTAGGTGGAGACAATTTCATAAAAGATCACACAAAAAGAAAAGGAGATTTCCAAGTAATAGCTTGAGTTTATCACTCACCGTCAATTCATTTCAGGTGTTGGATTTTGGGTTTCACTTAGAACGTGGTAAACGAATATAAGATCATAAACACAGATGTTATGCAACCATAAGCCTCAATGGTAAAGACCGAAAGCATCAAGGGTTACTTTGGGGAATCGAAGGTAAATGAAGAAGATGAGGAGAGAGTTAAGAGACCGAACGTACCTTCTGCTACAGAAAAGGGACAAAGCAGAGCAACTCATGTTTCAGATGAGTAGAGGAAGGTAGCTCTAGACCGAGTGTGAGAGAATAGCCTGATTGGGAAGAAACGATAGGTGTTGATCGAATCATTAAGGCATGCTCGAGGTCATAGAGGCTTGCGACAACATACAGCAGCATGCTTCTAGGGACGTCTAACTAGTCTGATAAAGATAAAACATACCTGGGTAAACACTACAGAAGGAGATGCTTGTATTCACCTGTGCAAAACGTACACCGACTAGAAAGATAAAATGTTTTTGTAATTTTGGGATTTTTCTGAAAAATAAATAAAAACAGAAAGATAAAATGTTTTTGGAATTTTGGAATTTTCTGAAAAATAAATAAAACAGAAAGATAAAATGTTTTTGTAATTTTGGGATTTTTCTGAAAAATAAATAAAAACAGAAAGATAAAAAGTTTGTACAACATAAAAAAATAGGAAGCAGAAATAGACCGAGCGATCTGTGTATTTCGGTGATAGTTTCAGAATCGAGATGAACCGAGCGTTCTATCTAGACATGCACAAAGACCCGATCCGATCCGATCCGATCCGGATCCGAATCCGATCCGGTTTGATGACGACACACACAATCCGATTCGGCATTAAATCCGAACCGGTTTCAAACCGGTTTTGACCGGATTTGACCGGTTTTCCGAGCCCCCCATCCGATTCGGTTTAATCCGATCCGGATCCGATCCGATCCGAAATCCGATCCGATTTTTTTTTTTTTTTTAATTTTTTATTTTATTTTTAAAATACACATTTTTTGGACTTCAAATATAACACAAAATGCAACATGGGTACATTAAAATAGTTAAAACATACATCAAACGTCGAATTAGAAAGAGTTTTTAAACTAGTTAAATAATAATAATAATAATAAAGTGGCGTTATAACATCTAGCCAAATGGAAATAGTTTTTGTGGTCTTCCACTTCGTGTCGCCTTCCTTTAATTATTCTTCAACCGCCACGCATGTAACTAGGGGTCTCATCAATGCCATATTCTTCATCCCCGTCTTCATCTTCGACTTCATCGTCATCGTCTTCGTCTTCCGGAGGTGTTGATAAGCCTTGTGCATATTCTTCATCCATGATCTCCGGTTCAACATTTTGTGATAGTGGGCCTTCTAGTGATGCCAAGTGTTGTATACGTTCCACAGAATCCAAGTAATCCTTCAAGCAAACGCAAACCTCTACCGCAACCGGAGTAAGATTCGTCCTCAACTTTGATAAAACTCTTCCACTAAAAGAAAAAGCGGATTCCGAAGCTACCGTGGAAGCTTGGACGGTTAGTAAATCACGGGCCATGACGGAGAGAATAGGAAATTGTGCTTCCTTTTCTCTCCACCAAGCCAAAAGATCCAAATTTTTAAATTGTGGTGCACTCATGAATTTTAAAAAGTTTGAACCCATATAAATTCCAAGTTCGCTACTAGGCGTTAATGTGCGTGCTCTTTTGTTTTGCTCCTCCAAAAGGTAGTTATAGAGGTCGATATGAAAATCCGTTCGACCCCCACCACTACCCGATGCACCGCTAGTAGAGTCGGTTACACTTGCAAAAGTGTTTGACATATTGCCATATTTTGTAGCGTAAATGTCAAACAAATTAGTAAAAGTATCATTAAAAATGTTTATTTGGTTACGGATGTAGTTTGAGTTATCTTTGTGCAAATTTAAAGACATAGCAATTTTGGTAATCAAAGCCTCTACACCCGTAACATTGATACATGGGTTTAATGCTGCGGCGCAAGTAAAAAGTGGTGGCATTTCTTTGAAATATTTGACTAGTTTTTGTCTCATTGGTCTCGTAACCAAAACAAATATTTCACTTCTTTGTTCAAAACGTTCCAATTGTGCGGACATCAACCATAATTCATTTAGTAACAACGGACTTGTAGGGTAATACACACCCGATAGAAAAGTGGTTGATTGTTTAAAAACTTTTAACATTTCCACAAACTCTTCCATCAAATCCCAATCATAATCCGAAACCGGGTTTTTTCCTTTTGAAATTGTGTCGTAAAATAATTGCAAAGCGATTCTTTGACGTGTCAAACTTTCAAACATCATGCATGTTGAACTCCATCTAGTGTCACAATCCCAATGAGGACTATATGGAGTTACGTTAATGGAAATGGCAAACTTTCGATATTTTTCCATTGTAGCTTTATGTCTTCCAAAAACTCTAGTTAACACAGTTTTGAATTTTTCAATCGTCGAATCTATCATTTTTAAACCATCTTGTACCGCAAGATTAATAATGTGACAAACACATCTAGTATGAAAAAACGAGCCATCCAAAATAGGTTTATATTTTGCAATTAATCTTTTTGCCGCTGCGGTATTGTTACTTGCATTGTCAAACGAAATAGAGAAGATTTTGTCGCGTAAATTATAAGTCTCTATAACGCTTACTAAAATTGCAAATAATCTTGCCCCCGTGTGAGGATGCGCAAAAAGTTCAAAAGCAATAACTCGTTTGTTCATTACCCAAGTAGATGGATCTATCCAATGTGCCGTGACACAAAGATAGCTTTTGGGACAACTACCGGCGGAGGACCAAACGTCACAGGTTAAAGAAACACCGGTTTTTATATTTAAAAATCCCAATTGCATATCTTTTTTGGCTATATCCCAATACTTTAAAGCATCACGTCTAAGAGAAGTGCGACTTACTTGCCGGTATTGCGGTTGCATTTTTTCCCGCAAAATCCTTGTTAATCGTGGGTTGTCGAAGTGGTTGAAAGGATAGCCCTCTTGAATCACGAACTTGCAAAAGCTTTCACGAAGGTCATCATTGTTGTAAATGAAGATCGACCCGTCGGGAGTAATATTTGGTTGACTTGGATCGCTTTGACCTTTTACAGCCGGACAAGTTTTTGTTGTATGACTCCTTAACGTGCTATTGCCATCTTTTCCCAAAAACATTCCGCACTTCTTGCATCTCGCTTTTTCCTTCCCGTTCGACAACAAACACAAATCGTAATGTTCCCACACTTCTTTACTCCGAGTGGTTGGTATGATTTTAACCACCGTTGCATCCGAATCTTGACCCGCGGTTGAATTTCTCGAGCTCATTTTTTTTGAGTATTATGAGAATAAGTAGTAAATTTTTTGTGTAAAATTGAAATGTAGCAAATGAAAGGTATATATAGGTGTTTAGAAGTGCCAAAAAGTCAAAAAAAGTCAAAGTAGCCGTTTTTTTTAAGTTCCAACGGCTAGTTTTTTTTAAAAAAAAAAAAAAAAAAATTTGAAAATTCCCGTTTTTTAACGGTAACAAAAAAACCGGTTTCAAACCGGTTTTGGATCCGGTTCCTTCAAAATCCGGTTCTCGATCCGGTGGTCAAATCCGATTCGCATTCGAAGTCTCGATCCGGTTTCAAACCGGTGGCCGGTTCAATCCGATCCGGTTCGGTCAAAACCGGTTTTGACCAAATCCGGTTTTCGGATCGGATCGGATCCTAAAGCCCAATCCGGTTTTTGTGTGCATGTGGAGAGGGTAGATGAGTGCCTGTTGGAGAAGATGGTTGTTGAGGAGACTGAACAGATGTTGTTTCAGTTTGAGGAGCAGCAGCCTCTGTGTCTGATGGGGCATTCGGAGCAGATTCAGAAGAAGGAGACCCTTTGGCTCTTTTAGCCATCTTCTTTACCTTTTTCGATTTAGATTGAGAAGGTGCCTCTGCCTCAGATTTACGTTTAGAGGATCTTCTCTTTCTCTCCTTCTTTGGTGCGGGTTCTTTCTTCTCCACTTTCTCCTTTTTGCTCGCCCTCTTGCCACGGTTGGCAGGTTGATCAAGGGCATCAAGATCAGCACGTTGTTCCTCGGACAGAACCCTAGGAGGCAAGGGTGTTCTGGTGCTGTAGTCAGCCATGATTTTGCTGTGTGGCATGACGCACCTATACATGGACTCAGGGATCAGTCCATAGTGAAGAAACTTACTTGGATCAGAGACTATGATCTTCTTGGTGTGGAAAGAGGCAATTGAAGCCGTAAGAGCATCCTTCATTACCGGGATGTCAAGGGAATCCATGGCCCTTCTGGTAATAAGCGTCCAAAACCTGCCGCATGATATCTCGGAGTACCTAGCAGTTGTGTTGAGACTCTGAACAACTTGAGCCCAGATTATGGACCCATAATCGAGATTAATGCCGTTGTAAAGACCATACATGATGGTCAGAAACCCTTTGCTTGTGGTGTCAGAACCACCACATCTCTCCGCTAAACCCTTAATAAGAATGGTAAGCAATCCGTTCCATTGAGATGGAAGACAGGATTTCTTGACTTTGGCAATGGTGGTAAGAACATCCGTATACCCCATCTCATACATCATTGAAAAAAGTTTCATCGTGGTGATGAAGTCCGGTGAGATGACGGAGGAGTCGACGACAAGCCCTAGAAGAGAGCAAAACCATGTTTTGGACACTGCGGTTTTCTTGTCGTGAATGGTGAAGAAGATGCGGTCTTTATGTTTGTCGTAGTTGGCCGTTGTGTAGACTTGGGAGAGCAGGGACATGGGAACGGCCTCCACTTGCGTAAGTGCCAACAACAATGGGGAATATTTGAGGCATTCCACCACGTGTAGCATGTATGAGTCATATAGGAATGGGTTCATCTCTATGATCAAATTCTGATTAGGTTTGATTGAGAGCAGAGAAGAGGATGCAGTTTGATCTTGTGCGGAAGAAGAAGTCGCCATTGTTGAGTTGTGGAAGAAGATGAACAGTGGTAACTTTTTCAGAGAGAGAATTCTTGAGAGGTAAATGCCAAAGAACACGATCACGCCTTATTTATACCGTTCACAGGAGAGAGAAAATCGTGATGATGAAGAAACCAAAACGTCGCCTGAAAAAGCGCAATTGGAAGTTATGGTGTATCCCAGGAATACGTCAGCACACGTGGGTGTGAAACGAATCATTCGCACGCGCCCAAATCATTTTCGTACCGTTTGAAATTCCTTGTGCCCTTGTTTGGTTACAACTGAAACTTAAAACCACATACCAAACAGCAATCAGAATGTTGAAAAAAAGGTAATTTTCGTGCATAAGAGTGTGAAAGATAAAGAAATAAATCAAAGGTGTTTGGGATGTGAGTGTTGTCTAGTAAGAAGACAGAAAGCGGAAGATTCCGGGCAAGAATCGCTTCCTTCAAAGCCAAGAGTGACCTGAAGTGCTTATGTGGTTTCCCGAGAAATACGATCAGTTGTCTTTTAACAAACAATGAAAGGCATCTTTTGATAATGGTTGAAGGGTGGCTGAACTCAAACCAAGCATCAAGTCTTAACATAAAACTAAGTGTTGGTAGAGTTACCTGTGAGACCGATGGGATCTGTTGAATAGGTAGGTGGGAAGTATTTCGTGACGTGAATGGTATAGACAGAAATCTTAAGGAAAAATTAAACTGGACCTCTTTGGGAAGAAATGTCTTAGGTGGAGACAATTTCATAAAAGATCACACAAAAAGAAAAGGAGATTTCCAAGTAATAGCTTGAGTTTATCACTCACCGTCAATTCATTTCAGGTGTTGGATTTTGGGTTTCACTTAGAACGTGGTAAACGAATATAAGATCATAAACACAGATGTTATGCAACCATAAGCCTCAATGGTAAAGACCGAAAGCATCAAGGGTTACTTTGGGGAATCGAAGGTAAATGAAGAAGATGAGGAGAGAGTTAAGAGACCGAACGTACCTTCTGCTACAGAAAAGGGACAAAGCAGAGCAACTCATGTTTCAGATGAGTAGAGGAAGGTAGCTCTAGACCGAGTGTGAGAGAATAGCCTGATTGGGAAGAAACGATAGGTGTTGATCGAATCATTAAGGCATGCTCGAGGTCATAGAGGCTTGCGACAACATACAGCAGCATGCTTCTAGGGACGTCTAACTAGTCTGATAAAGATAAAACATACCTGGGTAAACACTACAGAAGGAGATGCTTGTATTCACCTGTGCAAAACGTACACCGACTAGAAAGATAAAATGTTTTTGTAATTTTGGGATTTTTCTGAAAAATAAATAAAAACAGAAAGATAAAATGTTTTTGGAATTTTGGAATTTTCTGAAAAATAAATAAAACAGAAAGATAAAATGTTTTTGTAATTTTGGGATTTTTCTGAAAAATAAATAAAAACAGAAAGATAAAAAGTTTGTACAACATAAAAAAATAGGAAGCAGAAATAGACCGAGCGATCTGTGTATTTCGGTGATAGTTTCAGAATCGAGATGAACCGAGCGTTCTATCTTGTTCGGTTCCGTAAGTCTTTAGAGCAGAGAGAGACCGAGCGTGCTGTTTGCGTGAGTGCCTTTAAATTACTAGAACAGAGAGGGACCGAGCGGTCTGGTTGCTTCGGTTCCTTTATTTTACCAGAGCAGAGAGAGACCGAGCGGTCTGGTTGTTTCGGTTCCTGTATTTTACCAGAGCAGAGAGCAATAGAGCGGTCTGTTTGCTTTGGTTCCGTTAAGGCGCCAGAGCAGAGAGCAACAGAGCGGTCTGTTTGCTTCGGTTCCGTTAAAGCGCCAGAGCAGAGAGCAACAGAGCGTTCTGTTTCGTTCGGTTCTTGATTCTTAAATAGAGATTTGAGGATTTGGGACCGACTCTGCAACCATCATACCCAAGCCTTGTAGAATTTTATTGAAGGTCGTTTCAGGAAGAGCTTTGGTGAAGACATCGGCCAATTGATCAGTGGTTCTAACAAAGTGTACTTCGACGTTTCCATCTTCCACGTGGTCTTTGATGAAGTGATACCTCAGTGTTATGTGTTTGGTTTTAGAGTGTTGCACTGGGTTATGACAGATCCTAATTGCACTTTCAGAGTCACAATATAGTGGCATCTTCTTCATATTGAGTCCATAGTCTCGAAGTTGACTTTGGATCCAAATCACTTGTGATATGCAGGATGCAGCGGCAATGTATTCAGCTTCAGCAGTAGATAGTGACACGCAGGTTTGCTTCTTGGACTGCCAGCTTACTAACTTTCCATCGAGGAATTGGCAGCCACCAGTTGTGCTTTTACGGTTGAGTCCACATCCTCCAAGGTCAGCATCAGAATAGGCTTGAACGAAGAAGCCTGAGTTGGATGGATACCATAGACCTAAGGAGGTGGTTCGCTTGAGATAGCGTAAGATGTTCTTCACTGCAAGCATGTGAGGTTCGCGTGGATTTGCCTGAAATCGAGCACAATAACACACAGAAAACATGATATCAGGTCTGCTCGCAGTTAGATACATTAGTGAGCCTATCATTTGACGATAGAGCGTGATATCGACAGCCGGTTTATCTAGAGATGGGGTAAGTTTAGTGTCGAATGCCATTGGGACTTTGACTTTTGAGTCTCCCATCATGCCAAACTTTGCTAGGAGAGTCTTCGTGTAAGCTTCCTAATTAATAAAGATGCCTTCGGGTTCCTGTCTTATGTTTAAACCAAGGAAAAAGTTAATTGGACCCATTGAGCTCATTTCAAACTTAGTCTCCATCAGCTTTCTGAATTCAGCTGTTAAGCTAGGATTCGTGGAGCCAAATATGATGTCATCGACATAAATTTGAACTATCATAAGGTGGTTACCTTCCTTTTTGCGAAAGAAGGTTGGGTCAACCGAACCTGTTTAAATTTAGACATCTTTAAAAATTTTGTAAGCGTTTCATACTAGGCTCTCGGAGCTTGTTTGAGGCCGTATACAGCTTTA
This sequence comes from Lactuca saligna, assembly GCF_052625555.1. Lineage (NCBI taxonomy): Eukaryota > Viridiplantae > Streptophyta > Magnoliopsida > Asterales > Asteraceae > Lactuca > Lactuca saligna. Next base: position 142,284,523 of record NC_136425.1, read on the forward strand.
TCCAGAATATAGCAATGATTTGGATGCTTTTCGTTCACGAACCCAGGAGGTTGCTCCACATACACAGTTTCTTCGAGTTCTCCATTGAGAAATGCACACTTGACTTCCATTTGGAAAACCTCAAAGTTCTTGTGAGTAGCATAAGCCAGAAATATTCTAACAGATTCTAGCCTAGCTACTGGAGCGAAAGTCTCTTCATAGTCTATCCCTTCCTCCTGACAGTATCCCTTTACCACCAGACGAGCCTTGTTCCTTATAACATTACCTTCCTTGTCCATTTTGTTCCTAAAAACCCATTTGAGACCAACAACCGAAGCATCTGGAGGAGTTGGAATGAGGCGCCAGACTTTGTTCCTTTCAAATTCGTTTAGTTCGTCTTGCATTGCTTGAACCCAATCAGAGTGATCTAGGGCAGAGTTAACTGTCTTCAGTTCAACTTTTGATACGAATGAGTTAAACATACAAAACTCAACTTTTGAAAATAAGGATGTCTGTTTTGCCTTCAGTTGTGATCGGGTCAGAACCTTTTCAGAGACATCACCAACTATTTGAGAAATAGGATGATCTCTGGTCCATTTGATAAGAGGAGGATAATTCGGATCAAAGGTTGGGTCTAGTTCAGCATTAATCATTTCTTCTGGCTCAGATTGGCTATCGTAACCGAGCATCATATCATTATGTTCCCCCTCAATTGATGAGCTTTGAGAAACATGAGGTTCAGGTGTTTCTTGTGGTACTGAGCTTCCAGGTGATGAAGCACCTTCGGTTGGAGAGGAATCTTCGGTTGGAGAAGCACCTTCGGTTGAAGTTGTAGAATTGGGCTCCCCCTGGACTTGTGAGCTTGGCTCCCCCTCGACATGAGAGTTTGGCTCCCCCTCGACATGAGAGCTTGACTCCCCCTCGACATGAGAGCTTGGCTCCCCCTGGACAAAAGCGTTGTTGGATGGAGAGTCATTAGTGGTCGATTCTCCTTCTTGCAGCGTCTTCGACAATCTGCTTCATATGATCAACTTTGTTGTCTGCTGCACCTGCTTCGGAGAGTGAAGCTTTCTCTGGTTCGTTAAAGAGCTCCAGAAATTTCTTGTATAAATTGGCGACCGAGACTGTGACTTGGCCAGTTAGAGGAAAGATGTCTCCAGCGGTGTCTTCTTTGGCCTATAGCTTCTTGACATAGCTATCATCAAAGGTCACATAGTATGTCTCTTCAATCCTTCTCGAACGCTTGTTTAGGACCCTGTACGCCCTTGGATGTGAGCGAGTAACCCAGAAAAATTCCCTCGTCGGCTTTGACATCAAACTTGTTGCGGTGTTCTTTAGAGTTAAAGATGAAACACCTTGAGCCGAACACATGGAAAAATTTCACATTGGGCTTTCTGTTGTTTAGTATCTCATATGGAGTGAGCGTGAATCGCTTGTTGAGATAGGACCTGTTCTGTGTAAAACAAGTAGCCGAAATAGCGTCAGCCCAAAAATAAAGAGGTAAGGAAGCGAAACTTAGCATAGTTCGGGCAGCTTCACACAAAGATCGGTTTCGTCTTTCGACTATTCCGTTCTGTTGCGGTGTGTAGGGAGCTGAGAAATTGTGACTTATTCCCTTTTCTGCAAGAAACTCTTCAAACTCCCTGTTCTTGAATTCAAGACCATTGTCGCTCCTGATGTTGCGGACAACCTTCTTGAGCTGTATTTCAATTTGCTTGATAAACACTTTCAGCTTTTGAGTCGCTTCATATTTGAGCTTTAGAAAGAATACCCATGTAAATCGTGAAAAGTCATCAACAATAACAAGAATATACTTGCTACCACCGATGCTTTCGATAGATGAAGGACCACACAAATCGATATGAAGTAATTCGAGTGATTCAACAACTTTTGTGTTGATTATAGATGGGTGACTTTGATGACTCTGCTTTCCCATTTCGCATGCAGCACACAAATGATCTCTGTCGAACTTGAGCAATGGAAGACCCCTAACATGACCTCCAGTGACAAGTCGGTTCATATCTTTAAAATTGAGATGAGATAATCTTCGGTGCCACAACCAGCTTTCATCGGATTGAGCTTTTGACAACAAGCATATAGCCGGGTTTCCTTTGATGGGTTTAAGGTTTAAGGGAAACATTTCACCCTTTAGCTCTGACTTGAGAATCACTTTCTTTGTCTTTTTCTCTATGATTTCAGAACCTTCATCATCGAACGAGACTTTGAGACCTGTACCTCCAACAAGTTGAGATACACTAATGAGGTTGTGTTGGAGTCCTTCCACATAAGTCACCTTCCTTATAGTAAAGTCCCTATTTGTTATCATCCCGTATCCCTTTATGGTGCCGAAAGAATTATTTCCAAACTTGATGTTCCCACCATTTGCAAGAGATATGTATTCCCTAAGCTCCTCTTTCCTCCTTGTCATGTGACGTGAGTAGCCACTATCGATGTACCATTCTTCGTCGAACTGCTCGTCACTTATAAACTGCAAAAATTAGGCAGATTTAGGAACCCAAAGTTTCTTGGGTCCACGTGAGCTTTGCATGGGAACGGGAACAGTAAGAGAGACGTCAACAAGATAAGTTCGTTTTATAAGAGTTGTTTCATCTTTCTTTTTAATGGTAAAAACTTTTATTTTGTTAGGATTGGGTGTGTTCGATTTGGACTATGGTTTGGATTCATTGACCTTCTGCTTTCCCTTTTGTTCAGCTGACGAATGAGATTTTTGAGAACAAGAGGAATCGGTGGAAGTAGAAGAATTAAAAGAACGAGAAGAATTAGAATGAAAGGGTTTGGATTGAGAGGACTTCCTGGTTTGAGACTCTAGGTGACCCTTTTGCTTTTGATCGTTGGAGGGACCATCCTTAGAGTCTTGGTCTCTTTTGACTTCAGAACCGAACCTTTGCGTTCGGTTGGAGCTGTCCTTGGAACCGAACCTTTGGTTTCGGTTGAAGTCTTTTTCAGAACCGAACCTTAGCCTTCGGTTGATATTTTCTCGTGACCCGAACCTTGGCTTTCGGTTGTTGTGACTTTCAGGCTTTCCTATAGGATTGTTTTCATACTTTAGTTTGTTGTCTTGGTGTGAGAAATATGCATTCTGGGAATGCCAGAATTGTTTCCTTTCAGAAAGGTTCTTCCTGTATCTATTGTTCCTTTCTCTCTTCCTATTCCTCATCTGATTAGGTTGATGATGAACATTCGCTTTTGTTTTTGGTGTCCCCTTGGCTGGTTCCTTTTGAACTACAGGAGTATTACTTTGAGCCGAAGGAGCAGAGGGAATGTCTTCTTTTGCCGAACGATCAATCTTCTGAGGAATATCTTTTGTACCACTGGTGCTTGGCTCATCGAAGTTGTCCGGCTTATTCAAGGGTTCAGGTATGTATCTTCCTTTGCTCTTCCAGGAGGTTCTTTCAGATAAACCAATGGTTTCGTTTGCATTATCTATTGGAGCTTCCCAGAAGTACTCATCTCAGCCATCAACATTGTCTTCGTTTATAATAGCTGTGAGTTCAGCTGTTTGATGTTCGGTTACTCCTGTCACCTTGTATACTTGATTCGGAGTGGTCCTGACCTTTTGATACACAACTGCTTTCTCAACTAATATTGGGGACTTTTGATGGGACAAACGAGCGAACTCTACTGAATTTTCAGAAATAAGATTCTTGTGGTTTTCAGGTTCGTTTTTAGTAAATTCTGAGCAGTCAACCGTGTCCTCTACAGAAATTTCACTCATGTTTTCGTCCTCGTTAAGCTCAGATGCATTTTCAACATCAATTTTGTTTTCTGAGCTTACGTTGGCGTTTAGAGAGTTAAATTTTTGCATGGTTTCGGTTCTCAGTTTAAGTCTGTCGTTTTCATCCAAAAGGTTTTTAAGCAAGTCCTTGTGGTCCTTGGATTTAATGGACTCAATTTTGTCCAGTCCATACATGTAGGTCGGATTGACATCATCAGACGATATCACACTCTCATAATTGTAGGCTTCGGCATCGATTTCATCCTCCTTAAACTCTAGGAAGGGCAAAATCATGCGATGGATCTTTTGGCCTATTTCACAATCCAAGTGAAGCTGAGTAATATTAGAGTACAAACGTTTAGCAATTAAACAAAAAACATTCCGCTGTTTTAAAAATTTTAAATTGTCTCTTTGCAAATAAATGTTTTCGTCTTTAACTTTAACTAATTCCGACTCCTTTAACTCGATCCACATTCTCCGCTCCTCACTTTTCGATGCCACCCTGCTTAATTGATCAGTTAGGTTAGAATTGGTGACTCGAGTTTGAGTTAAGCTACTATCTAGATGAGAAATTCTTGTATTAACATGTTTTAGTTCTTTCTCATATGAGGTTGATGGAACTTTGGATGAAACAAAAACAGATTGTACCTTCTTTATCAGTTCATCGAGCTCATTGAATTGCTGGCTGAGAGGTTTGGCCGTAAAGCACATGTCCTCCTGTACCTTCGGTCCATCACTTCCTCCATCGGTGTTGTATCCCCGCATATGAGATACATCAGTTACCATGAAGCATCTTCCTCCACTGCTTTCCTCCTTTGCCACATAAGCCTTTCCATGGGTAGGCTTCCTCACTTCATCGTCTTCTGAGTCGGTAGACCAAACTTCCGTGCTACCGAACTCGTCATCTTTAACCGAACCCTGCACAATGAGAGCATTAATAGAAGGGTTAGCGGTAGACTTCTTCTTTCTCAACTCGTCCAATCTTTTCTGCAACACAGCTTCCTCATTATTTCCATCATCTTTTTCAGCCATCTTCTTAAGGACACAGTCCTTGGCATAGTGGTTTTTCCCACCACAGTAGAAACAGCTTACTCCGGAATCGCCATCCACCTTCGGTTCCTTCTTGTGCTCCTCAGCCTTCGGTTCATTGTTCACCTTTTCAGAGCTGTAACTCCCCTGCCAGTTTCGGTTTTTGTTGTTGGGGAATCTCTTCTTTATGAACCTCTTGGGATTGGACACCATCATGGCATAATCCTCAGACGTGAGATCATATTCCTCCAAGTTGAGATCTTCATCTTCCATCACAGCTTTACTTTTAGATAGGAGGGCCAGCGAACCAAGACTAGAAACGACGTTCTTTTCTTGCACCACAATCTTTTCTTGGGACTTAAGAATACCCACCAGTTTCGCCAAAGAGTATGATTTAAACTGCTCATGGGCTTTGACTGTGGAAACTACTGCTCTCCATTCAGACCTCAATCCATTCAAGAAAGTAACCTTCTGTTCGATAAGCTTCCTTTCAATATCGTGTTTGATCATCTTGCTGAGAAGATGATTAAAACGATCAAACGTCTGGGTCACCGTTTCTTCGGCTCCTTGCCTGAATTCTCCAAACTCAGATAAAAGCAAAGTTTGAATAGAATGTTCAAGATCCTCGTCTGTAGAGTACAATTCACGAAGTCTATCCCAAACTTCCTTTGCTGTCGTGCATGAGCTGACCAACCTGAATGTGTCGGACTGAAGGGAGAATCTGATCAACCTTAACGCCTTAATATTGCACTGGAATTTATCCTTTTCATCTTGTGCAATATCCTTCACGTCCTTTAGCAGATCATTGTACTCCTTTTGTGTCTTGATGATTTTGGACGATGTAGAATGAGAAAACGGTCCATTGGTGATGGCTTCCCATATGAGGTACCCATTATCCTCCGATCCAATCACGTAGTCTTCAAAGTGATGCGCCCATACTTCATAGTCATGGGTGTATAAGATTGGAATCTTTGTCGTTGAACCGATGCTGTTGGAAATATTAATAAGGTTTGATTGCGTCGCGTCCATTATAATCGTAAAAACTTGTTCACAGATCAGACTTGTAATAAAGCAGATTAGGGCAAAACAATAAATATCAAGATACGTCAATAAAGAGATGACGGCTCAATAAATATTGATAATTGCGGAAAAACCCTAATGGAAATCTTTTTCACAGAAAAGATGTGTATAGATTACACAGCCTCCTGCTCTGATACCAATTGATGAGATTAAACCAACCTTTAATCTATAAAGATCGATTAGATCTTGAACAAGTATGTAAATATAAAACTGAATGAACGCAATAATAATAACAAGTCAAGATTGAATCAAACGTGTCGAATGATTAAACAAAATCCTCAGAAGAGCTCTATTAAGAACATCAACTGTAGAGGATTGGAAGGTTACAAGAACGATTAAAGAAACCTGTTATCTTCTGGATGAATCGCTATTTCGCAGATCACTAAAAACCTTAACCTAATATGCATGCAAGCGTAAACTTATATACAAAACATAAAAGGTTCACGGTTGGACAGGCCCAAACCGGAATGCAAAGAAACTTATACTATCGAGCCCAAAAAGACGCAATCTTTAAAATAATTTTCAGCCCAACACTTATTTATGGGAGTTTACAGCCTAGCATAGGCTCCTGGCCATAAACTCCTTAATACTCATGAAAATGGTGTTAAATGGTGCTAAAACAAATCACATATGATTACTAAAATTGTTTCAAGACCTTACATGCATTTGTATGAAGTTTTGAAGGGGTTTTTGGAGTTTACGGCCATGGGGCACCTTCAATGGCCGTAAACTCTTAAATTGAAGGGTTTTGATGTGTTTAAGGTCCTTAAACCATTTTTGGTTGGTCCTATGATTTATTCCTAGGCTTTTGGTGGTGTTGGATGGTCTTCTAACACCTTAGAAATGAATTTGCACCATGTTTCATGGAGTTTACGGCCCAAGCACAAGCCTTGGCCGTAAACTCACAATAATCCCTCAAAAATTATGTTTCAAGTGTCCAAATGCTAATACCAATATTCTATAATTCATATCTAAGCTATATTAGTGATTTGGAAGGGTTTAAGGTCAAGAATACCCCATAAATATGAGTTTACGGCCCAAGCTTCTTCCTTGGCCGTAAACTCCTTCAAATCCATCAAAAACCATGTTTTAAATGTTATAAGTCCTTTCCATGAAGCCATCTAGCCATATCTAAGGTCCAATAGTGTTTAGGAAGGGTTTTTATGCTCCAAAACCCATGTTATATGAGTTTAGGGCCCATGAAGGCTCCATGTCCGTAAACTCATGAATGTGGTCTTAATCCATGCTTTGAACTCGAATTTGAGGGCTAATAAGGTTACATGACAAGCTAGGGAAAGTACCTTACAGATTTGAGGCCTTAAATTTGAGTTTTGGACCCTTAAACTTGGATTTAGGAGAGAGGTTAGAGAAAGAGTAGAGAGAGGAAGAAAAAGTTTCAAATGAGTGCTTAAACACGTTTATATAGGTCCTAAAACTTGGACATGGTGGAATTCTACCCGATACCGGCCTTAAACGAAGCTTTAGGTCGCACCCGATTAAGTTTCCATCACCTGGCGGCGACGTTTCTAAAACTTATGAATGAAATAAATATTTTGGGCTTATTACATGAGTTCCTAAGTGGTTTAGACACTCATTTATATTATAATAAACATATAAGTTTAAATAATTTAACCCAAAGTGAAAACGGAACGAATTTGATAACGGCGAATTTTTCGGGTAGAACTGGTTTTGGCGATGAACAACTTCGGGTTGTTACAATAAAGAACGTCAAAAGTAGAGCTCATATGTGAATGTTATGAATTTTTTAAGATTGAATGTTTTATCTATGTCCAGTGCCACATATCAACACCAGACGAAGCCTTGGTGCCCACGCAAGTTCACAAAGAGAATGTAAGTTTCACAAAATGAATCGCCCCCAGACAACCTATAAATAGAGGCGTAAGTTATCCATTTTCTTCACACCTTAACCCTTTTTCTCTCTCAATGCTCCAAACCTATCTCTCCCCTTCCCTAGCACTGCTTAAGTGTTAGAGGCGAGTCCCGGAGAGCCAGAAGGCTTCAAGAAGAAGAGTTTTTGGCTCGGAAGTTCTGCCCCCGCAGAGCCAGGTTCCTAGCCAAACCCCCGGTAAGTGAGATATGCTTACCTACTCTAAGTATAGCTTATGTTTAAGTTTATTATTGTTATTATGAACTTATAATATATATATATATATATATATATATATATATATATATATATATATATATATATTATAAAATATAATATAAAAAGTGTTATTATAATATTATTTAACTACTCGTGGTACGGGGAATCTGGTTTGAAGGGCCGCATAGGGTTCTTGAATTTTAGAAGTGCTATAATGCCAAAATGGTCCTGCCCTCTAGTGTTTCGTGTCTGGACCATGTCTATACATAGTGGTTGAAAAGTATTGTTTAACACTTATAAAACAATATCGCTCGTAAATAGTTGCAATAAATATTAGACTAAAATCTAGCGGTAGTGATACTAGGTTTTGTCGAAGGAAAATAGAATTGTTAGAAGCGAAGCGCTGTCCGACTTTGGAATCATCGCTTTAACAAGTGAGTGCATAGTTACTTTCATCTTACACATAGATATGAATTACTTAATATAAATTACGTGCTATTCATGCATATTATATGTGTTCTTGATATCTATGTTCGATGAACTGAATATACATGTTTTATTTTATGTAAATTATATAAGTATTTTATACCTAAAAAATATTAGGTAAAGATGGGTAGATGAATGATCAGGGATGAAAGATGATATAAAGGAACATTGGTAGTTACGCCACAACCTATAGATGTTTTTGAACTACGATGTACTCTAAGCATTCTAGTAGCTACGACTAAAGGATAATATCGGCAGCTGCGCCTAATAGAGAATGTCATAATCATGGCAGCTGTGCCTAAATGATAATATTGGCACCTGTGCCTAATAGATAAAATTGGTAGTTGTGCCATTTGCAACAATGAACTTCGTGGCTGTTTCTTAGGACAATCCTTAGGAATGAATGAGTGAATGATAAATGATTCTTAGGGTAGATCCTTAAGAAATAAGGAAGATAATGGGGATGGGTACTTGGGTTAATTGTTTGTTGATGAAACATAATAAGTTTATTATTGTGGGTTAAAAACCCTATGTACTCACCGAGTTTCCCAACCTGACCTACTCAATTTATTTGTACTAGAGGTGTCGATATGAAGCTATATTACATTGAGAGATTAAAGGAGATGTAAATAACTAGTGTAAATGAATGTAAGGTCTATTTATGCTTATGTTTCCATATTAACAATGACATCCCAATATCTACTATAATAAATGAAGATCAATTTTACCACATGTCAATCTCTCATAAGTTTTGACACTTGTCATTTTGTGATATTTTTAATATAAAATAAAATCCACATGTCAATTTCTAGATTTTTTAATTTTTAAAATTAAAGTCACATAATACTTATATGTATATATGTGAAGTATTAAATGTAATAAATGTGATAATAAATTACAATTAATATGTTTTTCATTCCTTATTTTAAAACTTTGTTTTAAAAAATATTTATTGTTTTCATTTTGATATTTAATCTTTTTTTTAATGATCTCGTGTATTACATTGGTTTTACACCTAGTTTTAATATAAACAAAAATGCATTTCTTCATAAATGCTTTGATAATATATTTATCATGTTTTCTGCGAACAAATTCCGCAATATTATTGTTTAAAATGAATAATTTGATTTTCAAATAAATATAAATAAAAATTATAAAATAACCATGAATTCAAGGATGTCACATTGGGCTCCCGACATGAAAATTTTCCAAGGGTCACTCATCTCAGAATTGCTCTTGCATGAGCATGCTTAACTGTGAATTTCTTATGGGACATGTTGCCCTCATGACTTCAACTTGTAATCTCCCCAAAACAGTGATAAAATTTTCATTTTTTAAGCACCTAAAAATACCACCGAATTGTTCCAAATCAACCATGGTATAAATATTGTCAACATCAAAGTAAAATCAAATGTCCATGCAGAATAAAATCAATGGAAATATTGTGCAATCACGTCGGACCCTTTTTATTTGTATGTTGGCTTGGGCCCATTTGCATGTTGGGCGGGGCCCGTTATGATGGGCAAGGCCCAAGATTATGTATGGTTGTGTGGTATTTTGGGAAACTCACTAAGCTTTGTGCTTATGGTTTTCTGATTTAACATTTCAGGTACTTCTATACGTGCCAGAGGGGATGTTACAAATGGTATCAAAGTTGGTGCACGTGTCGATGTGTTCGATAGGGACGTCGAATCGTATAATAGGGGTGAAGGTGGGTTGCATCTGATCTCAAATCGTATGGGAAGGAGAACTAAGCATTCCTTATAATGGGTGTGGATACCTTCCCTGATTGATTTGGCCATATTTCCTATTTCTTTTCTGGTTGTGGGCTTAGGGAAGAATCATTTAATCGATAGTCTATGTGATCTTGTTTTGTGTATGATTTTCATGCATAAGATAACTAGCGGTGCTGGTAGAAGTTATTTACAGTGTAGGAGTAAGTAAGATGAGGATTCCTAAGAGAGCTTAGGAAATGTAGTAGCAAGTTGTGTATGTTGGTTATCACAGAGTTGTGTGAATTTCCATAGCGAAGCAACTTAGAGGATTTGGGATAGTCATTGAGGAAAGTACGGATAGGTGTGAAAAGTAGTATTGGGTTCGTACTACGGGAAGTATAAGATCTGTGCTCGATTCAAGGATAGACTCAGAGATTCTAAGGAGTTTGTGGTGTGAAATTTACCTTGCATATATATTTTTTTGATCGTTGTATGTTTGTATTTTTGTATAGTGGCCACTCGAGGAAGAGGTTCTAGTTTCGGTTCTATCTCTGGTGCAAACCCGGTATGTAAGAGGATGTACGAGTTCATCACATCAGAGATTACTCGTGGTATTACGGAGGCTACCCGTATGATATTTAGTATGATCATGGAGGGGGTCATGGAGCTCTTGTATGAGCGTCTCAAGGATTTTGGACCGAGATTGCGGCAGGATAGTTGGGGACCTGAACTTTCTATTTTTAGGAGTTCAAGTCTTGTGGAGCTCAAGATTTCTTTGGGCTAAGGACCGTATTGCTAGCTGACGATGGATCACTGACATGGAGAATGCTCAACAAATGAGTTTATGCCCTAAGGGGTTAAAGGTGGGGTTTGCGTCTTGCCTTATGAGGTATTGAGCTCGTGATTGGTGGGAGGCAGTTGACCATACATTGGGATCTGCGGCCATGGCGGGCATGCCATGGGATGATTTCATGGTGAGGTTTTGAGTTGATTTTACCCCCATCAATCGAGGTACAACAACTAGAGATGGAGTTTTAGGACCTTCTCCGTACCACAGAGACTATGGTGGAGATCACCGCCAAGTTGAGAGAGAGAGAGAGAGAGAGAGAGAGAACTCTATTGATTTCGTAATATGTTGTGGATGAGGAGATGAAGAAGACGAGGTACCACGATGATGAGATATGATATTAGGGAGTTTGTCAGCTTTTCGAAGTGCAAGACCCTGGATGATATGATTGGTAGAGCCCGGAAACAGGAGATCGATTTGGAGCTTCTGAGGAAGCAGAGGATAGTGCAAACATAGACATCTGAGGGCCATGCGAAAAAGCCCAAGATTACTGAATCGCAACCTAAGGGACATTAGGGCTAGGGCCTTTATGCCAAGTGTGGGAGGTCTCACGAGGGGAGCTATTATGAGAAGGGAGTGAGCTTCTATAAATGCAGCTAGGCGAGTCATTTCAGCAAGGATTGCACTCGTGGGGAATTGATCTGCTTCTGTTTCAATCAGATAGTCCATAAAAAGCCCGATTGTCTGAGACTAACAGGATGAGTAGCGGAACCACCCACACCAGCTACTTTAAGGATTACCGTTGGCCGCTAGGGTAAGACGAAGGCTCTAGTGGTGAAGAGCATATTTCCAGTTGATAGCAAAGGAAGCACGAGCAACACCTAATGTGGTTACTGGTATGTATTTTTTTACCATATCTTCTACTGCTTTCTTTGTTTATGCTTATTTTTATCTAATCATGTATCAGAACTTTCTTAGTTAATGGAATGACTGGGTATGTTCTATTCGATTCTGGTGCTACCCGACCTTTTGTGTCTCTTACACTTAGCAAGAAGTTTAGCAATGCTCCAGGGACTCTAGATTAACCTTTGGAGGTTGAGATCATCAATGGCCATTTAGTTAGTGCGTTAAGAGTTCATTGGGGTTGTATTATGAATATGTTTAGTAAGAGATATTCTATTGATTTTGGTGTTCCTCTATGAGGGTCAAAGGTCATCGTGAGTATGGATTGGTTAGGCCTCAACAGGGATGTGATTGATTGTAAAAACCAATAGGTGAGGGTTTGAAACATAAGTATGAGAGAACTGGTTATTCATAGATAGGGTGCTTCATATGGAGTAACTTCATGTTTAGCTGCAAGGGCTAGTAGGTATATTCAGCAGGGATTCTTCAAATTCCTTGCTTATATGGTTGATACACGAGGGGAGGGGAAGATGACGATGGATGATGTACCAATTGTTTGGGATTTCTCTAATGTATTTCCAAAGGATTTGCTAGGTATACTACCCAAGTGGTAGGCTGGGTTTCATATTGATATGATTCCAAGCGCGGATGCAATAGCTAAGGTGTCATATCATTTAGCACCTTCGGAGATACATGAGCTGTTATACAAGGGATTTATCAGATTGAGTAGTTCGCCATGGGGAACACCAATTTTGTTCGTGAAGAAGAAGGATGGTTCACAATGAATGTGTATTGATTATCGGTAGTTGAACAAGATGACGGTGAAGAACCATTATCCGCTCCTAAGAATAGATGACTTATTCGACCAACTTCATGGTGCATCTTGGTTCTCCAAGATTTATTTGCGATCGGGTTATCATCAGATGAGGTTCAAAGATGAGGATATGTAGAAGATGAACTTCAGGACTTATTATAGTAGTTACAAGTTTATGGTGTTTCCATTCGGGCTCACCAATATACCAACAATATTCATGGCTCTAATGAATTGGGTATGCGGACCGATGCATGATCGACCATTGATTGTGATTATTTTTGATATCTTGTTCTACTCTGGGACCAAGGAACAACATGATGAGCCCTTACAGGAGCTTTTGGAGACCATGCGGAGGGATATGCTTTATACCAAGTTCTCCAAATGTGAGTTATGTTTGTTCGAGGTGCAGTTTTAGTGGCATATCGTCAACCAAAAGGGTATATTGGTCGATCTAGCCAATATCAAGGCGGTGACATAGTGGGAGATTCCAAGGACACCATATGATATTTAAAGTTTCCTTGGTATAATGAGTTATTATCAGAGATTTATTATGGATTTCTCTATGATTGTTGTACCTGTGACCCACTTGACGAAGAAGAATGTTACTTTCCGGTAGGGGCTAAATCAGCAAGCAACTTTTGAGACCCTAAGACAGAGACTGTGCAAGGTTTCGATTCTCATTCTTCCCGAGGGTATGGATGATTTTGTGGTTTACTACAATGCATTGATTTAGGGATTGGGAGCAGTGCTTATACATAGGGTTCATGTGATTTCTTATGTTTCATGGCAGTTGAAGCCTCATATGGCGAATTACCTGACACACGATTTGGAGTTGGGGGTTGTGATTATCTCCCTAAAAATTTAAAGGAACTATTTATATAGGACTAGGTGCACTATTTATACCAATCATCCAAACTTGAATATGAGGCGGTAGAGGTGGTTGGATATGTTAATGGATTATGACTACGAGATCTTGTATCACCCTAGGAAGGCCAATGTTATGGCCGATGCCTTGAGTCACAAGCCACCGACTGTACCTATCAATGATATGTGTTTGAGGATGGTTTTTGTATGACCATAATTGGATATGATCTAGTATGATTAAGTGGAGGGGTTGAAAAATGAAAACTAGAAGGAAGAGAGGATCAAGGGTCATATTCTATTATTTGTCAGGGATTGTCGTGGGTTATTGATTTAGTGTGGCAGGGTTTGGGTCCCGGTTGCTGGTGGGGTTAGGCAAACATTATTGGAAGAAGCTCATAAATTTAAGTTTTCAATCCATCCGGGGGCCACAAAGAAGTATAGAGTTTTAAGATTGAGCTATTGGTGGCCTTACATGAAGAGGGTGATAACATAGTTTGTTGAGCGGTGCTTTACTTGTCGGGAAGTCAAGATCGAACATCATAGACCCCACGACAAGATGCAACTGTTACCCATTACCATGTGGAAAAGGGAGGAGATCACTATGAATTTTATCACAAAGCTTCCAAGGAAGGCACATGGGCTTGATTCTATTTGGGTTATTGTTGATAGATTAACCAAGAGTGCTCATTTAATTATTGTCGTTGAGATTATCTCCACCGAGATGCTGGCTAACATCTACATTAAGGAGGTACTGGTTCTTCACGAGATGCCTGTTTCGGTGGTATCTAATGTAGATGCTCTTTTTAACTCCAGGTTTTGTAAAAAATAATTGACGAGGAGTGTACTACTCAGCTACATTTCAGCACCGCATACCACCCTCACATGGATGGACATAGTGAGCTGACTATTTAGATGCTCGAGGAGATGCTTAGAGCATGTGTGTTAGATTTCAGTTGGAGTTAGGATAATTACCTTCCATTGGTCGAGTTCTCTTACAACAAATGTTATCACGCTAGTATCGATCGACCTCTCTTTGAGATGCTTTACGGGAGGACATTTCGGACCCTAGTTTGTTAGGCCGAGGTAGGGCATCGGGTTATGTGGTGGCATGAGGTAGTATTCAAGATCAACGAGTTGTTTAAGTACGAGGTTGACTATAGACCATCCAGAGCCATCGAAAGTGTTATGCTGATCGGAAATGATCAAACCTCAAGTTTTATGTTAGGGACTATGTGCTTCTAAAGGTTTCACCTTGGAAAGGTGTCATCCGTTTCTAGAAGTAGGACAATTTGGGTCCCTGATATATTGGTTCCTTCTAGATTATCACCTGGATGGGAAAGGTTGACTACCGATTGGATCTACTATATGAGGTCAGGCAAATCCACAAAATGTTCTACGTCTCTTAAGTGCTGAAGTATATATCAGATCGTTCAGCAGTGATTCCTTTGGATGATATCCAGGTTGATGAGTACCTGAACTATATGGAGTGACTGATTTCTATCCTTGATAGGAAGATGAAGACCTTTCTCAACAATGTGTTTGGCTTGGTTAAGTTCAATGGAAGAACCATAATTATTCTAATTGGATGTGAGAGCCCAAAGATGAGATGAGGGAGCATTTCCCTGAGTTAATTGTCACAGTGGACTTCGAGGATGAAGTCTGACTCAATTTGGGGAGAGTTCTAACACCCTTATCCTCAGGTTTGATTCCATATTAATTTTATGCCTTTTTGGTCCCCTACGTAGGGCATATGATAACCTCCTATGCGGGGACTAGAGACATCTACATAGGGCGTAGGAGTGCATATTACAAACCCTAATTGAGGGGTTTAGAGCCTATTTAAAGTCTCTAATTCCTTGAGATCATCCCCATGCTCTGGCTCTACCCCTTTTTTAGTAACTTCGAAACCTTAGCTACCTTGTGAGGACTTTGAAGCATTTGTGTGACTCTTTGTTTATTTTCAGAAGAAGGAGTCCATTGAAGGTGCTATTGGGAGCCCATATCTTGTAGATCTAGACTTTGCACTTCATCAAACCTCTCTAGGAGGTATAAATCTTTCACCTTGATGATTCATTTGATAGATCTAGCTAGCTTGTGGGTTTTATGAGCTTTTGACCCTTGACCTTGGTCCTAGTGAGTATGAGCTACCCTAGACCTCATGTGTATCATTTTTTATCATTTTTGAGCTTGTGGAGTCAAAACAAAATGGGAACATGGTCACTTCCATCCATCCATGCATAAGCTTTTGATTATTGGAGTGTATTTTGGATTTAGGGTATAATATTGTGCTCTTTTAAGCCATGAAAAGAATTAAAGTCTGAGACTTTATCACTTAGGATATTTATTAGATCGAAATTTGAGAGTGAGACGTTTTGACTTTGTGAAATAAGAATTTAATGAAAAGTTAGAAAATAGCATTCTACGCGATGCGTAATCTGGGCTATGCATGGCGTAGCCTGGAGTTTTCATGATTGGCATCTAGGCTCTATGTTGGGCATGGTGGATAGTATTAAATAGGGCGTAGCACCAGAAAAAGGGGGTGGAAAATTTGGATTATTGGTCAAATAGGGTGGTATCTAGTCCGGGAAGGGTAAACTTGTCTTTTACCACAAAAAAGAGAGTAACTATGGGCTAAGACCCTTGCGTGTGGATTATTATCTTATTTCCTGATTAGGACCTTTTTGTGTATATGATTTGTATGGGGAGTTCTTGTATCTGCAGCTCGGGTGTAAGACTTGGTTGTCTGCAGATTGAGGTGAGTCTTCTCACTATCCTTATGGATCGAAGGCAAAAACGTTGGCCTACTAGATTGTGTTATGTATGATGCTAGCTATCTTTGCAGCTCTTGCATGTGTATGTGGGAGTGGGTTGTTTTTATTCATATGTTAGGATGAGTCCATTATGTTTGGTGGGGCATGTTAAGTATGTTGGGGAGACCCTATTATGATGGGCGGGGCCCCAGATTATGTAGTGTTATGTGGTATTTTGGAAAACTCACTAAGCTTTGTGTTTTAAGTTTTGTGGTTTAACATTTCAGGTACTTCTAGTTCGAAAGGGAAGGGCCCGACGTGATCACACAACATTCCCCTTGAACTTATTCCGAATAGAAATTTCATTTTACTCTGATGTTGACAATATTTATACCATGGTTGATTTGGAAGAATTTGGTTGTATTTTTGGGTGTTTGAAAAATAAAAATTTTACCATTCTTTTTGGGATGTTAAAGTTATAAGATTCTAACTTAAGAGATTAAGTGCTTATTAAGGAGATTTTTACGCGATAGAGATCAACGCGCTTGATTAAGGCCAGTCTCGATTGTTCTATTAATTTGTGGGCATGGAGCGCCTGGTCTTGGCCACGATGCGTCAGACCGTTGACCGTTGACTTTGGCCATTTGACCATTGACTGGTTTGACTTTTGGTTAAACTTAGGTGGAAAAGATTTTGGAATTAGGGTTAACATCTTAGGTGTTTGTCTCACACCCCAAAACCGGAACGGCGGAAACGTTCTAGGGTGGATGACGTCATGTCAAGTATCACAACACATGCATTATAGTAATCAAAGTACAACAAAACATTGCATTAATAGTAATAGTTTTACAAGGTTACATTACAACAATTTAAAGTAATACAAGTAATAGAATAAATACAGCATGGTACAAAGCTATCTTCATCAACAGCTCCGGGGATGTACCTGTCTAATGCTAACCTGAGAATACAAGTTATTTGAAAAGCGAGTATCAGCATTTTTACAAATGCTGGTGAGTTCATAAGCATTTAGTGACATTTCATTCAAATAACTTAATAAAGTGATAGTTTAAGAGATTTCAGTGTATTAGAGTTCCTTCCAGAAAATCCTATATTTTCTTTAATAAAAGCAGCCTTCTACCAAGACTGGTCAGTGTAATGTGGTAAGAAGAAGTTTCCCTTAATTGCTAATAATATCAAAATACTGAATTTGATTATTAAAGAAAGCAGAGGCATCAGGGAATAACATATGCCTCAGCAGTGAGGACTGCTGACTAAGGCAAAAGAGTCATAGACTCCAGGAAAGTATCGAACTAACGACACGCCTGGTTTAGTCTAACAAATGGAGAAACAGACCCCCGAAGGTACCAAATGAAAGGTACAACTGGTAAGATCTAAAACAGTGAACGCAGACCGAAGACAATACCAAATGGAAGGTACATCTTGCAAGGTCATAACGATGAAGACAGACCGCAAACGATACCAAATGAAAGGTACATCTCGCAAGGTCAAAACAGTGAAGACAGACCGCAGACGATACCAAGTGAAAGGTACATCTCGCAAGGTTAAAACAGTGAAGATAGACCACAGACGATACCAAATGAAAGGTACATCTCGTAAGGTCAAACAGAGATAACAGACCCCAGATGGTATCAAACGAAAGATACATTTTGTAAGGTCAAACAGAGATAACAGACCCCAGAAGGTATCAAATGAAAGATACATCTAGCAAGGTCAAAACAGTGTGACTCTGAAAAAGGTGACATCAGCATACAGTGTAAATCGCTGATGAAATACTGTTACCTTAAAGCCATGAATTATAAGGCAACCCAGGATACTCGTAACCATACTGACTAGAGTACTAGACGCCCTACAAGCATCTATATAATGTGACATTTGTCACCCCTTGGCTTGGTAGGTCGTGGACTGTAGCTAGCAGTCAGGGTGTGGGGTTGTCAACCCCATATAGGCCTATACACACAATGTCCGCTCTCCCTACAGGAGACTCTGGTTACCAACTAGACGACGGAGAAGGCCGCGTCCCGAAGATGCATCCCAAATAGAGGATAGTGTGTTACTAGGAGGGAGTGGGTTTCTTATGTAAGTGTAGACTAGAGGTATAGACTCTTAACTGAATTGACTGAAGAAAACTCGTATGTCTATGCTCGTATACGTAATATATAACTAATGAATCGAACGACCTTCAGATGGACATCCGATCCCACCAGACCACATCTCAACGAAGAAAAGGAAATAGGGCGGACAAGCCTTCCTAAGTCCTTCAATCATTATTTATATACATCTATACAAGCATAAACATACATCTAACTACGCTTGAGTGTGTATCATACGGTGAAGTATAAGTGTACAGTGGAACATCTGAGTCGTGAAGTATAAGAGTACAGTGGAACATCTGAGTCGTGAAGTATAAGAGTACAGTGGAACATCTGAGTCGTGAAGTATACGTGTACAGTGTGGGATAATCGAACCATGAAGTATAAGCATACCAAGTATAAGTGTATCACGAAGCAGAGACGACAATAAGTGATGTAAGAACGTCTATCAAGTATAAGTGGAGTAAAGTCGTTATCCAGTATAAGTGAAGGAGAAATCGTATCACTAGGTAAGAGCGTGAATAAGTATAAGCGTCATCAAGTATAAGCGACTATAGGTATAAGTGAAAGTGTTACCGAGTCAGAGTATAAAATAAGTATAAGTGAAGCAGCAGTGTTTAACAAGTAAAAGTATACGTCAAAAGGGAAAACTTTAATGAAAAGCCTTTATGTACAGAGAAAATCACAAATTGTATTCCTTTGTAAAATACGTTTAAAACCTTAGAGGATCTTTCATAAACCAATTTAGGATGAATTTGAATAAATCAGTATAAGTAAAAGTTATGAAACAGGTAAAAGTCATTTTAGTGTCCCACTCGGTAAAACAGTGTAAAATTGGTAAAATCTTGTGCATGCGGGTTATCAATCATATGCGATTGACATGATAACTGGCATGTTTAACTTGTATTCCCCCCTATAAAACATTTAAAAGCATTTAAAAGGTTCATTCAGGGGTATGAACTCACCTGGTGTATGTAGGTCCGACGAAAGTGCCGATTGGGCGTTCGGGGTCACGCAAGGACTTGAACACACATAAGGACCTATTTTAACATATGATAACATATGTTCACATACAATTAGCATATAATATACTAATTAAACAATTATACACACTCAAAGGAGTGGAAAACACTTTTGGTTGAGTGTTTGGGGTCCCGGGTAACGTTTACGGGTGCTAAGGGTCTCTTATCAGTTGTGGGACTTTGCTATACTCACATATCAAGTGTGTAAATGGATTTAAAACACCAACATGGACCAAACAAGGAGTTTATGGCCCAACCTAAGGGAGTTTACGGCCGTAAACTCCCAAGGTTCTATTCTTGGGTGTTTGATGCTTCTAGCTTGTTCATTGAATTATTCTAAGCATTTTTCCTAAAGGGCATGAGTGCATTTGAGGCCTCTAAGGGTACTAAACAAGAGTTTATGGCCTAGGAACTCTCCCAAGGGAGTTTACGGCCGTAAACTCTCAACCTTTGAGTTTAGTGAAGTTTTAAGCCCCTATTGCCTTCCTAGAATTTTCTTATGAAGTTTGATGCTATTTTGGGTGATTAAAACCAACATTTGAGGGGGTTTTGGGGAGTTTACGGCCTAGATAAATGCTTGGGCCGTAAACTCCAAGAAATCCCTCATTTTCCTTGTGTTTAAGTCCTTAAATCCTTTCTAGCATTTTATAGAAATAGTCTATGGCCATTTGGGGGACAAAAACCAACATTTTGGGCATGTTTGGGGAGTTTACGGCCTAAGCATGTGCTTGGGCCGTAAACTCATTTTTATCCTTCATTTTGATGTGTTTTAGTGATCTAAACCCAAAATACCAAGTCCCTAAATTATGTATGAAGCCTAAGGGTGGTTTGGGAGTGTTTTTGGGGCCTTTTAACATGATTTTGAGGTGTTTACGGCCTAAGCTTGTGCTTGGGCTGTAAACTCTCTTTTGTCCCCTAAATCATTGTGTTTTGATGTTTAAACACTCCTAGGCAATCCCCTTAATTTATTTCCAAGCCTATAGGGACAAGTTTGGGTCATCTTGGCATCATTTTGGGTGTTTACGGCCTAAGGAGGTTCTTTGGCCGTAAACTCCTTTTTCATTGCTTCTACGTCCGATTTTTGGGCTGTAAACTCAATTCAATATGTTTAGAATAAGCTAGGGTAAGCGGACTTACTATTTAGAAGCGTTTGGTTGCAGTTTCGGGGCGAAAACGGGTCTAGAGAGAGAGTATAGAGAGAGAGTGTAAAAAGTCTCCAATAGACTCCACTCACCCTTATATAGGGTTTTGAGTTGGGACACAGTGGAAGTCTACCCGATACTGCCGTTAAACGGGGCTTTTGGTCGCACCCGATTTAGTGGTCGTAATAATAAACTAGTATTTTCCAAGTAAATGGAAATATGTGCTATGTATTTTATTTCCTTTTATCACGACTTAACGGCATATAAACATACACAGTTGAAATGTTTATTAAACTTGAAGACTTCTCATTAACGGAACTTTTGAACAGTGGAATATTCCGTTAACGGTAACGGAGAAATGTAACGGGACAACTTGGGTTGTCACATCATCCCCCCGTTAGAGGGAATTTCGTCCCGAAATTCAGATCTAGGCAAGGAAGTAGGTATGAATGGCCAAGTAGAGGTAAGAGAGTACTTCCTATGTGGTTGTCCTTGCATCCCCAAGTGATCTCTGGTCTGTGTTTGTCATTTCAACAGACCCTCGCGTACGGGATGCGGATTCCGTCTCGTGTAGCTAGTGGGTTCCAACTGGTGTATCTACAAGGTTAGGGTTCTCGATGGATTCTATCAAGATGAGTGAGGTACGAAGAGTGTTGTCGGGAATTCACATATCAAGTCTAAGAAGTGAATCGATCGAATGTGAACCTTGTGGTATATCCGAAAGTAGTAGCGGCCTGAAAAGGGTCGGACCATGTCTCCATGAGGATTCTCGGATGGTCCTAAGCTCTCGGAAAGGAGTAGAGCTTTTCAGTACTAAGAACATAGTGTACTTCTATGGCAAGATCAACACTGGCGTGATCGCCATTACGAAGTTCCTAACGTTCTCGCTTGTACTGGATGTGTAGTCCTTCAGGTTAGTCCTTAGGAAGCTCAGGTGGTCTTCGGTTTCGTGTTTTCTTTCAACTGGCTGATAGAGGCTTTCTAGATCGTCAAGTGGGTTGCATGACTATGGTTATCGGTTTGCTATAGAGTGTCTATCTTACGCTTGTGCAAAATTGACCTGCACTAACGAAGATTGAGATACGGAAACCCTGAGGGTCGAGGAGATAGGGTTTCACCTAACGAGCATTGGACTATCTCGGGAGGTAGTTCTTATTATCTCTGCGTGAGATAGTATTTGTGGAACACCTAATAATCCAATGAATCTCTAAGACTATGGTTTATCCTAGCATGGAAGGTGTATGTTCCTGCATAACCCTTCTACTAACACCAAGGCTGGTGTCAAGCCTATGATCTCTTCGGAATCCAGGTCATGAGATTTAACGCAGCTACTTTCACGCTTGACCAAATATTCTTGGCTGCGAAGGTTATCCTGTGGTTCTCGGTATCCTAGTGTTCACTTCGGAGAATGTATTCCATCGTCTACAGGGTGACGACGATTTCCTCCATGCAATAAGGTGGAGGATGATAGGCACCACTTGTCTATAACGAGGTGGACGAAGTGCCTGAGTAGTGCGGGCATATACTGCAACTACTCATCTGGAGATTCTGGGTTTTCTCGGTCTAGGTTAAATCTAGTGAGTATAGAGTCTTCTCACTCGGAACTTTTAAGAGTTCAACCCGTAGTGATTTTCTTGACTTCGGCTCCTATGTTATGGAATATGGTGAAGGTGTTTTGCTAAGAGGTCCGTGGTAGAGCTCATACTAAGCCTAACCGCAAATACCGCGTGTATGCGAGCAGTATACAGTTGAGGTCGGCGGGACGTTCAGCTGTGCGACTCCACCCCAAACCCACAACCCAACGAGGAACAGGGAATAGGGAGGAAACACACACCTTCAATTATATGCCGCCCTTATGCATATACCTGATTATAGCGGTCAGTCTCATGAGTTCTATTCTCTAGGTTCACGAACCTGATGTGCGAGGTGCGAAGGGTCTCTCGGGGAAATTATACGGAGTATGCTTCGGTCGGATGTCGTCTTCTAGAGTATCTTGTAGTGTGTTTCACTTCGGTGTTCATCTGACTACGAGGGGTCGGTCAACAGTGTATGGTATCTTCCCTTGGGTGCTTCGGAAGGTTTGAGATAAGAGGGACGATTGACGGATCGTATTAAGTTGGTTTATTTGTGTTAGGTTCAGGTTCGGAAGAACCTTTATTTGTCGATATGGCTATGGAGAAAGTTCTTTTTACACAGCACTTAAGGATTTACACACGGTTGCACGAAATCAAACCATGATCAATAGAGTCGTCGAAATTGGCACACTTCGACATGATATAAAGTGAAGATCGATAGAGTCATGTGCCGAACAGGCACACAAGTTTGAGGCGTCTCGGGTTTCGTCCTACGTATCACTACCACGGATACTTGGACCGATAGATTCGACGCGGAACTATAGAGAGTTCTAAGTGTTTCCGAATAGAGTATATTTTCATGAACGGGTTCTCACGAGGCGTTTCTATAATCGCCTCACATATACTAGTCATGTACATTTAAGGTGGGGAGGACTGTTGACTGAGCGACCCCGCCCTAAATCCACAACCAAACGAGGAACAGGAGATGAGGCGGCATTCGCTCACTCTAGGTCTGTCCATCTTAAATATACATGGCCGTAACGTATATGTTTAGCCACTATAGTTTTACCTAATAAATTTTAAATTTTATAACAGTGCTGCGACTTTCGCCTTGCTGGAAAGAATTTACATTGAATTAGTCTTTTAATGTATTTAGCTTTGTTATCTGAGATCGAGAGTCGTACCAAAAATCTACCAAGTTCCTTGACGTTTCTCCCTAAGAAGTAGTGTCAGGCTCCTTCTGTGTCTTTGTCTTTTCCTTCGGTTGGGCAATCCTTCTTGAAGTGTCCGAACTTGCCACATAGGCGGCAAACCTGTGTGGCCGCCGCATTGGCGATTGATGCAATACGTTCCACCGGAGTTCTGCATACACGAGCAGTATGCCCCTTCATGTGGCACCTAGCCCAATAGAGTTCTCGGCAGGCACCATGATGATGGTAGCTGCACCTGCTGCAGTGAGGAAGGTCTCCTAGATACGGACTTCTTGGAGTCGGGAGGGAAGGGTTGACAGGGGTACAGACTGCCTCAGATCGTTGCCCTTCGGAAGGTCCTTGAGCCGAGGTACTTCCCTCCTCTATCTTGAGTTTTCTCTTTAGTGGGTTCAGTTGAGGTTCTTGGGTGGCTGAGTATGGAAGTGTGGGTTGATGCTGTCCATTGTCAGGATTGGAATTTTCAACGGGCACCTTGCTAACATTGGCATTGTTAGCATTCAGGTGAGCCATGACAGCTGCTACGGCTGCTGAAACTGCAGCTTGGAACGTAGCTTCATCAAATAGGAGAGTAGGTTTCTTGCTTGTGGATTGGTTACGCTTCTTCGGTGGCATGGTTTTTCCTACACGGAAAGGAATACAAGTAATGAGAGATGATGGTTAACCCTGGACGTTTCTGTCCTGAACGTATTAGGCATAATATTTTTCCCGTGCCTCGGGTATTGGTTGTCTGAGTGTCGACCTACATCCCTATGATGTAGTCCTGGTAATCGAAGTGAGTGTATGAATATCGGAAAAAGGCCATAAGATGCGAGTCGTTCCTACTAAGTTACCTTTATACTGAGAAAGGTTTCACTCTCCGGTCTGGAGAGATTTGAGAATAGTTCGGAATGAAGCTGCGGAAAGAGAGGCTCATGAGGGCTTATGGCTAAACAACCTCACAGAGGTGTGAGGATCCACTCTAAGCGCATTACTGGCAACGGGAACAAGGCGATTTACCTAACACGTAGCGTGAGCAGTGTAACCACTAACTCACTAAATTGTATTATTTTATGGGTGTATTAGCGTGACGAACACGAGGAAAAGACACTTCTCGGGGTTCCACGTACTGGCTCCCTCGGTCTGCCTCGTATCCTTGAATGGAATCGGCGTTGGTTTCCTTCGGGTAGTTTCCTAGGATTCTCCTCTCGTATGGACATATTGAATTTCTACTCCGCCTTCCTTCTGATTCCAACTCTGGGTGTCATCACTTCGCGATGGATGACTGGGAATCTTCGATGTTTAGGCGAGTTTCTCACCGATGTCCCTAAAAGAACATGGGCACTTGGTGTATTCAATAGTCTCGACCCAGTTCATTTATTTCCGAACAGGAAATCTTCTGAATGAACTTCTTCGGGGTCGGAATCAACTCTTCTGTTATGCACTGAAGTGGGTATGGTT
Source organism: Lactuca saligna (assembly GCF_052625555.1). Taxonomy (NCBI): domain Eukaryota; kingdom Viridiplantae; phylum Streptophyta; class Magnoliopsida; order Asterales; family Asteraceae; genus Lactuca; species Lactuca saligna. Next base: position 142,309,270 of record NC_136425.1, read on the forward strand.
TTCTGCAGGGTTCGTGCGAGAATGGAAATGTCTAAAGAATCCTAATAGATTATTAACATTTCGCTGGATGATCCACATCGAGTCCTGCTACGATTACACAGGGTATACAAATCATATATAGCTTAGATCCGATAGGCCTTCGAATATGTGATACTACTCTAGAACCACATCCCAACGAGGAAAAGGAAATAGAGCGAAACCACACATTCTTAGCCTATGGGGTCCTTATTATGTATAACCTTGGAAGTATACCCTCTGTAGTTGTAGGTATGTCAATAAGGATCTTTTAGTTCTCACACCAGGTTATCTATGTATTCTAAATACCCCTATGGTATTTTAATTCTTGTTTGTTTTCTCATCTTCTGAATGTCATTCTGGGATTAGTGTGAATCTTTTAGTGCTCTAAAATACTCCTATAGTATTTTAACTTTATGTTTGGCTCTAGCAAATCCTAGTTGGTAAGTTTCAGACCTGTTGCACACCACAATCACTCCTGAGCACACGTTCATCGCATCTTGAATAAAGGTAGTTGATCAGGTTACATTTATTCCAGCATACGATTACATAACTGCCCAGATTTGTCTGTAGTGCTCAACATCCAAAGACTTTTATTCTTGTTCTTCTTGTGATACTTGTGTTCGAGTGCTTAGATTCTGGATGTTATTATACTTTGGTAAAATATGGTTATATTTTAAAGTATAATTTCTTGGTCAGAGTGTTTTATCCCTTTTGTATTTGTAGGCTGTATATCTTTTATGAATTGATATACTTAGCTCACTATAAACAATGCTCTGATACCAATCTCTCACACCCCAAAACCGGAACGGCGGAAACGTTCTGGGGTGGATGACGTCATGTCAAGTATCACAACACATGCATTATAGTAATCAAAGTACAACAAAACATTGCATTAATAGTAATAGTTTTACAAGGTTACATTACAACAATTTAAAGTAATACAAGTAATAGAATAAATACAGCATGGTACAAAGCTATCTTCATCAACAGCTCCGGGGATGTACCTGTCTAATGCTAACCTGAGAATACAAGTTATTTGAAAAGCGAGTATCAGCATTTTTACAAATGCTGGTGAGTTCATAAGCATTTAGTGACATTTCATTCAAATAACTTAATAAAGTGATAGTTTAAGAGATTTCAGTGTATTAGAGTTCCTTCCAGAAAATCCTATATTTTCTTTAATAAAAGCAGCCTTCTACCAAGACTGGTCAGTGTAATGTGGTAAGAAGAAGTTTCCCTTAATTGCTAATAATATCAAAATACTGAATTTGATTATTAAAGAAAGCAGAGGCATCAGGGAATAACATATGCCTCAGCAGTGAGGACTGCTGACTAAGGCAAAAGAGTCATAGACTCCAGGAAAGTATCGAACTAACGACACACCTGGTTTAGTCTAACAAATGGAGAAACAGACCCCCGAAGGTACCAAATGAAAGGTACAACTGGTAAGATCTAAAACAGTGAACGCAGACCGAAGACAATACCAAATGGAAGGTACATCTTGCAAGGTCATAACGATGAAGACAGACCGCAAACGATACCAAATGAAAGGTACATCTCGCAAGGTCAAAACAGTGAAGACAGACCGCAGACGATACCAAGTGAAAGGTACATCTCGCAAGGTCAAAACTGTGAAGATAGACCACAGACGATACCAAATGAAAGGTACATCTCGTAAGGTCAAACAGAGATAACAGACCCCAGATGGTATCAAACGAAAGATACATTTTGTAAGGTCAAACAGAGATAACAGACCCCAGACGGTATCAAATGAAAGATACATCTAGCAAGGTCAAAACAGTGTGACTCTGAAAAAGGTGACATCAGCATACAATGTAAATCGCTGATGAAATACTGTTACCTTAAAGCCATGAATTATAAGGCAACCCAGGATACTCGTAACCATACTGACTAGAGTACTAGACGCCCTACAAGCATCTATATAATGTGACATTTGTCACCCCTTGGCTTGGTAGGTCGTGGACTGTAGCTAGCAGTCAGGGTGTGGGGTTGTCAATCCCGTATAGGCCTATACACACAATGTCCGCTCTCCCTACAGGAGACTCTGGTTACCAACTAGACGACGGAGAAGGCCGCGTCCCGAAGATGCATCCCAAATAGAGGATAGTGTGTTACTAGGAGGGAGTGGGTTTCTTATGTAAGTGTAGACTAGAGGTATAGACTCTTAACTGAATTGACTGAAGAAAACTCGTATGTCTATGCTCGTATACGTAATATATAACTAATGAATCGAACGACCTTCAGATGGACATCCGATCCCACCAGACCACATCTCAACGAAGAAAAGGAAATAGGGCGGACAAGCCTTCCTAAGTCCTTCAATCATTATTTATATACATCTATACAAGCATAAACATACATCTAACTACGCTTGAGTGTGTATCATACGGTGAAGTATAAGTGTACAGTGGAACATCTGAGTCGTGAAGTATAAGAGTACAGTGGAACATCTGAGTCGTGAAGTATAAGAGTACAGTGGAACATCTGAGTCGTGAAGTATAAGAGTACAGTGGAACATCTGAGTCGTGAAGTATAAGAGTACAGTGGAACATCTGAGTCGTGAAGTATACGTGTACAGTGTGGGATAATCGAACCATGAAGTATAAGCGTACCAAGTATAAGTGTATCACGAAGCAGAGACGACAATAAGTGATGTAAGAACGTCTATCAAGTATAAGTGGAGTAAAGTCGTTATCCAGTATAAGTGAAGGAGAAATCGTATCACTAAGTAAGAGCGTGAATAAGTATAAGCATCATCAAGTATAAGCGACTATAGGTATAAGTGAAAGTGTTACCGAGTCAGAGTATAAAATAAGTATAAGTGAAGCAGCAGTGTTTAACAAGTAAAAGTATACGTCAAAAGGGAAAACTTTAATGAAAAGCCTTTATGTATAGAGAAAATCACAAATTGTATTCCTTTGTAAAATACGTTTAAAACCTTAGAGGATCTTTCATAAACCAATTTAGGATGAATTTGAATAAATCAGTATAAGTAAAAGTTATGAAACAGGTAAAAGTCATTTTAGTGTCCCACTCGGTAAAACAGTGTAAAATTGGTAAAATCTTGTGCATGCGGGTTATCAATCATATGCGATTGACATGATAACTGGCATGTTTAACTTGTATTCCCCCCTATAAAACATTTAAAAGCATTTAAAAGGTTCATTCAGGGGTATGAACTCACCTGGTGTATGTAGGTCCGACGAAAGTGCCGATTGGGCGTTCGGGGTCACGCAAGGACTTGAACACACATAAGGACCTATTTTAACATATGATAACATATGTTCACATACAATTAGCATATAATATACTAATTAAACAATTATACACACTCAAAGGAGTGGAAAACACTTTTGGTTGAGTGTTTGGGGTCCCGGGTAACGTTTACGGGTGCTAAGGGTCTCTTATCAGTTGTGGGACTTTGCTATACTCACATATCAAGTGTGTAAATGGATTTAAAACACCAACATGGACCAAACAAGGAGTTTATGGCCCAACCTAAGGGAGTTTACGGCCGTAAACTCCCAAGGTTCTATTCTTGGGTGTTTGATGCTTCTAGCTTGTTCATTGAATTATTCTAAGCATTTTTCCTAAAGGGCATGAGTGCATTTGAGGCCTCTAAGGGTACTAAACAAGAGTTTATGGCCTAGGAACTCTCCCAAGGGAGTTTACGGCCGTAAACTCTCAACCTTTGAGTTTAGTGAAGTTTTAAGCCCCTATTGCCTTCCTAGAATTTTCTTATGAAGTTTGATGCTATTTTGGGTGATTAAAACCAACATTTGAGGGGGTTTTGGGGAGTTTACGGCCTAGATAAATGCTTGGGCCGTAAACTCCAAGAAATCCCTCATTTTCCTTGTGTTTAAGTCCTTAAATCCTTTCTAGCATTTTATAGAAATAGTCTATGGCCATTTGGGGGACAAAAACCAACATTTTGGGCATGTTTGGGGAGTTTACGGCCTAAGCATGTGCTTGGGCCGTAAACTCATTTTTATCCTTCATTTTGATGTGTTTTAGTGATCTAAACCCAAAATACCAAGTCCCTAAATTATGTATGAAGCCTAAGGGTGGTTTGGGAGTGTTTTTGGGGCCTTTTAACATGATTTTGAGGTGTTTACGGCCTAAGCTTGTGCTTGGGCCGTAAACTCTTTTTTGTCCCCTAAATCATTGTGTTTTGATGTTTAAACACTCCTAGGCAATCCCCTTAATTTATTTCCAAACCTATAGGGACAAGTTTGGGTCATCTTGGCCTCATTTTGGGTGTTTACGGCCTAAGGAGGTTCTTAGGCCGTAAACTACTTTTTCATTGTTTCTACGTCCGATTTTTGGGCTATAAACTCAATTCAATATGTTTAGAATAAGCTAGGGTAAGCGGACTTACTATTTGTAAGCGTTTGGTTGCGGTTTCCGGGCGAAAACGGGTCTAGAGAGAGAGTATAGAGAGAGAGTGTAAAAAGTCTCCAATAGACTCCACTCACCCTTATATAGGGTTTTGAGTTGGGACACAGTGGAATTCTACCCGATACTGCCGTTAAACGGGGCTTTTGGTCGCACCCGATTTAGTGGTCGTAATAATAAACTAATATTTTCCAAGTAAATGGAAATATGTGCTATGTATTTTATTTCCTTTTATCACGACTTAACGGCATATAAACATACACAATTGAAATGTTTATTAAACTTGAAGACTTTTCATTAACGGAACTTTTGAACAGTGGAATATTCTGTTAACGGTAACGGAGAAATGTAACGGGACAAATTGTGTTGTCACAGTTTGGATCACTAAGTTGCACCTATGATGATTTAGTTGATTCATGTAGCTAAATCTTTCTTAGTCACGTGTGCGGGCGATGTTCATATCTTTAAATTCAAGTGAGTTTTCTCATTATACCTTGTATGAAAGTATATTTCCTTTCATGATAGAATGTAGGTAATGTTAGTGTGTGGTTATACTAGTAAAGTAGATTATTCTTCTTTATGTTTGTTGTTCGCTAGATTGTATGGTGCTTTTATGTATAATTTTTTAGGACTTAGGATGAAAGTTAAATATCATATTATGTTTAAGGTTTTATGACGATGCAAAGCTAGGCCGTGAGTCAAAGACACATTGAGTCGTTGATGGAACAATACTAGGCTACGAGTCAACTGTTAATGGCAGAACGTTGCTTGGTTGCGAGCCATATTTTGCATATATATTATATGTGGTATCATGGGGCTCACTAAAATTTGTGCTTACAGTCATAAATAAATATATGTTCAATTTGTTTTAGTGATTGTAAGGAAGGTTCATCTCAACTATACTCCGCACACATATCTGTTGTTATATGATTTAGAATTTTTTGTTTTTTATGATGACTCTAATGCGGTTTTATATTATGGTTTTGTGATGAGGAAAGAAATTTATACTTTGTTTTTATGAAAAAGGATTTTGGTTGTTTTACTCTTATTTTAAAAGAAAATTAAAGTTTGAAATTTTGGACGTCAAAAGTTGGTATCAAATTCTTGGTTTAAGGGATTTGGATGAACATTTGTGTGATTCAAATACTTCCATTAGCAAATTGAGAAATTAGCTTTTAAGTTCAAAGTTAGAAGGGGTCAGGATTTTCGATCAAACGAGTCATGGTATGGTGACTTTTTTGGTATGATTTGTGTACTCATTGAGTGTAAGGTCGGTGATGTCCATCATGATGAGGTCGAAATTAGAGTCGGATCTGATTTGGTCCTTTTTTCTTCTCTAGTGAAATTCTTGTTGGGGTTCTTTAAAAGGACAAGTTGTCTTTGGTGTAGAAGCTCAAGTCATATCTCAACTGAAACGAACAAAAAATAAAACAAAACAGGCGTAAAAAAGAGGTCGCAGTGACCACATGTCACCTACAAAAATAAAACAAAAATACGTAAAAAAGAGGTCGTGTTGACGATGTGTCATGTACAACAAGTGCCTGTGGCACGAAGGGTCTATTTTTTATAAAATTAATCTAAATAGAAAATAAATTTATACGAAATAAATCCCTTTAAAAGTATCGAATAATTAAATGCTAAATAATCTAAATTTAATTAAATTATTCCCCATCAACTGTGACAAAAACTTGATGTGTGATGTTATATAATAAATATTTATCGAAGTTTTATATTTATAAAAACAATTATTCTCAATTCAACCAAAACACACACTAGGCAATGTATCTAATCGTATAGTAGTATAGCTGTGGCAAAAGCATATATCGAACAAAAGGGGAAAGTGTATAATTGTATTTATACAATAAAGCAACTAATTAAACAAGAAACAAGAAAGTAAATACAGGATTTTGTTTCAACTAATTTAAACTCAATTTAATGACTTAGCAAGAGCAAACAAAAGGAGAGAACTTGTTTTAAACTATAGTTTTAATATACTTCCATTTAGATTTTGAATCCCCTTACTTTCCCATGGTTGATTTATCAGAAGTGTAAAAGGTTAAACAAGTTACCGATTCGTATAATGATTAGCTATCTTGGTCTGATTAATTAATATTAATAATTATAAAGTAACTAACACAATGATCATGCAATTAGCTAAATAGATAATCAATAAAATATTCAAATTATGAAAGACTTTATCTCATTTCTTGTGTAATTCAATTGAATCATAGAATGGTTAACTAATACTCTCTTATATATTTAAACTTCATGATAATATCCCTTAACCCTAGGATTTGGTTTATCTCTAGTCCTAATCATCTATTGTTCATAAATTAGTCAAGATATAAGTTAGTATAATCATATTGGTCCTCTAGACTATATATAAATCAGTTGTAGGTAATAAAAATTGAAACTTTAATATATATATATATATATATATATATATATATATATATATATATATATACTAGCCGTTACCCGCGCACAGCGGCGGGGACAAATAGCTTCTTTCAACGATATTTTTTTAAAGAAAAATGTTATGTTCCAAAAGAAAGTTCATGTCGTGGGTGAGAGGAAGGGCGGTAGTCGTGATAGTGGTTGATTGAAGGCGAAAGGAGGCAGAGCGGCTGTGGTGGTGGTGGTTATACTGTCTTGGTTACTGGTTAGGGTTCTTTGAGAGAGTGTGCGTATATTTCTTACTTTGAAGGGATTACGAAGATAGATATTATGAGATTGTTTGTTACCAATGTGAGAGAAGAGATCCTCTATAAATTGTTGACATTGACCGCTTCAAATGGTTGAAGTGTTGAGATTGACGGGTTCAATTTGCAAATGAATTCTTCTATTAATTTGATACGAGATTTTTAAAGGATAAAGGATATGGTTAAAGTTTTAATATTATTATATTATAAATGGGTTGTACTTCAAGCTTAATAGTTTGGACGTCTTAAAAAAATATTATTATTATATTCAATCTATTTATAGAAATAGTTAGATTTCTTTTATAAGTAGTAAAGATATATATATATATATATATATATATATATATATATATATATATATATATATATATATATATATATATATATATATATATAAGGTGTCACACCCCAAACCGTCGGTAGAACCACCAAGTAGTGAGACGAAATAATGCATCACAATAATTGAATACATTTAAAAAATACAATAATTAATATAAAAGTGGAAAATTTTATTACTGAATGGAAATTATATAGGTCCTATTCTATAGGCACAAAAACTTGAAAGTACATGAACATGCCTCTAACAGTCGACAGTTCTATAAGACTATACTATTAAACTAAGTAGACTGCAATTCCATGACTTATTCCATGAGAGTAAGCCTCGAGCTCTGTTTTAAAGAGTGTCAACAATGACTCCCTATAACCGAGATCCGACTAGATCTTTATGTCCTTATCGAATCTTCATTTGACATTGTATAGTAGATAATTATTAACCTTTATGAATCGACCGTTAAGGATGTAGCTAGAAACCATAGGTAGGGGTGTCAACAAGTATAGATATATATATATATATATACACAATTCCCTCGCTCACAAAGATTAAAAAATTTTATAAGTAAGGGGTCTTGTAAGTATTACACTTAGATAATGAATTAGATTCATGTAACCATTTAATGATATGTTCTATAAGTTTGTAAGCCTTAACTTGTACATAAATATTTCCAGGCATAAACATATATCCAATGCATAAGTTTGAAAATATAACCATAAGTTCAATAATATAATTATAAGTTTTTAAGCATTTTCACATGTATTCTCCCTCGATAGTTAAAAATGTAATAAAAGGGTCGTGAAACTCACAGTTATGTTTGTATAGCTTTAATATGTGCTAAGGATAGAAGGTCGAAAAGTATCATTGCAAAATGTCATTGAAAGAGTGCTTAGCTAGAAAAGTGATTAATAAGTCATTGGAAAGTGAATCGCAACTTAATGGAAATTTGGCAGGAGCTTTGTCGTAAGTTGGTCGGAAAACTCATCAGTGGTGGAAAAGGTAGAAACATGGCCACTCGGTGTTGCCGTCTGAAGTTTCCACTGGTGTTGGAGAGTGGTAGGTGGCATTTGGTGGTTGGAAGACAGTGTCAGGAAGTTTAATGGACATCTCCAATCGACAACAATTTCTACATCGAAAACAAGAGAGAATGTGTGTGTGTGTGTGTGAGAGAGAGAGAGAGAGAGAGAGTGTGTGTGTGAAATAGATTTTTGGACTTTTAAGAAAGATGAGATGGTTCTAATTTATAGGTCTAGGTTTTTATGATGGAGGGATAGGATCAATCCTGATTCGATAGGGATATTGCGTGGTGGGTGTCTCATTTGTGAGCCATGTGTTACATTGTCAAGATCTAATTTTTGCGAAAACATTATATTTCTATTCAAATACTAGTTTATTTTATGTCTTAGAAACTATCAAAATGTTGTTTTGAAATGCAGTGGAGTTTTCCAATGAACTGTTTGAAGTTTTGGTTTTACGATTACAATTCACATGATGTAGGCTCATTTTTTTTTGTACAGATTATTGTAGTTTTGGCATATGAACTCCATTTGTGATGATCTTTATGTCCATGTTTTCATGATTACATGTAGTCTTTTTTTAGCGAATACTCTATACATAATACTACTTAATACATATATCTATTCAAATCATATGTATCAAATCATAAATTATGTACATTATTGAGTTCTGGGGAAACTTTTGTCGATAAGCTACACAACCAACTCTTGCCAAAATTTTAAAGGGTCCTATTTATCGTGGTTAAGCTTGCATTGCTTTTTGAATTAAATAACCCCTTCCAAGGAGACAGTTTCAACATAACATGGTCTCCAACTTGGATTCCCAAAGGCTTACGTCTCAAAAGGTGCGACTTTGATGACGGTATAATAACTATTATTATAGGAAAAATCAACCAAAGGTAGATGAGTGTCGCATATGTTTTCAGAGTCTATCACATAAGCACGAAGCATCTTTTCCAAAGTCTGGATGGTCCTTTCATTCTGACCACTGTGTTGTGGTTGATATGTTGTGCTCATATCCGATCATGTTCCTAAGGACCATTGTAACATTTTCCATAATTGTAAGGTGAATCTAATATCTCTATCTAAGATAACAAATATAGGTAGTCCGTGAAATTTGACAATTTCCTTGAGATGAGTTCTGGTTAGCTTCTCTATCTTGTCGGTTTCTTTGATTAACAGGAAGTGGGTGAAATTATTTAAAAGATCGACCACTACCCACATAGTGTCATAACGACTTGATGTCTTGGGTAATTTTGTTATGAAGTCCATTTCGTTCTGCTCTCACTTTTATTTAGGTATTTTGGGTTATTTCAAGAATCCCAAAGGTTTCTGATACTCTTCTTTGACTTTTGAACAAGTCAAGCATTTACCTACATAAGTGGCAATTTTGGCTTTTATATTTTTCCACCAATATAGTCTATTCAAGTCAAGATACAACTTGTCAGAGCCTAAATGGATATAATCCCCCAACTTATGTGCCTCATTCATGACTAAGTTGCTTAAGTCACAAAATTTTAATGTCGAAATTTGGTTCATGAAGTATCATGTTTCATCATCCTTATGTTCGAATTGCTTATCCATACCTCGTCGGGTCTTGTTTAGAATGTTTTCTTCCTTCATATATTCCAGTTGCGCATCTAAAATTTATGTAGTGAGGTTTGAATGGATTGTCATTCTTAATTCCCGTAGTCGATGGGGTTCTGTTTATTCTTTCCTGCTCAAGGCATATGCTATAACATTTTCCTTGATGAGATGATAACAAATTTCACATTTGTAATCGTTCAACATCTCAATCCATCTTTATCACCTCATGTTGAGTTCTATCTGATTAAAGATGTATTAAATACTTTTGTGGTTGGTGAATGTGGTACACTTAGTGACATATAGGTAGTGTCTCTAAATTTTTAAGAAAATAGCTATGGCTCCCAACTTGAGATCATGGGTAGTGTTGTTGTCTTTTGTGCCTTGAAATGTTTGGAATCATAAGAAATGACATTTTCTTTTTTCATATGAAAAAGTCATCTATTCCCGGTGGAAGTGATAAAATTGGTGCACTACACAATATTTCTTTAATCACTAAAACATAGAATCTTTTTTATGTTACTAGTAAAACTTGTTGTCTTTATATGTTAATATGGTGAGGCGTTTGTCTATTTTGGAGAAGTTCTCCATCAATCTCTAATAATATCCCGCAATACCTAAGAATCGGTGCACTTCAGTCTATGTGATTGTTGCTTCCTAATACTTAATTACTTCTATCTTTGATGGATCGACATGAATTCCTTTATTGTTGAACACATGCTGTAGGAAATGTACTTCTCTAATCCAAAACTTTCCTTTACAGAAACTTCTCTTTTTGCAGCAGTTCCAAGATTATTTGCAAGTGGTGAACTTTTTCTTCCTTGGTATGTGAGTATATTAGTATATTTACAATGAATACTACCATAAATTGTCTAAGTATGGTTTGCATATATGGTTCATGATATCCATAAAAACTATTGGTGCATTAGTTAGTCTAAACGACATAACCAGGACTCGTAATAATCATAACGAGTCCTAAATGTAGTTTTTGGAATGTCTTCTTCAAGCATTCTAAATTGGTGGTATTCATATATTAGATCAATATTCGAATAGTCGTTGCATCCTTAAAGTTGATCGAACTGGTCATTGATTCTTTGGAGTAGGTATTGGTTCAGGATGTTCCTCTTGTTTAACGCATGAAAATCAATGCCTATTCTGAAGGATCCATCCTTTTTTTGAAAAAAAAAACAGTGCACCCTAATTTGAGAAGCTTGGACTGATATTTGTCAAGAAGTTCCTAAAGTTAGATAGATAACTATTGCATTTCGGATGGTGCTAACCAATAAGGAGACTTTGCTGTTGGTGGTAACCCTGTGTCACACCCCGACTGTCGGCGGAAACACCGAGTGGTGCAACATCATTCTTCGTATCACAGTTATATAACATATATTAAACAATACTAAAGAAAATACATAGCTTTATTGATAATTGAAAGTCACATAACTGTTTTTCTGGATTCTATTACACAATATCCGACTATGGAATACTTCTTAATGAACAGAATGATAATAGTAAAACTTCTCCTGTTCGAATACATACCAACTTTTCAAGATCCTGAAAACACATACATTTTAAAATACATCAACATAAAGTTGGTGAGTCCACAGGTTTTGACTCTATATAAAAATAACACATTTTCCAAGTTCAAAAGTATAGTTTTGAAGGTATCATTTTTGACTCTTCAACATTTAGTATATATATCAGGTATAATATTCTACTTATCAAATAAGTGTTATACCTACACGTTCTTTGAACCTATAGTATAAGTAGGGGGAAACTTATACATAACATTAATACTTGTATACAAAAAAGTTTAATGTTTCTAACAAATTACTACCATGATCCTGTAATCGCTGCTACGACACAATACCTCTGATAAAACACACTCATGATTTCCATGAGAAACAATACACTCATGATATCCATGAGAAACAACACTGTACGCTTCATCGACTCCATAACAATAAAAAGTAAAAGGATAGTTCGTCACTTGTTTATGGTTGACTGTATCTAACAATCGCAAGTGGGGTTGTCAACCCGTATACTAATTATACATGACTTCCTCGCTCACACGGGATTAACGGTTACAGTTCAAAGGATTTCCGCTAAGATCCCCAATCTTAGTTGATGAATATGAATACTCATGTAGACTTCGACGACTTCCTATAGCTCTAACAACAAAAACATTTGCGTGTTTAAAACCCTAAGTTACTAGACTTTCCTTTTAAACATTACTCCTAAATTCATAACATTTAGGCAGTATAACAACTATAACTTGAAGTAAAACCAGGTTTTATCTTGACATAAAACCAATAACAACAAAAACATATAACATAACAAGTTTTATATTGACATAAAACCAACAATAACAATGTACATACTTTTTAACATATAGAACTTCCGAATATAACTTAAGAACAATATCGCGCACAACATATATAGAATCTTAAGTATAACTCAAGATCTACATTAATATATTTCTATATCAATAGCATGCTAACAAGCTGACAATAGTTGTATATATTCAAAATATTATATTTAGAACAACTATATCTCGATTAATATAACTATCTATATTGATACTAATATACCATCATATATACCTAATAGTAATGTATATAAAATATTTATCATGTGTTTCCCCCCGAAAATATTAGAAATGGGGCGGTGAAACTCACCCTAGTAGCGTGATTTGATGAAGGTGTGGGCTTTGAACAACCATTCTCAAACAGCAATGTACCAGGATAGATGACTCACAAATTTGGCTTTGACTTGTTCCGGAGCTTCTGATTTGGAGGAACATGAAATGAACTTCTACAGGGCTTTGGTAGGAACCAGGTGTTTGTCAAGGACTCGAAAAGTCCTTGTTTGTTTTCCTGGTAGTGTAGACAAACCCTAGAACCGGTTCTTCAATTGGACCATCAGCAAGCAGTTCAGCTTCCGGAAGAACATAACTAATTTTCGCCACAAAATTTTTTGTTACGTATAGGTGCACAAGCTCATACTTGTGTCTGCAGAATTCCGCGACATAATCTTTGAGAAAGTGCATATTTGTGTGATACACACCCATACTTATGTCATCTCATTGAATCCGTCTGAAGTAGGCATCCAGTGTAAGAATGTCGTTATGATTCATTGAGGGAAATCCGCATCAGAAATGGTCTGGGGGATAGGCTTGTTTCAGAGGACATGAAATTTGAATAGTGGGCAGCTTAGATCAAATTTTACCAAGATTTTTCTTCCGAAACCATCAACTTTAGTAATTCTCTTCCTCGTCCACACTTCCTTGAGAGGTTGTTCGTGCTTAGAGTAGAATCTTGTAAGTCTTTCTCGCTCAGTCCGGAGGATTACTTCCGGATCATCTCATGGGTGAAGAGGAGCAAACTTGGTGTAGAATTTGCTATAGGGAGAGAGAGGAAGATCCAGTTGTTCAGAATCATTGGTGGGAATATCGTAATACATGAGTGGGATACTCTCATGATCACGGATGATTCCTTCTCGACAAAGAGGAGAAATTCCACGTATCGGATTAGGGTTATCCTTGAGAGCTTGGATCTGGATACTGTCCTCCAGTGCTTTATTGATTTCCTCCTTAGATCATCCATGTTTTTTCTTTGGAGGAGGTCCGGACCAAGCAGCATGTTCGTCTGTTAGAGGCCTTTTTCCATTGTCTTTCCTTAACGTATCAATGACCAACTTCATATTTTCGTCTACAACAAATTCCGGAGTAGGGCTTGGAAGTGGTTCTTCATGAATTTCATCAGGGATCCGGAGTGGAGAGCCCTGGTCTACTGGAGCAATCTTTGGAGCTGGAATTGGAGGAAGAATTGAAGGCTTGGCTCAGAAGTCTGTGGCAGTGAGTTGAGATTTTGCTTTAGCCATTTAAATACCCATCCGAAGAGTGTTAGAAAGAGAAGATGGCGAGGAAGCAGTTGACCAAACTCTTTTTTCTTCATCAGTCATGACCTTTGGGAACATCATCTTCGGAGCCTTGAGACCAAGGACAACCTTTGTTACAAATTCTTCATCACTATCTTCGTCAAGGCGTATAGAAGGGGTGGAAATGAGCTTCAAGTCTTCTTCATCAGAGTCGATTTCATCCCGGAGTATGAACTCCGAGGTGGGCTTCTAGATTTGACTAGGACCTTCTCCCCCTCTTGCATCGGTTAGCCTCCGGACCGGTTTAAGCATCAGCGATTCACACATGCCGTCAAATTTTTCAAACACCTTTTGGAGTCCGATGTTGAGTTGTTTAGTGATTGCATCATAGGCTTCCGCAGTAGAGGCTTGAGCAGTATGGTGATCAAACAGATGCCCTAGGACGGCTAACATCTCACCAAACTTCCAATTCGGAACATCAACAATGTTCCATGTGGATCGAAGTAGTTTGATGAGAACTTGTTGAATAATCAGATTCATTTTATCCTTCTTCTTTATCTCCTTCTCCAGCCTCTGAATTTGTATTTCGTGACAAACATGTGTCTGCTTGATGAGATCGTTTATAGCAGACACCAAGGCATCATGAACTTTCAGCATGGTGGAGATTGTATCCAGGTAGTGTTCAACCGAGGCATCATACTTGGCTTCCACTTCCTCCATTGAGTGCTTGACCCGGAGAGAAATTAATTGATTCAATTGAGCTTTTCTTTCCACAACAGATGGTCCGAAATACTAGGATATAGACTAAAGGATGACATCGAGCGTGGAATCAATTTTGGAAATTTTCTGATCTATTTGATTATTAAGCTCGGTTACGGAGGTTTCAATGGAGGAAACCTTTGTCATGGTATCTGACACATTTGTTTGCATCTCAAGGTGAGAAAATGGATCGATGTTGTTACCAGCGGAAGATCTAGTGTCAGAATTGGGGTGAGGAGATTTTTCTTGATGAGAAGAGGGATCAATAGATGGACCAGGCTTTGTTGTAGCATCATCTTCCTAAACTCGAACGTTGGAGTTTGAATCGCCAACAGGAGTGGCTGAGGAGGAGGATCCGAAGTCATAGACAGACTTCGATGCTTATGCCTTTGAATGAAAACGGACTGAAGTCATGAAATTTGTGTGTGGAACAGTTTTGGCTTCATCATCTAGCATGACTTCTTCGGAGAGCTCTTCATCCCGATTGGTTTGGAAGACATCTTGGTGAGTAGTAACAGGCGGTAGTTCAGAAGTAAGTTCGTAGTCTGCATCGACATCAGTGGGAGGAACATAAGGCATATTGCTTTGGATGGACATGTTCCTCATGGAGATAAGAGTTGACTCCACTTGAGTTCTAGTGAGATCCGAATGCCTTGATGCGGCCCTATTAACAAAATCTTACCATTTAGTATCATTAGAACCTGGTCGTCATGTAATCCTTCTGAGTATCAGACCAGTTGAGGCATCAGAAATCGGAGGAACAGCTCCAACTTCAGAATGCTTGGGGTCTAAAACAGGGGTTCTGGAGTGTGTGCATGTAGAAGAAACAATGGGATTATCAAAAGAGACTCGTGGGTTTGTTCCAGGGGCAAGGAACTATGGTCAACACCAGCATCCCCTTTTTGGGAAGGAGAGGTTGGATTATGAGCAGACTCCCCGTGATAGTGTGCCTGTGATTTTAAAACATTAAGGGGTACCTCGGATTAGTGGGCAGGCGTGGTATGCGGACAGCCATAATCAGTAGGAGTATGATGGGTTCCTTCCTGTTGAGAGGAGGAACTAACTTTGGATTTCTTTTTAGGATTTGGTTCTGTGGGTGAAGTCTTTTGTTTGGCAGACTTTTTTACTTTGGCTTCGGACTTAGAAGGGTTGGCCTCTTCCGAAATCGGTTCAACAGGGACTGGGGCAGGTTGTGTTGGGTCAAACACAACCGAAGTCTCCATGTGAAATTTTAAATAAGTGGAATTGGAAAGAATAAGGACCAACATGTTGTCCAGAAGTCGTCTGATAGGACCAAAAGAGGATTGGTCCGGAATGTGATAAGACATAACATCTTTAAAAGTGACACATACCTCTAGAGGGATGGTGTTAACCGGAAGTGATTCATGAAGTTCTTTGAAGATTTGTTGGAGTGTTAGTGCCTAGAACCTAGGGCTCGAAATCTCGTTCTCCGTTTGCTTGATGGAAAATTTGCAAAAATCTTGCCATAGGACTTCCGGAAGATCCACTCCATTGTCGTGTCTGGAGTAGATGTTGTAGACGACGTTGAGCCAGTCTTTGCTTAGTGTGTTGGTTCCTCCATTGTTGCCAGAGAGCCCTAGGATGATCAGGTGCATTAGCACAGTCCAGAGACCGGAGACGGCAAATTTCTTGAAATCTTTGGCCCTATAATCTTGATTATACCCAATATAGGTTAAAAACGTATGGAAATCTTAAGTCGTTGGTTCTTAAACCTTGAAGCCTATTGGATTTTCTTTCACACCGATCGCCTTAAGGAAGGTCGATTTGTAGATTGGAACTGTTCTATCACCGATAATTGTGGTTTCTAGTGCACCGTCTTCAAGTCTGATACTTGTGAAGGCACGATGAAGATAATGAATTTATAGTGGAGGTTCAGGGGTACTAGTGAGGGGAATGAAAATGGGGTGATTTATGATAAACTCTATTATTTCCCTGATGTATTCATCGTAATCCATGGGATTTAGGGAAAACAGTTGAGTGGTGTCTCTCAGAAACGGTTCTGAGGCGGCAAATGATGATGAACCTGTGACAACCCGAAATTTCCATTCTGAACAAATCATATCAAGCCAATAGAAGTTAGAACAGTTACAGTGAAATACCAGACTTTGAGTATAAGTTTGAGTATTTCAGGTTTAGCACTTAAGGAGATATCAAAAGAGTGGATGCACTAGGGTTTTGTGCAACACTGTTATTCCAATACTCTATGATATTAGAGTTCATTTCGAGAATAAAATATTTTCTGCCAAAAATCTCAGGACTATATATAGAAATCTGAACCATATTCATTCATTAGTTGCATTTCCAACTAGAGAAAAGCAGAATTCTCTCTCACAAATCTTCAGGTTTTTATCCCAAATCATGAGTACTTCTATTTAGTTATATTATATAGCTTAGATTGTAGTTTATAACATCAAAATCGGATCAAAACCCCAAGATTCGGGAGTTTACCGCCCAAGAACACTTGGAGAATAAACTATTTTTTAAAGGCCAAAAGAGTGCCCAATGTCCCTCAAAGCCTTGGAACTCAAACTAGAAGCCACCATTACATGTTTTAGACCACAAAACCATTTAGAATCAAAGCTAGAAGTGAGTTCATGGCCAAGGAAGTTCTTGGGCCGTGAACTCCATGTTTTTGTGCCAAAAATTCCATGGAAGCCTTTCTTAAGCCAAGGGACTAATTTTGATAAGTACCCTAATGGGTTTATAGCCTAGAAATCATAAAGAAACACAAGGAAAAAGGAGTTTACGAACAAGACAAGTTCTTGGGCTGTAAACCCCTATAAATGGGGCAAATGACACCCTAACTCCTTCCTTATGCCTAGAACCCAGTTTGGATAATATCCTTGAAACGTTAAGGACCTAAAGCACCCAAGAAACCATGTTCCCATAGAGTTTACGGCCGTAAGCTCATAAGGATTAGTCCTTAGGCCAAAAACTCTATAAAGGGGTGATATGGTGCCCCTAATGCTTCCACATGGCTAGAACTTATCATAGAACAAATCACCAATGAGCTAGGAACCTCAAAACACCATAAACACCCCCCAAGGGAGATTACGGCCGTAATCTCCAAGGGATATGGTCCCAGGGCCGTGAACATCAAGAAAGGCCATTTTAAGCCCTTAAACCCACCCAAACACTTGTTTAAGCCTAGAAGCACTTCACCACTTGAGTTGTAATAATGTTAAGCTTCATTTAGGGGCCCTATATAGAGTTTATGGCCACGAATTTGCTCCCCTGGGACGTAAACTCCAACATACTTGGTCTATTGATCATAAACACCCATAAGAGGCCTTGCACTCCTTTGTTGCAACCTATTAGCCTCCTAGCACTTGACCAAAAGTGTTTTCTTCGCGTTAGGATGTTTATACATGTTTAATTAGTGTTATAATCACTAATTGTTTATATACATATGTCTTCATATGTAATTAGGTTCACTGTGTGTGTCTAAAGTCTTCACTTGACACCAAGCACTTGCCCGATCCTTCCTTTCGATACAGTCCGTTCAATTCCAATCACTTACTACAAGTGAGTTCATACCCCTTAATCAACGTTTTAATTGTTTTTAAATGTTTTATGGGGGGATACAAGTAGAATCATGCTAGTTACTATATCAATCATATATGATTAGTAAGCAGCATTCAAATGATGGGCTACTCATTAGCCGTTTTACCAAACAGTTTACTTCAAATGTTTTTCATAAACACTTTATGTGTTTAAAACTCCTTATTACACTGTACATTTTACTTTGTATGTTTCATTTCAAACTCATTTACAATTGTGTTTCAAATAAATGTTTCTTTATATTAAACTATTTTATCAAACCCATGCCTTCAAACCGTTTTCTAGATTGACATCAAGTCAATCTTTTCTTAGATAATAATTATGTTCAAAGGTTTTACAAAACTTACTTTATGCTTTTATATTATAAATTGCATGCCTATATATGTATATTTATATAAGGAATGTTTAAAAGACTTAGGAAGGCTATCCACCCTATTTCCTTTTCGCGCTTGAGATGTGGTCTGGTGGGATATCGGGTACCCGTCCGAAGGTCGTTTAAATATTAGTTATATATCATATGTACATATATAGTCATAAAGGTTCTTCCAGTTCATTCAATACCCTGGGGTAGCAAGGGTATACGCCCATGTTCATACGTACCAGTTATATTACTAGTAAGCTACCATAGGGGTAGTTTATGAAGATACTAGGACTATTACTAGAACGCGATATCATACAATGAGTCAGTTCATTCATGAGTCAATACTTGCTAGATAGAGAGAACATACATTACAGCTAGTACACACATTACATTATTATACATGCTAGATAGAGAGAGAACACACGTTACAGCTAGCACACGCAGAACATTACAGTACATTACTATACTATTACATAGATATGTTTTTACATGATTACGCTTACATGAGTACGTTTACATATATATACGTTTACATGAATGCGGTTACATATACGTTGATAGGACAGACATCACTAGGTTCTATAGCATATAACAAGTTTAGGATCTAACTATACCGATGAATTGCAACGCATTGTGATAGTTATATCGGGTATACATGATCATAGTAATGTGGACGCTCACGGCTTGTATACATGTAGGCGTCGTGGGTAGGTCTCAAAATCCCTTTGATAGAGGAGCGTGTAGCCTGGGATCTAGACATCACATTATACCTTATCCCTCAAATAAGGCAGTTGAGTACCGATGTTATTTATTTCAAATGCTACAGTACATAGAAGAATTACCCTAGACTTAAGGTAATTGGTACGGCTGTAGTTCGGCACTACACCATAGTACTATTTCATTTTCCCATTACATTCACTTCGTGAACACACACACAACGCACGAAAATGTAGAAACTATATTTTTGGTTAATGATAGTCATGCTTGGGAAAATACACACTCTTACAAGAGACACACACAGACACTAGATGAATTGGTAGAAGGCTACATATAGATCAGATAAGTCTTGGTAGAAGACTCCCCGTTATAAAAGTATAAATCATAGGGATTTCTAGGGTTTTTCAAACGTTTACATTTGTTTTACAAACATTTTCAATACTTACAATTCATATACATACAAATTCTTACATACAAATTAAGCCACTAAAATACTTATGATCTCACCAGCTTTAAAGTTGATACTCTCTTTCAAAATAACGTGTATCCTCAGGTCAAACATAGACAGGTACCGATGCAAGATTTAGAGAAGATGGAGCTCGTTCAAGACTCATCTTTCATTTTGATTTATGCTTTAGTGTTTATCAAAATTTGACAGAACATACTTGTATAATAATTATATTATTAATGCAATGGATGATGTTGTTGCTTGTTTACTACTTTTTATTGTTGTGATATTGTACATGACGTCCTCCGCCCCAGAACGTTTCTGCCATTCTTGGTTTTAGGGTGTGACAGAACCCTTGGAACCCTTGCCTGTTTTCTTTCTTGCAATGGATTTCTTTGGGGCAGAAGCAGTTTGAGTGGGTTTTTGTGGAGACGCCATTGTTGCAGGAGATGAGAGCTTGGAGAACACGAAGAACACAAGAAGATTTGAATGTTTAGAACATTTTGAGCTCGTAAAAGGAAAAAAGGGGTGTTTGTGGTATATATATATGTAAGTGAAATGGGTCGGGTTAGGAAAAGTAATGATGAGGATTTGAATTCGAAACGGGCCGCATTTAATGAATGTCGCTTTTGAGGGCTAAGTTAACCTGGGAGGGGTAAGGTTAGGGTGTATGTAGCTTGAAATGGTAATCCCAAAGCGGAAATACGATGTTTGCTTTATGAAGATGTGCAAGCGTGTACACGAAAATCAAGGAATATTGGATAAGGATCCTCTTCAAAAGTAACCGTTATGAGAATGTTTCGCCTTATGAACCTTTGGTATTCTTGATGAATGATTCCGGATAGGTTGAAAATCTATTGGGTAAAAAAGTTGAATTTTGGACCAACAATTTGAAAATTTTCTAGAGAAAAAGTAATCCGGAGTGAGTTTATTGATCAAGATTTTGAAAAATTAGCGGTGAAAATATTTTGATATTAGATTCCAAAGTGAAAATTTTTATTGCAGACTCTGGAGTGAAATTTCGATGGTTGGTTTTTTGTGTTCTGAAATAACTTGAAGATTTTCGAAAAAGATTTGAGGGGCAGTCTGGAACAAGATTTGGGAAAAAAATTCGGAGTCAACTTTTGTGAAAATTTCGGAGTGGAAAGCTCATTACCTTTCCAGAATGGAATACCAGGATGACCTTATGGAGAAATTCCAAGATGAAACATTTTCATTAGACTTATGAGGACTTGGAACAACATATAATTAGGATGAGCTGGACAACTTAAAAATCACATGATGGTTAGAAACAAAATAATAAAATGGTCTTGTGTATTCCGAGAGAAAGTAGTTCCGAGACAAGGATTACTTATTTTTTTTACTGAAGAGACGGAACTAGATTTCTTTCGATTACTTCTTCAAAGAGAACAGATCTCTTGAAAGAACTGAGGATCTGGCATCATTGTACCCATCTTGTTCAGAATACCATTAAATTTGCTTTCGTCTAATGCCTTGGTAAAGACATTAGCAATCTCATCGTCAAATGGAAAAAATGAGTTCATTGTTTCCATTCAAAACATGGTCTTTTATGAAATGGTACCGTATATCGATGTGCTTCGTCATGGAGTGCTGAATTGGATTGTGTGAAATTGCAATAGCACTTTGAGAATCACAATAAACGGGAATGCGTTGAAAGTGGTAACCATAATCCAAGAGTTGAGACTTCATCCGTAGAACTTGAGAGGTACAACTAGCAGCAACAATGTATTCAGACTGGGTTGTAGAAGGAGAAATGCAGTTATGTTTCTTGGATAACCAACTGACCAATCATCCACCTAGGAATTGACATCCAACTGATGTGCTTTTCCTATCCAGTTGTATTCCGCCATAGTTTGAATCTAAGTAAGCTTAAAGTAGAAAACTTTCATTTACTGGGTACCATATTCCGAGATTCTTAGTACCTTTAAGGTACCTGAAAATTTGCTTTACTGCCAAAAGATGAGACATCTTCGGATTGACCTGAAATCTGGCACATAAACATGTAGAAAACATGATGTTCGGACGACTTGCTGTGAGATAGCGCAGAGATCCAATCAGTCCTCCGTACTTCTTTTCATCAACTGCAACACCTGAGGGATCGGCGAAGATCTTGTGACCGAAGCCCATAGGTACTTTGGCTGAGGCACAGGTTTCCATTGAGTATTTCTTGAGGTGTTCCAAATCGTACTTCTCTTGATGAATGAAGATGCCTTTGTTAGTCTCTTTGACTTGGAGGCCAAGAAAGAAGCTTAACTCCCGATTCATGCACATTTGGAATCGATTGATCATCAATTTAGCAAAGTCAGCAACCATAGATGAATCTGTAGATCCAAAAATGATGTCGTCCACATAGATTTGTACCAGCATGAGATGCTTTCCATTTGTTCTTCGAAACAAAGTAGGATCTAGAATTCCTCTTTGGAAACCGGAGCGCTTGAGAAAATCAGTGAGGGTCTCGTACCATGCGCGAGGAGCCTGTTTGAGTCCGTAGACAGCCTTCCGAAGTTAGTAACAGTAGGTTAAAAAGGCGAGATTAACAAAATTGGGGGGGGGGGGGGGCTATTGAAGGTATACTTCAGTGTCAAGTTCACCATTTAGAAAAGCACTTTTAACGTCCATTTGGTAAACTTTGAAGCCTTTATGAGCAGCATAAGCAAGGAAGATTCTGATAGCTTCAAGTCTTGCAACAAGAGCAAAGGTCTCATCGTAGTCAAGCCCTTCAATCTGAGTGAAGCCTTTGGCCACTAGTCTTGCTTTATTTTGGATAATAACTCCTGCATCATCTAGCTTGTTGTGAAATACCCATCTTGTACCAACAATGGGATGGTTTGGAAGAGGAGGTACGAGAGTCCATACTTCATTTCATTCAATTTCTGTCAGTTCTTCTTGCATGGCTATAATCCAGCCAGCATGCTCTAATGCTTCCTTGATGGATTTGGGTTCAACCATGGATATGAATGCTGACAAATGACATTCATTTTGGACACTTGCAGCAGAACGAGTCTGTACACCAGCATTGAGGTTTCCAATCACTTAGTTCAGAGGATGATCTTTGGTCCAGACATGTAATCTTGGGAGTTTTTGAGCAGCAGAGAAGCCGATATCGACAATAGGGTTGAGTTGCTCCCCCTAAATGGTCTGAACTTGAGGATGATGCTCTTTTGAGCTTTTGAACCAGAGCGGTTAACATCATCATCAGAAGGGAACTCAAAGAAATTTTCATTGTCATCAATGTTGATCGGATTGGAGTCATCGAAGTCAGCAACTACATCTTGAAATCCATCTATATTTGATTCAATGGAAGGTTGAGCATTCTCCCCCTCAACCTGTGAAGGTTGAAATGGTTTGGAATCAAATGGAGGTAGGCTCGTAATCAGACCGGAGATGTTGTGTGAGACAGGAGCTTTCGAATGAGAAATTGAATTGGGAGTAGGCCTCGTTCAAGATTCTGAATCAACAGCGGTTTCGAAAGGACCAAATAGAGTTTCAAAGCCTACTTCATGAATTACTTGAATTTTTAGACATTCCGGAGGAGGAGCATTAGACTCCATAATGTGGGTGGTGACATGGGTGGGACTAGAATTCCGAACAAAGTTTTCATCAAAGGTAACATCAAAACTTTCTTCAATAACTCAAGTACGTCGATTGAGGACTCGATAAGCCTTTGATTTTGAGGAATAACCAAGGAAAATAGCTTCGTCAGATTTGGGTTGAAACTTGGTAGGCTGATCGCGATTATTCTTGATGAAGCATATGTATCCGAACACATGAAGAAATGAAATTGTTCGCTTACGTCCATTCATGGCTTCGTATAGAGTTTTATTGAGGCGCCGATTGATGATACTCCTATTCTGAGTGAAGCATGCAGTAGAAACGACTTCAAACCAAAGATAGAGTGGAAGATTTGCAAAATTGAGCATTGATCGAGCAGCTTCAACTAAAGTTTTGTTCCTTCGTTCAACTACACCATTTTGTTGATGGGTGTAAAGAGCAGAAAAATTGTGGTCTATTCCCTTCTCTGTAAGAAAATTTTCAATGGTGGAGCTTGTGAATTCCGAACCATTGTCACTTCGGATTCTCATCACTGGAAGTTTGATGAGAACTTGTATTCCTTTGATAAAAATTATGAGTTCTAAGGTTGTTTCTGACTTTAGCCTGAGGAAGAAAACCCAAGTGAATCTAGCGAAATCATCCACAATTACAAGAATGTACTTTTTGTGATGTAAACTTTCCAATGTTGAGCGGCCATACAAATCAATGTGTAGAAGTTCTAAAGGTTCGAAGATTGATTTCTCAATTATGACTGGATGACCTTTATTTTACTGCTTACCACACTCACATGCAGCACATAAGTGATCATTTAGAATTTGAGGAGTGGGAGACCTCTCACCATTTCGCCTGAAACAAGATCATTCATGTATCTGAAGTTCAAGTGAGCAAGCCTTTGACGCCATAACCAGCTGACGTCGAGAATAGCTTTGGAGAGTAAGCACAACTGGGGCTTGCCAATGATCATGTTGATGTCAAGAGGGTACATATTTTTGTTGCGGTTGGACTTGATCAAGCATTCTTTTCTATCTTCAGTCATGATATAACTATGATGTTTGCAGAATTCAACTTGATGATTTACATTAGTGAGTTGAGCAACACTTATCAAGTTGTGATTTAGATCAGCTACATATGCCACGTTTGAAATCGAAAAGTTTCCATTTGTAAGAATGCAACAACCTCGGATTTGGGAATTGGAAATGTTGCCATAACTTACATATCCAACGTTTATTGCAAGTTTCAGATCTCGCAGAAAGTCCTCTTGCCCCGTCATGTGCATGGAGCAAGCATTATCAATATACCATATTGTCTCTTGCTCCAAAGCACAAAGTGCATGAAAAATTAGTGAATAGTGGAGTTTTTATGCTCCGAGTTAGATTTTGGGACAAGAGCATGAGTCTTGGGCTTTTGAGGTGACTTATGAGCAACTAAGGGTTTTGAAGGCTGATTCCGAGATTCCTTGGGAAACAAGCAGAATGACAAGGTTCTTTTATCTATCCGGTAATTATATTCAATAACACTGATTTCCAGAATAGTTTTCTTTGGAACAGGACCTTCGGGAGTGGAGGGTCCAACTGAAACTTTTCGAACTACAGCTTCATCAACACGGGTTTTAATCTTCCACACAAAATTCTGCTTTGAGGGTTTTGAGGAAAATGTCTTCTTTATATCTTTTTGATTTCTTGATGACACAGTGGTTTTTGAAGACTATGGTTTAAAAATTGTGCCATCAGATTTAGCAATGAAAACAGATGACACAGTCCGAGGAGATGTCTTCTAAACCGAAGTGGTTTCCAAATGATTTTTGGACCTAGTGGAATTGACTACATCATTTGGTTTTATAGGATCAGTGGAAGGTCTCTTGACGATCTTAGTAGGAGTAAGGTGGTTGTGACTATGGACCGAGGATTGAGAATTCAGAGATTCACTCTTATTGGAGTTATCAAGGAACCTTGCATTTTGTCTAGACTTAACCTCGGTATTGTAAGCATTTTGAGCTTCCACTCTGGAATCTACTACATCCTTCCTATTGAGCATTGGTTTCTTCTTGGGTTGCAATGAAGATTTTGAGGTTTGCCCTATAGAAGGATTACTAAATTTTGGATTAATGGGAACCAACTTGGTTTTTGAAGAAACTATGGATTCTGATTCACACAAATCAAAGGAGACACAGCTTGAAGTTTCAATTTTATCATCTAAGAATGCCAATACACACTTAGAGGTAGCATTTTCAGCTGTCATCTGAATGATTTTCTCAACAACACAGTTGAGGATAATGTCTTGGAACATAACCTACACAATTTGAAAGACTGTGGTGAAATTTCGTGGTCCGACTCAGGTCCAGGTTTGTCAGAGGTGGAAGAGGCGTGGAATCAGGATACGTGACAACAATTGGCTGAAACTCAGGAATTAAGGAAGCAAAGTGATCTTCTTTTTGGTGAAGAGGTGACAAGGAAGAAACAGTGGTGTCCAAATTTTTGATGTTCGGAACCTCTCCTATGAATGTCAGATTTTGCAATTTCTTCAAAGGACTAACAACTGGCTTAGGAAACTCGCTTCCAAGGCTAGGTGCTTTGGACCATGGATGAAGAAAATTATGAGTCATCCAAATATCCGCTTCAAGCATGTCTAAGGAATTATGCAATGCATCTATCTTAGCAATAAGACATTTGTTATCAGAGATCAAAACATTTCGTTCAGAATAGGTGATTGCACATTTATCTTTCAAAATGATACATTCATTGTTTGACATTACAAGTTCATGCTCTAAAGACTCGATTTTCAACTTTTTATCCTCAAAACGTAACCTAAGACGATTTAACTTGATTTCCTTTATCACACCGCGACTGTCGGCGGAAACACCGGGTGGTGTAACGTCATTCTTCGTGTCACAGTCATATAACATACATTGAACAGTATTAAAGAAAATACATACCTTTATTGATAATTCAAAGTTACATAACTGTTTTTTTAGAATCTATTACATAATATCCGACTATGGCATATTTCTTAATGAACAGAAATATAATAATAAAACTTCTCCTGTTCGAATACATACCAGCTTTTCAAGATCCTGAAAACACATACATTTTAAAATACGTCAACATAAAGTTGGTGAGTCCACAGGTTTTGACTCTATATAACAATAACACATTTTCCAAGTTCAAAAGTATAGTTTTGAAAGTATCATTTTGACTCTTCAACATTTAGTATATATATCAGGTATAATATTCTACTTATCAAATAAGTGCTATACCTAAACGTTCTTTGAATCTAGAGTATAAGTAGGGGGAAACTTATACATAACAATAATACTTGTATACAACAAAGTATAATGTTTCTAACAAATTGCTACCATGAGCCTGTAACCGCTGCTACAATACAATACCTCTGATAAAACACACTCATGATTTCCATGAGAAACAATACACTCATAATTTCTATGAGAAACAACATCGTATGCTTCGTCGACACCGAAATAATAACAAGTAAAAGGATAGTTTGTCACTTGTTTATGGTTTACTGAAATTAACAACCATAAGTGTGGTTGTCAACCCGTATACTAATTATACATGATTTCCTCGCTTACACGGGATTAACGATTACAGTTCAAAGGATTTCTGCTAAGATACCCAATCTTAGTTGATGAATATAATTACTCATGTAGACTTCTACGACCTCCTATAGCCCTAACAACAAAAGCATTTTCGTGTCTAAAACCCTAAGTTACTAGACTTTGCTTTTAAACAGTACTCCTAACTTCATAACATTTAGGCAGTATAACAACTATAACTTGAAGTAAAACCAAGTTTTATCTTGACATAAAACCAATAACAACAACAACAACACATAACATAACAAGTTTTATATTGACATAAAACCAACAATAACAACGTACATATTTTTTAACATATAGAATTTCCGAATATAACTTCGGAACTATATCGCACACAACATATATAGAATCTTAAGTATAACTCAAGATTTACATTAATATATTTTTATAACAATAGCATGCTAACAAGTTGACAATAGTTGTATATATTTAAAATATTATATTTAGAGCAGCTATATCTCAATTAATATAACTATCTATATTGATACAAATAAACCATCATATAGACCTAATAGTAACGTGTATACAATATATAGCATGTGTTTTCCCCTG
This sequence comes from Lactuca saligna, assembly GCF_052625555.1. NCBI lineage: Eukaryota > Viridiplantae > Streptophyta > Magnoliopsida > Asterales > Asteraceae > Lactuca > Lactuca saligna. The sequence continues at coordinate 142,336,821 of NC_136425.1, forward strand.
AAAATATTAGAAAGTGGGGCTGTGAAACTCACCCTAGTAGCGTGATTTTATGTAATCTAAGCAGAAACAGTTTGCGATACGAGGTCGTCAGGGCTCGGGATGCAAGATGGCTTCAGCTAGGGAGAGAGGAGAAAGGGAAGTGGTGTAAGGAATAGCTGAGGTCGGACCTGCTATTTATAGTAAGGATTTTAGACTCTCACATCGTGATTTATATAAAACTCATGTCGTGAGTCATGCACGCTCATCCCGTAGACATGCCATTTGCATCCCTAGCTTCGGAGGGTGGCCATGTGACTCCTACAGTCGTGAGTTATCCGTGCTCATGTCGTGAGTTTGGATCTTATCCCTTCGTAGCCTCGTCACAAACCTTCTAGATTCCAAGATGTGGCAAAATAACACCTCACGTCGTGAAAAAACCCTTGTTCGCGTCGTGAGTTTAGTCAGATTAGGGTTTATGATAGCCGAATCTTCAGAAGGTCATAACTTTCGGATACGAACTCTATTTTTGATGTTCTTTATATCCACACGTAGGTATTTACAAGTACTACAACTATATTTTAGACTCCAATGGCTAATTCTAAGTCGATTTTAAATTCCTCTTATTATAGAGTTATATAGTGTTCGGTTTATCACAACTTCCTTATGCGAAGTTAGATTCAGATGTTCTCTATATCTATGGAATCGTATGGACATATACTTTGAGTTGTATTACAAAGAAATTTCGTATTTGTATTAGAATTTATCATGAACTACATAGTACGTTTATCACATTACTAGTTTACAAAATTATATGATTGGTATAATCACATGTGATTGTCTATTGACCTATTTTGACGGGTGTTACATCCTTCTTCTCATTGGCTTCTATGGCTGACTCATAGGCTTTGAAAATGATGTTCATGTCTAATTAGATCTAAGTTAGATATGGTTCACAAATAGATAAATCAAAATTATTTTTAGTAATCATAATTTTTACCTGTTGAATGATGCTTCTCCCTGGTGATCGTTTGTAGCCATGTAGCAGTAGTTGGATTCAACATCTTCATCTTCCCTTTCAAATCCGGATGACCAGTAGCCTTCATCATAATCTATTTCTTGACAAGCCATCATGAGACACATGTTTCTTCCAACTGTTGACTCATCATCATCCCTAGATGACCAGTAGCCTTCCACATCTCTCGACACCGTTGTTACAAATGCTTTTTCACTTTTAGCCACCTCTTGAGCTTTTCGGATGTAGTAGGTAGAATCATTGATTTTTGGTTTCTGTTAAGCATCAGCAAGACAATCTTTGGCAAAATGGTTTGCATGTCCACACTTGTGACACACAATTTTTGGTTTGTCCGATTTGGAACTCTGGGAGGATTCCGGAGCAGAGTTTGGCATAAAGAGTTTTGGTTTGTATTGTAACACCCGGATTGCCAGGTATATTATTTTATTCATTTATTTTGAGTTTGGGGAGGAACTCGGAGAGTTGATGCTTAGAATTGCGAGTAGGACCGCGGGTTCTTATCCGGATTGATGATCGGACTCGACAAGTCGACTCGTGGACTCGGCAAGTCCATGATGTTAAGTGAAACCCTAATTTCTTGGGTTTGGGATCTATTTAAAGGGTCTTATAGCCTTCAGTTGCGGCTACCAGACCCTAGAGAGAAACCCTAAGAGAGCTAGAACGTTTGTGAGGGAGGAGAGGCCATTTTTTATCCTTGTTTTGGTGTTCTTGCAAGAAGAAGGTGACCAAGACAAGAGGGAGCTGAAGAGGGTGCTATTTTGTAGATTTCGGAGCCTAGGGACTTCATATTTGACATATAGATTCGATCCTTCTTCAGTTTTGGCGTTAACCTTCGGAGTTAGGGTTTTCTAGACCCTTTAGAGGCTTGATTGGATGAGCATTTGGTCCCTTCTCGTATTGAGGCTTTGGATCAGCACCCAAAGAGGTCCAGAGACCTTAACCCATTGATCTTTATGATTGATATTAGGAGACATGAGCTTAGGATGTCATATTTGAGGTTATTTCTCCAAACAGAGCCTTTGGGCCTTTTCATGAGCATCAAGATCTGAACTTTACATAATTATCATGCTTGGGAATGTTAGATCTATGGATTAGAGGAACAGATCTGACCTCAGGAGGTCATTTAAGTATGAGCATGACTTGAACTCGCCGAGTCCAAGGACAGACTCGACGAGTAGGGGTAGGTTTCCCCGAGAACCACATAGTTGGTGACTCACTAAGTTGGGGAAGTGACTCGGTGAGTCATTGGGGATTTAGAGGACTTGAGTTCATGACTGAACTCGCCGAGTCACATTTGTGCACTCGATGAGTCTGGTCAAAGGTTTGACCGTTGACTTTTGTTGACTTTTAGGGTTTGGTCAACAATTGGACTTGTGGACTGTTTGAAGGGTAAAATGGTCTTTTAGCCTTCTTAGAGGAGATGTGAGGATCTAGTGTAGCCTAGAGAGTCGTTATTGATTGAGATGATCATTTATGTGTTTAGGCAGAGGCTAGATCAGTGTTTATGCGAGCGAGATATTACCAAGACATCTGAGGTGAGTCTTCTCACTGTACTTTACCTTGAGTAGGTAACCAGAGTTATGTGATAGAGTATCTTGTATGCTATCTATGTGATGTGTTGCACTGCATTATTTCTATGTGATTTATGTCGTGTGTATATCAGATTATATCAGAGTTAGAACCAGAAGGTTCACAAAGTTAGGACCAGAAGGTCCGCAGAGTTAGGGCCCAAGGGCCCACAGAGTTACAGCCTCGAGTGGCTAGTATGTGCTATGTGTGGTATTTTGGGGAACTCACTAAGCTTCGTGCTTACAGTGTTTTGTGTTATGTGTTTCAGGTACTAGTGAGGATCGCGGGAAGGCGCCGGCATGATCAGTACACACACGCGGAGTTTTATTTATATGTTATGATCTTGGGATTTTTACATATGTTCGAATATATGAAACAATGAGTTTTATAATATTGTGAAATAAAGTGTTTTTAAAATGTGAATTTTTTTTTGAAATTTTACGGTGTTACATATATGTGGAAGGATTTTCTGAAGTTGATTTATGTTCCGGGGCTGAGTGTGGTTAAGGATTGTTATGGTGAGCAGCTTGAAATCTATTTTGGTATGGATTGAAGGAAGGGTGGAAGGGACGTTTGTTTTTCATGAAGATAAGAGAAAACTCCTATTGAAAACAGAGTTCAGAGCCCATAGATTCTTAATCATCTGTATGATAGATTTGTGTGGGCGAAATAGGTATGGATTAAACAGATGGAACAATGGATTTGAAGGAATCTAGAGTAGATAGGTTTGGAATGGTTGAATCAAAAGAATTGACTAGGGCAAGAGGTCCTCCGAAAAGTTCCCTTAAGGTTTGTGCAACATTAAATTCACACCCTTGAAGCTCATCAAAGAGTTGATAGAGCTTCAACTTTTTCAAGGAACCATTGCTTTACAGACAGGATTTCACATTTCCTTATCCTTTTCCTAGACTGTTTATGAATTTAAGATTGTACTCCAGTGGAGTTCGGACAATCCCATGAGTAGTCATGTTGTTGATCAAGATTCGGTAATGGTTTGAGGATGGGGCCACTGGTTCTCCAGGAGTGGTTGTGAAAGTATCAAAGTCATTGATGACTGAAGTAAGGCGCTTGTCTTTCATATTTTTTGAACCTTCAATCAGGTCCTGAAGAGTGTCGCAAATCTCTTTGGCTGATTTTCACAACTTGATGTGCTCGAAGAGTGAGGGAGGAACACCAAACACCATTTCTGAGAAAGCAACATGATCAGCATGCAGCTTCTCAATATCATATGTGGTTAGAGGAGCTAGACGATTTTCATCTTGACCCATAAGCTAAGCAGCAGCATCTCTTACAGTGGTTCTTACAGTAACATGAGGACCTTCTTTGATGGATCTCTAGATTTCTTCACCTTTATCTTTGGCCAATAGAAATCTTTCCTGACTAACTTTCCATTGATCATATTCTTCCACAACTAGTAATGGGGCACGTGTAGTGTAACGTCCCAAAAATACAGGCCAAAATTTTTGTTTTTAATTAAGTGATTTGAAAACGTGTTTGTAACAAAATATCACACGATCATAATATTTGATAAAACATGTCTCGTGGCCATAAACCAAAACATAAAACATGAAAATGTCAGAGTACAAAATCCCAGAATGACTCTTGGTACGGAAATAAAAAGAGCGTGTGTGATACGCCGCTACCGCGCCAGCTCCTTCCCCTTGACAGAAGAGGTACCTGAAACAACAACTGAAAACCATAAGCACGAAGCTTAGTGAGTTCCCCCACTGTACCACATACCATATAATCACATAGCATACATACTATCAGGCAGTTCTGGGGTACCCGACCTACCCGGTACGGCCATTCTGGGGTGACGCCCTAGCCGTGTCAAGCCATTATGGGGTGCTAGCTACCCATGTCAAGCCGTTCTGGGGTGCTGACTACCCTTCGTTCCTAACAACCGAACCTCGGGGACTGCTCCCTTCCTACTACCACTAACATATATAACAGATCATACTGGCATATAAACATATCATCACATACTATCAGACATACCTGGGGTGCCTGACCTACCCTTCGCTCCTAATGACCGAACTCTACTACTATCACATATCATGCCATCATATAACATATCAGGTAGTAGAAAACCTAGATGATATCACAAAGACAATCATCTAACATACACCTCCTACTGGTGGGCCGCCATTGTGGTCGTAGACCCACCGCTACTGGAAGGTAACTCACCTCGAAAGTAGCTGCTGAAGTCTGCTTGCTAAGCGCCTGACTGCTGAATCGCAAATCCTCCGGATATAAATCATAAACATAGGTTAGCCTCTCATACACACCCTTAGGTCAGATGACTGACCCACCCCTGGTCCAAGGTCAACTCCTTGGTCAAGGTCAACTTCCAGTTGACTGGACTCACCAAGTCATGGCACCGACTCACCGAGTTTTTCTCCCACTAACCCGGTCCCACTCTACAAGTTCCTTTTCCCATTCACTGGGTCGCCCTTAACTCGCTACTTGGGACGATAGCACCGACTCGCGATCCGACTCGCCGAGTCCATGCGAGCAGACCTCCCACTCGCTTCCAAATCCTCATCCAAGCATCCTTCATGAGGATTTGGGCTTCTGGGACTATTGTAACATGTTAGATTGCTAATTCTACATGCAAACATGAAGGGTTTGACTTCCAACACTTAAACCCCTCGTACTCAGTAACAATTCATACGACTCGCCGAGTTTGAAGAACAACTCGTCGAGTACCAGGCAATCTCCGTAGGACTCGCCGAGTTGTTCATCCAACTCGCCGAGTCTAAGGCCATCTTCATGGAACTCGCCGAGTTCCACTTTGGGACTCGCCGAGTCCCTTCACCCATTTCCCATATAGGCCAAATCTGAGACATGCAATGCTTCAAAACCACAGATCTATGGTCCTAGGGCATGTTTAACATGTAAAGTTGCAAACTTTACGTGCATGCATGGCCCTATAAGCTCAAAAATGCAATTCCAAACTCTTTAAGAGGTCATAGACTCAATGGGGACCTCAATCACTTCAACCATACGAACTTTATGCTTCTCATACATCCAATAAGTCTAGATCTGAAGTCCTTTCGGATCATTAAGCACAACACATGGAGTTTGGTGTTTTAGGGCTTGAAAACCACCAAATTGGGACAAAAATGGTATCTAATGACCTAAAGATCAAGGTAGGAACTTTTCTACCTGAATGGAAGCCTCTTGCAGTGTAGATTCCGGATCTACCTCTTCTCTTTGCACACCACAACCTCTTTCTTCTTCTTCTATGCTCCAAATCTTCTTCACAAAGCCAAAATCACTCTCAAGAACAAAATGGGGGCTAGGGTTTCGCTCTTCAGCTCTCTGGAAGTGTTAGGGACAAAGGAGGCCGAGTTAGTGTGCTTAAATAGGGTGTTAATACTTGGGTTAGGGTTTTTGCCCAAACAGGGCCTACTCGTCGAGTCTGGGAACCGACTCGCCGAGTCCAAGGCTCAGACCTCGTGTCTCATCCCGCTCCTACTCGGCGAGTCGGTCCTTCAACTCGCTGAGTCCAAGGCAAAAATGCATGAATTATGAATTTTAATTACAAGAAATACGTATCGGGAACCAGGTGCTACATGTAGGGCCACCCACACTATTTGCGATTTGGGTGGAAATCATTTGCTGAGGATTAGAAGCAGCCATTGAAGTTGATATATCTTCAAGCTAAAGTGGTATATAGAAGAGCTTTTATCCTTATCACAGAAATGGTTGAAATACCAGGGTAAATTCAAACCAACTATAATATGATCTTATGGCTTCAAAGGACAACCACTCAAGCTCAGATACCAATTGAGAGAACAAGAATGATCTGATGCGCAGGGACAAGGTTTGAGAATTCAAACCTTGAGTGAGTGCTTAAGATCAATGTCTGCTTACTAATATATGTTCAAGTCAAGCCTAGAAAGACCAGTCAAGTCTTAGATAATGTTTTCAACAAATGATCAAGTCATTAAATGAAGAATTAGAATAAATGATCAAAGTAAAGCTAATAAATGAAGAACAAGAAGAATTTTTTGAAAGAAGTTTAAAATAACTTAGTAAAAGCCAAAAGTTGAGTGAATGATCTATACTTGATTTCTGCACTGAAAGCTCCTATAAATAAGAGAGGAGGTTACATCAAATTAACTCGAGAATTTACATTGGACTGGACACTAGAAATGTTTCTGAGATTCTAATTGTCTAATATTACGAAAAAACTAGGTCCTATGAAAGGTTACATCAATACAAAGACAAAGTTCATAAATGCATAAAGACAAAACACGGTGATTCCGGATCAGCACCCATTCCGGACATGAGAGTCATTCCGAAATGTCTTCACTTCAGTTTCTCTTCTTCTTTTCTTTTGGTTCGGACAGATTCCGGATCACTCTCCATATTTAACTCTGGACCATCATTCATTTCGGAATATCTCCACTTCGGAATTTGAGCTTAGGATTACTAAGGGTTCACTTTCAAGTTCCAACAGAAACATCTCTCCCTTTCTTTGAGATTTTAATAGCACCGCCTTTGTTTTCTTCTCAATTATTTCCGATCCTTCATCGTCAAAAGAAACCTTCAGTCCTGTACCTACAACAATTGAGAAACTCTTACTAGGTTGTGTTGCAGGCCTTCTACATAAGCTACCTTTCGTATAGAGAATTCTCCATTCGTGATCATCCCATATCCTTTGATCTCTCTTGTGGCGTTATTTCCAAACTCGACTTTGCCACCATCCTTCAATGTTCGGAATTCCTTAAGCTCTTCCCTCCTCCCTCTCATGTGACATGAACAACCACTATCGATGTACCATTCTGAGTCGTATTGTTCTTCACGAATATCCTATAAAATTCAGAGAGATTTAGGAACCCAAAGTTGCTTGGGTCTTAATGTTATTGATTTATCTACTAAATAAGATCTCTTTATTAACATAGAATTCTCTCCTTTCATTATTTTGAAAACATTAATCCTTTCATCATTGGTATTTCTTTTAAAAGGAATTTTTGTTTGTTTTGAAGTGATTTGTTGCTTGACAACCTTTTTAGCAATTTTCTTTTCCTCCTTTTTCAACTGAGCTTTGGAATCCTTGGAAGAAATTTTGGGTTTTGAAACTAGTTTTCCTTTGCCTTTAAAATCTTTTGGTGCATTGGTAGTTTTTGAAAAATTGGATTTAGGAGAAAATTTTGGTTTAGCCTTTTCAAATGGTTTCGAAACTTGAGGTTTTGCATAATTTTCTGGTTTCGCAACAGGTTTTGTAACTGGACGTTTCGCCACGTGTTTCGGAACAGAATTTTGTTTTGAACTCTGAACAGGAGTAGATTTTACATTTGGAATCGGAGATCATACTGAATGAACTGAATTATAATTAGAATTATGAATTTTCCAAAATTGTTTCCTAGCTAGTTGATTTTTCTTATATCAACTGTTCATTTGCTTTTTCTTAGCTATCATATCTTCAGCAGAAAAATGAACATTAGCTACAATTTTCCTTTCGGATCTTAGGACAAGACGGTTTGTAAGAGGTTTCACATGGGACGTCTTTTGTGCCAATAGGACTTGCCTGATTGCTACAGGGATTGGCGGAATTGATGGGATTTGAGACATATCTAACTTTCGTCTTCCAAGAGGTCAGTTCGGAAAGACCTCTTGTCTTATCTGCATTGTCTATAGGACCATCCCAGAAAAATTCGAGACAACCATTAGCATTATCTTCATTAATGATGGTTGTAAGTTCTGGAGTTTCTTTTGTGTCCAGTCTAGTTGTTATGACCACTTGGTTCGGAACTGTTTTGAATTTCGGAAAATGGTAGCATTTTCTTTTAAAACACCTAAACCTTTGTTTTAACAGTCCAAACATATTCAATAGAGTTTTTAGAAATTAACTTTTTCTTTACTTCAGATTCATTTTGAACAAAAGTCGAACAATCAATCTCATCCTATATGGAAATTTCACTCATGTCGCTCTCATCAAATTCAGAAACATTGTTAGCATCAAACGTGTTTTCTGAATTTAATTTTTTGCACGAGTCAAATTTTTACACAGTATCAGATTTTATTTTCTCTTTATCTTTTTCATCCAAAACTTGTTTTAACATGTTCTTATGGTCCTTGGATTGTATGTAGGCTTCAATTTTCTCAAGTCCAACTCGGTATGCGTCTGAAACCTCTTCGGAAGAGACTATGGACTCGCATTTATAGCAATCTGCATCGATTTCAACATCTTTCAATTCAAGAAAGGGTAAAATCATTTTTGTATATCTTTTTTACTAAACACAATCGAGGTGCAGTTGGGTAATCTTAAAATATAATCATTACACAATCAAACAAAAAATATTTTGTTGTTTCAAAAGCTCTAAATTGTCTCGTTTCAAATAAATCACATCATCCCTAGTCCTAGTATACTCTAACTCTAGCTTCTCTATCCATATTCGTCTCTCTTCACTTTTACTTGTTATCTGAAACGACCCAAAAATACGACCCAAAAATTTTTGTTTGTAATATAATCAAAACTGTCATCAGAGTATCATATAATAAAACCATGCGTGACGTATTCCAAAACATGATAAAATACTGTGCGGAAAGCTGTATCATACTACATCAAATCAAACAACTAAATCAATCCCAGGCTAAAGCTGAGGCGGTAGTGTGTGCGATGCCGTCATCCCGAGCTCTTCCCTTTGCTTGCGGAAGTACCTGAAACCAAAACTGAAACTGTAAGCACGAAGCTTAGTGAGCTCCCCCAAACTACCACATACCATACAATAACATATAAACACATATTGGGCCTTGCCCACTGCATCGGGCCGAAGCCCGGAAACTGCATCGGACCGAAGTCCGGAACTGACTGCGACCTTGTCCCCTGCATCGGACCGAAGTCCAGAATTACTGCATCGGACCGAAGTCCGGAACTGACTGCATCGGACCGAAGTCCGGAACTGACTGGGACCTTGTCCCCTGCATCGGACCGAAGTCCGGAACTAACTGCATCGGACCGAAGTCCGGAACTGACTGGGACCTTGTCCCCTGCATCGGACCGAAGTCCGGAACTAACTGCATCGGACCGAAGTCCGAAACTGTCTGACTGAACATGGCATGGCATAACACATCAACTAGAATAACACATATACGACATGCTACATCGGGCCGTGGCCCGGAACACATAATACTTAACACATAAAACATAGCACACAACCCTGTTCGAACCACGAAGGCATCGAACATACTAACTGCTGCATCGGACCTAAATCCGGAAACTACTGCTAACTGAACGGGCCGGCATTGTGGCCTTAGACCCGTTCCTACTGGAAGGAAACTCACCTCGTAAGCTGGCTGCTGAGTGTGTGGCTCGGAAAGCTAACGGCGGCTGCTCCTGAATCTCCTCGGCTACAAGTCCATAAACACACTCAATCAAATACTAAACACTGCGCTTGGGGTAAAATGACTCTTTTACCCTTGGTCAAAGTCAACTCTCTTTTGGGCTGACTTGCCGAGTTGGCCACCCAACTCGTCGAGTCCTACTCTCACTTTTCACTTCTGCTCACTGCTACTCGTCGAGTCTGGCATCGACTCGACGAGTACCCACTTGATCCAAGAACTCAGACAATCTTCATCTGACTCGCCGAGTCATATGAACAGACTCGACGAGTGGTTCTTGATCCCCAAGAAGATTGCCTTGGACTCGCCGAGTTGATGAACAAACTCGTCGAGTCCCTCCATCACTGAGTCCACTCTCAACTCGCTGAGTCCACTCTCTAACTCACCTCGTACACTCGACACTGATAAAAACTGAAGGACTCGTGACTCGCGACCCGACTCGTCGAGTCGTTCTTCCGACTCGCCGAGTCGCCGCCATGCAACTGATTTCTACTTGATTTTGTTTGAATCCAATGCATACAATCGATAGATCTGAGTCCAATAAGCTGTTTTACCACGTAAAGTTTCCAACTTTACGTGCACAACCTCATGAATAAGGGAAACAAGGCTAAAAGATGCATAAAATGAGTAGATCCATGGCTAATATGCAATGTAACTCCAAAAAGACAGTGGATCTGGGCTCTACAACACCCCAACATTCAGATCCAAGGGTATTTCGACTTATTAAGACATTCATGCAAACATAAGGCTTGGGACAAACATCAAATAGCTCTTAGAAGAGCTCTAATGGAAGTTTAAAGCATATAACAAGAAGGCGACACCGAAAATACCTCAATAAACTCATATTTGCCCTTGGATCTTTGCACTACAACTCGTTTCCTTTCTTCTTTCTTCTTCTCCTTCTTCACACCTTCACAAAATGGCACCAAATCACTTATAAGCTCTCAAGGGAGGATTAGGGTTCTCTCACTGAGTTCTCTGGGTGAAAGTGGCGAGAATGAGGCTATAATGTGGTTTAAATAGTGGGCAAACCCGGGGATTTAGGGTTTCACCCAGACGGACGGACTCGCCGAGTCCGGGATATGGACTCGCCGAGTCCCCGGCTCCCGCGTGCACAAAATACGCGACTCAACTCGGCGAGTCAGGCTAGAACTCGCCGAGTCCCTCTTGAAAACTTAGACAATTAACAATTAATTAACATACCGGGAACGGGTCGTTACAAATCTCCCCCACTTGTCTCAGACTTCGTCCTCGAAGTCTGCTTCGGCTGGATCTGCGAATAACTCCAGGTAGTGCGCTCTCATCTCCTCCTCAGCCTCCCACGTCCATTCAGATCCCTTCCGGTGCTGCCACTGCACCTTCACTAGCTGTATGACCTTGTTCCTCAAGGTCTTGATCTTCCGATCCAGAATCGCGACCGGTCTCTCAATATAATTCAGGCTGCTATCAACCTGAATATCCTCTAGGGGAACGACTGCTGACTCATCCACCAAACACTTTCTCAACTGCGACACGTGGAAGGTGTTGTGTATCTGACTAAGCTCCTCAGGGAGATCTAACCGATAAGCAACCCGACCCACCCGGGCCAAAACCCTGAAGGGACCAATAAATCTGGGGCCCAATTTGCCCCTCTTCCGGAACCTGATGACCCCTTTCCAAGGTGAGACCTTCAGAAGAACCATATCTCCCACCTGGAACTCCAAGTCTGAACGCCTCCTGTCGGCGTAGCTCTTCTGTCGACTCTGCGCAGTCTGCAGCCTACTACGGACCTGCTGGATCAACTCCGTCGTCTTGAGCACCACTTCGGTGCTCCTTATGACTCGCTGACCGACCTCACCCCAACAAATCGGGGTCCTGCACTTCCTGCCATATAACATCTCAAAAGGAGGTCGATCAATGCTCGCATGATAACTGTTGTTATACGAGAATTCCGCTAATGGAAGATACGTATCCCAACTGCCCCCAAAGTCTAGAACACATGCCCTAAGCATGTCCTCGAGAGTCTGAATCGTCCTCTCGCTCTGCCCGTCAGTCTGAGGATGGAAAGTGGTACTAAAATGAACACGAGTACCCATCTCGTCGTGGAACCGCTTCCAGAATCTGGAGGTGAAACGGACATCTCGGTCTGACACCACCGATACCGGCACTCCATGACGTGCCACTATCTCCCGCACATAGATGTCGGCTAACTTTTCCGCCGATATACTCTCCTGGATCGGGATAAAATGGGCACTCTTCGTCAACCGATCCACCACTACCCATATCGAATCCACTCCACGTGCGGTCCTGGGAAGTTTGGTGACAAAATCCATGGTGATATCCTCCCATTTCCACACGGGAATGTCTAACGGCTGCATCTTGCCGTGAGGTCTCTGGTGCTCCGCCTTGACCTTCCGACAGGTCAAACATCTCTCCACATACCAAGCGACATCTCGCTTCATGCAGGGCCACCAATAATCCGATCGAAGATCTCGATACATCTTCGTTGCCCCTGGGTGGATAGAAAACTGAGACTTATGAGCCTCGTCCATCAATACTTGCCGTACTCCACCCCAGTACGGTACCCATATCCTACCATGAAGTGTCAACAAACCACGACTGTCGTAATCAAATGAAGCTACTCGGCCCACTATCCTTTCACACTTCTGCCTCTCCTCCTTGAGACCCTCCATCTGAGCCTCCTTGATCCGCTCCAACAAGGGAGTGATCACTGTCATCCTCATACACAGATCTCTGATAGGGGCCGTCGACACCTTGCGGCTCAGGGCGTCGGCCACCACATTGGCCTTCCCTGGATGATAAAGGATCTCACAGTCATAGTCCTTCAGCACGTCTAACCATCTCCTCTGTCTCATGTTCAAACTCGGCTGATCCATAAGATATCGCAAACTCTTGTGATCCGTGTAAATAGTACAGCGGACCCCATAAAGGTAATGTCTCCAAATCTTGAGGGCGAACACAACTGCCCCCAGTTCCAAATCGTGGGTAGGATAATTAGCCTCGTGAGGCTTCAACTGTCTCGAGGAATAAGCTACCACATGGCCTCGCTGCATCAATACTGCTCCCATACCTGTGATCGAAGCATCACAGTAGACTACGAAATCCTCTACGCCCTCTGGCAAAGTAAGGATCGGAGCCTCGCACAATCTTTGCCTGAGAGTCTCGAACGCCGCCTGCTGCTCAGGCCCCCAACGAAAAACCACCGACTTCTTGGTTAGTCGGGTGAGCGGCACCACTATCTTGGAGAAGTCCTGGATAAATCTCCGATAATACCCTGCCAATCCTAGGAAGCTCCGAATCTCATATGGAGACCTCGGGACCTCCCACTGCATCACGGCCTCAATCTTGGCCGGATCTACCAGAATACCCTTCTGGTTGACGAGATGGCCAAGAAACTGCACCTCACGCAACCAGAACTCACACTTGGAGAACTTTACGAAAAGTCTCTCCCTCCTCAAAGTCTCCAACACCTCCCGTAGGTGCTCCTCGTGCTGCCCCTGTGTCTTGGAATATACCAAGATGTCATCTATGAATACTATCACCGACCGATCCAGCATCGGTCTGCACACGCGGTTCATGAGATCCATGAACGCGGCTGGGGCATTGGTGAGCCCAAAAGGCATCACCACGAACTCATAATGACCATACCGGGTCCTGAAAGCAGTCTTCTGTACATCCTCATCTCTAACCCTCATCTGATGATAACCGGAGCGTAGATCGATCTTGGAGAACCAAGACGCTCCCTGAAGCTGATCAAACAAGTCATCTATCCTCGGAAGTGGGTAACGGTTCTTCACCGTTACTTTATTCAACTCCCGATAATCAATGCACATACGATGCGACCCATCCTTCTTCCTCACAAATAAGATCGGCGCTCCCCAAGGCGAACTGCTCGGCCGAATGAAACCCTTGTCTAACAGCTCCTGAAGCTGCGTAGACAACTCCTGCATCTCAGGGGGAGCTAGCCGATATGGTGCTTTGGCTATCGGAGCCGCACCAGGAACTAGATCGATCCTGAACTCAACCTGTCTCTCTGGAGGTATCCCCGGCAAATCCTCGGGAAACACATCCGGGTAGTCACGAACAACAGGAACATCATCAATCGCCATCTTGCCCTTCTCCCGGGCATCCAAGACATAGGCTACAAAACCGGCGCAACCCTGCTGGACATAGCGCCTCGCCCTCGCGGCGGAACAAAAGATCGGTCCTCGTTGGGGCCTCTCGCCCTGAATCACTATCTCTCCCCCACTGGGAGTGCGAACCCTCACTAGCTGTAGCTCACAATCAATCACCGCCCCATTGGGGCTCAGCCAATCCATGCCCACAATAACTTTATTCCCACGTAGGGGAATAGGAACCAGGTCCACTGGAAACTGCTCATCAAATATCTGAAGGGAACACCCTCTAAGTACTCTGCCGACCCTCACGGTCCTATCATCTGCTATCTCAACCTCTAGTGAGCAATCCAGCTCCTCGGGAGCTCTGCTAAGTCTCTTGCTAAGCGCAAGCGATACAAATGATCGGGTAGCCCCCGAATCGAACAATACCAAAGCGGGGATGCCGTTCACCGAGAACGACCCTAAATAAAACATATCATCAAGTAATATTCAAGCAATATAATAACAAAAGATGAAGGAAAGATTCATACCCGTCACCACATCAGGAGTCACTCGCGCCTCCTCTGCTGTCATCTGAAATGCCCTGCTCTTCGCCACCGGCGCATCAGCTCGGCCCTGCCGGCCATCCGTAATCCTCAGGGTGGCAGGGGCAGGTGCAACCACCTTCCCTACTGCAGCTAAACTGGGACACTGGGACCTTTTGTGTCCCCTCTGATTGCACTGAAAGCAAATCAGATCTGATGCTGAAACCGCAGTAGCAGGGGCCGTACAATCCCTGCTCATATGCCCAACCCGACCGCACTTGTAGCAGCCGGAACTCCCTGCCTTGCACGCCCCCTCGTGCATCCTCCGACACTTGCCACACCGACCGTGGCTCTGCTGACTCCTGGACCTGTGATCTGAAACCTTGGGCTTTTTGCCCGCACTACCTGAACCCGAAACCGCCTCCGGTTTCCTCTTCCTCTCCATCTCGAGATCAATGTTCCTCTCCCTGGCTCTAGCAATCATGTCGTCCAGCGTTTTACAACTAGACCGGCTCACAAACATGCGGATATCACTCCGCAACATCTCATGATAACGGGCCTTCTTCATCTCCTCATCGGCTGCATACTGAGGAACAAGAAGAGCCCTCTCCCTGAACTTGGCGGTGATCTCCGCCACTGTCTCGGTAGTCTGGGTAAGATCCTGGAACTCCCTGGCTAGCTGCTGCACCTCAATGACCGGTGCAAACTCCACCCTGAACCTGGTAGAGAAATCAGTCCAGGTCATAGCATCCAACGCCGCATCATCCCCGATGGCGTGTCCAACCTCCTCCCACCAATCCCGTGCCCTGTCCTTCAGAAGACAGGACGCCAATCTGACCTTGTCCCTTTTGGGACATCTGCTGGTACGGAATGCGTTGGCCACATCCGCCAACCACCTGGTACTCGCTATGGGGTCCCACGACCCATGATAGTCTGGAGCTCTGCACGCCCTGAACTCCCTAAATGTAAGAGTGCGCGACCCCATCACGGCCGCCATCTCAGCCCGAAAAGTACTCAATCGCTCATCCATCAGCTCTAAAATACCCTCCTTGATCGAACCGAAGATCACAGGAGTCTGCTCTAGTATGATGCGGGTAACCTCGGAAGAAAGGAACTCCGTAGTCTGCTCATCCATCTGCCCGGCCTCCGGGCCTGATCCCGATCCTGATCCCCCTCCTACATCTGAACTGCCGGCTGCTGGCCTCGGATGCAAAACTACCATTCTGAAACATATCATAACAACATCAGAACACTGAAATATTTCAAGGGATCATGATACGACTACTAGCTTCCTGGTCTTGTCTTGGCCTTCCTTAATTCGAGTACGGATCCTTTGCTTTCAGTAGTATGGGCCCCTACTACCCTCCACATCTATCCGTACTTTCCTATAGAACCGCCTTGACTCCACCAAGTCACTTCTACTACTGCCATTCTCTGATACTCTCATCCTATGCTTGCCCTAGGGAAACTTCAAGCTCGACACAACTGGTCCTCAGCTGCTGAAGGTTTCCTCATAACGCCAATTAGCCATTACCTAAACACCATCACATGGGATGAGGATCAGATAATCCTTCGAGTAAAAGACCCGTCCCTATAACGGTTGGACTCAAACAAGAGCTGCGCAGTAGGGCCAGTTCCAGTACTCTGAGATTATTCAATCCTAGTCACATGTGGTGTGACGTGTTCACCTAATGGCTAACTCCCATCACTCGGAACCCCACTAAGCACAAAGCAAGCAGCATCCGGACACGGAAAACAGACTCAAGCAAACTATTCTCATAACACGATTCTGCACTAGCATAAGATGCTAAGCTCGTACTATCAGGCATAACCTAACCAGGCTATCCTACTGCTGTCTACTCAATTCTAGCATGCAATACTCATAAAGCTGTAACACATAAACAGGCACATAAGGCATTCTCCTAGATCCTTAGCCCTATACTAGCATGCTGTTCTACTGAAACTGAAACTGGACAATAATTTGTATGGGTAATTTGGGAGTACTTACTTGAGCTCGGCTGACCGCATGCACACACCTCTATCTTGTTAAAACAATTCTTTCTTTCTAAGTATTTTCAAAATTCTGTTTGTAAAACATTTTTATTTATTAAAATCTTTTATTTCCCTTAGTTTGAGTTCAGATACACCCGAAAGTGTATCCGAATCCCTCAAACCAGGGCTCTGATACCAACTTGAAACGACCCAAAAAATTTTGTTTTTAATATAATCAAAACTGTCATCAGAGTATCATATAATAAAACCATGCGTGACGTATTCCAAAACATGATAAAATACTGTGCGGAAAGCTGTATCATACTACATCAAATCAAACAACTAAATCAATCCCAGGCTAAAGCTGAGGCGGTAGTGTGTGCGATGCCGTCATCCCGAGCTCTTCCCTTTTCTTGCGGAAGTACCTGAAACCAAAACTGAAACTGTAAGCACGAAGCTTAGTGAGCTCCCCCAAACTACCACATACCATACAATAACATATAAACACATATTGGGCCTTGCCCACTGCATCGGGCCGAAGCTCGGAAACTGCATCGGATCGAAGTCCGGAACTGACTGGGACCTTGTCCCCTGCATCGGACCGAAGTCCAGAATTACTGCATCGGACCGAAGTCCGGAACTGACTGCATCGGACTGAAGTCCGGAACTGACTGGGACCTTGTCCCCTGCATCGGACCGAAGTCCGGAACTAACTGCATCGGACCGAAGTCCGGAACTGACTGGGACCTTGTCCCCTGCATCGGACCGAAGTCCGGAACTAACTGCATCGGACCGAAGTCCGGAACTGTCTGACTGAACATGGCATGGCATAACACATCAACTAGCATAACACATATACGACATGCTACATCGGGCCGTGGCCCGGAACACATAATACTTAACACATAAAACATAGCACACAACCCTGTTCGAACCACGAAGGCATCGAACATACTAATTGTTGCATCGGACCTAAATCCGGAAACTACTGCTAACTGAACGGGTCGGCATTGTGGCCTTAGACCCGTTCCTACTGGAAGGAAACTCACCTCGTAAGCTGGCTGCTGAGTGTGTGGCTCGGAAAGCTAACGGCGGCTGCTCCTGAATCTCCTCAGCTACAAGTCCATAAACACACTCAATCAAATACTAAACACTGCGCTTGGGGTAAAATGACTCTTTTACCCTTGGTCAAAGTCAACTCTCTTTTGGGCTGACTCGCCGAGTTGGCCACCCAACTCGTCGAGTCCTACTCTCACTTTTCACTTCTGCTCACTGCTACTCGTCGAGTCTGGCATCGACTCGACGAGTACCCACTTGATCCAAGAACTCAGATAATCTTCATCTGACTCGCCGAGGCGTATGAACAGACTCGACGAGTGGTTCTTGATCCCCAAGAAGATTGCCTTGGACTCGCCGAGTTGATGAACAAACTCGTCGAGTCCCTCCATCACTGAGTCCACTCTCAACTCGCTGAGTCCACTCTCTAACTCACCTCGTACACTCGACACTGATAAAAACTGAAGGACTCGTGACTCGCGACCCGACTCGTCGAGTCGTTCTTCCGACTCGCCGAGTCGCCGCCATGCAACTGATTTCTACTTGATTTTGTTTGAATCCAATGCATACAATCGATAGATCTGAGTCCAATAAGCTGTTTTACCACGTAAAGTTTCCAACTTTACGTGCACAACCTCATGAATAAGGGAAACAAGGCTAAAAGATGCATAAAATGAGTAGATCCATGGCTAATATGCAATGTAACTCCAAAAAGACAGTGGATCTGGGCTCTACAACACCCCAACATTCAGATCCAAGGGTATTTCGACTTATTAAGACATTCATGCAAACATAAGGCTTGGGACAAACATCAAATAGCTCTTAGAAGAGCTCTAATGGAAGTTTAAAGCATATAACAAGAAGGGGACTCCGAAAATACCTCAATAAACTCAGATTTGCCCTTGGATCTTTGCACTACAACTCGTTTCCTTGCTTCTTTCTTCTTCTCCTTCTTCACACCTTCACAAAATGGCACCAAATCACTTATAAGCTCTCAAAGGAGGATTAGGGTTCTCTCACTGAGTTCTCTGGGTGAAAGTGGCGAGAATGAGGCTATAATGTGGTTTAAATAGTGGGCAAACTCGGGGATTTAGGGTTTCACCCAGACGGGCGGACTCGCCGAGTCCGGGATATGGACTCGCCGAGTCCCCGGCTCCCGCGTGCACAAAATACGCGACCCAACTCGGCGAGTCAGGCTAGAACTCGCTGAGTCCCTCTTGAAAACTTAGACAATTAACAATTAATTAACATACCGGGAACGGGTCGTTACATTATCCTGCTGATTTGATCAGTTAGGTTTGAATTGTTTAGATGAGTTCTCTTTAAACTATCACTAATACTAGAGAAAGTATAATTCAAATCATCTAGTTTAAATTTATAGCGTGTAGAAGGAATATTAAGAGATTGAAGAATAAAGTGTACATCGTTGATGACATTTTCACACTCCTTCACCTATTCTGAAACCGCCCTCGTTGTGAAACAACTTTCAGTAGGACGACCTGCATCAGTTGTGAATTCCTTCTGCTCCGAGACTTCGATCTGCACCATCAGACATTTCCCAACATACTCCTGCACATCAGCCTTTACAGCAAAGTATTCACCATGCGTCGGCTTTCGGACTTCTACATCTTCTGAATCAGTTGACCATACCTCAACTCTTTCAAACTCATCCATATCCTCCTGGACAATTAAAGCAGGTTTCACATTCTCTACATTCTTTCTCTTCCTTAACTCTTCTATCTACTGAAGATAGTAAGCTTTATTCTTTTCTTCTTCCTTCTTCTCCCTCATCTTTCTCAACATACATTCCTTGGTAAAATGGTTATTGCCATGACATTAGTTGCAATCGTAACCAGAATCATCATGCAACTTTTTCTCTTGATTTTCCTCATCCTTTTGAGAGCCTTTGTAGCTCTCATCCCTAGGCTTCTTAGAATTGAAGTTTTATGACATGTTTCTGCACTTGAATCAACTAAAGTTCTTTTTAATGTACTTTCAGGGATAGGAAACTATTATTGCATATTCTTCCTTGGTGGGTTTGGATCATGACTCTTCTTCTGAAAGCTTTTTCCCTTCACAACCAGGGCCAATGAACCCATACTGGAGACGAGTTTTGCATCTTTCGTCACTTCATCTTCACGAGATCTCAGAATCCCTACCAGCATCGCTAAGGAATAGCTCTTAAATTATTCATGAGCTTTCACAATTGATACCATAGCTTTCTATTCAGGCCTCAAACCATTCATGAAAGTAACTTTCTACTCAATCCATTCATGCTTAAGATTGTGTTTAAGCATCCTACTAAACCGATTGAAGGTTTGATCTAGTTTCACTTCTAGGTTTTGAACGGAAGCACTAAGCTCCGAAATAAGTAATGTTTGAACATAATGTTGAAGAACTGCATCGCTTGAATAAAGGTCTTTCAACCTGTCCCATATTTCCTTCCCAGTTTCACATGAACTTACCAAACGAAACGTGTCTGGAGGCAAGGCAAACCTGATTATCCTCATAACCTTTATGTTCCTCAGCAACTTTTCCTTTTCGTCTTGTGCAACGTCCTTAACAGTAAGAAGTTTGTTTGTATTCAGCTCGAGTCTTAATGGTTTTTCTTGTACCAGAATGCAAGTCTAAACTATCACTGCCTCCCATATTAGGGTTCCATTATCCTCAAGACCAAGGACGTAGTCTTCAAAGTGTAGCGCCCACACTTCATAGTCTTGTGGGAATAGGATTGGGATCCTGGTTGTCAAGCCAATGCAGCTAGAAATATTGAAAGATAGAGTCTGTGGACCTTCTGGATTTATCTTTGACAATATTATCGAAACTGTAATGAATCAGATGTGTGAAATACTAATCAAGATTTGGATAAAAATGAAGACCCGGATCTAACATCTACAATCGATGAAAATGATAGAGACGGCTAGAGCAGATCTGACAACTACTCAAAACCCTAGTAAGCTCGACAGAATATATGCGTATGTATTACACAATCTCCTGTTCTGATACCAATTATAGAAACAATGAAATAATGATCGATAGATTGAAAACAGTTTAAAGGAATCAAACAATAAGAACAAAGATTGAATACGATTGAAAGGGTGTTGAATGCTTTATTTTCAATATCTTAGAAGAGTTCGAATAGAACTTCTCTGTAAGATACGTATGGCAACTAAAACATTAACCCTAAAACGATACATGCATGATTTATTTATAGTTTAACCCTAACACCATAAGGGCAGATGGACATGCCCAATCCGTTAATAATAAAGACTAGATACATACATAACAAAATTGACACAACCCACTAAATATCCCAACAAACATTGATGACAAATTGGGGTGACGACAATGGCGCGTGTAGTTTTATGTTTTATTTTATGTTGCGTAGATGTTTTGTGTAACAAATAACTTTGACATTATACTTTGTATTAGTTTTTTTTTTTCATAATTCTGTTGTTTTCTGCATTTTTTAATTGTTTATGCTTTTACCGTGTTCTTCGTATGCTAGAAAAATAATATTTAAAAAAATAAATTAATAGTATTGATAACTTTGTTAGTGGCAACAATTAGCAATAGAGACGAGACCAATAGGGGCGATGTATGGATGAAACCATTACGGGCTAAGAAATTCAATAGGGCAACACCGACATATTAATGGTGTCATCGGAATATATGTGACAAAGTATTAGGGGGAAGCATATTAGCAGGGAGATGTCACCACTAAGGGGCGACAATTTAGTGGCACATCCGTTGCCCCATGTTTTCAAAAATTATATATAAGAATTTGGATACTTTATTAAACATACAACTTTATATATCATGAGGGTGGAAAAGGTATACTGATGCTACATTTCCCTTTAAGCTGTTTTATGCTAGCTGATTTGTATGTATGCCTTTAGCTTCCACACACGCTATTCCCTGTCGCAATCATTCTTCTTCTTCATCTTTTTCAGGTGTTTTACTTCCACTGCCCCATGGAATCACAGTTACGGTGGATCTAAGTTTGAAGGAAGCTAATTAGGTTTATCAAATCAGAGCAACAGGTTATAGACCTAAGAACCAGCATAAGATTAATTCAACGAAGTTTCTTTAGATGTTGGGTTCATCTTCTTGTTCACCTCATCATCGTCATCATCAAGAACAACATCAGGAAGAAGTTCATTTACAAGCAGATCTATCCCGACAGCAACCACCAGAAATGGTCGAACATTTACGGCAGCACCACAACCACGAGATCCAACAAGTCCACCATCAAGAAGTTGAGATGATGAGCAGGTTGAGTAGTTACAACCCACCATCAGTCTACTTGCGTCATCTTCTCTTAAGCTGTGCACACTCCATTTCCCGCTCTGACTACACCGCCGCCCACCGTATTACCACCATCCTCTCCTCCAATTCTTCACCTTACGGCGATTCATCTGAAAGATTAATCCACTCTTTTACTAAAGCCCTCTCCTTACGCCTTCTTTTCCACCTTCAACCACTACCGAGTACACCTAGTAGCATTCGCTCTAGTTACTCCTCTAATTACCTTGATCAAAATGATGATGCTATTCTTCAGTCGTCATATTTGTCGCTGAATCAAATAACACCCTTTATTAGATTTAGTCAGCTCACTGCTAATCAAGCAATCTTGGATGCTATCGATCAAAACCATTGTCTTCAACAACAACATCCTCATGACATTCATATACTCGATTTTGACATCATGCACGGTGTCCAATGGCCGCCTTTAATGCAAGCCATCGTAGACCGCCACCAGCCACCAACCCTCCGCATCACAGCCACAGGTACTAACCTTGATATCCTCCATAGAACCGGAAACCGTCTCTCCAAATTCGCCCAGTCACTCGGCCTTAGATTTCGATTCTTTCCCCTCCTACTGCCTCAAACAAACGTCAACCACTCCGTCGACGATGTAATCGACCACCTATCCGCGGTTCACCTCCTCCCAAACGAAATCCTAGCCGTCAACTGCGTCCTCTACCTCCACCGTTTCCTAATAGACCGAGAGAAACTCTGCTTGTTATTAAGAAAGATAAAAGCCATGAACCCTAAAGTGGTTACTTTAGCGGAAAAAGAAGCAAACCACAACCATCCAATATTTATATCAAGATTCGAGGAGGCTTTGAACTATTATTCCGCCATCTATGACTCACTGGAGGCAACACTGCCTCCTAACAGCCGGGAAAGGATGGAGGTGGAGCAGGTATGGTTTGGCAGAGAGATTACCGATATAGTGGCGACGGAGGGAGAGAAAAGAAGAGAGAGACACGAGAGATTCCTATCATGGGAGACGATAATGAGGATCGCTGGATTCCGGAACATTGCGTTAAGCCCATTTGCTCTTTCACAAGCCAAGCTGCTTTTGCGACTTCATTACCCTTCTGAAGGTTACAATCTTCAGGTTGTAAATGATTCTTTCTTCTTGGGTTGGCAAAAGCAACCCCTTTTCTCTGTTTCATCTTGGCATTAATTAAGTAATACATCTTCATCATATATAATCTAAACCCAATAAATATCTATATTTGCATAATTTGTTCTACACGTGTATAGATGAGGCAACCCTAACCAAGTAACTATACAACCCTAGTTACCTCACAGCAGCATGTCTGCATGAAATAGAAATATATATGAATGTTTCACTTATTTTCATGTGTGTATGCATATATTCTATTGTAAGTTTATGTCTTGCTATACACACACGTACACGACCTGCGGTTTATAGCATATAAAATGGGGAGATTCAGTAAACCTAATCCACTGCTGAACCTTTTTCACAAGGCAACAAATCGGTTATAAAAATGCAAATTAATTGTTTATTAGTATTTAATAGGGATAAATATAATAACTTTTGTAGTTAAGATGGCCTCCTGTAACTTTTTTAATTAATCTTAAGGCAACCGGTATGGTCGAGCAATCCCGACGTGAAGGCTGAGTGACGTACGAGATACCGGTATGCTCTATTTTTTTTATTAAAAGCTACTAACAAGAATGTACACACATTATAGCCATATGGGTACCTAAGTCTACATTATTATATAGGGAAATTAAGAAATTTAAAAAGACATCCTTTTGATAAAAATAATCTACATTATTATATAGGGAAATTAAGAAATTTAAAAAGACATCCTTTTGATAAAAATAATCAATTTTATATGTTTTGTGTGCATTTTTTAGTGAAGTATGAGATACCGGAGAAGTATTCTGGAAAAAAAAATTGTTTTTAAAATACTAAATCATTTGTTAAAAATTGTTTTTAAAATACTAAATCATTTCTTCTGTGTTTAGTTGTTTGTGTATTTATGGTTTTATATGGTTTTTGAATAATAAACTTATGGTTTTATATGGTTTTTGAAAAATAAACTGTACGTTTTAATCAATACAATAATTTTCAAATGGACCCTACTTTTTCTTCGTTTCACATACAATTTCCGCGATTTGATTGCGATATGACATTGCTCTGGTTTTGGTTGAACTCTCTATTCACAACAAAAAACGTACCCTTTATCGACGACAAAAATCGTCGCAATTGATGCCACGTGTCCCCGTTATTACCTTTAGCGGCAACATGTCGTCGCTAAAGGGTCATCGATATACCTCGTAGCTAATACTCATTTGTTGTCGCAAATGGTGTCGTCTATAAATCTCATCATCGCTAAATGGTTATTATCGTCGCTATTGACATCGTCTCTATTACCTATAGCTACTCTTCCCAGAATCAGGTGTCGTCGCAATTGGTCAATGTCATCCCTAAAGATGTCGCTGGTAATGGTTTTTTTTAAAACAATTTATTTATTATATTAGTTTGTATATGTATTATAAAATGCAACTTTAATAAAAATACATACCACATTACATCAAACATCAAATATACCACATTACATAAAACATCAAATATACCACATTACTTAAACTATCTAATAAATCACAAATAAACATCTAATATATTATTCATAAACTATCTAATAAATCCAAAATAACATCATCCATAACATAAAACAAGAAGTATTATGTGTTTGCATCTTCTTCATCGTTGTTTTCCTCGTCGTTGACTTGGTTATTAAACGAACGGATGACATCTCCAATGCCCGTCACAAACGCCGGGTTTTGAACAAAAGCATTCACATCAACATACCACAATTAAATCACAAGCACATTAAGTCATTAACAATTTAACAAATTATCAAATCATCAAACCACCAAATGAATTTAGTCGGTAACAAATTAAAAAATATTAAACCACCAAATCAATTAAGTCGGTAACAATTTAAAAAAACAATTTGACAAACTACCAAACTACCAAAAATTACTATAAATGCATCAAGTTCTTAACAATATAGCAAAGCTACCAAATTCTTTAAAAATTAAAGAAGTACATGTGTTGGTTGCGGTGCTTGTGACTGTGACTGCTATTGGGATTGAGCACTTTTACCCACTGTTGAAGAAGGTTTAGGCTCAATGCCTCTCACATGCCCCCTTTGAGTACCCAACACCTTCTCAAATATTGCGATCCAATCAATGGTGTCTGGATCACCATCGGAGTCGTCTATGTGATGAGTTTGTAGAGCAACCTCAGCAGCTAATGCATTCTATATTTCACAAAGATTGTTAATATACGTTACAAATAACACACCAAAAAAACAAACAATCTACTTCATTTTTAAGTAATAATAACTTACATATTCGTCTTCAACCAAAGGATCAAAAACTTCTCCTTTTTTATTCACATGCCCGCGATGAAATGCTTCAAGTTTATTCAAATTCAGTTTAAGATTAAAAAATATGTTATACTTTAATAAACATTAAAAATATATTATAACTGAATAAGCATTACTGTAACTTACGTTCTTGAAACAAGCATTACCGTAGCTTCACATCCCTCCATGATTTTTAACTACTTGCTTCTTTCGGCATTCTTTGTTTCCAGCGGATCGTTCTTGATGCTTTTATGTTAAGAAGTGGTCAATAGCAACATTCCAACACTGCAGATCCATACCCGCAGGGGCTTGAGCCCTTGCTGCCTCCACATTCCCTTCAAAACCAGTCAAAAGAGTTTTTGCAACATTTTTGCGGCCTCTATATTGCGCACATATCTGATTGTTAAGTGACACCCAATAAACTGTAGCCATAAGATCATTTATAATCGCTCCAAAATCAAACCATGTATATAAAAAAATAGAGAAATTAAAAATAAATCAAAATTAAACATATTAATATATAACTTTATAAATACTTTACCGAAAGATATTGGAACATGCCAACCCTTTCGGCTTCAGAAACGTCAGTCCATGTGTCCTTATCGAAACCGATGTCACGCCACATATAGCTCCCAACCTCCCAAATGAAACATTTGTATACTTCCCCAATCGACATGTGAGTATTTATGTCAAATACTATCTTCAGAGGCCGTCTGCCATTAGCTGCAAATAACTTGTACATTTTTTTGGTTACTGCCATGCCTCTTCGTTTTGGAGGCACCGCTGCATAAAAAAAATATTAGTCAAAATAATTTTTTATATACATACAATATGAAATACAATGAATTAGAATAAATCTTAATTACAATCGATTTAGTGATCACCAAAACCTCCACCGAACGGATGTGGTGGCTCGTCACCATCGTCACCTCCATAGCCCATCACAGCAGCCATGAGATGGAGTAATGCAATCCAAAAAAATGACTTCCTGAAAAATTATAACACTATATATATATATATATATATATATATATATATATATATATATATATATATATATATATATATATATATATATATATATATATAATATGATATGATTACAACTAATACAAACCTTATTTTACTACTTAAATGTGAAGATTTTTTAATCATTTTCTCCCTCGGATACTTCAGTGTATAGGGACACATCACTATCATAATCGGAATCATCCTCATCATAATTAGTCTCGCAATCAGATACATTATTGATGATACCCGTTGGTGGACCAACTTCTATATTGTTGGGCTGTTAAAGTGTTGTGTCAAATGTTTTGTAGTCTCATTTATTCCTGTTTGGGCCTGTCCATCCGTGATTATTGCTTTCTAGGGTTAGACTATAAATATTGTGTGTATGTAACATTAGGGTTAACGATTGTATCGCCCTACCTAGCTTTTACAGAGAAGTTCACGTTGAACACTTCTAAAGCTATTCAATATAAGCATTCAGCGCTATTTGATCTTTATTGTTCTTGTTATTTATTCACATCGCTTATAGAATCTATCGATCAAAGTTTTTATTGTTTCAACAGTTGATATCAAAGTGGGAGATAATGTAACTTAGTCACTACTCTTTTGTCGAGTTCGATTAGGGTTTTTGATTTTTTCTTGGATATATTATTTTCGTTTCTATCGATTGTAGACGTCAGATCTAGATCTTTGATTTTTTTACCCTAAAACTCGAAGTTTCGTTTTACACATCTGATTCTATATCTGTGTGTTGTGAATCTTTAACATCATGCAGAACGAATATCCTCATACATTATTGTTCAATCTTTCTAGTAGTATTGGATCCACAACCAGGATTCCAATCCTTTTTCATCAGGATTATCAAGTCTGGACGTTGCACTTCGAAGACTATGTTCTAGGTATTGAAGAACATGGTTCAACAATATGGCAAGTAATGACTGAGGAGACTTTTTTGCACAGTGCAACCAGGAAGTTCATCAAAATTCAGGCTGACTATAATGCACTTCTTTTTTAACACACTAATGTTCCTCAGGATGAGAAGGATAAGTTTTTAAGCAACATAAAGGCGATGAGAATTATCCGGTTTGCTCTTCCACCGGATACCTTTCATCTCGTAAGTTCATGTACCACTACTAAAGAAGTATGGGATAGACTGAAGGAGTTGTATTTTGGAGATGCAGATCTAGAAAACTCTTTGCAAACAACTCTTCTAACTGAGTTTGGTTCATTAATTCAGAAACCTGATGAAAAGCTTGATCAAATGTTCAATTTCTTTAACCACTTGCTGAGTAGGATGCTTAAATATAATCTTGAGAGAAGGGTCATTGAATAGAAAGTGATGTTTATGAATGGCCTTAAGTCATAATGGAAAGCGATTGTGTTTACTGTGAAGGTACATGAACAGTTCAAGAGTTATTCTTTGGCGAAGCTTGTGGGAATTTTGAGATCCCATGAGGATGAGGTTACGAAGGAGGTAAAGATTGTCCTTGGTGTAAGTTCCCTAGCATTGGTAGCAAAGGGAAAGAAGAAGACTGAAGAAGATTCGGAATCTAATCTATCTGATAGTGAAATATCCACCGAAGACAAGGCATTACTAGTTTCCAACCCTAAAAAGTTCTACAAGAAAAACATCTCTCGCTTTTGGAACAAATACAAGAAGGGTAGAAATTCCAATTCTAAAAAGGCTAGAGATGAGGGTTTCAAGAACTCTCAAACTGATGAAGAGAAAAAGGAGAAAGGGTTTTAGGTGATTCTGGCTATGAATGTAATTATTTTCATTGTAAGAACTGTTAGATTAGGTGTCTAAGCCCATAACTATAATTGGTATGTACTTGACCCGATAGTAGCATGGTCCATTTAGATTGCATTCATCAAAGTAATTTGATAGGGTGGACATTTGAGAAAGAGGTTATTTATGGTTTAAGTATAATATATTAATTGAGAAATCATATTATTTAATTAGTATTGACCAAGAATTAATTTCGAATTAATTTAGTGATCAAAAAAGACTAATTGAATTAACGGGGACTGATTATGTAAATCAATCATACATATGGATTGGGCCAATGATCCATGATTGATTTGTTGATGGGATAAGCTTATGATTTAATCCATGAAGTGGTAGTCCAAATCAATTGGATCATAAACCTAAGTGTGTGAATTAGGGTTACATGTGACTCTTAGAATTCTACACTATAAATATGTACCCTGGTGTCCAAAATTGGTGACCCCATGCATAAGAAGGCATAACCAATTTTGAGTCTCCTTAACCTCTTCTATATTCATCCAATTCCTCTTAGTGTTTTGTGAACAATTTGAGGTATCACACTTGAGGTGCTAATCTTTCTTAAGGCCAAGTTCTACAAGCTACTACACAAGGTAATATTCTAACTAGTTTTTATGATTCAAATATCACCTTGCATGCTAGTTTAGGCTTCCTGCTTTGAAAAATGTTTATTGCATGTATAATTAGATAAAACTTAGATCCAAAGCATTAGGGTTGTATGTGCACCATAGGAATGTTAGAGTACATAGAACCTATCAGTGGTATCAAAGCCATTGGTGTTTTCTATTATATTGATGCAATTGTGTAATTTTCAAAAGCTGAAAATTTACAATTTTGGATTCTGCCAAGGCCTACTCGGCGAGTCCATCATTGAACTCAAAGAGTAGGTGCCTTATGCAGATGAACTCGTCGAGTTCATAAGTGCACTCGACGAGTTGGATCGTCAGTGAGCATAATTTTTGAGTATTTGGCATGTTTTGGATTAGGATCATTACCACAAACTGTTTTGGTTCATAAAATTCGATTTTAATGATATGGTAATGATTATCCCCATCCAATAACATGATGATTGTCAAATTTTAAGATAATTACTTGATTTTATGAAACACTAATTATTTGTAAAATTTAAAGCTAAGTTGATATATGATTAGTATTAGGTCAAACTGTTAGATGATAAATTATATGATTAATTGTGTTAGTTAAATTTGATCTAAATGGTTCATGAAGAGTTTCATAACTTGTCCTCAAGTTATGCAATGTGAAAAGTCTCATTCATGAAACATTAAAACTTTAAGTTATAGAATTCCAAAAGTCTTGAATAGTTACATAACTTGTCCTCAAGTTATGGAACTTGGAAAGTCACATTTAAGTAACATAAATTCAATAACTCAAGGGGTTTTGAAAAGTTTTAAAACTTGTCTTCATGTTTTGGAATTTGAGAAGTCTCATTTATGAAACTTTAATTCCAATCCATAGAATTTAAAAGTTTAAAATTCAACTCTATGCTATTATAATATTAAAGTTAATACTTATATACATATATATATATATATATATATATATATATATATATATATATATATATATATATATATATACAAGACAACTTACCATTAGTGGGCCTCATTCACGAAGCTAGTCTATAAGGGGTGTTTATGGAAGCCACCTATAATATGACTACCATTGGGTATCTACTCTTACCCACCGCACTCTTGACTAGTGGAGGGTCGTTATCCGAATGGGTAGGATAGGACATAAATGCTCATTAATAAGTATAATAATATTACAAAGTAACTAAACTTTTATAAATTCCCAAATCTTAGATACTTTAGGAAAAACGTGAAGATGGTGCTACTCCATGGAAATTGCACTTTGCACCTTGCTAAGTCGTTAGTTGAGCGTGTGTGGTTAACCAGTCACATCCAAAATTTTTATGCCAAATTTAAACTTTTTCAATCATAAATAAAACCAAATAATATTTTTTTACAAAACGTTTTCAAATCATTATTTATCAGAGTGTCCCAATAACTAGATCGAAAGGATGAGGAGCGGTACGGTCAGGCCTTCGCTTTGCCATGATCTCCTGAAGTACCTGAAACAATAACTGAAAACTGTAAGCCCGAGGGCTTAGTGAGCTACTCCCAAAATACCAATACCACGCTGATAATACCATATCAGTAACAGACAATATCTAATCCTATCCCGAGCCTTCGGCATGACTGGACTGCCATGTGGGCCTACAGTCTCCCCGGACCGCTCATAGGGTATGTTGGCCTTCAGCACAAAGCAGGACCGCCTCAACCCAACCAACATGCAAATAACCATGTGCGCATAACTATCATATATTGGCATATACAAACATCAAACATATCTGACTTACTGATCATCAATCTTATAAATCTCTCGTAACTAGAGTACCGACCTAGCAGGTCACTAACATACCAAGCCCTACAGATCATAAGATCATAGTATACTGTCTATCCTGATTCCGATCTAGATCATAACCACATGTAGCACATCACAACAATAACAACTTGAGGGTCGGCCTTGGTGCCGTAGACCCTATTGATATAATGAGAATAACTCACCCTGCAGATGTTGACTCGGTAGATGAACTCCAACTCTCGGATCGCTGACAAAAACTCCACCATCTATTACCATAATATAATTATACCCATAAGTTCTCAACCTTTCAAGGTACCCTAAAAGCCACGAATCAAACCCTGGTTAAAATCAAGGTCATCAGTCAAGGTCAACAGTCCATGTTGACCCTAACTCGCCGACTACCCTCGGCTACTCGCCGAGTTCCTTGAAGTACTTGCCCACTCGTCGAGTCACGGAGTGACTCGTCGAGTTCCTTTGGTTTACGATTGAACTCTAAGGCCACTCGTCGAGTTTCCTTCCTGCAACTCGACGGTTACACGTGCATACATAAATTGGGTAAAAATCATCCGACTCACTGAGTGGTTCATATCACTCATCGAGTTCCTTGGCAATCTACATCGGACTCGCCAAGTTGTTCATCCAACTCGTCGAGTCCAGGCCTATCTTCATATGACTCGTCGAGTTGATCTTGCGATTCGCCGAGTTCCTTCAGTCCATAAGCCATACAGAATGTTTTGAAGCCATGTAGTGGCTCCAAATTACAGATCCAAGCTTCTAAGGCATGCATTTCATGTAAAGTTGCAAACTTT
Organism: Lactuca saligna; assembly: GCF_052625555.1. Classification (NCBI taxonomy): domain Eukaryota; kingdom Viridiplantae; phylum Streptophyta; class Magnoliopsida; order Asterales; family Asteraceae; genus Lactuca; species Lactuca saligna. The sequence continues at coordinate 142,368,133 of NC_136425.1, forward strand.
ACATGCATGCATGGCTACAAAGGCACTAAATATCAAATCCAAGCTTACAATGGGGTTTCATACTTAAGGAAGGTTTCATACATGACCAAGTTCATAGCTTTCTAACTTTAGAACCCAAGAAGGGTCCAGATCTGAAGTTACAACTTTAGATCGAGCTCATATCCACATTATTATCTCAAACATGCCATAAAAGCCCTAAATCTCAACCAAATGAGGTCTAGGAGGAAAATGAATTAAATGTGACAATTTGATACCTTCAAATGATGCCAACTGAGGTAGATTTTCTGATTCCCACACCTTCCTTGCTCCTAATCTCTTGTCCTCGAAGCTCTTCCTTTCCAAAAACTCCTTTCTAAAGCTTAAGACACACAAGGATGAGCACCACACGAATTAGGGTTTCTCAATGGACTACCAAGAGGATAAAGGGCGCTTATGCTTCTTTAAATAGGGTGCAAAACCCCGGGATTTAGGGTTTCATCTGCCAGCTCCTACTCATCGAGTCCCTTTATGGACTCGGCTAGTAGGACACTAAATGCGCGATCCCACCTTGTTGCTAGTCGACGAGTAGGTCAACTAACTTGTCAAGTAGATCTTGAAACCAAAGAAACTTTCATTTACATCCATACCTGAGAATCGGGGCATTACAATTCTCCCCCACTTGAACTAGACTTCGCCCTCGAAGTCTGCTGGAGTAAACAATGTCGGGTAGTGCTCGCGCATCTTCGCCTCCGGCTCCCATGTCCACTCGGATCCCCTCCGATGTTCCCACTACACCTTCAGCAAAGGTATTTCTTTGTTCCCTAAAATCTTCTTCTTCTTCTCCAAGATGGCCACAGGTCTTTCCACGTAATTCAGGCGCTCATCAACCTGAATATCATCCAATGATACTACAGCCTCCTGGTTCATAACACACGTTCGCAATTGTGAAACATGGAACGTGCTGTGAATTCGGTTGAGCTCCTCCGATAGCTCTAGCCTATAAGCCATTTTGCCAACCCTGCAATGATCCTGAATGGCCCAATATAATGCAGACCCAATTTTCCCCTCTTCCTGAAACGGATCAAACCCTTCCAGGGCGAGACCTTTAGAAGTACCATGTCACCAACCTGAAATTCCAAATCGGATCAGTGTCTATCAGCGTAACTCTTTTGCGGACTCTGAGCGGTCTGCATCCGTTGTCTGATCTGCTAGATCTTTTCGATAGTCTGCAAGAGTACCTCTGTCCGACCCATCACTCTATATCCAACCTCACCCCAACAAACTGGGGTTCTACATCTTCTACCATACAACAGCTCAAAAGGCGGGGCGCCAATACTAGAATGATAGTTGTTGTTGTATGCAAACTCTGCAAGCGGTAGGTGGGAATCCCAACTCCCACCAAAGTCAATGACGCACGCCCTCAACATATCCTCGAGGGTCTGAATGGTTCACTCACTCTGTCCATCGGTCTGCGGATGGAACGATGTACTAAAGTGCAACCGCATACCCAGTTCCTCATGGAACTTCTGCCAAAAACGGGAAGTAAGCCTGACATCTCAATCGGAAACGATGGACACCGGAACTCCATGGCAAAAGACAATCTCGCTGACGTACATGTCGGCCAATTTCTCAGCCGACGAACTCTCCCGTATGGCCAAGAAATGGGCACTCTTGGTCAACCGATAAACGATGACCCATACAGAGGCTGCAGCTTACCATGCGGCCTCTGATGCTCGGCCTTGACCATCCTACAGGTCAGGAACCTCTTGACAAACCAAGCGATTTCTTGCTTCATACCGGGCCACCAGTAACTCAAAATCAGATCACAGTACATCTTGGTGGCCCCCGGTTGTATAGAAAAGTGAGACTTATGAGCCTTCTCTATCACTGTTTTCCAGGCCCTTCCAGTCAACGGAACCCAAACCCGACCGTGGTGGGTTAATAATCCGCAGCTATCCTAAACAAATCGGGCACTCTCTCCCTTAATACTCACCAATTTCCATCTCTGTGGTCTCATACCTTCTACCTAAGTATCCTTAATCAAGCTGATAAGCGGGGAATCCACCGTTATCCTTATACACCTTGTCGGGGTAGAAGGCCCATCTGACTTGCGGCTCAAAGCGTCCACAACCACATTCACTTTACCAGGATGGTAAAGGATCTCACAATCATAGTCCTTGACAACATCCAACCACCTGTGATGCCTTATGTTCAGGTTCGACTGATCCATGATGTGTCTCAAGCTTTTGTGATCCATGTAAATAGTGCAATGGACCCCGTATAGATAATGCCTCCAAATCTTGAGAGCGAAAACCACTGCTCCCAACTCAAGATCGTGCGTAGGATATCTCGTCTCATGCGGCTTCAGTTGCCGCGATGCATAGGCTATCACTCGTCCGCTCTGCATGAGGACTGCCCCCAAGCCTGTGATGGATGCATCACAAAATACTACAAAATCCTCAACTCCCTCAGGGAGCATCAACACCAGCACCTCACATAAACACTGTCGTAGGGTCTCAAACGCCCTCTGCTGCTTAGGGCTCCACCGGAAATCCACCCCCTTCCTCGTTAGACGAGTGAGGGGTAGAGCAATGTTGGAGAAATCTCTAATAAATCTTCGGTAGTACCCTACTAATCCCAAGAAACTCCTGATGTCCGAGGGAGATTTCGGAATCTCCCACTGCATAACCACCTCGACTTTGGCCGGGTCGACCAAAATTCCCTCCTAGTTAATGAGATGTACAAGGAACTGGACCTCTTGTAACCAAAACTAACACTTCGAGAACTTGGCATACAGCCATTCTAGCCGTAGAACCTTCAGCAGCTCCCTGAGGTGCTCCTCGTGCTGGTCTCGGGTCTTGGAATACACCAAGATATCCTCTATGAACACAATGATCGAGCGATCGAGCATGGGTCTGCAGACTCAGTTCATCAAATCCATGAACACTATCGGCACGTTGGTGAGCCCAAACGGCATCACCATGAACTCGTAATGACCATAACGAGTCTGAAATGTGGTCTTCTCCACGTCTTCCTCCCTCACTCTGACCTGGTGATATTCGGATCTCAAATCGATCTTGGAAAACCAAGATGCACCCTACAGCTGATCAAAAATATCATTTATCATCGGGAGTGGATAACATTCTTCACCATTAACTTGTTCAACTCCCTATATTCTGTACACATCCTGTGAGAACTATCCTTCTTCCTAACGAAGAGGATTGGTGCTCCCCAAGGAGAACTACTCGGGCGAATAAACTGCTTACGCAGTAGCTCCTACAACTGAGATGCCAACTCCTGCGCCTTAGCAATAGGGGCCGCACTCGGTACTAGATCAATCATGAATGCTACTTGCCTCTCCGGAGGCACTCCAAGTAACTCCTATGGAAACACATCAGCAAATTCTCTAACCACTGGAACCTCTGAAACTGAAGCATGATCTCCAATCCGCGTATCCATCACATACGCTAAATAACCAGCACACCATGCTGAATAAACTTCCGAGATCTGGTGGCTAAACAAAACCTTGCTCCTACTCGGGTGCCCTCACCATACACCACCAGTTCTCCCCCACTTGGGGTTCGAACTACCACTCGATGTCCCTCACAGTCGATCATAGCGCCAAACCGACTGAGCCAATCCATCCCTACGATGACACATACTTCCCCCATGGGGATAGGAATCAAATCTATCAGGAAGGATACCCTAAAAATCTCCAAATCGAATCCCCAGTATATCGAAGAAGTAGAAACCCCATGTTCGTTGGCGATCAAAACTCGCAACGGACACTCAAGCTCATCTATCGACACACTAAATTCTCTACTGAAAGTCTGAGATACAAATGACAGACTCACCCCTGAGTCGAATAGAACCAAAGCAAGCAAAGAGTTTACTAAAAACGTACCTAATCGTTGGTACACCTGATAAGCATACCACAAATATAATAACTGAAACAGAAAAATAGAAACATACCAGCAACCACATCCGGTGCTGCCTTGGCCTCCTCGGCCATAAGCTGGAAGGTGCACCCATGAGCCTTCGGAGGCTCCACCTTGACTGGCCTCCCATCCCCAATCCTCAAATTAGCCGATGCAGATCCCTACGCTGACTTGGCGGCGAGCTGCGGACAGTTGGTCTTCATGTGACCAACCTGATGACAATGGTAACAAATCCTCATATCTGTTGGAGAGGCGGACTTGCGACAGTTCCTGGCATAGTGCCCCTCCTTGCCACATTTGTGGCAACCACATCCTACTCGACAAACCCCAGAATGACCCATGCCACACTTTCCACAAGTGCGACTTTGCTGACCCTCGGTCCAAGTATCAGCGGTCTTGGACCACTTAGGTGCTGGCTGAGACTATGTTGGAACTTGACGCTGCTCCTTCAACTGCAGCTCTATCTTTAACTCACGCAGCCTCGTGGCTTCCTGATGATCCAAAAGAGTCTCACAAAGACGCGTAGCAACCAACTGTCGAATATCCGTCTTGAGCATAATCAGATAACGAGTCATCTGAGACTGCTCTGAAGCAAACTACGAGCAAAACATAGCCCTCTCTGTGAACATACGAGTGATCTCCATCACTGCCTCCCTATCCTGCCTCAATGTCAAAAACTCCTGAGCAAGTCGCTCCCACTCAATGCATGGAACGTAGTGGGTGCGGAACATATCCTGAAACTACTCCCAAGTAACAGCAACCCGCAGATCATCAATGTACGACCTTGTCATCAATCTCCACCAATCCTTTGCCCCAAGCCTCAGCAGGTTCAGGGCACACCTGACCTTCTGGTCAGCAGGACATGAAAACGTGAAGAAACAGCCCTCCACGTTAGATAACCACCTCATAGCTCTGATCGCATCCTGCATACCATCAAACATCGGGAGCTTCATGTTATCTAAATCCCAATACTGGAAAGCCCTGTCGGCTCCTCCTCCAACCCCTGCCGCAATTACAGCCGATATGGCTGCAGTGGCAGCTGTCTCTGCTAGAGTTGCATACCGCTCATCAAAGTACTCAACCATCACGGTCTTAATCGACCCAAACATCTCTGGCAGATGCACTCGGAATGCCGCAACAATCTCATCGTGCAGAATCTCCCAGATCCTGGCATCCAACTCCTATGTCCTTATCTGTACCACGGGCTCAGGTGCTACTGACACCTCCAACCCTCCGTCTCCCGACTCTGATCCCAATCCTGACCCTGAACTGGATCCAGTAGCAAAACATCTCGTTACCACCATACTGAAAAATATAACTGTTGGGCTTTGTAGATTGCGTCTTTTGGGCTCGACTGATTATGCTATTCTGTATTCCGGTTTGGGCCTGTCCAACCGTGAACCTTTTATGTTTTGTATATATGTTTTCGCTTGCATGCATATTAGGTTAAGGTTTTAGAGATCTGAGAATAGCGATACATCTAGACGACAACAGGTTTCTTTGATCGTTCTTGTAACCTTCCAATCCTCTACAGTTAATGTTCTTAATCGAGCTCTTCTGAGGATTTTGTTTAATCATTCGACACGTTTGATTCAATCTTGTCTCGTTCTTATTATTGTGTTTTTATCGTCTTTGTTTACTTACTTGTTCAAGATCTAATCGATCTTTATAGATTAAAAGATTGTTAAATCTCATCAATTGGTATCAGAGCGGGAGGCTGTGTAATTGATACACATCTTTTCTGTGAAAAAGATTTCCATTAGGGTTTTTCCGCAATCATCAATATTTATTGAGCCATCATCTCTTTATTGATGTATCTTGATATTTATTACTTTGCCCTAATCTGCTTTATTACAAGTCTGATCTTTGAACAGGTTTTTACGATCATAATGGACGCGACACAATCAAACCTTATTAATATTTCCAACAGCATTGGTTCGACGACAAAGATTCCGATCTTATACACCCATGACTATGAAGTATGGGCACATCACTTCGAAGACTACGTTATTGGATTGGAGGATAATGGGTATCTCATTTGGGAAGCCATCACCAATGGACCATTTTCTCATTCTGCAACGTCCAGAATCATCAAGACACAAAAAGAGTACAATGATCTGCTAAAGGACGTGAAAGATATTGCACAAGATGAAAAGGATAAGTTCCAGTGCAATATCAAGGCATTAAGGTTGATCAGGTTCGCCCTTCAGTCCGATACATTCAGATGGGTTAGCTCATGCACGACGGCAAAGGATGTTTGGGATAGACTTCACGAACTATATTCTACAGACGAGGATCTTGAACATTCTATTCAAACTTTGCTCCTATCTGAGTTTGGAGAATTCAGGCAAGGGGTTGAAGAAACTGTGACCCAGACGTTCGATCGCTTCAATCATCTTCTCAGCAAGATGATCAAACACGATATTGAAAGGAAGCTTATTGAACAGAAGGTTACATTCCTGAATGGTCTGAGGTCTGAATGGAGAGCAGTGATTTCCACAGTTAAAGCCCATGAGCAGTTTAAATCATACTCTTTGGCGAAACTGGTGGGTATTCTCAAGTCCCAAGAGAAGATTGTGCTGCAAGAAAAGAACGTCGTTTCCAGTCTCGGTTCGTTGGCTCTCCTATCTAAAAGTAAAGCTGCGATGGAAAATGAAGATCTCAACCTGGAGGAATATGATCTCACATCTGAGGATTATGCCATGATGGTGTCCAATCCCAAGAGGTTCATAAAGAAGAGATTCCCCAGCAACAAAAACCAAAGTTGGCAGGGGAGTTACAGCTCTGAAAAAGTGATTAATGAACCGAAAGCTGAGGAGCACAAAAAGGAACCGAAGGTGGATGGCGATTCTGGAGTAAGCTGTTTCCACTGTGGTGGGAAGAATCACTATGCTAAGGACTGTGTCCTTAAGAAGATGGCTGAAAAAGATGATGGGAATGACGAGGAAGCCGTGTTGCAGAAAAGACTGGATGAGTTGAGAAAGAAGAAGTCTGCCGTTAACCCTTCTATTAATGCTCTTATTGTGCAGGGTTCGGTTAAAGGTGATGAATTCGGCAGCACGGAAGTTTGGTCTACCGACTCAGAAGACGAGGAAGTGAGGCAGCCTACCCATGGAAAGGCCTACGTGACTAAGGAAGAAAGTAGTGGTGGAAAGTGCTTCATGGTAACTGACGTATCTCAAATAAGGGGATATAACACCGATGGAGGAAGTGATGGACCGAAGGCAAAGGAGGACATGTGCTTTACGGCCAAACCGCTCAGCCAGCAGTTCAATGAGCTCGATGAACTGATAAAGAAGGTACAATCTGTTTTTATTTCATGCAAAGTACCATCATCCTCTTATGAGAAAGAACTAAAAAACGTCAATACAAGAATTTCACATCTAGATAGTAGCTTAACTCAAACTCGAGTCACAAATTCTAACCTAACTGATCAATTGAGCAGGGTGGCGTCGAAGAGTGAGGAGCGGAGAATGTGGATAGAGTTAAAGGATTCAGACTTAGTCAAAGTTAAAGATGAAAACATTTATTTGCAAAGAGACAATTTAAAATTGTTAAAACAACGAAATGTTTTTAGTTTAATTGCTAAACGTTTGTATTCTAATATTACTCAGCTTCATTTGGATTGTGAAATAGGCCAAAAGATCCACCGCATGATCTTGCCCTTCCTAGAGTTTAAGGAAGATGAAATCGATGCCGAAGCCTATAATTGTGAGAGTGTGACATCGTCTGATGATGTCAATCCAACCTACATGTATGGACTGGACAAAATTGAGTCCTTCATTAAATCCAAAGACCACAAGAACATGCTTAAAAATCTTTTGGATGAAAATGACAGACTTAAACTGAGAACCGAAACCATGCAAAAATTTGACTCTTTAAACGCCAACGTAAGCTCAGAAAACAAAATTGATGTTGAAAATGCATCTGAGCTTAACGAGGACGATAACATGAGCGAAATTTCTGTAGAGGACACGGTTGACTGCTCAGAATTTATTAAAACCGAGCCTGAAAATCACAAGAATCTAATTTCTGAAAATTCAGTGGAGTTCGCTCGGTTGTCCCATCAAAAGTCCCCAAAATTAGTTGAGAAAGCTGTTGTGTATCAAAAGGTCAGGACTACTCCAAATCAAGTATACAAGGTAACAGGAGTAACCGAACATCAAACAGCTGAACTTGTAGCCATTGTAAACGAAGACAATGCTGATGGCTGTGATGAGTACTTCTGGGAAGCTCCAATTGATAATGCAGACGAAACCATTGGTTTATCTGAAAGAACTTCCTGGAAGAGCAAAGGAAGATACATACCTGAACCCTTGAATAAGCCGAACAACTTTGATGAGCCGAGCACCAGTGGTACAAAAGATATTCCTCAGAAGAATGATCACTCGGCAAAAGAAGACATTCCCTCGGCTCCTTCAGCTCAAAGTAAAACTCCTACAGTTCAAAAGGAACCACCCAAGGAGTCACCAAAAACGAAAGCAAATGTTCATCATCAACCTTCTCAGATGAGGAATAGGAAGATAGAAAGGAACAATAGATACAGGAAGAACCTTTCTGAAAGGAAACAATTTTGGCATTCCCAGAATGCATATTTCTCTCATCAAGACAAGAATCTAAAGTATGAAAACAATCCTGTAGGAAAGCTTGAAAGTCACAAAAACCAAAAGCCAAGGTTCGGTTCACAAGAAGATATCAACCGAAAGCCAAGGTTCGGTTCACAAGAAGATATCAACCGAAAGCCAAGGTTCGGTTCACAAGAAGATATCAACCGAAGGCAAAAGTTCGGTTCTGAAAAGGACTTCAACCGAAACCAAAGGTTCGGTTCCAAAGACAGTTCCAACCGAACGCAAAGGTTCGGTTCTGAAGTCAAAAGAGAACAAAACTCTAAGGTCATTCCCTCCAATGATCAAAAGCAAAAGGGTCACCTAGAGTCTCAAGCCAAACCCTCTTGTTCAAATTCTTCTCGTTCTTCTAATTCCTCTTCTCGGTCTCATAATTCTTCTACTCCCACCGATTCGTCTCCATCTTACTCTAAAGCTGATTTCTCTTGTTTTCAAAAATCTCATTCGTCAACTGAGCAAAAGTGGAAGAAAAAGGTCAATGAATCCCAACCAGAATCCAAACCTAATTTACCCAATCCTAACAAAATAAAAGTTTTTACCATTAAAAGGAAAGATGCAACAACTCTTATAAAACGAACTTATCTTGTTGATGTCTCTCTTATTGTTCCCGTTCCCATGCAAAGCTCACGTGGACCCAAGAAATTTTGGGTTCCTAAATCTGTCTAATTTTTGCAGGTTATAAGTGACGAGCAGTTCGACGAAGAATGGTACATAGATAGTGGATGCTCACGTCACATGACAGGGAGGAAAGAGGAGCTTAGGGAATACAGATCTCTTGCAAATGGTGGCAACGTCAAGTTTGGAAACAATTCTTTTGGCACCATAAAGGGATACGGGATGATAACAAATGGAGACTTTACTATAAGGAAGGTGGCTTATGTGGAAGGACTCCAACACAACCTCATTAGTGTATCTCAGCTTGTTGGAGGTACAGGTCTCAAAGTCTCGTTCGATGATGAAGGTTCTGAAATCATAGAGAAAAAGACAAAGAAAGTGATTCTCAAGTCAGAGCGAAAGGGTGAAATGTTTCCCTTAAACCTTAAACCCATCAAAGGAAACCCGGCTATATGCTTGTTGTCAAAAGCTCAATCCGACGAAAGTTGGTTGTGGCACCGAAGATTATCTCATCTCAATTTTAAAGATATCAACCGACTTGTCACTGGAGGTCATGTTAGGGGTCTTCCATTACTCAAGTTCGACAGAGATCATTTGTGTGCTGCATGCGAAATGGGAAAGCAGAGTCGTCAAAGTCACCCATCTATAATCAACACAAAAGTTGTTGAATCACTCGAATTACTTCATATCGATTTGTGTGGTCCTTCATCTATCGAAAGCATCGGTGGTAGCAAGTATATTCTTGTTATTGTTGATGACTTTTCACGATTTACATGGGTATTCTTTCTAAAGCTCAAATCTGAAGCGACTCAAAAGCTGAAAGTGTTTATCAAGCAAATTGAAATACAGCTCAAGAAGGTTGTCCGCAACATCAGGAGCGACAATGGTCTTGAATTCAAGAACAGGGAGTTTGAAGAGTTTCTTGCAGAAAAGGGAATAAGTCACAATTTCTCAGCTCCCTACACACCGCAACAGAACGGAATAGTCGAAAGACGAAACCGATCTTTGTGTGAAGCTGCCCGAACTATGCTAAGTTTCGCTTCCTTACCTCTTTATTTTTGGGCTGACGCTATTTCGGCTGCTTGTTTTACACAGAACAGGTCCTATCTCAACAAGCGATTCACGCTCACTCCATATGAGATACTAAACAACAGAAAGCCCAATGTGAAATTTTTCCATGTGTTCGGCTCAAGGTGTTTCATCTTTAACTCTAAAGAACACCGCAACAAGTTTGATGTTAAAGCCGACGAGGGAATATTTTTGGGTTACTCGCTCACATCCAAGGCATACAGGGTCCTAAACAAGCGTTCGAGAAAGATTGAAGAGACATACTATGTGACCTTTGACGACAACTATGTCAAGAAGCTACAGGCTAAAGAAGACATCACTGGGGAAATCTTTCCTCTAAATGGCCAGGTTACAGTCTCGGTCGCCAACTTATTCGAGACATTAATGGACATCTTTGACGAACCGGAGAACGCTTCACTTTCCGAAGCAGGTGCAGCAGACAACAAAGTTGATCACATGGAGCAGATTGTCGAAGACACTGCAAGGAGAATGCATGAAGAAGCATCAATCTCTAACGACTCTCCTTCCAACGACGCTCAAGTCGAGGGGGAGCCAAGTGCTCAAGTCGAGGGGGAGCCTAGCGCTCAAGTCCAGGGGGAGCCAAGTTCTACAACTTCAACCAAAGAGGTCTCAACACCAGAAAGCTCAGAATCACACGAAACACCTGAACCTCATGTCTTTCAAAGCTCATCAACTGAGGGGGAACATAATGATATGACACTCGGTTACGATAGCCAATCTGAGCCAGACGAAATAATTAATGCTGAACTAGACCCAACCTTTGATCCAAATTACCCTCCTCTTATCAAATGGACCAGAGATCATCCTGTTTCTCAAGTAATTGGAGATGTCTCTGAAAAGGTCTTGACCCAATCACAACTGAAAGCAAAACAGACTTCCTTATTTTCAAAGGTTGAGTTTTGCATGTTCAACTCATTCGTATCAAAAGTTGAACCAAAGACAGTTAATACTGCCCTCGATCACTCTGATTGGGTTCAAGCAATGCAAGACGAGCTGAACGAATTTGAAAGGAACAAAGTCTGGCGCCTCATTCCAACTCCTCCAGATGCTTCGGTTGTTGGTCTCAAATGGGTATTTAGGAACAAAATGGACAAGGAAGGTAATGTTATACGGAACAAGGCTCGTCTGGTGGTAAAGGGATACTGTCAGGAGGAAGGGATAGACTATGAAGAGACTTTCGCTCCAGTAGCTCGGCTAGAATCTGTTAGAATATTTCTGGCTTATGCTGCTCACAAGAACTTTGAGGTTTTCCAAATGGACGTCAAGTGTGCATTTCTCAATGGAGAACTCGAAGAAACGGTGTACGTGGAGCAACCTCCTGGGTTCGTGAACGAAAGGCATCCAAATCATTGCTATATTCTGGATAAAGCTGTGTACGGCCTTAAGCAAGCTCCGAGAGCCTGGTATGAAACGCTTACAAAATTTTTAAAGATGTCTAAATTCAAACAATGTTCGGTTGACCCAACCTTCTTTCGCAAAAAGGAAGGTAACCACCTTATGATAGTTCAAATTTATGTCGATGACATCATCTTTGGTTCCACGAATCCTAGCTTAACAGCTGAATTCAGAAAGCTGATGGAGACTAAGTTTGAAATGAGCTCAATGGGTCCTATTAATTTTTTTCTCGGTTTAAACATAAGACAGGGACCCGAAGGCATCTTTATTAATCAGGAAGCCTACACGAAGACTCTCCTAGCAAAGTTTGGAATGATGGGAGACTCAAAAGTCAAAGTCCCAATGGCATTCGGCACCAAGCTTACCCCATCCCTAGACAAACCGGCTGTTGATATCACGCTCTATCGTCAAATGATTGGCTCATTAATGTATCTAACCGCTAGCAGACCTGATATCATGTTTTCTGTTTGTTACTGTGCTCGATTTCAGGCAAACCCACGCGAACCTCACATGCTTGCAGTGAAGAACATCCTACGCTACCTCAAGCGAACCACCTCCTTAGGTCTATGGTATCCATCCAACTCAGGCTTCTTTGTTCAAGCCTATTCTGATGCTGACCTTGGAGGATGTGGACTCGACCGTAAAAGCACAACTGGTGGCTGTCAATTTCTTGACGGGAAGTTAGTCAGCTGGCAATCCAAGAAACAAACGTGCGTGTCGCTATCTACTGCCGAAGCGGAATACATTGCAGCTGCATCATGCACGTCACAAGTGATTTGGATCCAAAGTCAACTTCGAGACTACGGACTCAATATGAAGAAGATCCCACTATATTGTGACTCTGAAAGTGCAATTAGGATCTGTCATAACCCAGTGCAACACTCCAAAACCAAACACATAGCACTGAGGTATCACTTCATCAAAGATCACGTGGAAGATGGAAACGTTGAAGTTCACTTCGTAAGAACCACTGATCAACTGGCTGACGTCTTTACAAAAGCTCTTCCTGGAGCATCATTCAATAAAATATTGCAAGGACTAGGTATGATGGAATCAGAGTCAGTACCTCACGCTACCTCTCAAACTCAAACATAAGAACCGAAACCCACCGAACGTTCGGGTTCGGTTCAACTATCTGACCCACTCATTTCTTCAAAGGTAGTTTTTCAATGTTGTATATTACTTGTACAATTCTGTTTTTCCTCGTTTGATTCAAATATACATATATATATATATATATATATATATATATATATATATATATATATATATATATATATATATATTCTTGTTTTCTTACATTTCCAGGATCTTCAAAATTTTCTAGAACCGAAACCAACCAAAGGTTCGGGTTCGGTTTTTCAGAATTTTCTAGAACCGAAATCAACCGAAGGTTCGGGTTCGGTTTTTCAAAACTTTTCTCAACCGAAACCAACCGAAGGTTCGGGTTCGGTTTTTCAAATCTTTTCTCAACCGAAACCAACCGAAGGTTCGGGTTCGGTTTATCTCAAAAATTCCAAAAAAAAATTTCTTATGTGTTAGTGTTCGTTTATGGGGATACATTTGATGATATACCTAAATGTCCCTAGAAGCATGCTGCTGTATGTGTCTCAAGCCTCATAAGATTTTGAATAATGGCCTTCATGATCTGGTATACACAAACCTTGTCTTCCCAATAAGGCCAATTCATTTATTCTAATCGTGAGCTACCTCACTCTTTTCTCACATGAGTTAAGAGTTTCCTGCTTGGTCCTTCTTTTCGCAGTAGAGGTACTTTGTTCTCTTACACCATCTCTACATTACTTCTCCACTACACTCATTCCATCATGGTAACCCTTGAGACTCTCAGAAATTACCACTGAGGTTTATGGTTACACAACATCTGTGTTTATGATCTTAGTATTGTGTCACTACGAACTAAGTGAAACCCAAAATTACACACCTAACGAATTGACGGTGAACAATTAAATTGCTCAAGTTCGCACTAAAGAATTGATGAAAGTACCCTATTAAAATCTCCAATTTTATGTGATTCCTATGAAATTGTTACAAACCCATAACATTTCTTCCCTTGGGATCTAGTTCTTATTTTTCTTTCTGAGATTTTATTTTCAAGCTAGTCGTTTTTAGCCTAATTAAAAGAAGCCTTTCAACATTTCTTTATAACTGGTTGATCGTACTTTTAACGGACATTCTTTTAAACCTTAAGTTCTTTCTTGTCCTGTGGCATTTAATGCGCGTGGTTAAACAGTAACGGCTTGTCCCTATGAAACGGCGCTTATTGGGCGGCGTGGTCCTAGGAACCTGACACTCTCTCTCCTACGTGATCATCGCACGTCCCAACTGTCATCCATAAGAGATTTGACACGATTTTTCTCTCTCTTATCACCCACTATAAATAGCCCGTTACACCTCCTTTTACCTCTTTACCACTTTCAAAATTTCCGAAACGCAAACACTCCCATACAGTTTCCTGTTCATCATCTTCTTCTCACCTGCATCAATGGCTGACTCCTCTTCAGTTCATGCTACCTCACAAATTCTTCCCATTCGCCCACAGCAATGTTTGGTCATTGATCTTAACCCAATGGCATACGACTCCTACATGTCGCCGGTCATAGAGTGCTTAAAGTATTCCCAACTCGTTCCAGCACTTTCCAGAATCGAATCGGTGCCGATGGCGGCCCTATCGCAGGTCTACGCGACTGCATATTACGACAAGGCTGTCGACCGGGTATTTTTCGAGATTGGAGACCACAAAACCTCCGTCTCTCGCCCGCGTTTCTGCACTTTGCTCGGATTTGCTACTGACCATTCCAGAGTTCATCCGGAGTCGATACAGATTGGTCATCTGTATAACATGTTTTACAACATGGGATACACAGAAGTTCTTACCTCCGTTGCAAAATTCAAAAAGTCATGCTTGCCGCCACAATGGAACGGTTTATTTACAGTCCTTTTCAAGGGATTGTCGGAGAGAAGTTCAGGTTCAGATGGTGCAAGTCGTCTGTTCCTCACCATCATGTACGGAGTTTACAACGGGATCAACCTGGATTATGGGTTTGTTCTATGGCAGCAACTTATTCAAAGCCTCTCCTCTTCATCCCGACACTCTGAAGTCTTGTTGGCCCGATTCTGGATACTGATAACTAAATGGGCTATGGACAGATTCGATGTTCCCACTGTTGAAGGTGCATCGATGTCTTCTGTTGGTACTTTCCATACCAAGAAGATCATCATCTCAGATGCATCAAAATTCTCCTTTATTGGCTCTATCCCGGAGTCAATGTATGGTGATGTGCCTTCGGATAGCAGGTTGATTCGGAAGCTCAAGGAGCTAAGGCCATCTGGTCCAAGGGATCTGACCCCGGATATGCTCAGGTCTATTCATGATGCAGATAAACTGGTGAGCAGAGGTAAAAAGGCAGAAAAAGGAAAGCAAGCCTCCAAAGCTTCAAAGGGACCTTCTTCTAAAAAGAGGAAACAGCCAAAAGCCGCACCATCCCCACCACCGAAGAAGAGGAAGACCCAACCGAAGCGAAAGCTTGTTATACCCTCTTCTTCGAGTGACTCTGAGGGTGAGAGTTCAGGTTCTGACGACTCTCAAGGGGATGCATCTCCTCAACGAGGCAATACACCACCTCGGTCCCCTACCCCAGAGATTGAACTACCCATTTCCCCAATTCCTTCCCCTCCACCAATCTTTACAACTACAACCGAATCACCACATGTAACCGAACCTCCTCAACCCAAAACCCACACAACCGAAACTACTCATACTCAACCACCAACCGAAACTATACCATCACCCACTCAACCTGCTCCTACCAAACCCTCAACACCCCCAACCTCTCCACCCTCTTCATCTCATGAAAATGCATCTGAGGGTGAAAACCCTTATCTTGGGGGAGAAAACATGATCTTTGATTCGGTCTACTATAGTCCGTTTCAAGTTCAAAGTGACGAGGAGGATGATGCTCCAGTAACCAAGAAACATCTTAAAGAGCTCAACGAGAAGATTGACCTACTTCTCGCCTCCTCGTCTAACCAACAGTCCACTTTGTCTGAAGCTGCCCTTCAGAAGATTGTTGATGCCTTCTCAAGGGCTCAACATGATTCAGCGGCCTCAGTAACTGCTGCAATTCAGGCATCTACCAGGGCATGTGAGGCAGCGACCAAAAAAGCCGATAAACTATTTTCTGATGCCTCTACCCTGCTGTAGTCCCTGCAGGAAAGTGCAGATGCCACAAAGGCATCTTTGGAACCAATTGTCCAACAATTGGTCAATTTTGTCTCATCAGAGTTGCCTTCGTTCGCAACTCTACGTCAAACCATAAGCGACGACAACTCGGCTTTTACTGCCTCCATTGAAGCTCGCCTCGCCAATCTACAAGAAGATCTGGCAACCGAGCGTTCGTTAATGGACGATCTGGAAATCAAAACAACTGCACTTGAGGTCAAGACCACACAACTCTATCAATCCCAACAACAACTGGAAGATCTTCGATCTGAACGGGAGGTGGTCAAGATGTGTGTTTCGGATGTCCACGCTGTTATATCCAACATTCTAGAAGCACACGATCCAATCTTAAACTTTTCGGTGAGGCGTTCCCTTGCTGAAAAGCTCTCTCCAGCCATCGATCTTCTTAACAAAGTAGAAGGCCTCCCAAGTTTTGTGTCCATTCCGAAACAAGGGGGAGATGAGAAGACAGGATCAAAACCACCTCCTTCCTCTAAAGCTACTCACACGACCGAACCATCTCCAACTGATCAAACTTTAGGTTCGGGTGTGAAGAACAAAGGCAAAAACATAGCTGAGGACGAAGATGAAGAAGGCGACAAGGAGACCATTGCAGACATTTTAAAACGAAAGAACAGTCGCAAGGTTGGTGAAGATGCCAGTCGTGTGGCGCGTGAGGCTGCCGAAGCCGAACGCAAACAAAAAGAAGCCCACGATCTCCTTGAGAGCCGAAAGACTCTCTTCCCTGCATGGACCAAGGAACGCTTAATCAAAGAGGCCATTGAAACTCCCAGCATCTTATGGCTCGAGCCGGTTATATCGTTCGACTGCAACAACACTGTCGACTCGCAGTTCGATATTCCGCTGACTCGAAAGGCGTTCATCTTCCACGTCTTCTCTAACATCTTTGAAGTCCCTCACCTGAACGCTGAGCTTGACAGGGAGCTCATTGACTTCTATCTGGCGGCTGCTCGTCCACAATTCCTTACATGGAGCGCCCAGAAGATTGTAAACGTTCGGGTGCTAAAACCTTATACTGAGGGACGTTTTATAAACGTTCGGTTCAAATTGATTCGGGGATCTGCAAAAACTGCTCATCTTATCTCCCTAGCAGATCTACCGAATCTAAATCCTCATGATTGGATCATCCTGTATAATATCCTTTTGACTAATGAAGCTGAATATGGTCCCATTCTAGACCATGTCAAAAGGATGTTAATCTGCTACATCATGGAGGTTGCCCTAATGGATCAGGAGGTCGCCACAGTCTTCAAGAAGAAACCCAAAATTGCTCCTGTGGGATCGGCCAGTGATCTCAATCAAATGCTACTGGGCAGGATCGACCCAAGACGTAACACGGTTATGTTCACTCGAGCGGAAGGACAGAAATGTCTCTTCGCTTTAGCTGACAAGCATCTTTACACCACAACCTGTTTGGAGCATGTGTTGTTCATTGTCAAACGGTGTAAAGAGAACTCGGCCAATGATGTCAAGTATTTTGAAGATATGATTAACTGGTACATCCGGTTTAGACAGACTATTCTTTCAATCACCAAATGTCTGTTTAGTACCGTGAAGAAGGTACCGGTTTCAGCTGCTAGCCCAAGTAATTAGTGAAGGTCTCGCTCCAAATTGACGCAAAGGGGGAGATTGTTGGGCTTTGTAGATTGCGTCTTTTGGGCTCGACTGATTATGCTATTCTGTATTCCGGTTTGGGCCTGTCCAACCGTGAACCTTTTATGTTTTGTATATATGTTTTCGATTGCATGCATATTAGGTTAAGGTTTTAGAGATCTGAGAATAGCGATACATCTAGACGACAACAGGTTTCTTTGATCGTTCTTGTAACCTTCCAATCCTCTACATTTGATGTTCTTAATCGAGCTCTTTTGAGGATTTTGTTTAATCATTCGACACGTTTGATTCAATCTTGTCTCGTTCTTATTATTGTGTTTTTATCGTCTTTGTTTACTTACTTGTTCAAGATCTAATCGATCTTTATAGATTAAAAGATTGTTAAATCTCATCAATAACCAAGACGTCAGATAAATGACATAATATCGAGAGACCAATTCCCACAACCCTAGGGGTTGTGACTTCCTTGGTACGCGTATGGGTCATGTGCTTTCAGTAGTACGGGCCCATACTACCTTCCACACCTACCCATATTTGTCTCAAGTATCATCACAACGCCCTAACACTATCATCAAAATAATATGCAATCAACCCTCACTCCTGGGGGAATATCAGCTATCTCGCAACTGGTCTTATAGCTTCTCACAACTCACAAATCCATGAAACTTTCACCAACCCTGCCGCACTAGTGTATGCTAGCCACACATAATGTTGGACCCAATAGACTTTCGAATATCCAATAATACACTAAGGTCAAATCAGACATTCTCAGGCTATAAGATCTTGATTATACACAGTCGTGATGCATACACTAAACATCTACAGTTATGATGTCAATTCCATATACAAGAAACCCTAGACTAGTAGGAATCCTATAATCAGACAAATCTTGTCATGCGATTCCTGAAGACTCCTAGCCTAGCACTAGCATGTTATTCTATCATATCATAATATCAAATAACTGTATGGTATTTTGGGGTTTACTTACAGGCTCCGACTGATCGTACCCTATGCATCCTCCATCCTTAATTTAAAAACCATTTGACTATTTATTCTGAAAATCCCCCTGATTTGAGACTGGATTCACACGAGTGTTCCTCCAATTCACTCAAACCAAGGCTCTGATACCAACTTGTCATATCCAAAAAATTTATGCCAAATTAAATTTTTTTTAATCATAAATAAAACCAAATAATATTTTTTTACAAAACGTTTTAAAATCATTATTCATCAGAGTGTCCCAATAACTAGATCGAAAGGATAAGGAGCGGTACGGTCACGCCTTCGCCTTTTCATGATCTCCTGAAGTACCTGAAACAATAACTGAAAACTGTAACCCCGAGGGCTTAGTGAACTACCCCAAAAATACCAATACCATGCAGATAATACCATATCAGTAACAGACAATCAATAACATGCATACTGGGCCATCGGCCAGACTGGACCGCCCTGTAGGGCCTTCAGTCTATCTGATCCTATTCCAAGCCTTCAGCATGACTGGACCGCCACGTGGGCCTACAGTCTCCCTGGACCGCTCATAGGGTATGTTGGCCTTCAGCACAAATCAGGACCGCCTCAACCCAACCAACAAGCAAATAACCATGTGGTCATAACTATCATATAATGGCATATACAAATATCAAACATATCTGACTCGCTGATCATCAATCTTATAAATCTCTTGTAACTAGAGTACCGACCTAGCACGTCACTAACATACCAATCCCTAAGATCATAATATACCGTCTATCCTGATTTCGATCTAACAGATCATAACCAGATGTAGCACATCATAACAATAACAACTTAAGGGTTAGCCTTGGTGTCGTAGAACCTATTGATATAGTGAGAATAACTCACCTTGCAGATGTCGACTCAGTAGATGAACTCCAACTCTCGGATTGCTGACAAAAACTCCACCACCTATTACCATAATATAATTATACCCATAAGTTCTCAACCTTTCAAGGTACCCCAAAAGCCACTAATCAAACCCTGGACAAAATCAAGGTCATCAGTCAAGGTCAACAGTCCATGTTGACCCTAATTCACCGAGTACCCTCGGCTACTCGCCGAGTTCCTTGAAGTACTTGCCCACTCACCGAGTTCCTTTGGTTTACAATTGAACTCTAAGGCCACTCATCGAGTTTCCTTCTTGCAACTCGATAGTTACACATGTATGCATAAATTAAGGAAAACTAATCCGACTCGCCAAGTGGTTCATACCACTCGTCGAGTTCCTTGGCAATCTACATCGGACTCACCGAGTTGTTCATCCAACTCATTGAGTCTAGGCCTATCTTCATATGACTCCCCTAGTTACTTCGACTGATCCAAGCTTCTAAGGCATGCATTTCACGTAAAGTTGCAAACTTTACGTGCATGCATGGCTACAAAGGCTCTAAATGTCAAATCCAAGCTTACAATGGGGTTTCATACTCAAGGAAGGTTTCATACATGACCAAGTTCGTAGCTTTCTGACTCTAGAACCCAAGAAGGGTCCAGATCTGAAGTTACAACTTCAGATCTAGCTCATATCCCACATTATTATCTCAAACATGCCATAAAAGCCCTAAATCTCAACCAAATGAGGTCTAGGAGGAAAATGAAGTAAAGGTGGCAACTTGATACCTTCGAATGATGCCAACTGAGGTAGATTTTCTGATTCTCACACCTTCCTTGCTCCTAATCTCTTGTCCTCCAAGCTCTTCCATTCCAAAAATTCATTTTTAAAGCTTAAGGCACACAAGGATGAACACCACACAAATTAGGGTTTCTCAATGGACTGCCAAGAGGCTAAAGGGGGCTTATGCTTCTTTAAATATGGTGCAAAACCCCAGGATTTTGGGTTTCATCTACCAGCTCCTACTCGTCGAGTCCCTTTATGGACTCGGTGAGTAGGCCACTAAATGCGCGATCCCACCTCATTGCTACTCGACGAGTAGGTCAACCAACTCGTCGAGTAGATCTTGAAACCAAATAAACTTTCATTTACATCCATACCTAAGAATCGAGGGATTACATAACCGGTACACTAATATAGGACTAGCAAGTGCGACAAAGGTTAGCTTGATGTTAATCATGCATCAATGGAGCGTGTATGGTTAACCGGAAAATTGATCAAGTGATTTGTAACATCAAGTGTACCAAGCACATTGGCATGGTTATTCACACCTTTTTTGTGTTCTTTGGTATCCCACTCACAACCTTATTTGGTTCTAGGTGTTTCATTTTTAACTTAGAGAAACAATGGAACAAATTCGACGCGAAGGCTGACGAAGGTATATTCTTGGGATATTCAATGACCTCCAAGGCATATCGGGTTCTCAACAAATGTTCAAAAAAGATAGAAGAAACCTACTATGTCACATTCGACGACACCTACTTGAAGAGGACTCAGAGGAATGATAGTCAATTGAAGGAGATCTTTCCTAAACCAAGTCCTGCTACGATTCCACTCTCCACTCTTTACGAAGAATTCATGCTACTATATAATGAGCCAGAGAAGGCTATATCATCTAAATCAAAATCAGCTGACAGCAAAGTCGATGAATTAAAGAAAATAATTGACGATGCTGCAAAACATATATGCACCAAGAGCCACCAAGTGTGAATGTCCCTAAAGCTACGAACACTACATTCCAATGGGAGAATTCTAAATCAACTTCCAATGCAAGTTTTCAGGGGGAGCATCCTACTCCACTAGAGATCCACAAAAGTCTACTCCAGGGGGAGAATCCGACACCTGACTTAGAGACAACCACATCATTCGAGGGGGAGAAAGATAATATGAATGATGATTCAGATGTACCAAATGATGATTCTGATATACAGTCGGAATTTGAGGACATTAATGTTGAATTGGAACCAACTTATGATCCTAATTATCCTCCTCTGACTAAATAGACTAGAGATAATCCAAAAATACAAGTCATAGGCGAATCGTCTTCAAGAGTGCTTACGAGAGCACAACAAAAGGTGAAGAAAACTACGTTATTCTCTAAAGAGGAATATTCCATGTTTAATTCGTTCATCTCCAAAGTCAAACCCAAAAATGTTCAGATTTCTCTAGATCATTCACACTGGGTACAAGTAATGCAGGAGGAGCTCAATGAGTTTGAATGAAGCAAAGTCTGGAGACTGATTCCCACTTCAAAGGATGCATCAGTTGTAGGGTTAAAGTGGGTGTTTCATAACAAGCTTGATAAAGAGGGAAACGTTATACAAAACAATGTGCGAATAGTTATGAAGAGGTATTGTCAAGAAGAAGGCATTGACTAAGAAGTGACCTTCGCACCAGTTTATGTGGAGAAACCACTAGGGTTTATAAACAAGAAGTACCCCCAACCACTGCTATATTTTGGACAAAGCGGTCTATGGTTTGAAGAAAGCTCCTAGAGCCTGGTATGAAACTCTAATTCTCTTATTAAAACAGGCTAAATTAAATAGGGATCGGTTGACCCAACCTTCTTTCGCAAGAAAGATGGTGACCACTTGATGATTGTCCAAATTTATGTTGATTACATCATCTTCAAATCTACTAACCCCAACTTAACAGCTGAATTCTGAAAGTTGATGGAAACTAAATTTGAGATGATCTCCATGGGTCTGATTAACTTTTTCCTTGGTTTGAACATAAGACAGAGTCAAAAAGGTATATTTATCAACCAGGAGGCCTACATAAAGACCTTGCTCACTAAGTTTGGAATGGTGAGAGATTTGTGAGGGTTCCAATGGCATTCAGAACGAAACTAATACCATCTCTGGAAAAACCAGCTACTGATATGACTCTTTATCGTCAGATGATAGGATCATCTATGTACTTAACAACTAGTCGACCAGACATTATGTTTTCCATTTGTTATTGTGCTAGGTTCCAAGCAAATCCTCACCAACCCCACATGAGATCTGTCAAGAATATTTTCAGGTATTTAAAACGAACCTCCTTGCTAGGCATATGATATCCATCAAGCTGAGGTTTCTTCGTACAAGTATTTTCAGATGCTGATCTTGGAGGATGTGGTCTTGATAGAAAGAGTACAACGGGAGGATGACAATTTATGGATGGTGGGTTCGTGAGTTGGCAATTTAAAAAGCAAACTTGTGTATCCCTCTCAACTGCTGAAGCAGAGTACATAGTTGTTGCCTTCTACACTTTACAGGTCATATGGATTCAACGCCAACTTCGTGACTATGGCATTAACATGAAGCAAATCCCCTTATATTGTAACTCTAAAAGCGCCATTCGCATTTTTCATAACCCAATGGAATACTCAAATACGAAACACATAGCACTGAGGTATCATTTCATCAAATATCACGTAGAAGATGGCAATGTTGAGATACATTTCATAAGATCCACTGATCAATTGGCCGATATCTTCACAAAATCCTTACCTAAACCTACCTTCAATCGCATTCTTCAAGGCTTAGGAACAATAGAGACTGAATCAGTTCTGAAACCACTTTCACATATGTAGAGCTTTTAGTGACTTGCAAACGCTCGCATTAGTTCGCAGTCATCCTTTTTCCTATAAATGGGTGTGAACGCTCGCAATGGTTCGTAGTCCACTATCCATGTGTGGTTCGGAGCTTCTTGTATCCTTATGTTTGTTGTATATTTTGGTTTTTATTTTCTTTTCCGGATATAAAAATACAAAATCATTTTACTTGTTTTTTCAAAAGAAATCAAAATTCCAAAAATATTTTCTATTTTTATTTCCTTTTCAGAAAAACTAAAAATATCAAAATTATTAGATAATTGTGCTAATTTGAAGACGGCATCTTTGCTTTTCAATCACTAATGATGGGGCAGGTATAAATCTCTTTATCTATGAACTAGCTAAGTGTCTCTAGAAGCATGTTGTTGCATGTTGTCTGAAGCCTCCTAGACTTTATGTAGAAGCCTTGATGAATCGATAATACCAATCGTTTCTTCCCAATTAGGCCGCGAATTCACCTAAGTCATGAGCTACCTTACTCATCTCACATTGAGTAAAGAGTTTTCTGCTTGTTCACTTTCGTATAGCATAGGTACACCATTTCTCTGGAACCACCTTTAATATATCTCCATCACTTTCGCCTTCACGAACATAACCCTTGAGACTCTTAGTTATTACCGCTAAGGTTTATGGTTACACAATGTCTGAGTTAACGATATTAAATTTCGTTACCACCACACATTAAGTGAAGCCCAAAATCCAATACATGCTTATGAATTGACGGTGAACAATTAATTGTTCTAGACTTTTCACCATGGAATGGACGAAAATCCACATTTGTGGTCTGTACCATGAAATCTCTTTTTCTTTTACGAGATCTTAATGAAATGTTCTAGTCCTAATACATTTCTTCCCAATAGATTCGGTTTTTTTTTTTTGAGATTTCCATATATCTAAGCTACTAAAATAATTCCAAAGCATACTTGTTCAATTGACTACACTGGTCACACAAGTACTTCATCCGAACGTTGGTACTTATATCAAGTTTTGGAGTTTGGTTGGAGATGACGCCGCCCTGTAAGGCTAAAGAAAAGAAGCCTTTCATTGTTTCTTATCAAACAGCTGATCGTAATTCAATGGGAATCCATACAGACACTTATTAGTCTCTCTTGACTTCGAAGGAAAAGATCTATGACCGGGATCCAACAACTTTGTGTCTTATCAGACATCACTAGAATCCCATAATATATTGTCGATTTATTTCTTTATCTTCGGCACACTCTAGCATGAAGATCCTTGTGATTTTCCAAAGTCTGGTTCGTGGTACTCACCATTACTTTCATGCACATAAAACAGTTGTGAAGGGTCGCATCTATCCCTTGATGCGAATGAGCTTAACCGGTTTTAATGCGAATGACAACAATTGGCTCAAATTGCGAAAGGGTGAAATGAAGCAGGAAATTGAATGGATAAGATTTCAAATGGGCATGTGCAAGTTCAAACGTCACCTAATTTTACGCCGCCTAACACCTTTTTCAAAAGTAACAGTTGTCAAATCGCACTTTTCCAGGTGACGTTTCAGAGACTAAAACACAACCATCATTCAATCTTTCTCTCTCCTGGTTAAAGGTGTATAAAGGGTTTTTCGATGATTCATTATTTCTTACCACTGTCAAACAATTTCGAAAACCCGCATGTGATTATTCTCTCTACTGTTCATCACCTTCTCCAAAAAAGCATCAATGGCAGGCTTATCTTCTATTCAAGAACAATCAACACAATTTTCGTTTCTCAACATCAAGCCTAATCAGAACTTGCTTATCGATCTCGATCCATTCTAGTATGATAGCTACCTTTTTCCCATCAACGAGTGTTTGAAACACTCCACTCTGATCCAATCTTTAACTAGAATAGAAATTGTTCCAATGTCGCTTTTCTCAAAGGCTTATTCAACTGCAAGCTACAACAAGGATGAACAAAGAATTACATTCAAGACTCATGACAAGGAAACCTCAATCACCAAAACCAGGTTTTGTTATTTCTTTGGGCTTGCTCAACATGCTGATATGGTGGATCCTAATTAAGTCTCTAACTCTGCCATTATCGAGATGGTCTATCAAATCGGGTACAAAGAAAAACTAACCACCATTTCCAAGTTCCGAAAACCGAATCTTCCTCTTCAGTGGAATAGTCTCTTCACCCTGTTATTGAAGGCATTTTATGAAAGGGTTACCGGTTCTGATTGCGCTAGCAAATTATTCATGACCTTCATATACGGATCTACACTGGAATCGACATCGATTTTGGCGCTGTTCTTTAGGCACAACAGATACAAAGCACCAATTCCACAACTCTACACAGTGAAATCTCTTGTGCTTGCTTTTGGACAATCATTGTTCAGAGGGCTATCGAGAAACTCAATATTCATGTGACGGAAGTCTCCTTAATGGCCATGATTGCAATCTTTCACACAACGAACATCATCGTTGCTGAAAACTCCAAGTTCTCGTTCATGGGATCCATACCAAAAGCAATGGTTCGCAGTGTGCCAATTGCAAGCAAAATCCTTGAAGAATACCGAAAACTTCCATCCTCAAGCACTCATCCCTTCACTCCTAAGATGCAAAGCACAGTTAACGAAGCAGACAAACCAAAGAAGAGCGGCCACAAACAAACTGTGAAGATTGGTCCCTCCGAACTAGCCCAAACACCAAAAAAAAACGAGTTAAGAAGCCAGGTCGCAGACCAATAACTCTAACTCCCAGTGTAGACGATGAAGGCTCGCAGTCAAAATATGTGACCGAGATTCGCATGGATGAGGGTACTTGCAAAGAAGATGATGACACTGCTCAGAGTTCACAACCACTAGTCTGAACACCAGTCACTACGAACCCAGAGGTACAATTTATAGATGCTTTCTTCCAAACACCTCCTCTATCTCCTAATTATTCTACACAGCCTATCACTATTGCACCATGTCTACCCCCTATAAGTTCGTAAGTTCAAACCACTCTTGTTCATTCAACTCCTTTGTTCATGGACTCTACTGCCACCACCACTACCACAACCATGACCAGTGAACCTCCTGTCACTATCAACGCATCTGATATGGGGGCAGGGGCTTCAGGTTTTACTATTTATCATTCCACTCCACCTATTTATCCTCTATGAAAAGGCGATTCTGATACATTTTTTGGAGGTGATGGGTTCAATTTTGCGTCGTTTCAATACAGTCCCTTCAGAGTTGAGGAGGACAGTGATGATGACGCCCATGTGACTCATTTCTTCTAAAGCTTCATCAAGTAATGTTTATTCTAAGGTAGCATTTGAAGCCTTTTTCTAGACAATGACGAAAGAACGTCAGGCGAATATGGAAAAGTCGAATCAAGCAGTGTCTGACTCAACTGCAATGTGTAAACATGCGACCAAAAAAGTCAAAAAACTAATCTCTGATTCTCAGACCTTTATGTCGACATTACATCTAGTGAGTCAAATACCTCAAAGGAGAATGAGGTGATCAAGGGTCTTAACAACACACTGTGAAATGAAAAAGAAGCTCTCCATCTCTACATAAATTGTTAAGCTTCAAGAAGATCTGGCTGTTGAAAGCAAGACTCTGGATGAACTTGCTGCCAAAACAATGAAAGTCAAAGTTCAAGCTGCCAAACTTTTCCAAGCAAACAAAGAAATTAAGGAACTCAATTCTGAAAGAGTTATAATTAAGAGCTATGTTGGTGATGTTAACGCTCTGCTTTCTAATCTTCTTGGTACTCATGATCCTTTACTTCCAATCACTATCCGAAGACATTTGGCTGAAAAGTTTCGCCTTACTCTTACCATGCTTAATCAAATTGAGGGTGTTTTGGAGTTCCCCGTCCTTCCAAAACAAGGGGGGATTCATCAAAAGAACAACTTCTAAAGGCGACTACTGATGCATCTAGTCATCGTGAACAAAAGTTGAAAGTCTCCAATGAACTGAAGGTTAATGTAGCTTCGGGTTCTAAAGCCAAAGAAAAATTGGTGAAAAGTGAAAATGAAGAAGAAAGTGAAGCTGATAATCTTAAGAGAAAGGCTCGCGATCAGATTCTTGATGAAAATGCTCACATTGCGAGAGAAACCAAAGAAAAAGAGCGAAAAGAGCGTGAAGCTTAGGTCACTTTGGAAAGTCGATAGACTTTTTTTCCACTGTGGATCTTAGAGTGGATTATAAGTGAGGCTGTTGAAAATTGAAGCATTCATTGGTTGGAAATTGTAACTTCTTTTGATCTGGAGAAGTCGTTGGATTCTCAGTTCGACATGCCTATAACTCCGAGAGTATTTCTCTTTTGCAATTTTGAAGCAACTGCGAATGCTCCTCCATCAGATGCGAACATTGATAAATTATTGATAAAGTTCTACTTAAACCATGCCAAGCCTCAATACCTCAACTAGAGTGCACAAACGACTACTGTTGTGATGGTCATAGGGCCAATTGAAACAGAGAGCTTCATGAATGTCAAATTCAAAACAACAAGAGGATCCGAAAGTGTTGTTCATGAGTTTTCCTTGGCTGATCTGTCGTGCCTAAATCACTATGATTGGATCGTTTATTGTATTTCCTTCTGAGAGAAAAAAAAGAAGTATTAACCTGTTCTGGTGCATATAAAATGAGTGCTAACTTCGTACGTTTATGAAGTGGCGAAGTTTGACATTGAAATCGCTGCAGTTTTGAAGAGGAAACCCACTGTTCCCCCCACTAGCAAGTCAAAAGACATTAATAAGATGTAGATGGGTAAGATTAAAAAAGATAACTGGACCGTGATGTTTCATCGTGGTTCAGAAGCTCGTGGTGACTTGAAAAAATGCCTCTTCGCATTGTATGATAAGCATTTATTCTCTATAACTTGCTTGGAGTTTATTTTGGAGATCATAGGTCAATCCAAACTGAATGACAAAGCTGCAAAGAAGGATTACTCTGATATGATCCAGTGGTACATAGATTTTCACAGGACTCTTCTCTTTGTCATCCCTAAGCTCTTTAAGACCACAAAGAAGACACCACAGTGAAGAGTCTCCCGCCCTAATAGATGCAAAGGGGGAGAATGTTAGGGATATGTGTTGTATCATTGTGTATAATAGAATAGTCTGTTTTGTAATCGATTTGGACCTGTCTACCCATTCATTAGTTATTAGGGTTTAGTTATTTAAGGTGCATGCATGCACCACGTTTTGTAATCTTGGAAATAGACTTGTAACCCAACACGCCTCTACAATAGCAATTCTTAATCGAGTTCTTCTGAGGCGTGACTTTGAATCATTAAGTATATTTGATCCATTCTTGTGTTCTTGTTTTCTATTACTTGTTTGAATATTTCGATCTTTATATATTTTATCTCAACACCATAGATGTAGGTTGTGGAAGGTATATGTTTAATGGTTCAGAACAACGTCTTGGAATCAAGACGTGATGCTACTAACAGAGGTCAAGCATCTGAAAGTTATTTCGCATCAAAGACTATTTCTGAGCAGGTGTTAGAATGCGACAGGGTCATCGATAAGGTACATTCTATACTTAAATCTCTTAATATTCCTGAGACTCATCATGATTCAGAATTAGACGATTTAAAATATACTATTTCTAATTTTAGTTATAGTCTAAAAAGAACACGTCTAAGAAATGCTAATCTAAATGATCAACTCAGCAGGGCAACATTTAAATGTGAAGATAGGAGGTTAAGGATAGAGAAGTTGGAGGTTGAGCTCAATAGATCGAGAGATGACATCGTTTATTTAAACAGAGATAGTTGTGCTTTTTTGAAACAAAAAAAACATTTTCTGTTTGATTGCAAAATGTTTATATTTCAACATTACTCAGTTACATCTTGATTGTGAAATAGGTAAGGGATTGTACAAAATGATTTTGCCCTTTCTTGAATTGAAAGAGGATGAAAGTGATGCAGAGTGTTATAAGTGTGAATACATCGTCTCTTCTGATGAGGTTTATACAAACAATCCTAAGTGTGCATTCAACCCTAGATTGGATCTATGTTTTCTCTATTAGACATACAAGCATTGAGCATAAACTAAAAACCCTAATATACATCTAATATTTCGAAATATACATAAGAAAGATTAGAACACATACCTTTGTTGCTATATAGTAATAACAATCAATTCTTGAAGATCCTTGCTTTTGAAAAGAGTACCACAAGCGTAGTACCTCTAATGGCTTACAAACACACTTGGGAAGAGGATGAATATGAGAGACAGGAGAGAGGAGTCACTTGCTTAGAAATTCATCTCTTCTAGGGTTTCAATGAGGTGCACAAATTCAAGAGGCAAAGGGCTCTATTTATAGTTGAGGCTAGCTAGGGTTTTAAGGTGGAAACCCTAATTCCTTAGCTTAGGGCCTAAGCAAGTCCATGGACCCTTCCTTAGGGCTTGGGAGAAAATCTCTAGAACCTTCTAGGGATTTTCGGCCCTCCCTATTAAGGGTGATCCAATAGCCCAAAACCGCGACTATCAAATAATTACAAACACCCCATGCACTTTTAATCAGTTCCTTTAATCCCAAAATTAATTCCAAATTAATTTCTGATTAAATACAAATTAATAATATGATTTCTAAGTAATATATTACTCTTATGATGTATTAATAAAACATTTATCCACTAATTTATTATTCTAAATAATAAACTCAACCTCTCTCTCCAATAATCATCATGTTTAGTTTCCAGTGTGAAGGCAACCCAAAAGGACCATGCTACTATCAAATCAAGTACATACCAGTTATAGTTGTGGGCTTAGACACTGAATCCAACAGTCTCCCAATTGGATTAGTCTAATAACTATAATTGCAAGTATGAATTCAAATTTTGACTAGTAATCATAGCTCTCAAAAGCCGTTATCGAAATCTGACCTAGTCAGTCGCGTGTTCTTAGATAAGGGATCATATAATCATCCGTTATGCAAGATATAATGTGGACAAATACATGGAATATAATCATTCTCATTGTCCAACAGTTTGTTTCTCGATTTCTGATTTGAATGACAGGGAAATTAATTGAACACATCAACTCAGTCCTGACCTGGCCCGACACATAAGTCAACATTAAATCATCTAGGGTCCCAAGATATCACTTTTATCCCCTTGGGGTAAAAGGAACAGATAAACCTTGACTTATATGCTTGTACTATTTACTCATTAAATCGTACACAACAATACATTTTATAACATCAAGTTACTGATGTGTTCACGCATTATCAATGCACAACCAACTCGTAAACAACAACATATATATCTCGGTTTAAAGACTATACAATATTATCATCTCATAATCACTCGTGATAAATTTCATGAAGTAATTCAAATGAGTGTGGGTTTAATCCAATACGTAAATCCCCATTTCAAGAGTACTCATGAATGTTGCAACAAATCATTGCTATGTCTAACCACTTAGACAATCTACAAGCCAATTCATGACAATCTTAATTCACTACTTACTTCCAAAGTATGATCGACTGTGGATAATTTGAAAAATCCAATTATTCGGGAAGTAAAACATGCAAAGTGAAACACAAGATAAACAACTGACCAAAAATAGTAAACAATTACTTATAAATGAATCTCCATTGATTAATCATCAAAAGTCAATTACATTTATATTGTTACAAGTTTCTAAAATATCTATATAATCATTAAAACTAATATCATCCTGCAGACCAATGCTCCTCGCATGTTGAATGTGCTTAATCCTACTCAGATCCTTTGTGATGGGATCAATAGGATTCTCTTCTAATGATACCCTCTTAACCATGAGGATTCCTTCTTCTATACAATGTTTGATGAAGTGATATTTTATGTCAATATGTCTAGATCTTCCATGATCCCTTAGTTCCTTGGTTAATGTAACCGCTCCTTCATTATCACAGAAAATCTCCATACGCTCCTTTATGGCTAGCACTACTCCAAGGTCTCCAATGAAATTCTATAACCATATAACCTCCTTTGATGCTTCGCTCGCAACTATATACTCTGACTCACAAGTTGAATCAATCATGGTCTCCTGCTTGGAACTTTTCTAAGTCACTGCTCCTCCATTGAGTGTAAACACCCAAACTAACTCAGAACGGAATTTGTCTCGGTTTGTCTGAAACTGACGTCACTATAACCAGTAACTCTGAGGTCATCACTACCATTGAGAACAAGGACCCGATCCTCTGTTTGTCGCATATACCTGAGAATGTTCTTAACTGCTATCCAATGAGCCTTACCCGGGTTCCCTTGATATCGACTGAACATGCTCAAAGCAAAAGCCACATTAGGACGAGTACTTTTCATAGCATACATGATTGAGCCAGTGGCGGAAGCATATGGAATTCGACTCATTTATGCTTTCTCAACATCGGTACTTGGACTCTGAGTCTTACTCAGCTTGGTGTTGCTCTGGAAAGGAAATTCTCCCTTCTTGGAGTTCTCCATGATAAAATGCTTTAGCACTTTATCCAAGCAAGTACTTTGACTAAGTCGAATTATCCTTATATTCCTATTTCTCAAGATCCTTATTCCCAGAATACAGACAGCCTCTCCTAGATCCTTCATAGCGAAACACTTTCCAAGCCAGGATTTAACTTCCTCCAAGGTTGAAATGTCGCTTCCTATGAGTAGTATGTCATCAACATACAATACTAGAAAGCTAACTATACTCCCACTAGCTTTGACATGTACACATGACTCATCTTCACTCTTAGAGAAACCAAACTCTTTGACTTTCTCATCAAAACAAAGATTCCATCTGCGAGATGCTTGCTTCAATCCATAAATGGATTTATCAAGCTTTCACACTCTATTGGGGTATTTAGCATCCACAAAACCTTTGGCTGACACATGTAAACATCTTCAGCTGGCTTCCCATTAAGAAAAGTGGTTTTGAAACCCATCTGCTAGATTTCATAATCATGAAACGCAGCTATGGCTAACATAACCCTAATAGACTTGATCTTGGCTACTGGTGAGAAGTTCTCATCAAAGTCAAACCCTAGGGTTTGAGTAAACCCCTTCGCAACCAGTCGTGCCTTGAATGTATGCACCTTACCATCCATGTCGGTCTTCTTATTGAAGATCAACTTGCACCCGCTGTCTTACGAACTAGTACATTGTCAAGCAAGTTTCAAACTTGATTGTCATACATGGATTGGATCTTGTTGTACATTGCCTCTTTCGATTTAGCAGACTCAGGGCTTGTTATGGCATCATTGTAGTTATCAGTTCATCCAAATTTACCAGTGTATTATCACTGATAAACATATCACCTTCTGTACTTATATGAAAACCATACAACACATGTGGAATGCTAACTCGAGTGGAACGCCTAAAAGGTAACGACTCATCAATTGGTTCAACATGAATTTCTTCCTCGGGTTGAGCGCTAGTGTTAGAGGTTCCTTCATCGGTTGACTCTTGAATTTCTTCAAGATCAATTACACTACCACTTTCCTCTTTGCATATGAGTTCCCTCTCGTGGAAAACTCCCCTTCGTGCTATGAAGACCAAATTCTCACTAGGTCTATAGAACAAGTATCCAAAGGACTTATGTGGGTAGCCAATGAAAATACACCGCTCACTTCGAGGTTCAAGCTTGTCGTGAGTCTCTTTTCTAACGAAAGCTTCACAACCCCAAACCTTTAGATGTGCCAACGAGTGAACCTTCCGTGTCCACATGTCATGAGGTGTTTTGGCAACCTTCTTTGTCGGGACTAGCTTAAGGATATGGGCGTCCGTCTCTAAGGCATACCCCCATAACGATATTGGAAGTGAAGCTTGACTCATCATGGAGCGAACCATGTCTAACAAGGTTCGATTATGCCTCTCAGCCACACCATTAAGCTTTGGTGTCCTAGGAGGTGTCAATTGTAAAACAATTCCACGTTCCTTAAGATAGTCGTGGAACTCGATACTAAGATACTCACCACCCCTATCAGATATGAGAATCTTAATCTTCCTCCCCAATTGATTTTCGACTTCATGTTTAAACTCTATGAACTTTTCAAAGGTTTCTAACTTATCCTTTATTAAGTAGATATATCCATATCTGCAATAATCATCGGTAAAAGTCACATATAAGCGATTTACATCCCTCATGGCGGATCTGAAGGGCCCAAACACATCGATGCCTATGAGATCCAACAATCCCTCGCCTCTTTCACAAGTACCAGTGAAAGGTGTTGGGTAAAAAATATGGTTTATACTTTGCTTTTCTAAGCATTTATTATTTTTAGTCTTGGGCCGAAAATAATATTTAGTTTATTTGTAGCTTGGACCGAAAACTCATGTGTTTTCGGTCTAGCATTGGGTTTGGGCCTTGAGTTTGCATTCCATATATATATATATATATATATATATATATATATATATATATATATATATATATATATATATATATATATATAAGAGAGAGAGAGAGATGTTAGGGTGAGGAGTCAACGGAGCATTCATTTATAATCATATTGTAGAGAGAGACAGAGAGAGAGTTAGAGAGAATAAGAGTGTGTGTGTGTGTGTGTGTGTGAATCTTGTGTTGGAGCATCAATCTTATCATCAATACATCATAGATTCATCTTCTTCTTCTTCTCCATTTGATCATGCATCATCCACTTGATTGGGATTCCGCACCATCAAGTGGATCTGATTGATACATCAAGCAAAATTTCGGACTTACAGTTTGTATTAGAGCTTAGTTTGTATCAATCTTTTTGGCAAGATCTGGAGCGTTTTTGAACTTTTAAAAAAAATATTGGGGGTTGGTTATTCGAGTTTTTCATAAAACTGAGTGTTTAATCGAGTTTTAGAGCTAAAAATGTTGAAAATCGTGTTTTTTTGACGTAATTTACGAACGTCTGGCGGCGGTTTTCGGCCGGTGGCACGTTTGCGGCTAGAGTTTGCAGCCGGAAACTCGTTTACGGCTAGGGTTTCATGCTCGTTTACGTCTAGGGTTTCACGTTTTTGGTCAGACCTCGATCCTCACGGCAGCAGCCGAAATCTTGGATTAGGGTCCCTCAATGTTTTCGGCTTCCGAAGAGTTCTTGGCCCAACTCGTTTGCGGTCCACGGATTATCGGTCCAGCACTTCTGATCCAGCCTTCGCATTTGCGGCCAGCATCGAATAAATCAAAAATCCGGTTTATAGTAATATTTGAACCCGGGTCACACACATACACAACCCACGCCTATCCAATCCATCTAGCAAGCCTCATGTTATATCTCTTCCCAATTTAATTCAAATATCGTATTTTCGGTCCAGTATCACAATTTTGACAATTTTATCCCAAAAACCAGTTTTTCAAATTTTAAAGTTTCATTTTCAACCCAAAGCTTTGACTTTTAATTTTTGACTTCCTAAAATTGACTTTTGACCCTAAAAATTGACTTTAACTTTCAAGTTTGACATTTGACTTTAAACTTTGACTTTCTAGTTTAACCTTAAAATTTTCACATTTGGCTTTTCGATTTGACTTTTAAGTTTGACTTTTTAATTTTGACTTTTACGGTTGACTTTTAAGGTTTTCAAGTCAAAGGAATTTTTGGTAAATAATGAGTTCTGCAAACATCCCGGTCAATGAAGTTTCATGCTCTCAATCTTGTGAAGTTACGATTTAATTTCTTCACGAACAAATTGATTTGCTAAAAGGGGAAAAATGGGGACCTTAAATATGAAGGATATACACTTAGGAAAGGTCAAAAACCATTAAAAGCACAACTAGAGGCAAAACCAAGGACTTTAGAAAACTTAAAGAAGAAAACAGTAATAAATGTGTGAATTATGATTATGTTAAGGGACAGCTTTCCAGTCTAACTGCCAAGCTTGACACATTGAAAAACAAATTTGAAAATTCAGATTTTAACTACAAAAAGTTTGATGTGTCAAGTGAGAAAGTTGAGACTATGATTGAAAAACAACTAAAATTTAAAGATAATCAAAACAAAGGTCTAGGGTATCACAATGTTCCACCTCGTTTTAATGATAACTACACTTCTACTCCACTAATCGAGGAGGAAATTGCAAATGAAGCACATCTTCAATATGTCTAACCCCCTACACCAGCTTCAGTTAAGACTGAACAATCAGGGCCAACTGAGGGTGTTAAGGTGAATGATACTAATGATTCTACTTCTTGTGTAGGTAAAGTAATGGAAGATGGGGACAAGGAGAACATAACTACTTCTAGTTATGTTGATTCTGTTGACTGTCAAACCAATGTCTCCTTGAACTCTGAATCTATTGCTTCTAACTTAGTTACTTCTAATCAACTTGTTGTTGGTAAATACAGGCCACCAATTCAAGCTAAACAGAGTGTCTGTTGCAAGTGTGCTTGTGGGAACAATCAGAGACAAGGAATGAGCATGCTACCAGGGGCAAGTAGAAACATTCCTACGTGAAGAAAAAGACATGTTTTCACTGTGGAACACCTGGACACATTGCCAGAAATTTTCCTAATCATGCATATGTTCCCTATTATGCACAAGGATGGCGGAACGCACAAAGAGAGAGAGAGAGAGAGAGAGAGAGAGAGAGAGAGATCTTCCAAAAGAAACCCTTCAAGGACACGTTCAAACAATGGTGGCTGGAACGCGCAGAAGACCAAGAATCAAAATCCCAAAGTCAATAAGGGAATGCCGGCCAAGAAGTCCAATCCAAGAGATGCTCCAGTGAAACCAAGATCAGTTAGATCAAAGTTATCTCGATGATCGGCTTCAAGTTCAAAATCAAGTGCCAAGGCACCCATCCTCTCGAACAAGAAATGGGTTAAACCCAACTATAGATGGCTACCAAAGGTTCAATCTCCCAAATCGTCTAATGATTCTAACATTTCTTTATCTTCTGTGTGTGATAAGCAGGATATGTCATGGGAGAAAGTACCTTTCAAAAATGACAAAGGTCGACCGAGATTCAAAATGGACCGGGTTCCAAAGACCAATCGATACCGCTCTGTGCTGGAGCAGCTATGGAGGCATATCATCATACTTTAGTTTGTTGATAGTGGTTGTTCTAGGCGCATGATATGGGACATCTCTCAACTGTACAACATTCAGAACTTTGTTTGAGAGTATGTGTCCTCTACGGGAAGGGAACAAAGGAAAGGATCACACATGGGGTTTTGTGCTTAACGATGTGAAGAATTTTCGGATCTGTTCTGAGATTATGCGTACTGTTCTCAGACCTTCTGGATGCAAATTCAATCGGTGACTTACGGTTTGAGTTTTCTTCTCGATACTCCTGAGTTTATCTTAAACTGATTCGTTTTGAAGACAATCTTTTATTTTCTTATAGTTTTTCATTTGAAAGTTTTGTTAATTGGCAAGTGATATGAAGTATAGTGCTAAAGGGAAATTTACGATGCCTGTAATGCACTAAAGCTGAATTGTCTAGACTATGTGTTCAATATGCTGGTAGGCACAAAGGATTCAAAAGGACTAGACTTAGATTGACAATGAATGGACTATACAATATGAACTTCGATAGTTTCATTTGGACTGACTATACGACGCTCGGGTAGATTGAACAGTGAGATAAACATGGGAACCAGCGAGATACACTAAAAGTTAATTATCTAGAACTGTGGACCAACATTTCTTTGATGTATGGACTCATATCCTTAATTATGATACTGATAGGGCGATTGAGGGGTTCTGATAAAGTAGGTTTGTAAGAAATTATTTTCTTGCTTTCTATCTATTAGTCATATGTTGCCTCCTCTGCGTGATTGGAACATATCTGACCTGGAATGGAACATATGCAACTCTATCTCTATGCATCTTCTTATTTATGCAATTCTTTCTTCCTATTAGTCATATGATGCCCCCTCTACGTGATCGGAAATCTGACCTGGGACACAACATATGCACTCTACTATCTCTCAAATCCTCTATCTATGTTAGTCATATGTTGTTCCCTCTGCGTGATTGGAAGACATTCGACCTAGGATACAACATATGTGTTTCTGTATCTGACTTCTCTCTAAATGATTGAATACTCACCTAAAGTAAGGAGTTATTTGGAAGTTCTTGATTACCGGGGTATATCGGGAAGTGAGAACACGTTCTCGTGCATCTAAAATAGAACAATTTAAAAGGTTGTATGTAGATCTCGTTGTTGAATTTAAGTGGACAAGAATATCCTTGATTGTCGTCAGCTAAATGTATATTTAAGTATATAGGTACAACTGTCTTGTCACTTATAACCTGTCTAATTTGTCAACATGCTTTGTGTTTAAGTGGACCACAATACCAGTGATTGACCAGATCCAAACATGCAGGGGTGTGCTGATAATCGAGATTGAATTGCTTGACAACTTTGATCCCAAATATTTTTGTTTTTATAAAAAAATTTCATAGTTTTCCTCCATGCACAAATTTAGGGGGAGAATTACAAATTTTAAAAAACCAAAAAAAATAGTGTTATTTCTATTTTTTATTTCTTTTTCAGAAAATATAAAAATCCAACTATTTTTTCTGTTTTACTTTTTTAAGAAAATATGAAAATTCCAAAAATATTGTGTGCTAAGTTTTCTTTTTATCTCAAATTTTCTTTGTCATCAAAAAGTGAATTCAAATGTAGATGAGACTTATGGAGACTATATCGAATATTTTCTGAGCAAAAGCTTCATCTATGATTGTCGAAGAATTCTCATTCGAAGGAACAAGAAATGAAGATTATTCTTTTAACATTCAATCATTTAACCCCAGAAGCAAGGTGAAGCTGACTTGAAGATTATGTGACAAGTTGCATTGAAGCCTCCTCAATCAATTTGCTACTATCTATGTACCTGCTGAAGTAATCCAGAAGATTCATTCTCTGTAATTTTCTCTGAAGATTCTCAAGTTGAAAATGTTGATTTTCAAAGAATCCTTTCAAGAAGCCTCCTCACCCAACGTTCGTTCAAAGCCAAATTCTGAATAAATGTCCATCCGTTCAAGATGAAGTCATTCAGCTAGAAGATTTAGTTGTTCATCTTGAAGTTATGAAGAAATAGAAGACAAAAAGCTGAAGCCAAGCTCCAAATGAAGATTGACAAGAAAAGCCAACTACATTCTTTGGGGGGTATTTTTTTGTCAAAGAAAAGAAAGCTATAAACCAAGGCGGAGATTGTTGGGTCAAAAATATGGTTTTTACTTTGCTTTTCTAAGCATTTATTATTTTTAGTCTTGGGCCAAAAATAATATTTAGTTTATTTGTAGCTTGGAACAAAAACCCATGTGTTTTTGGCCTAGCATTGGGTTTGGGCCTTGAGTTTGCGGTCCATATATATATATATATATATATATATATATATATATATATATATATATATATATATAGATGTAAGGGTGAGGAGTCAAGGGAGCATTTATTCATAATCATATTGTAAAGAGAGAATGTTAGAGAGAAGAAGAGTGTGTGTGTGTGTGAATCTTGTGTTGGAGAATCAATCTTATCATCAATACATCATAGATTCATCTTCTCCTTCTTCTCCATTTGATCTTGCATAATCCACTTAATTGGGATTCCACACCATCAAGTGGATTTGATTGATACATCAAGCAAAATTTAGGACTTATACCAACTGTAAGTCCCTAAAATCACATGACGAATCAATCAAATCCACTGGATGGTGCGGAATCCCAATATTTATTCAAAAACTTATCAAAAATGTCAAATCCTTCAAGAAAAAATCCAAAAACCTCAAGATCTTGCCAATATGATTGATACAATCCAAGCTCTAATACCAACTGTAAGTCCCACATTTTGCTTGATGTATCAGTCAGATCCACTTGATGGTGCGGAATCCCAATCAAGTGGATGATGCAAGATAGAATGGAGAAGAAGAAGAAGAAGAATCTAATGAATATATGGTGTATTCAATAATATGAATGATGTTCCATACATATAAGATACACACACACATTTTTTTCTCTCTAGATTCTCTCTCTAGAACACCTTGATTTACACACACTTAGTACCTACACTTGTGTTCTCCTCCTTTGTCAACTCTAGTCCCCCATATATATATATATATATATATATATATATATATATATATATATTTATGTACGAAAACCCAAACCCCAATACACAAAGGCTGGACCGAAAACACATGAGTTTTCGGTCCAAGCTACAAATAAATACAAGGGTTTTCGGTTTTAGACCAAAAACTACAACTAATAAAAGCAAATTATAAACCATATCTTTGACCCAACAAAAGGTGACTTAGTCATCTTTTGAGAGGATCTTAGATCAAACAATTTATCAAACAATGACTATTAACAAAAACAACAAAGTTTCACAAAGAACTTTCACTAAGAAAAATAATCTCACAAAGAGATTATCGAATGCACAAAGCGGCTATTAGGGTTTGTAAAAGATGTGTCTCACAAATGTGTACAAAAGACTATATAGAATTAATCTAGGCAATCCCTACAAATCAGGGATATACCAGCTAACTAATAGACGATAACTATGGAAACAAGATAAGTACTAAATATGTTACAAAATGTTGAATATAAAACTATACACTGAACAATTGGTATGTTGACGCTGATGCTGACGCTGGGTTATGTGATGATGATGAGTGACCAATTTCAAACATCATCATATTATAAGGTTCGACCTTACAATCTCCCCCAATATGATGATGTTCAAAACCAACTAGACTAGAACACCTCTGGACAAAAATTCTTCATACTCAGCTTCAGCTTCTACTTTCACTGGCCAGTAAGGACTATCCAGCAGCTCCTGTCTTCTATTCAGTAACTCTATAGCAATCAGTATGTGAAACTCTCCAGAGAGATCTTGATGACTCATGCACATTTGTCTTAAACCAACAAGATGATTTCTTGGAGCCCTTGGAATTTCTGTAGTACGTTGAAAACATATTTTCCTGTTCTTATCAAGATAAAACATTCCATGTTCAGGAACATAGATGAACTTATGTTGAACCGGCTCAACACCGATAGGAAGAGAGTTGTTTATTCCTTCAGCACCAAAATTTAGAACCAATACATCTTCACTATCAACTTGAAATCTAGTTCTTCTGATTCTTGGAACTGAGGAACTTGGGCCTTGCTGCTGAGGACGCTGTGTAGGAACAAAATCAAGAAGCTGAACTTTCTTGATCAGTAAGTGAAGAGCACAAGTCAGTTCTGTAGAAAGAGCTGAAGTTTGCTTGGATGCTAATTCAAGAAATTCCATCCATTCAGAGTATCCGTATCTGATCAGCTCGTCTCTCTTGACAACTTCAGTTTACGGATGTTGAGGACCTTGACGAGTGATCAACAAAGTAAGAATTTTCTTGTTACGAGCTTTTGAGGCTTTAACTTTGATGAGCTTATCATTGCTCACTCTTCGTTTAAGAACATCTTGAAACCTCTTGCGATCAATCCTGTCGAGAACACTATCAGTCCTTGACTTACTGCTACTGGGAGGAGGCTGTGAAGATTTAGATTTGGATTGATATTCTAAAAACCTTTGCATCTGAGCTTCAAAGGATCCTTTGGCCTGAAGTTTGTGCTGAATGAGGGATTCATCAGCTTGAGCAATATTCTTTAGAATCTGAGCTTTATTGGCTTCATCAAGGATTTTCTTAACTTGATTAGGAGACATGTTCCATTCAGCGGCCAAATTGGATATGCTGACAATGGACTTAGATTTCTTGCTGGGAAGAGAAGTGTCAGTATGTGAATCAGATAATTCAGTATCTGCTGCTTTGTGCTTGCGAGATAAAGGTTGAAGATCCTCGCTAACTACATCTGAGTCTTCTCCTTGAACTGGCACAATGGGATCAATAAAGTTCATGTCTAGCATCTGACACTCATCATCATGCTCATCTTCATCATCATCCGAGTCTTCTCCTTGAACTGGTACAGTGGGATCCATGAAGTTCATGTCTAGCATCTGACACTCATCATCATGTTCATCTTCATCATCATGCTCACTATCTTCAGTAGGATTTTCAGTCTCTGCTGGTCTATCAGACTCGTCAATAGGCTTTTCAGTTTCTGCTAGTTTATCAGACTCGTGCACAAGTTGTGGTGGCTCGGTCTGGTTTAAAATTTTCTCTTCAAATCCAAGCTCAACAGAATCAGTTTCTCCCCCTTTTTGACCATCATCATCATTTGGGCCAAGGGAAGGAGTTGACAGAAGAACTCCCTTCAGTTGGTTGACATCAGCCTCAATACGTAGAAGATGCTGACTCATGTCTCGAGTCAGTGTAAGAAGCTCATTAAACGCTGAGGCCAGGATTTGAATGAGCTGAGTACCTGGAATTTCTTGTGATCGATGGTGTTCCCCCGGAGAGGGTTGATCCCCCTGAGATTATTGCTCCCCCTGAGTTGAGTGAGCCTTTTCAGTGACATAAATAGTATGATGAGAAAGTTGAGGGGAGATATGACCACCGTCTTGCATTTCAGCGTATAGATCAGCATGAATTTCGTTGTTATCATCAGCTCCTTCCTCTGAAGCTTGGATTCTTCATAGTATCGAAGGTTTCTATAGAGACTTTGTAAATCCATTGTGCTGATCTTCTCACTATTTTTCAGCATATCAACTTGATTCTCCCAACGTGCACCCAGAGAATCCACAAACTTCTGCGCTAGAACAGTTCGATGCTTCAACTGATCTAGTCTCCGCAGATCATTAACAAGAGTATTAAACCTGTTAAAGGTTTGAGTCAGGGTTTCACCTTTCTTTGCAAAGAAATGTTCATACCTTCTGTCTAGATCATTTATTTGAGTAGCCTTGACTTCCTTAGTGCCTTCAAAAGATACAGTCAGCGTGACCATCATTTCTTTTGCTGAGATGCAGTTCTGAACCAGCCCAAAGATATTGTATGGCAAAGCATAGCTGATTGTAGCCCGAGCACGAACATCGAGACCATTCTTTCTTTTGTCATCTGTTGTCCAGTTTTCTCTAGGTGTTTTCTTCATGACACCATCAGGAACATTATTTTTCAAGGGCTGATACATCAGAACATATGGACCTTTGTCGATGATGTCCAACATGTCTTCATCTACAGATTCTAATGCATAGAGAGCTTTTCTTTTCCACATAGCAAAATTGGTTTCATCAAATGGAGGAATTTTAGCATAAGGATGATTTGATGAGTTTAAAGGGGAAGATGATGAAGCCATTTGTTTGATAAGAGAACACTGCTCTGATACCAATTGAGAGGACCTTAGATCAAACAATTTATCAAACAATGACTATTAACAAAAACAACAAAGTTTCACAAAGAACTTTCACTAAGAAAAATAATCTCACAAAGAGATTATCGAATGCACAAAGCGGCTATTAGGGTTTGTGAAAGATGTGTCTCACAAACGTGTACAAAAGACTATATAGAATTAATCTAGGCAATCCCTACAAATCAGGGATATACCGAATAACTAATAGACGATAACTATGGAAACAAGATAAGTACTAAATCTGTTACAAAATGTTGAATACAAAACTATACACTGAACAACTGGTATGCTGACGCTGATGTTGACGCTGGGTTATGTGCTGATGCTGAGTGACCAGTTTCAAACATCATCATATTATAAGGTTCGACCTTACATCTTTCCAAGCAAACAAGATTCACATGTATCATCTGAACTTATGTAAAATGATTCCAACACTCCATCATTTTGGAATTAGGCAATGCGCTTCTTGTTGACATGTCCAAGACATCAATGTCGCAAGCACGCTTTGTCTAAACCATTAGATGAATCAATGTGCAACACACTATTTCCTAAATTGTCTACAACCATCACAATTTCATATACATCATCATAAGACAATGCTTCAAAATAAAATAAACCATTATAATACACATTAATAGAACCAATTTCATTATTAAATGAAAATCTAAAGCCTTGTCTATACAAACCATGAAAAGAAATAATATTCCTCATCATTTCTGACAAGTGGCAACAATTAATCAAGTCTAAACATAATCCACTACTAAGCTTTAAAAAATAAACTCCACTCTTGGTAACAAGTGGTGATCTCATATTGCCCATTATAAGGTTCATCTTCCCAAGCTCCATATTCCTGGTTCCTCTTAGTCCCTGCAATTCAGAGCAAATGTGAAAACCACATCCTGTATCAAGGACCCAAGAATTAGAATGTGATGGATTTTTAAACAAAATAGTGTAAATGCCTATCAAGGTAGTATTGATCTTGCCATCCTTGATGTCTTGCATGTTCTTAGGGTAGCTTCTGTTCCAATACCCCTTGTCTTGGCAATAAAAACACGTTGCATCTTTTGGATCGATGGCAAGGGGAGCAGAACTGGACTTTGCTTTGGGTCCACTAGAAGAAAACCTATCATGAGACTTTCCCTTCCAGCTTTGCTTAGAGTGAGGTTTCCTCGTTTTCCCCTTTCCTTGTCCAATCACCATGACTGGAGCAACAGCAGTAGGAAGAGTGGATTCCATAGACTTTTCTTTTAATCCACTTTCATCAATTCTCAACTAGCATTGAAGCTTGCTCAATGTGACTTCCTCTTTGCTCAAATGATAAGTCATTTTGATCTGATGATACTAAGGGGGTAAAGAGTGTAGGATAATGTCAATGGCTAACACTTCATCAAAGTTCACATTTAGCTTGAGCAAGCAATCCACGTATCTCTGCATTAGTTGCAGGTGGCTCGTGATGGACTCTCCATCCTTCATCTTGGTTGTGATGAGTGATCAGACTATCTTGTACCTCTCTTGACGCGCTCTTTGATGGTACTTCTCCGTTAAGTACTAGAACATCTCGTAAGGCCAATAGTCCTTATAGAACCACTATAGATCAGGAGTCATAGTTGCCACCATGACACACGCCACTTTGGCTGCGTCCTTGCAATGGGCCTTATACTCAGCTATCTCTTCAGTAGTAGATTTGGATCCATCGATCTCGTTTAGCTCTTTGTTGAGGACGTATTCCTTTTCCTCGAAATGCAAGGCCATTCGGATGTTTCGGATCCAATCATTGAAATTGGATCCATCGAATGTCACCTTTGCACTTATGCTCAAGAGCGAGAAAGTGTTGTTGGAAGCATTGTTTGAGGTAGACATCTGCAAAAGAAAAAGAATAAGTTTTAATTAAATAATGAATCCTCAATATAACACCCAAAATGAAATATTAAGTCTAGGACCCAACACAATAATTCACAATTCGGAAGAGGGTTGCCGTAATCCAATTATAAATAATTTAAAGGTAGGTAAATGACGATTTACCAATTCCACCATGAAAACAAAATTTTAGAAATGAATTAGGTTTTTAAAACAAATGAAATTCCTAGATCTTTGAGATCCATTGAACTTTTTAATGGCATTTTAATATCGATTATGCCCTTCAAAATTTTGACTAGGATACCGAGGATCACAAATATGGTATGAATAACCATGCAAATTAGCTTGTTACTCTCGTTGTCGTTTACCACCTAATCAGTGTGTCGGTTAACCACACACACTCCATTGATTAATGATAATTTACAAGCTACCCATTGCCACTCTTTTCTATTCCAAGTTAGTGTCGGTTAACCACACACGCTCCACTAACAACTTGACAAAGTGCAATTTGCAATTTCATGGATTAACATTAAATTCACATTTTCCTAAAGTAACTAAGATTGAGAACTTAAAAAAAAAAAAAAAAAAAAAAAAAAAAAAAAAAAAAAAAGAAAAAACATTTAGTTACGTTCTATTTTTCATTAT
Organism: Lactuca saligna; assembly: GCF_052625555.1. Lineage (NCBI taxonomy): Eukaryota > Viridiplantae > Streptophyta > Magnoliopsida > Asterales > Asteraceae > Lactuca > Lactuca saligna. The sequence goes on from NC_136425.1 coordinate 142,412,787, forward strand.
ACTTATTAATGAGAATTTAATGTCACATCCTACCCATTCGGCTAACGACCCTCAACTAATCAAGAGTGTGATGGGTAAAAATGGATACCTAACGGCGGTCATTTTATAGGCAGCTTCATTAAACACCCCTTATAGACCAGCTTCATGAACAAGGCCTACTAACGATAATAATGACTTTTCTTATACATATCTAATATTAAACATTTAGCGGCATATATATATATATATATATATATATATATATATATATATATATATATATATATATATATATATATAAGGGTGTATTTTAAATATTTCAAAATACTAGGGTTTTTTAATCTAATTTAAATTGTTTGAAATTGATACCTTTTAATTTAAAATCTTAAATACTAAAAACCTTGATTTAATAATTATCCCAAATTAAAAAATTAATTTAAATTATTAAATCTCATAAGGATTATCCATTAAATTAAATAAATAATTTAACTTAATCCTTTTATCCCCTAGATTTTGAAAATTTGGGAAGGAATATTTCAAAAAACTTTAATTATTCTTTTAAACAGTTAAAAGATAATATCTACCCAAAACCCTAGATTTTCAAAATCTAATCATGGGGATGCATTTTTCGAAAATTATAGGATTAGCAAACCCTAAAAATCGAAATCATGAGGGTCAACGGAAAGGGTTCAAAAAACCCTAATCAAGTTTCAAAAACAGGGTTTTGAAACCCTAATTTCGAAAAATCCAAGCCCTAGGGTATAAATGTTATAAACCCTAATTTTTTCAAGTTCAATCTATTGTATAAAATCTAATTGAAAACAAAAACCAAAATCTCTAATACCATTGATGGGTTTTATACAAACAATTCTATGTGTAGATGCAACCCTAGATTGGATCTATGTTTTCTCTATTAGACATACAAGCATTGAACACAAAATAGAAAAACCTAATATGCATCTAATATTTCGAAATCTACATATGAAAGATTAGAACCCATACATTTGTTGCTATATAGTAATAACAACCAATTCTTGAAGATCCTTTCTTTTGAGAACAAGTACCGTAAGAGTAGTACCTCTAATGGCTCACAAACACACTAAGGAAAGAGGATGAATATGAGAGAGAGGAGAGAGGATTCACTTGCTCAGAAATTCGGCTCTTTTAGGGTTTCAGTGAGATGCACAAATTCAAGAGGAAAAGGGCTCTATTTATAGTTGAGGCTAGCTAGGGTTTTAAGGTGGAAACCCTAATTCCTTAGCTTAGGGCCTAAGCAAGTCCATGGACCCCTTCCTTAGGGCTTAGAAGAAAATCTCTAGAACCTTCTATGGATTTTCGTCCCTCCCTAATAAGGGTGATCCAATGGCCCAAAACCACGACTATCATATGCACCAATTTATTATTCTAAATAATACACTCAGCCTCTCTTTCCAATAGTCATCATGTCTAGTTGCCAGTGTGAACGCAACCCAAAAGAACCATGCTACTATCAAATAAAGTATATTTCAATTATAGTTGTGGGCTTAGACACCTAATCCAACAATTTCGGACTCATATAAAATTGTACTTGAGAAAATTGAAGAATACCTTAAGTCCACAGAACACAAGAACATGGTGAAATAAATGTTGAATTATAAGGATAAAGAGCAAATTAAATATGATACTTTGTAGAAATTTGACTCATTATGCAATAAAATTGAATTTAGAAAACACATTTAATACCGAAAACATTTCTGAATTTGACGAAAACGACATGAATGAAATTTTTGTGGAGGATGAAATACATTGTTTTGCTTTTGTTCAACATACTAAAGAGCCTAAGAAAAATCTGATTTCTGAAAATTCAATCAAATTTATTCGTATTTTTGAAAATAATGGTTCTAAATTTTTAAATGCAAAAGGCACAGTTTTTTCGAAAGTACAAATAGTTCCAGTTAAAGTTTTCGTGAAAACTGGACTGAACAAAAAGGGCACTGCAGAACTAACGTGCCTTGTTAATAATGATAATGTTGATGTTTGTGATGAATACTTCTGGTCTGGACCAATTAACAACGCATATGAGACAAGAGGTTTGTCCGAAAATACCTCATGGAAAATGAAAGGAAAATACATTCCGGAACCACTGAATCGTGTTAACCTTCGTTACAATCAGGCTGGTCCTACTGGTACTAAAGATGTCCCAAGTGAAACTTCCTCCAAATAAACCTATACACCAATCTGAAAAGAGAAACCTAGGTTTAACGTTCATTTGTCTGTTAAAGAAATCATTGGTAAGAAAAGGTAGATGAATGATAGATATAGGAAAAACTTACAAGAAAGAAAGCGTTTTTGGGAAAACAAGGATTCCAATCAAAATTCTGTTAATCAGAAAGATCTTCGATTCAAAATACGAATTCTTCTCCAATTAAGAAACCAATAATTTTTTTTTCAAAACCACAAGTTTCAAAACCTCAAGTTTCAAAACCTATTCAAAAGCCAAATCCATTTTTTCTCCAAAAACAATTTTTTCAAAAACTGTCAACACATCAAAAGATGTTAAGGGAAAAAGTGAAGTTGTTTCGGAACCAGAGATTTCTCTCGAGGAATATGAAGCTAACTATAAAAAGGAGGAAAAGGCATTTGCGAAAAAGATGGCTAAGAAACATGAGGAATTTATTCAACAAAAAGCAAATGCAATTGAAATTATTCTTGCTGGGAATAAAATGAAGGTTTTAAAACCTTTAAAGGGGAGAATCGTGTTTTGATAAAAATATCCTTTTGGGTTGATACCAATAAAAATTTTCCTGTTCTTAAAAAGGCCTTACAAGGACCCAAGATGGTTTGGGTTCCTAAATCTCTCTAATTGTAGGTAATGTGTGACAAACAGTACGACTCTGAATGGTACATCGACAATGGCTATTCACATCACATGACAGGAAGGAAAGAAGAACTGAGATAATTTCGAGCGGTAAAAGATGGTGGCAGAGTAAACTTTGGAAACAACGCCACAAGGGAAATAAAAGGCTACATGATGATTACAAATGGCAAATTCTCCATTCGGATGGTAGCATATGTAGAAGGCCTACAACATAACCTAATAATTGTTTCACAATTGGTTGTAGGTACTGGACTGAAAGTGTCATTTGTTGATGAGGGTTCGGAAATCATTGAGAAAAAAACAAAAGCAGTGCTTCTGAAATCCAAAAGAAATGGAGAAATGTATCCTTTGAACTTATAACCGATCACAGAGGAGCCTTCCGTTTGCCTTCTTACGAAAGCATCTTTGGATGACAACTGGTTATGTCCCCGAAGGATCTTCCATCTGAATTTCAAGGATATCAACAAACCTTGTACTTGGCGATCTCGTATAAGGATTACCTATTCTAAAGTTTGAGAAGGAGCATCTATGTGATGCTTGTGAGCTTGGAAAGCAAAGTAGGAAGAGTCACTCAACCATCATCAATACCAAAATTATCAAGCGACTTGAATTAATGCATATTGATTTGTGTGGTCCATCTTCCATCGAAAGTATTGGTGGTAATAAATATATTTTGGTTGTTGTTGATGATTTTTATAGATTTACCTGGGTGTTATTTCTTAGAAAGAAATCAGATGCTACTCCGAAGCTGAAAGATTTCATCAAGAAGATAGAGCTTCAACTACAAAAGCCCATTCGGAACATCTGCAGTGACAATGGTTCGGAAATTAAAAACCAAGTGTTTAGAGAATTCTTAACTGACAAAGGCATAGCTCACAATTTCTCTGCTACTTACACTCCATACTAGAATAGGGTCGTTGAAAGACAAAACTTCTCCCTATGCAGAGCTGCAAGGAGTATGTTACCTTTTGCGAATCTTCCTCTCTACTTCTGGGCTAATGCTATATCAACTACTTGTTTCACTCAGAATCGCTCTTTCATCAATAAAAGATTCTTAATTACTCCTTATGAGATTCTAAACAATAGAAAACCTAACGTCAAATTTTTCCATGTGTTTGGTTCCAGGTGCTTCATTTTCAATTCCAAAAAACAAAGGACAAAATTTGATGCAAAAGCTGATGAAGGCGTTTTTTTAGGTTACTCATTAACTTCGAAAGCATATAGGTTTTTGAACAATAAATCAAGGACAATTGAAGATATCTATTATGTAACCTTTGATGATAGTTATATTAAAAATTTTCAAAAAACAGATTATCAATCTGAGGAAATCTTTCCTTCAAAGAACCTTATGACAATTCCTCTTTGAAATATGTATGAGGAATTTATGAATCTGTTTAATGTGCTTGAAAAAGCCATCTTCTTTGAATCAAAGTTAACGAACAATAAAAAGGACGAGTTAAAGAAAATTATCGATGAAGCTGCCAAAAACACTGAAACCACTCAAGCGACACCAATTCCAAAAGTCTATGATCCACTATCTCAACCAGCACCTTCTGATACTCCATTCCAGGGGAGAGCTCCTCTTCAACCTCAAATCCGATGTCCCAATCCAGGGCGAGAATCCAATTCCGAATCTAGAGTCACATGCAAACTTCCAGGGGGAATGAAAATAATGAATGCGGCATACAATCGGAATTTGAAGACGTAAATGCAAAATTGGATCTAACCTATGATCTGAATTACCCTCCATCGGCCAAATGGAACAAAGATCCTCCAAAATCTAAGGTGATCAGAGCAGCATCTTCAGGATTTCTTATAAGGGTAAAACAAAAAGCGAATCAAAATGCATTATTTTCAAAAATGGATTTTTGCATGTTCAATTCCTTCATTTCAAAGATTGAGCCCAAAACTTTAAAGATTGCTCTTGATCATGTCGATTGGGTTCAAGCGATCCAGGAAGAACTCAATGAATTTGAGAGTAATAATGTCTGACGATTAATTCCAACTCTGAAGGATGCATCCGTGGTAGGATTAAAATGGGTATTTTATAATAAGCTTGACAAAGAAGGCAATGTGATTCAGAATCTGTTCGTATTTTCCTTGCTTATGCGGCTCATAAAATTTTTGAAGTCTATCAAATGGACGTGAACTGTGCATTTCTGAATGATGAACTAGAGGAAAAAGTCTATGTGGAATAGCCGCCAGGTTTCTTAAATGAAAAATATCCAACTCATTGCTATATTTTGGATAAGGTTGTGTATGGTCTAAAACAAGCACCTCATGCATGGTATGAAACCCTAACTCGTTTTCTAAAACAATCCAAATTTAAACAAGGTTCGGTCGACCCAACCTTCTTTCGCAGGAAAGATGGTGACCATATAATGATCGTCCAAAATTACTTTGATGATATCATTTTTGGATCCACTAATCCTAGATTAACAACATAATTCAAAAAACTGATGGAAACTAAATTTGAGATGGGCTCAATGGGTCCTATTGACTTTTCCTTGGTTTAAATATTAGATAGTGTTCAAAAGGAATTTTCATCAACCAAAAAGCCTACACTAAGGCTTTGCTTGCGAAATTTGGCATGGTAGGAGACTCAAAGGTCAAGGTTTCGATTTCTTTCAGAACAAAGCTCGCTCCATCCTTGAATAATCCAACATCAAATGTCACTTTATATCAAGAAATGATTGGTTCATTAATGTACCTAACATCTAATCATCCAGATATTATGTTTGTTGTTTGCTTTTATGCTAAGTTTCAGGCTAATCCTCGTGAACCACATATGACAGTTGTGAAGAATATTATCTGTTACCTCAAAAGAACCACCTCTCTTAGAATTTGGTATCCTTCTAACTCTGGATTTTTTGTGCAAGCATACTCCGATGCTGATTTTGGTGGATGCGGTCTTGATCGTAAAAGTACAACCCGAGTGTGTCAATTTCTGGATGACAAACTGGTCAGTTGGCAATCTAAGAAGCAAACATGTGTCTCTCTATTTACTGTTGAAGCTGATTATATAGCAGTTGCATCATGCACTTTGCAAGTCATATGGATTCAAAGTCATCTTAGAGATTACGAGATAAATATGAAGAGGATTCTTTTATATTGTGATTCAAAAAGCGTTATTCGAATATGTCATAATCCAGTGCAACACTCTAAGATGAAACATATTGCACTGAGATACCATTTTATAAAGGATCACGTTGAGGATGGGAACGTTGAAGTACACGTTGTTAGATCCTCTGATCAGTTTTTTGATATCTTCACAAAGGCCTTACCTGAAGCTAGATTCAATCATATCTTACAAGGTCTCGGAATGATAGAAGCTGACTTTGTTCCGAAATCCCTTTCGTAGTTGGAATTTACTGTTCACGTATCGATCTCCGGAATGGTTTGGATTCTACTGTTCATTAAGGTTTCGAAATGACTCTGTACGCTTTGTTAATTATGTGTCTTCCGATTGATTTCGAGCTTTGGAAAGCTTCGGAAGTCACAGTTCATTTATGCTTCTGAATTTATTTTCTTTAATAATGTTTCTTTAATTTTTCAGAAAATTAAAAAATCACAAAAATATTTTCTTTATTTCTCTTTTATATTTTTAAGAAAATTCAAAAATCATAAAAATATTTTCTTTATTTTTGTTTTATCATTTTCAGAAAATCCAAAAATTACAAAAATATTTTTCTTTATTTTGTATGTTATCTTCAGATTTTGTTTCCGATTTAGGTACAAATTCATGTCACCGAAATTCAGAACGATGGGGCAACTATAATTCTGAATCTATATACTAGCTAGGTGTCCCTAGAAGCATGATGATGCATGTTATCCCAAGCCTATGAGACTTTATGTTTGAAGCCTTAATGAATCTTTCAGTCTGATCGTTTCTTCCAAATCAGGCTGATAGTTCACATAAGTCATTGAGCTACTTTACTCTTTTCACATTGAGTTAAGAGTTGATAGCTTAGTCACTAATTTATAGTAAAGATACACTTTCTTCTTTGGAACCAACCTCCTATTTCTCCATCAACTTCACATTCACAAACATAACCCTTGAGACTCTCACCATCTACTACTGAGGTTTATGGTTACACAACTTTTGTGTTGATGATCTTGAAATCGTTATAACCATGATTTTAAGTGAGACCAAAAATACGAAACCCATTTTTGAATTGACGGTGAGCAATCAAATGTTCAAGAATTTTCACCAATGAATTGATGATTAATACCTTATTGGTTAGTACAATTGTCGTTTGAAATCTCATTTTTCTTTTTGAGTGGTCTTAATGAAATGTTCTCTACTTAAGACATTTCTTCCTAAAAGATCCAGATTTTTTATTTTTCTTGAGATTTCTATTATATCCAGCTACTTAAACAATATCCAAAGTTTACTTGTTCTTATGGCTATACTGGTCAAACAAATACTTCATCCATATCTTCAAACTTATGTTGAGTTTCAGAATTTGGTTGAAGCCTAAGCCACCCATGTAGCCCACTTAAAAGAAGCCTTTCACTATTTCTTACTAAATAGATAATTGTAATTCAACGGGATGCCACACAAGCACCTCCAAAACTCTCTTGAATCAGAAGGAAGAGATCGTTGCCCATGATCAATCTGAATTTCATGTCATTTTTATTTGACATCACTAAATCACAGAAAAATTATTTTGTTTTACTTATTTTTTTTCACACACTCTTGCACAAAAATATTTATGATTTTCGCACATTCCATAAATTAATTTAGAAATGGTCCAATATTTACACTACAACCCCAACTCTACCAAATCCTTTACATCTCAGGTCCTAATGTTACAATATAGCCCTCGTTTTCATGAAATCATAACATTTAACTCCCTCGCTAACATTGATCAATTAATAAGAACTTAGGGCTAAAATAAAATAAAATATAAAAATATATATTGAGACTTTAGGGCTTATTATTTATTTATTTATCTACTTATTTTATTTATCATTATTATTATTATCTTTATTTATTTTATTACTTGTTTTATTTTATTTATTTTATTGTTAAACAGAATGTTACAGCTTTCTTGTATGTTCCTTGTTTGGTTGTGGTTCTAGAGTGGGATCATTTGTTCAACTGTCTATCTCACCTCTTATTACATATGAGTGTGCATTCAATAGTGGTCTGCTAATGGTGACATGGAATATTGTGTGAACCCGGTATGCAGTAGTGAGTGTTAGTTCGGTAGACTAGTGTAGGTGTTGCATATGTTATGTTCTTATTTGTTGATTTTTGTTATGTGATGTTGAGCTACTAATAGCTCCATGGCATATTGTTAACCCATTGGTAATTGTTGATAGTCCCTAGGGTTGCTGATAACCCAAAGGGTCTATTGTTAGACTATGGGGCATGCTGTTAGCCCATTGGGATTGTTGATAGTCCCCATGGTTGCTGATAACCCATAGGGCATGCTGTTAGCCCACATGATGTGTTGCTAGCCCATTGGGAGTGTTGATAGCCGCAGGGTTGCTGATAACCCATACATGTTTATTATGTTGTGTTGTATATGATATTTTGGGGGAACTCACTAAGCTTTGGATGACAGTTATGGACTAAATGTTTTTCAGGTATCATTAGTGATCGTGGAAAGGCTAATGCATGACCGTACTTTGATTTTCAAATAACTCTATCTTGGAACAAATGAGTTTTCATAACTTGGATTTTATGTAAAGGATGATTTTACCTTATTCAAAAATGAATTTTTTTCTTATGAAAATGGGATGTTACACTATCCATGGGGCACTCTCAATTCACTACTAAGCAGCACGCTCCTGCTGAGTAGGCTGAAATAATTCGTTGAGAGGGGGGGCACTTCATAAAACAATATATAAAGGTTAATGTTATGTTATTTCCTCATAGCAACTTATAGATTATAAGGTGAACTAAGCTACATACATCTCTAACATCAATAATACATTCATGCTAAGGTGTGTAACTGCCCAAGGGATAAAACCCAGTATAAGGGAACCAACTATACTACTTTTGGGAAATGTCTCCATGATCCAAATCAATAATACATTCATGCTAGGGTACGTAACTGCCCAAGGATAAAACCCAGTATAAGGGAACCAACTATACTAGTTTTGGGAAATGTCTCCATGATCCAAATCTACAAAAATTAATATGTCAAAAAACTAACCAACATAACACAGTTACAATACTTGTTTCTTAAAAACTATTATGAAACATAGTGGACACACCTTAAAGGCATGGACAAATCCGTGGATAGTATATGTATGTCTACTGCCGACTCATGGCTTAGTGGGGTTCAAATGCTCCTCAATCTTATCAAAGACAGTACATAATTGTTTGTAAGTGAAATTCCATATCACTCTACCATATGGGTACATGTGTCAACAACTACACTTAATAATGATACATATTATTTGATATAATGTAAATAACTGTATACCTGTTAAACTCGTCTAAATTAGAGACGATTGCAAGAAGTTCATTAGTAACTCACTCTCGAGGGTATTTCCCTTAAAACCCTTTTGCTAGCATATACAACAGGGAGACTCTCACAAAGTATGCATCATCTAATTAATGAAGTAAGTCATTAAACATGTGACAATCGTCAATCTTGAGTCAAGTCAAGACCGGTCAACTCGATTAAACCTTGTGTATTAGGCTTTGTGTTATGTTCATACTGTATAACTTGCTATATTAATGGGAAAACATCACTTGAGAAAAGTCTTGTGTTAAAAATTTCCTAAACCCTAGTTCTAATCAATGAACTAGAACGATAAAACAATGTTGCATACTCATCGGGAGTGTGTAAGATCCTTAAACAAGGCTTAACAGGGTTCACGAACCATACATTTCGATGCCGGACACTCACAACTATCCCACATGAAACCTCTCTCAATCGTTTCCACACTATCTCTCTCTATGTCAAACCTCTCCCAAATCTCTCCAAGTATGCGAAATCTCTCTCAAATATCTCTCTGTATTAGAAATCTCTCCAAGAATTTCAAATCTCTCCCAAATCCCTCTAAGTATGTGAAAACTCTCGCAAATATCTCTTTGTATGAGAAATCTCTCCAAGAATGTCAAATCTCTCCCAAATCTCTCTAAGTATGCAAAAATCTCTCTCAAATATCTCTCTGTATTAGAAATCTCTCCAAGAATGTCAAATCTCTCCCAAATCCCTCTAAGTATGTGAAAACTCTCGCAAATATCTCTTTGTATGAGAAATCTCTCCAAGAATGTCAAATCTCTCCCAAATCTCTCCAAGTATGCGAAATCTCTCCCGAATCTCTCTCAAATAGTTCCCATCACTTTTTTAGAATCATTCGGGTCATTCCGACGCTTAACCGTGTCAAAAACAGCTTAAAACGGGGTAAAAACGAGAAAAATAGACATTAGGAACCGAAACCAAGAGAGAAGCTTCTTAGGACCCGAAGGTCCTCTTAGGGACTGAGAGCAAGAGGAGCCGAACCGAACCCTCCTGATGCCGAACCGAACCCTCCTGAGCCGAACCGAACCCTCCTGAGCCGAACCCAAAGGTACTGTTCACCACTAACCGAAACCGAACCCTGCTCAAGAGGAACCGAACCGAAGGCACTGTTCACCACTAACCGAAACCGAACCCTGCTCAAGAGGAACCGAACCGAAGGTACTGTTCACTACTGTTCACTACAGTACGTTCGGTTCTGACATTCTCGCCTCCTATTCCCGAACCGAACCCCACCCTCGCTACTGACTCTTCGGACCGAACCCTCGCCCATCGCTTCTCGCGTCTGACTCGCCCCTTTCGTTTCCCTCTGTTCTCTCCCTCTCCCTCTCGGTTCCTTCCTTATCTCTTCCTCCCTCTCGGTTTCTGCCTCTCTCTCTCTCTCGGTTCAGCACCAGAAGGCCGAGCCTCGGCCAGAATTCGCATATTTGCCACTTTTAGCCCATTTTTGATATTTTTAACATTTTAAGCCCGTTTTTCATGATTTTAAAGCGGGATTTTCTCCAGAAATTATATTTTAACATAATAAACTCTAAATATTCATAATTTAAACATATTTTGATGAAAATCATTATTTAAATAATAAAAATCAAATGGGTGAATTATTAAAGGTGGAGTGTTGACTTTGCCTTATCCAATGTCACAAGCAACCACCCCACACCCACTCTTTGACTAACCACACCTCCCCACCTTACCTAGGTCACATCAATGGCATTTCCACTCAATTTACACTCATTCCCACGTTTTTGGAGCTGGAACAAACATCCTCTCTCCTTATTTTCTCTCATTTGCCCTCATTTCACTAAGTATCAAACACCACTTTCTCTCAAACTTTTCCCACTCCAAACTCGAGATTCAAGGCTGATCTTCATGTGTTCTTCCACTCTTAGTAAGTATAATTCATCCTCCTTATGATTATTTCACTTCATTCTACTCAAATCATGAATATCTTACACAAACTCCATCATATTAGCGTTAGAGCTTCGAATCTTCAAGTGATTCTTCAAGTGTTCTTGGGTTGAACACTTCTCTTCTTCAACACTTACCTACTGAAATCACTCAATGTGAGTTCATACCCCTACATTTTCATGTTTTCTCAAGTTTTCAGGGGGGGAATACAAGTTAAAACACTAAGAACATAATTAAAATTTTCTAACAGCCTTCATCAGAAAAGTTCAACTCCATTCACGGACTGTTTTGGGCATCTTAAACATTTTTGTTTTCAAAACTATACAAGGTGCAAATATCAAGTTTGTAGCTTTAAAATGACTACTTGAACATCTCCATACGATTTTTCTACGATTTATGGTGATTTTTACAAAACTGCCTATCATTTCAAACAACAATCCGGACCAGTCTGTGATTATGGACATTTTCACCCAAGTTGGAGGTCATTAAAAATCGTGATAAAAATTATGAGTAAACTAGACACATTTTGTGAACTCTCAAAATTTACGGATCTAGTTTTCGACTTTGTATGATTTTTCTATGATTTTTACAAAACTGGGCAGAATTGCTAAAGTTAGCCAACAGCATGTAAATATCATAACACTTTGTAATATGTTGAGCAAAGTGTATAATCATAAGTTCTAATATTTGAATGTGTTTCCTTGTTAGTTTATCATTGTGAACTGAAACTAAGTTATTCATATTAAATATTATTCATTCATTTAGAACACGTATTATGTAACTATAAAAAGTATAGTTGGATAAATTCACAACGCTAATACATTTCCATAAAAAGAATTCATACATATTATATACATTTTAGATAAACTATAATAGGTATAGTTTATGATACATCACTCAACACACTCGTACAAAAAGGGTATATTTATACAAGAAAGATTTATATCCACACACATTTCACGTAAACTTGTTAACCTATGTTGTGAGACTCTCTCTCCCCGTACGTCCGAGTGCGAGATATAATTCCTGGTAGTTATAATCAAAATCTCCTTGAGGGAGAACGTGATGCTTGTATATAGATCTATATTGGGTTTGACACCCCACACCTTGCTGCTAGCTACAGTGGGACCTGCAGGTCTACAGGTGACAAATGTCATTTCATTTTCGCGACGCCTGAGAAACGTTGTGGCAGGTTCACATAGTCACAGTATGATTATAGCGACTCACCTAGGGAGATAACAATTCATAAAGTTTACGGGGTTTCATAAAACCGAAGTAGGTTTTAGGTTGATAAAGAAATTTACTTTCCATATCATTTTAAACTCACGACATTTCTACTAAGAAATGATGATTTCTTATACATTTTAGTCTTTGGTTATAAGGCTACATTTTTCGGATTTCAAGGAAAATATCGGATTTTTCTGACACAAACGCGACATTTACATGTGATAGACTTCTACTAAGTTTATTAATAAAAGCTTATGAACTCACCAACCTTTGTGTTGACACTTTTCAAACAACTCGTATTCTCAGGGAAACACTAAACAGATAATCAAGTGCTTTTGAGGTTGGGACGTTAAGACGTCAAACTTTTCATATTTTGTCAACATATTGTAATTGATTTTGAAACATGTAATTCATACAAGTGATGTAACTTTTTCAATTATATATATGTTGGTTGTGTTTGCTTAAATTACTATTGAAATTGTGGTTATGATACTATACATGAAGTCCTCCACCCCCGGACGTTTCCGCCATCCTTGGTTTGGGGGTGTGACAGATTGGTATCAGAGCACGGTTTATAGTGAATTAAGTATGTCAAACCACATAAGATATACAAACTATAAACACATTTGGGACTAAAAGTCTCTGATTCTTAAAGTGATTTAACGAGTTGTACTTTTAGAAAACAAATAATTTCTTGTTTTAAAGTATACTTACATGCATTCTATACTAGTATGGTGTCATATCTTAGGAGAACATAAATTGAAAGAGGAGGAGTCGAACATTATTAATACGCCTTAGCATGTGTAATCAGTTCTGGGAGGGATATAGTCTGATCAACTATATCCGTCCAAGAAGTAACTTACGCACACTAAGGAATAGCCGTAATGAGCAACAAATCTGAAAACCTAATTACACTCCATAAAGAACACGCTAAGAACCAAATATAAACATTTAAAAATACTATAGGAGTATTTGTACGTTTCTATAGTGCCCGATTATTATTTTCCGATATGTGCTTCTTAACCCCATTTCTCGTGCAGACGACATGGCAGGATTTCACATACCCGGGGACCCCTATTTTCCCAATCAGGGAAATGCGGGATGGATCGATGATGAGCCTGAGGAGGATCCCGAAGAGGATCCCGAGGAGGATCCCGAAGAGGATCCCGAAGAGGATCCCGAGGAGGAGCCCGAGGAGGAAGACGAACAAGAAGAAGAAGAGGAAGACGACTAAGAAGAAAATGAAGAAGAAGAGGAAGACGACCAAGAAGAAAACGAAGACGAGGAGGAAGAAGAGGAAGGTGATGAGATAGTCATGATGGGGAACGAAGCGGAAGAACCACCAGAAGTATTCAACCCTCCCTACATCACGAGGGTACCCGCGCACCGTTTTGGATACAACGGACCTGAACCCCCTTGGGTAACAACGATCGAAAGATGGAGCCGACAACAACATCAGCGGTCACCATATGGCTACCAACGAGGTTACTATGATCTCACTCATGGTGGACCGGCTGACAGAGCACTCCCCGTCACGATACAACGAATAGCAAGAATGGATGATCGTGGTAGGACGACGACCGATCAGGTCCGGGAGTTAAGTGCCATCGTACAGTCTACTACTGATCGCACCAGAGACCTGGAACGAGACTCCCGCCACAGAGACCAACTCATCCAAGACCTTCTCGCGGCTCAAGCAGAAACAAGAGAGTATCGGGAAAGATACATGGCACTCGAAGAGAGAATGGTTGCAGCCGAACGCAAATTGGCGGAACTGCAGGGCGCATCGACATCATCGCAGCCTCCGTCAAAGAAGGGTCGCAGTGATTAGAACTCGTTGCTATTCTCCCGTCTTGGTAGTAGAATTTTATGAGTACGTGTTGGTGCTACTCCTTGTATGTAGGGCGACCCTGCGATTATGTGATTACACTATTCAAAGGGCTTTTGTAATGCCAAAAACTACCTTTTGTAACGATGTAATGTAGACCCTTATGAGGTCAAACTTTTCCCTCTAAACGTTATGTACTAAAAGTTATCAATGAAATTTGGCATGTGTTTTATTTATTGAATGTTTGGCACTATACATCATAACCTGATCACACAAACAGTTTACGAATAATAAAGTTATGATAAAATACAAGAGGGATGAAACCAGTAACACTCGACTCGTTATCACTATTGAAGTCTTACCGACTAGTCATTTTTTTTATGACAGAACCATGCCACCAAGGAAAAGACCAAGGCCTTCCAACAACCCAGTGCCGCCTCCACCACCACCTCCGCAGTTTGATCCTGCAATGTTCCAGGCTGCAGTAACGGCAGCCATGGCGGCAGCAATGTCGCAAATGGGGACCAATGGTTCTGGCGGTTCTCGATCCGGAGCTACCAATTCCATTCATGGGGACAGCACGGGGCGTACGAGGGAGTGCTCTTACAAAGACTTCACGAATGGAAAACCCGACCCTTTCAATGGAAGCGGGGGCGTTATCACACTGGTGCAATGGTTCGAAAGGACCGAGGCAGTTTTTGAAATCTGCGCTTGTCCCGAAGCGAGCAAGGTCAAGTATGCGGCATTCACTTTCACTGGAAAAGCACTTACTTGGTGGAATGGCCGAGTTAAGTCACTTACTCCTGCAGTAGCTAACGCAATCAGCTGGGAGGATTTGAAAGCCCTAATGTTAAAGGAATACTGCCCGAGGGGCGAAATACAAAAACTTGAAGAAGAACTTTGGAACCTCAGAATGACAGGCACTGATCTTGAAACTTATACTGCCCGTTTTAATGACTTAGCACTCCTCTGCCCAACAATGGTCACTCCAGAAGAGAAGAAGGTGGAACGATATCTCTGGGGGCTGTCATCCCAGATTCAAGATAGTGTATTGGCCTCGAAACCCACTACCTTTGAGAGTGCCAAGGAATTGGCACAACAACTCATAGATCACAGGGCTAGTCGTGGTACCGTGATAACCACCACCGACCGAACAAAAGGAGGGAACAACAAAAGGAGGTTCTGGGGCAATAAAAAGAAACAACCAATTCAGGACCCCGCCAAAAAGCAACAAATTGTTGCTGTTCGTGCCGCCACTACTGCTGTCGCTCCAGCGCCGCCGAAACAGTATACGGGAACTCTTCCCAAGTGCAACAAGTGTAACTACCACCATAACGGTGCTTGTCGAGAGTTGCACTGCAATAACTGAAACAAGAAGGGGCACACCGCACGATTCTGTAGAGCGACTACCCAACCCGCCGCACAGGTCACTACGACCGCCAACACTGGAGCAAGCCAAACCTGCTATGGATGTGGTGAAACGGGACACTTCAGGAGGAACTGCCCCAAGGCACGAGCCCCTAATGCTGGGGGTATAGGGAGAGTCCTAACTTTAGGGCAGGGAGAAGCAGTCAAGGATCCCTCTGTGGTTACTGGTACGTTCCTCCTCAATAACTCTTATACATGCGTACTTTTCGATAGTGGGGTAGAAAGAAGTTTCATAAGTCACCAATTCAAACATATACTTAAGCAAAATTCTCAACCACTAGAAGATTCTTACATTGTAGAAATGGCAAATGGAAAGGTTGAGCGCGCTAGTGATAT
The DNA here is from genome assembly GCF_052625555.1 of Lactuca saligna. NCBI lineage: Eukaryota > Viridiplantae > Streptophyta > Magnoliopsida > Asterales > Asteraceae > Lactuca > Lactuca saligna. Next base: position 142,428,835 of record NC_136425.1, read on the forward strand.
TTACATAGGGTGTACTCTCACTCTAGACAACCATTTGTTCAAAATTGACCTTATGCCGGTCACCATAAAAAGCTTCGATATAATCATTGGTATGGATTGGTTAAGTCTTCATCGTGCCGACATTCTATGTTACGAAAGGGCCGTCCGCCTCAATCTGCCGAATGGCAACGTTCTCACCGTTTATGGCAATAAACCTAGTGCGAACCTACAAATCATCTCTTGTGTTAAAACCCAAAAGTACCTCCGAAAGCAATACCATGCTTTCTTAGCCCACATCGTAGACAAGAAACAGGAGGTGAAGGACATCAAAGAAATTCCAGAAGTATGCAACTTCCCTGATGTTTTCCCAGACGATCTGCCTGGTGTACCACTCACACGACAAGTCGAATTTCGGATCGACTTAATCCCAGGAGCTACCCCCGTCGCCAGGGCTCCATATCGCTTAGCACCGGCAGAAATGCAAGAACTATCCAGCCAGCTGAATGAACTATTGAGCAAAGGGTTCATCAGGCCAAGCTTCTCGCCCTGGGGAGCACCAGTCTTATTTGTAAAGAAGAAGGATGGGTCTTTTCGCATGTGCATAGACTATCGAGAACTAAACAAACTCACTATCAAGAACCGTTATCCCCTACCCCGAATAGATAACCTCTTTGACCAGCTCCAAGGAGCCAGCTACGTTTCAAAAATCGACCTGAGGTCGGGTTACCATCAACTACGAGTTCAGGAAGAGGATATCCCCAAGACGGCATTCAGAACTCGTTATGGGCACTATGAGTTTGTAGTAATGCCATTCGGGTTAACTAACGCACCTGCGGTGTTCATGGATTTGATGAATCGAGTGTGTCGACCCTTTTTGGATAAATTTGTCATCGTATTCATCGATGATATCTTGGTCTATTCGAGGAGCGAAGAAGAGCACAGACAACACCTACGACTAGTTCTGGAGACTTTAAGAACCGAGAAGCTTTACGCCAAATTCTCAAAGTGTGAATTTTGGCTCCGTGAAGTAGGATTCCTTGGCCACGTAGTAAGCAAAGAAGGAATACATGTGGACCCCTCAAAGATCAAAGCAATCGAAGATTGGTCAACACCTGCAACGCCAACAAAAATCCGACAGTTTTTGGGACTCGCAGGCTACTATCGAAGATTCATACAAAATTTCTCCAAGATCGCTAAGCCTCTCACCACCTTGACTCAGAAAGGTGTGGTGTTCGAATGGGAAGATAAACAGGAATCCGCCTTCCAGACACTAAAGCAAGCCCTATGCAGCGCACCGGTCTTGTCTCTTCCAGAAGGAACCGATGATTTTGTGGTGTATTGCGATGCTTCGAATCAAGGCCTCGGCTGTGTGCTCATGCAAAGAAGAAAAGTCATCGCTTATGCATCAAGGTAGCTGAAGACACATGAAGTTAATTACACAACCCACGACCTTGAACTGGGAGCGGTGGTGTTCGCCCTGAAGATCTGGAGGCACTATCTCTACGGCACCAAGTGCACCATCTTCACTGATCACAAAAGTCTTCAGCACATTCTCAATCAGAAAGAACTTAACATGCGCCAAAGAAGATGGGTGGAATTACTGAATGACTACGAATGTGAAATTCGTTACCACCCAGGCAAGGCCAATGTAGTAGCCGATGCCTTAAGCAGGAAAGAATACTCGGGTCGCCGAGTAAAATCCCTAGCCATGACCATCCACTCCCAACTAGCCACCCAGATCAAGGATGCCCAATTAGAAGCCTTGAAACCAGAAAACGTGGCAAGCGAAGCACTAAGGGGGATGGATAAGAACTTGGAAGTCAAAGGGGATGGAACTCGTTATCTCATGAATTGAATCTGGACACCGAAGTTCGGTGGGTACCGAGATGTTGTAATGAACGAGGCCCACAAGACTCGATACTCCATTCACCCTGGGTCAGATAAGATGTATCTAGACCTCAAAAGGTTATTCTGGTGGCCAAACATGAAGGCTGAAATTGCTACTTATGTGAGCAAGTGCCTCACTTGTGCCAAGGTCAAGGTGGAATATCAGAAGCCATCAGGACTACTTCAACAACCGGATATACCCGAGTGGAAGTGGGAGCGAATAACCATGGACTTCATAACCAAACTGCCTAAGACGTCAGGTGGGATGGATACCATATGGGTGGTTGTGGACAGATTGACCAAGTCCGCGCACTTCCTGCCAATAAAGGAAACAGACAAGATGGAAAAGTTAACCAGGACGTACATTAAAGAGATCGTGCGACTACATGGTGTACCAACATCCATTATCTCTAATCGAGATAGTAGATTCACCTCGCGTTTCTGGCAGTCCTTACAGAAGTCTCTGGGAACTAGGCTAGACATGAGTACGGCCTACCATCCACAAACTGACGGACAAAACGAGAGAACCATCTAGACGTTGGAAGACATGCTGAGAGCCTGTGTGATAGATTTTGGTAAGGCATGGGATACCCATCTACCGCTTATCGAATTCTCTTATAATAACAGTTATCACACTAGCATTGGAGTCGCTCCATTCGAAGCTCTCTACGGTCGTAAGTGTAGATCACCACTGTGTTGGGCCGAGGTTGGAGATACTCAGCTAGCCAGAGGACAAGTCCCTGATAGCACCCTCACTGGGCCTGAAATCATAAGGGAAACCATAGAAAAGATCATTCAAATTCGGGAAAGACTAAAAGCGTCTCGTGATCGACAAAAGAGTTACGCGGATAAACGACGCAAACCTTTAGAATTCCAGGTCGGAGACCGGGTACTACTTAAAGTTTCCCCCTGGAAGGGGATGATACGTTTCGGTAAACGGGGGAAACTAAACCCAAGGTACATCGGTCCGTTCGAAATCCTTGCTAGGATTGGTCCTGTGGCGTACAAACTCCGACTACCACAAGAACTTAGTAATGTGCACCCTACCTTCCACGTATCCAACTTAAAGAAGTGTCTGTCTGACGAGACACTCGTAATACCACTCGAAGAAATCGAAGTTAATGAAAATCTCCACTTTGTGGAGGAACCCGTCGAGATCATGGATCGAGAGATCAAGAGAACAAAACAAAGTCGCATTCCCATAGTGAAGGTTCGATGGAACGCAAAACGAGGGCCTGAGTTTACCTGGGAACGTGAAGATCAAATGAAGCAAAAGTATCCACATCTTTTCCCAAACCCTTGAAGTTCCCAGCCGAATTTAAATTTCGGGACGAAATTCCCTCTAACGGGGGGATGATGTGACAATCGTCAATCTTGAGTCAAGTCAAATCATCAAGTCAAGACCGGTCAACTCGATTAAACCTTGTGTATTAGGGTTTGTGTTATGTTCATACTGTATAACTTGCTATATTAATGGGAAAACATCACTTGAGAAAAGTCTTGTGTTAAAAATTTCCTAAACCCTAGTTCTAATCAATGAACTAGAACGATAAAACAATGTTGCATACTCATCGGGAGTGTGTAAGATCCTTAAACAAGGCTTAACAGGGTTCACGAACCATACATTTCGATGCCGAACACTCACAACTATCCCACATGAAACCTCTCTCAATCGTTTCCACACTATCTCTCTCTATGTCAAACCTCTCCCAAATCTCTCCAAGTATGCGAAATCTCTCTCAAATATCTCTCTGTATTAGAAATCTCTCCAAGAATTTCAAATCTCTCCCAAATCCCTCTAAGTATGTGAAAACTCTCGCAAATATCTCTTTGTATGAGAAATCTCTCCAAGAATGTCAAATCTCTCCCAAATCTCTCTAAGTATGCGAAATCTCTCTCAAATATCTCTGTATTAGAAATCTCTCCAAGAATGTCAAATCTCTCCCAAATCCCTCTAAGTATGTGAAAACTCTCGCAAATATCTCTTTGTATGAGAAATCTCTCCAAGAATGTCAAATCTCTCCCAAATCTCTCCAAGTATGCGAAATCTCTCCCGAATCTCTCTCAAATAGTTTCCGTCACTTTTTTAGAATCATTCGGGTCATTCCGACGCTTAACCGTGTCAAAAACAGCTTAAAACGGGGTAAAAACGAGAAAAATAGACATTAGGAACCGAAACCAAGAGAGAAGCTTCTTAGGACCCGAAGGTCCTCTTAGGGACTGAGAGCAAGAGGAGCCGAACCGAACCCTCCTGATGCCGAACCGAACCCTCCTGAGCCGAACCGAACCCTCCTGAGCCGAACCCAAAGGTACTGTTCACCACTAACCGAAACCGAACCCTGCTCAAGAGGAACCGAACCGAAGGCACTGTTCACCACTAACCGAAACCGAACCCTGCTCAAGAGGAACCGAACCGAAGGTACTGTTCACCAACCAAACCGAAGGTACTGTTCACTACTGTTCACTACAGTACGTTCGGTTCTGACATTCTCGCCTCCTATTCCCGAACCGAACCCCACCCTCGCTACTGACTCTTCGGACCGAACCCTCGCTCATCGCTTCTCGCGTCTGACTCGCCCCTTTCGTTTCCCTCTGTTCTCTCCCTCTCCCTCTTGGTTCCTTCCTTATCTCTTCCTCCCTCTCGGTTTCTGCCTCTCTCTCTCTCGGTTCAGCACCAGAAGGCCGAGCCTCGGCCAGAATTCGCATATTTGCCACTTTTAGCCCATTTTTGATATTTTTAACATTTTAAGCCCGTTTTTCATGATTTTAAAGCGGGATTTTCTCCAGAAATTATATTTTAACATAATAAACTCTAAATATTCATAATTTAAACATATTTTGATGAAAATCATTATTTAAATAATAAAAATCAAATGGGTGAATTATTAAAGGTGGAGTGTTGACTTTGCCTTATCCAATGTCACAAGCAACCACCCCACACCCACTCTTTGACTAACCACACCTCCCCACCTTACCTAGGTCACATCAATGGCATTTCCACTCAATTTACACTCATTCCCACGTTTTTGGAGCTGGAACAAACATCCTCTCTCCTCATTTTCTCTCATTTGCCCTCATTTCACTAAGTATCAAACACCACTTTCTCTCAAACTTTTCCCACTCCAAACTCGAGATTCAAGGCTGATCTTCACGTGTTCTTCCACTCTTAGTAAGTATAATTCATCCTCCTTATGATTATTTCACTTCATTCTACTCAAATCATGAATATCTTACACAAACTCCATCATATTAGCGTTAGAGCTTCGAATCTTCAAGTGATTCTTCAAGTGTTCTTGGGTTGAACACTTCTCTTCTTCAACACTTACCTACTGAAATCACTCAATGTGAGTTCATACCCCTACATTTTCATGTTTTCTCAAGTTTTCAGGGGGGGAATACAAGTTAAAACACTAAGAACATAATTAAAATTTTCTAACAGCCTTCATCAGAAAAGTTCAACTCCATTCACGGACTGTTTTGGGCATCTTAAACATTTTTGTTTTCAAAACTGTACAAGGTGCAAATATCAAGTTTGTAGCTTTAAAATGACTACTTGAACATCTCCATACGATTTTTCTACGATTTATGGTGATTTTTACAAAACTGCCTATCATTTCAAACAACAATCCGGACCAGTCTGTGATTATGGACATTTTCACCCAAGTTGGAGGTCATTAAAAATCGTGATAAAAATTATGAGTAAACTAGACACATTTTGTGAACTCTCAAAATTTACGGATCTAGTTTTCGACTTCGTATGATTTTTCTATGATTTTTACAAAACTGGGAAGAATTGCTAAAGTTAGCCAACAGCATGTAAATATCATAACACTTTGTAATATGTTGAGCAAAGTGTATAATCATAAGTTCTAATATTTGAATGTGTTTCCTTGTTAGTTTATCATTGTGAACTGAAACTAAGTTATTCATATTAAATATTATTCATTCATTTAGAACACGTATTATGTAACTATAAAAAGTATAGTTGGATAAATTCACAACGCTAATACATTTCCATAAAAAGAATTCATACATATTATATACATTTTAGATAAACTATAATAGGTATAGTTTATGATACATCACTCAACACACTCGTACAAAAAGGGTATATTTATACAAGAAAGATTTATATCCACACACATTTCACGTAAACTTGTTAACCTATGTTGTGAGACTCTCTCTCCCCGTACGTCCGAGTGCGAGATATAATTCCTGGTAGTTATAATCAAAATCTCCTTGAGGGAGAACGTGATGCTTGTATATAGATCTATATTGGGTTTGACACCCCACACCTTGCTGCTAGCTACAGTGGGACCTGCAGGTCTACAGGTGACAAATGTCATTTCATTTTCGCGACGCCTGAGAAACGTTGTGGCAGGTTCACATAGTCACAGTATGATTATAGCGACTCACCTAGGGAGATAACAATTCATAAAGTTTACGGGGTTTCATAAAACCGAAGTAGGTTTTAGGTTGATAAAGAAATTTACTTTCCATATCATTTTAAACTCACGACATTTCTACTAAGAAATGATGATTTCTTATACATTTTAGTCTTTGGTTATAAGGCTACATTTTTCGGATTTCAAGGAAAATATCGGATTTTTCTGACACAAACGCGACATTTACATGTGATAGACTTCTACTAAGTTTATTAATAAAAGCTTATGAACTCACCAACCTTTGTGTTGACACTTTTCAAACAACTCGTATTCTCAGGGAAACACTAAACAGATAATCAAGTGCTTTTGAGGTTGGGACGTTAAGACGTCAAACTTTTCATATTTTGTCAACATATTGTAATTGATTTTGAAACATGTAATTCATACAAGTGATGTAACTTTTTCAATTATATATATGTTGGTTGTGTTTGCTTAAATTACTATTGAAATTGTGGTTATGATACTATACATGAAGTCCTCCACCCCCGGACGTTTCCGCCATCCTTGGTTTGGGGGTGTGACAAAACACATGTATAAGGTCAACCATTCTCACCGAACGTAAAGGTGACGCAAATGGACATACACATTGTTTAAACTGGGTAGGATTATAATTGGGGGAAATAGTCCTCGACACGCAAGCCGAAATCAAGCAAAATGATTTCTTGTCGAAGCAAACCTGATAGTCGTGTACCGAAAATAGAAGCTCCTGTAGGTCAACTAAAGGTAGAATAGTATACTCATTGCATATAAGAAATTCACAGAGTAAATGGTGATATTCAACACCCATCAACATGTTAACATAATCACTAAAACATGATGCCCTAAATATAGCCGCACAAACTAGTTTGTTTCGTAAACAAGTCATGATTTCCCGCCCAAGTTCAAGCATACATGTTGTAGTCACAATCGCTTCATATGTTCAATCATGCTACAATTAAAAGAACCATTAATTAGGCATTTGTATGTATGTTCCAGAGGACATTCTGGGATATCATATTCCTTATCAACACATTCCAGAACACAGTTTTGGACTAGGATTCTGGATAAAAACATTATGGATCCATATTTCAGAACCATTCTTTGTATTTTGGACACATTATACATGTTCTAAACGTGTTATATACATTTTGGATTCGTTACAAACAAGTGAAATTAGGGTATTTATAAGAGTTGTTGATCTATCTTACATATATAACCAAATGTAATCTTATAATTGTCTTTAAACCATTAAAAATCACAGAAAAATCAAGTAACACCTATTTAAATACATAAATTATCTAGGTTTTAACATATATTCTAAATTAAAGACATAATTATAAAGACATATGAAACTTACATGAAAAATGATACTCTTCATCGCTAGAAGAAGACATCTGCATTGGATTGGTAGTCCGAAATTACAGAGTTCAAAATTGTGTCTGGAATGCAGTATGATATTACTGACTTCGAAATGATATTTATAGGGAATACCACAATACCGGGTTGGATCGTATACCTCATTATCGTTTACGAAATTCAAGTCCGAAATGACCTATTCTAGACTTTGTAGTCATTTTCTAAAGAAAAAAAAAATATAGAAGATGGGTTGAAGGTTGAAAGTTGAAAGTTGAAACACCCCCGTTTAGTCGTGAAAACCTTTAAACCCAATCGACGGCAAAACCGCTCTTTCGTTCTTCGGCGAAATCAAAACTTCAATCGGAGAAAATAAATTAGGGCTCTGGCGGCCCTCAGAGATTCAACAACAGCAAATCAAATTCAAATGGCATCATCGAGTAGCGGACTAACCTTCAAGCTTCATCCACTGGTGATCGTCAACATATCCGATCACCACACACGAGTCAAGTCCCAATCGCAACCACCCACCGCCAATGGTGGTGACGCTACCTCCGCCTCTTCCAGTTCTCCGGCCCTTTCTTCACCTCGGGTGTTTGGTTGTGTCATTGGAGTTCAACGGGGACGAACCGTCGAGATCTTCAACAGCTTTGAACTTCTCTACGATCCATCCAACCATTCCCTCGACCGTACCTTCCTAGAGAAAAAACAGGAACTCTGTGAGTTTTCACCTCTAACTTTCTACGCATATTCACAGACTTACACATTTTTTCTTCCACAGACAATCGATTTCTAGGGTTTCTCCGACACTTTAGTTTATCTTAGGGTTTTTTGTTATGCATAAGGCAGTCCATGTTATTGGTTTCTTGTACATTAATCAACATCTGGTTTTGTGTGTGGAACAGATAAGAAAGTATTTCCCAACTTCTACATCCTTGGATGGTATTCTACAGGCGCCGATGCAGAAGAATCAGATATGCACATACACAAAGCTGTGAGCACTGTTTTTTTAATCTAAACTTGTGAAACAGTATGACGTTTGATACATTTGTATATGCTTAAAGGGTTAATCATCAAACTGTTCAATGATCTTTCCTTATGAGGACGATGTTTAACAAAACACTCTGGGAGTGAATTCATTATTAAAAAGCTTAATCTATTCATTAGTTCTGTTTCCCTATTTTCCCTACAAAACTAAATAACTTTGTGTAAGTTCTTTCTCTTAAAGTTGATTTTACACAGTATTAGTTATTATCCGAGTTGCAGATTGTATTCTGTAACACAAATTGGTTGAAAGTATCTTTAGTTTGTGAAATTGGCTTATGGTTTTGTTCAATAAACTCTTCTTTAACATGATAATGGTGATCATCTTGTTACAGTTGATGGATATCAACGAAAGCCCTGTGTATGTTCTTTTGAACCCTTTGATCAATCATGCTCAAAAGGATCTTCCAGTAAATATCTATGAAAGTGGTATGCAACCCAACATTAATGCTTTATAAATCTTCTTCTTTTGTGTAATTATTGATCATTGATACATAATTTCTTTTGATAATCATAATCATAATCACTACTCCTGAAGAGTTGCATGTGATTGATGGGATTCCACAGCTTATTTTTGTACGCTCCAGCTACACTATAGAGGTAAATTAAATGTAAACCCTTGTTTTATTAATTTTAATTATTTACGATTATACCCCTAACATTTGTTACTGCTCCAGACAGTAGAAGCTGAAAGGATATCTGTTGACCATGTAGCTCACCTCAAACCATCTGATGGAGGTTCAGCTGCTACCCAATGTGAGTCTGGAGTTTGGACATTTTTACCCTTTCATGATTGTGAATATGTTTCCATGTTTTATGAAAACTTTTTGATCATTTTGTGTAGTGGCTGCTCACTTGACTGGTATTCATAGTGCTATAAAGATGCTGAATAGCAGAATCCGTGTGCTTCATCATTATCTCATTGCTATGCAAAAGGGTAATATTGTCCATTTGTCCTAAATCATGAATTCACATAAAAAGGAAGAGTTAGAGAATCTTTTTAATCTTTATTCAAATGCACAGGTGAAATCCCATATGAGAATTCTTTGCTAAGACAAGTCTCTAGTCTCTTGAGGAGATTACCAGCTATTGAATCTGAGAAATTTCAGGATGATTTCTTAATGGTAAAAATTCTTAACTCTTTTTAGTTAATTTACATTGAAATTGAATATATGTTTTAAGGAATTACTTATTTGTACATTGTTTTGTAGGAATATAATGACACATTATTGATTAGTTATCTGGCAATGTTCACGGATTGCTCAAGGTATGATGCTTGTTTAAGCTTTTAGTTAATTTGCATTAAAAGTATTATTATTATATATTAAATTGACATTATTATTATTATTATTATTATTATTATTATGATTATTATATGTTTTATATGTTTGTTGCAGCACAATGAATGATGTGGTTGATAAAATCAACATTGCATATGATAGGCATAGTCGAAGGGGAGGACGTACTGCATTCATCTGATTGAATACACTTTTGAGTTATTTTCTATTTAAAAAAAAAAAAAAAAAAAAAGAGTTAAAATCGTATTGATTGCTTTTGTGAAAATTAAGAATCGTGAGTTATTTTAGGTTTAATTTTGTTATTGCGTTTGGTTTTAAAGTTGCATGGAATTGGATTCGATAAAAAATTTCAAAATGCAAAGAAAGAAATACCTTCTTTGATGGATTTCAAAAATTATTCTTAATTCGTATCTTTTTTTTTTCACTCATTAAAATTAGACCTTAAAACAATTATTAACCTTAGAATTTCAATTTTTGTTATTAAGAAGTTAAGTAATTTGTTTTTATGCAGATGAATTTTATTTATGATTCATTTGGTTCACTGTCGATTAACAGAAGTGAGGTTGTGATTGTTTTTTTGGAAAAGCTACTCGAATACGTCTGTGCATCTTCTTTTCTAAAATGACAAAGACATCTTCTAGACAAAAGATAAATAAATAAATATATAACTTGAAAATTTTAGGTTGTATTTTTTTGGAAAAAATAACTGTTGCATTTTTATTTATTGTTTGCTAAGTAAAAAAATAAACAAAATTTTTGTAAAAGAATTTTGTAAAAAGTAAAGTTTTCTTTTTCATATAGGCCATAATATTTTTAGAATTATGATCGTCTTTAATTTTTTATTCGAACACTAAATAATCTTCCACTTCTAATAGATCAATGTTGATGTTCTTAATTACATTCGTGTGAGTTTATTTTGTCCATTAAAAAATTTCATCCGTGGTTGTAAAATTGAAATTGTGGTTCATTTTGTATCTTTGGAAATCTTCAATAAAAGTTGAAAAAATACAAAATTAAATAAAAATATATAAGAGCTTCTAGTTTTTCTATGCATTGACATAAAATAGTTTTTAGAGAAGAATAATTCTTTTGTACAAATAGTTTAGTGTGTTACATCGTTGAGACTATATAACCATACCAGTGATATATTTAGAACAAAAAACCACATGATTCCTTATGTAAATAATACTAAAAAAATATGAAAGTATAAAAATACTAGTAGTGGCGGATTGGGTTGTATGAGAAAAATATTTAAGCATCCGTTCAATATTTATAATAAAATTCTTATAATTGAATCTTACGAGGTCTTATATCTTGAAACATATTCACAATTGCGTCATTACCAATGCATTTTAATTTTTTTTTCAACATATGTTACTAAACTATCACTCAAAAATTGATCACTCATTTTGTTGCGTATATCGGTCTTTATCAACTTCATTGCTGAAAATGCGCGTTCCACACTTGTTGTTGCTACGGGTAAGATCAATGCAAGTTTCACAAAAACGTAAATCTTAGGAAATGTTATATGCTTCTTTTCTTTGACCATCTTTTTAGCAATGTCTCCAATACTCTTCAAATCAGTAAATCGTTCATCTTCTCGCACATCTTTAATGTAATTTCCAAGTTCCACTTCAAGAACTCGAAGATCATATTCTGTTGGAAACTCTTCCGGATAAAGTGTAACCATTTTCATTATTTTTTTCTAAATCAAAGGCTTTGAAAGATTCACTTGGGCACAAACAAGCAATACAGAGAAGTAAATTTGTGTTTACTTCATTAAAGCGATTGTTCAGCTTTTGAAGTTGTATATCAATCACCTTCTTAAATTCATCGATGCAAGTTTTTAACCTTAAAAATATATATACACATATATATTAATAACCAATGATATAACACAATAAATTTATAAACCAAGGTGTTAGTTGATAATAACAAACATTACTAACCTGTGAACCTCTACGACGACTGTATCCACTAAAATATTCATCTTCTAAATCCACGACTTTAACTTCGTTTTTAGCACAAAACAAAGTAACTTTCTCTAAAAGTGGGTCTCATCCTACATCTCTACTTTCTTGAATTATTTTTTTGAGCTACTTACTTGATTCATAACATTTACGATAGTTTGGTCTTTTCTTTATAGTATTGTATTCAAATGATCCGTTACTCCCAAGATATCAACCATAAAATATAGACAAAACACAAAATCAAATGATTTGAACCACTTTAAGATGCAAATTGCTTCAACTCTACGATCACAATTATTATCAAATTCACCAAGGCCTTCGAGTACATCACAAATGGAAGCATATATGGTTTGGATATTTAATAAAGATGCAAAATGAGAACCCCATCGAGTATCAGACAGTCGTTTAATACTGACTTTTTGATTTAAACCGGTACCACTCTGAAGCTCACCTAAAATAAACCACATAAGAAATGAATTAGGCAAATAAATAGCATAAACAAATGAAAATAAACCACATAAAGCATACCTTCAGTCAATACTGCCATAACTTTATCTGCTTGTTTTTTTCTTAACTTATCTCATCTTTTGTAAGAAGACCCAATAATATTTAACAATCGAGAAACCACATATAAAAAATCATTAATCGTCGTGTGATTCTTTGCAACACTAGGGCTAATTGTCATTGGTGAGCGAAACAATGAACAAAGTGTGCATATTTTATTTCATTCATAATCAAAATCTTCAATCCATTGAATGCCCACTCATATTACTAGCAATGTCATACCCTTGTCCTCTAATCCTACTAGGACTCAAATTCAATTTTGAAAGCATATCATAAATGGTAGCCTTTAGTGACAAAGTTGAAGTGTCATTAACATTTCTAAGGCCAACAAACTTTTCTACAACTTCACCTTTTCTATTTACAAACCGCAAAACCAATGCCATTTGTTCTTTACATGACACATCACGTGACTCGTCTACTAAAACTGCAAAAAAATCATTTCCAAGCTCTCCCATAATAATATTTAAAATTACATCTGAAAATGTTTGCACAATATCTTTATGAATTTCACTGCATTTAATTTGTGCATTTTTTTAGGATATTCTTTAACACAATACGATCTACAACATCACATCGATCGGCTAATCACCATAGTAGTTCAAGAAAATTACCTTTATTACCATACTTAATATGTTTTTATAGTTTATATTAAGCCTTAGGGACAGAGCTACTATGTAGCCCGGGGTAGCCAAAGCTACTCCTGAAATTTTCCCCTCAATTGTAAATTTAGTGATTTTAAAAATAAAAAAAAAAACCCATCACAAATCCCTTGGAAATTCGTCACAAATCCATCACTAATCCGTCGACAATCCACCACAAAATCTGATAATAGTGAATTTAATGTAAATTCGTCGGTTTAGTGATAGAAAATTCCTTCGAAAAAGATTTTTTTTTTTCTAGCAATACAACTCCAAAAAAATCTGAATCCATCACTGTTAAGCCTATCAGTTAATTAAAATTGAGTAAACTACATATTTGAGCCCTCATATATTTATATTTGTAATATTCGTCCTAACTTTTTTTCTTTATATTTTTTCATTCTTTTGCCGTTGCAATTTTATAAAGGGGTCGAGCACAAATATTTGCACATATAAACCCCATATAAATTTCTACGGGTATTCAAAATTCTAACTATAAATATCCAATTTATAAACCCCGTATACTTAAGAGCTTTAATGAGAAGTAGCATCAACATCCTCAGTACCATAGCCAACTTGGTTATTAAAAACCATCAAAACTTAAAAGAATCCTAAAATTATTCCATGAATTAGGATGAGCATAAACTAAACTTATTAAAAACCATAAAAACTACAACAACTGAAACTGATACAAAAACCGACGATACGTTTTTTATTTTGAAAAGTCAAAGTTGAACGAACGGTTTTCAGCAAAAAACGAGCTATATACACCCAACTGCATCTGCACCAAGCTTTAATAAAATAATAAATTATTAATACACATTATATAAATATTATTTAAAATACTAATAATATATATATATACTATATTTTGACTTTGACGGACTCTAGCCAAGGGATTCAAAACAAAAACAATTTCAATTTGAGGGACACTTTAAAACAATTAAACAATTTCAGTTTCACTTTGTTGACCACAGTTAATGTATTCACGTTTTAAACTTTGAACTTCAAATGCTTTAAAGAAATGTGCTTTATGGTTTCAAATGCTTTAAATAAAAGTAAATTAAAACCCACCACTAAACAAAGCCACAATATAGATCAATATTTTTACAACTATGCTTTACCAATTGGATTTGAGGGGATGAGACAGATAGAATATTCATCTGAACATAAAAAGTATTCATAATCGTAATCCCCTTCAAGTCCTTCATCATCTACTACATATTAAGATACCCTTACAAGTTATATCAGGATAAAGTTTATTAACTACGAATTGAGTAATAAAACATTGATTCCTACCCAAGTACCTTTCAAAATTGTGAATCAAATCTTTTTTTTTTTTTTTTTTTTTTCAATCCTTTATCATTTTGGAGATCATTTTTCCTTCTTTCCTTCTTTCTTCTTGATCCTACTCAAACTAATATGAAAGTAAGGATAAGAAAACAAACATTTGTGTTAGTAAAGGAAAAAAAAAAAAAAACTCTAATAAAACTAGGGGAAGTACAAATCAAACCCCTTTTAATGAAAAAATTATCAAACAAAAGAGGAAAGATTAGTAAATTCTTGAATCCGATTTCTTAGTTTTTTCAAAATTGAGGCCATGTAAATAAATAATTAGGGTTCATGTTACATTATATGCGGTGTGTAATGTGTATAGATTATAGAACCCGTATTTTCTAAAGGCCCAATTTCTTTTAACCTATACTTGTGGCGCATGTTCGAAACCTAGCACTACCAAGGATGCTTTTATTTATTTATTTAATTATTTATTAATTAATTAATTTTCTTTCCTAATGCATCGATTTGAAGCAGCAAACATTGCGATAAATTAAAACCTTTATGGCCCATTAAGGCATTTGCTGAACATTTGATTTATTCGACAACTTTGGCATGCAAGGGAAGAAGAATCAGGTTTGCTTCTCTTTTGTCAATTGTAGTTACGATTTATTATATCATTATTCTCTATATTTTTTATATTAATCATCAGTATATGTTTTCTAATCCATATTGTTATTGGCATTGTTCATTCTTAATTCAATATTTTGATTTAGTCAATTCTGGTAGATTTAATGAACTTTAGTTTAAGTAAAAAAATTATATTTAAGAGCCTGTTTTTTAGTTATTGCACAAGGCCCTTAAAAATTAACGAACTGTCAATGTATATATCAAATAAGGAAATAATATAGATAAAAATGTCATTTACATTAACTTCAGGATTTAGTATTAACCCTGTTAGCCAAAAAAAAAGTAACCATGCAACAAAATTAAACCACAAGAAATAAAAGTGTAGCTTGCAAAAGTATAATATCTACAATAAGATTATATTTACCATTGCGCATACCATTTTCTAAATTATTATGAACTAACACATGTTTTATGGATAACAAAAAGTATATATTGAATACTATTTTGATGATAGCGTGTACAATTGTCTAATACTATATAACTGAAATCTATATTATATTTTAAATGTCAAACAATGCCATTTAGTTGTTAGGGCATCTTGCTTTAGTAATCTTTATGATTTTGTGGTCAAATTTGGATGTTTTTCTTTTAATTTTAATATATATTATTAATTATTAAATATAATCAAAACAAAGAGAACATATTTAAATGTGGATGATTTGAAATCCATACTTGATTGTGATATCCTTTGCCATTTGAGTTGCTTGAAAACAATAAAACTTCTTTTGTAAATATGCATATTACTATACCTTTGTTGATTCATATTTGTCACGCAAAGTTATAATTCATAGTGTTATTATATTTTTGACGAGTTCTAAAATATTTGCAGTTAAGATTTTATAAAATTATATAATGTGTAACAATAAAAATTTTGAACGAGGGAGGAGGCAAAAGTCAATGCACATAGAAAAAAAAAAAAAAAAAAAATCAGAGGAATTGAATATCGACAAACGTGTTTTGAATGTCAACATTAATAGGTAGAGGTCCTGTCATATAGCGATGAGTGGAGAGTAGTCATCTGTAAACTGTACGGGTAAAAGGGCACAACTGACATTTCACACCAGCCATGATCAAGCTCACACTTTAGGGCATCTCCAAAGCGTGAAGAGTAGTCACTTTGTAAAACCGTACGACAAAAGGGCACCACCGATATTTCCCATAATATTGAAGTCAAGCAAATTACATATTTGGTCCTTGTGGTTTTCTTCAATCTATACTTTTAGCCCAATTTTTTTTAAAGTAATATGCCTGATTTCCTAGGTTTTCAAATCTTGCATTGGAGGTCCCTGAGTTGGTTACCATCAATGGGACCCGGTTAAATATGTGTAAAATTACAAAATACTATAATTTTGTCCTTTTCTGACTTTATCTGTATTATTATTATTGATCTTTTACACATGAGGGATCGTTTCTGTAAATTATTGAAAACTCTCTTAAAGGCCTAGAAATTTCAGTTGACCGATTATCTGTATCTCTTCTAATCAGGGTTCAAGCTGGCCTCTGATGTCTGCAATCTATCGTTGAAACTCCTTCGATCCTGACTTCACCAACAACTCACAATCAAAATGGATCAGCAACAACATTCTCTATTCTTTGGAACCTAAATAGCCTTAATCTCATTAATATATGTCTCTTCTATTCATGGTTCAACCGAACCTACAACTTTGGCCACCTCCCTGCGTCACCCTCTCTCGAACTCCAATAGTTTCCAATATTGGTTAAACCATGGACAAACACCTCTTCTAAACCACAACTCCACTCCGTCACCTCACATCCAATAACTGCAAATCCATCCATGACATGCCTTTTTTGCCTCACCTCCTCCCCTACACCATGACTTCAACCCACCGAATTTGTAACATCCCGATTTTCAGGTATTTTAATATTCCTTGTATCTTTATTATAAATGGCACTTTTGGTCCCTTGGAAGAAAAGTTTCACGATTTTAGTCGTACGTTGGACGTACATAAGGGTACGCGTAACGTACCCATGCAAACTGAGGACCAGGGGTGGGCAGCTAGTACGTTGGGCGTACGTGTGGTACACCGAGCATACTATCCCAGACCCAAAACCCTACTTTCTTAGTTGCTCCCTATATAAAGAACATTAAGTTCTCTTTTGGTCACCCTTATTAGCCTCCAAACCTTCCCTAAACCCCAATACCTAGTTTGGATGTTTGTATGAGCCTTTCAAGTTCATTTGGGTGCTTTTGGTGCATTTAGTTGAAGAAGGAAGCTATATAAGAAGAAGGGGGTGTTAGCAAGCTTATAGATCCAGAAAACATCCCTCATTGTGCATCATTTTTAGGTATAAAGTTTGTACATTGACAAGTCTTTCATTAGATCTCTATATTTGAAGTTTTAAGAGTTTTATCTGCAAAGATTGGACCTTTTTGAGTTTGGGGCACTCCAGGGGTTTGTAGTTGTCCTTTCATGTATTATGAGGCTTGTGGATGCATAAAAATGGCAGCTTGATCACTTCTTTTAGTTCATGCATGAGCAAAATAACTTAGAATGTGTTTGGAGTTTATGAATATTGCTTTGGGACTTTTCTAGCCATGCAAAGGCTTAAAGTTGATAACTTTATGGTTTTAAACATCTTAAAATGGCCAGATCTATGTTTCGGAGTAATTGTCTTAAGGGTTTAAGACACAAGTTGGTAGAAATGGGAACAAACGAAGTACGCTGGGCGTACTCCTGGCTACCCCCCCGCGTAGCCAATCCTAGCCCCATCATTTCGTTGATCTAGGTTGTACGCCCCGCGTAGGTTATTGTACGCTCAACATACGCACAGGGTGTTGACTTTTTTTGACTTTGCCCCTTGGTCAAGATTTAGGGTTTTTGGACCATGAGAAGGGAAAAATAGTCCTTTTGCCCTTAGAAGGTTTAGTCGTGGAAATTGGACTCGCAAGTGAGTTTTTGGACCCTAATTATTAATTAGGGTTAATTATTTTGTTGACTAGGTCCGAGTCTTGATCCGGTCGTTTGGGTGCTAGGTTTTCGTGTCATCATTATCAGGTGAGTCTCCTCACTCACTTATCCTCAGTTAACCATGACCTATCATGGCCACTCGATCCAGCTCCTTACTCGAATCTCCTCATAACCACCATACTGAAAATAAACCATACATTATCAGATGAGATGCATTTAGGGATGAGCATTTGGACCGGGGAACCGACTGGAATCGATACCGAAACCAGAATCGATGGAACCGGCCGAGCTAGGACCGAGATGATACTCATGTGGATTTTTGGAATTGGGAACCGGTAGAACTGTACCCGGTAGAAACTGGAAAAAACCGGTAGAATCGGCAAAAACCGGAACTGTATGTTGCTATTTCTTGATGACCGGTTCCAACATTGAAGACACGATAAGAACCGGGAACCGGTAGAACCGGCGGTCCGATCTGGTTCTTAATTTCGGCCGACTTCGGTTCCTAGGTCGGGTTCGGTTCGGGCCGGTTCCAGCTGGGTCGTTGTGACTTCCTTGTTATGCGTACGGGTCCTGTGCTTCCAGTAGTATGGGCCTATACTACCTTCTACACCTACCCATATTTTTCTTAGAAGATCATCACAAAAACCCTAATAGCACACACTAGAACACACATACATCCTATTCTCACTCCCTAGAGAAACGCTAGACATTCCTCAACTGGATGGCTGCTCTCACATAACTCATCCATGAAACTTCCACCAACCCTACAACACTCGTGTATGCTAGTCATACATAACATTGGATCCTATAGACAGTCGAATACCTGATTCTAACCTATGCCCTTCATCAAACAAGAATAGGAAATAAGGATAAACTAAACATTCTATAGCTATAGAATCTTAGTTATCTACAATTATAATGCATACACTAAGCAACTACAATAATGATGTCAATTCCATACAAGAAAGAAATCCTAGTTTATCAAGCATCAATTATTAGGCATTTCTATCATGCAATTCCTAAAGATCCCCAGCCTATCACTAGCTTATTGTTCTAAAATAAACATAATATCAAATAACAGTGTGGGTAACTTGGGTATACTTCTTGCTACGACTGATTGTACACATCACATCCTTCCTTGTTTACTTTTGAAAACAATTTTTGAAAATTAGTTTAAAAACTTTTGCAGTTCCTTAGTTTGTGTCTGGATTCACACGAATGCTCATCTAATTCTCTCAAACCAAGGCTCTAATACCAGCTTGTAACACTTAATAATCACAATAAATTTAATATTTTCAAAATTAAACATTAATCAACACTGTTTTCAAAAACAGTCATTGTTTCAGAAGCATTATTTAAAATCAAAAATTTCCCAAGACCTAGTGACATAAAACAGGAAATTGTGTACAATCACGCCTTTGCCTTTCCACGATCCTTTGAAGCACCTAAAACGATAAACTAAAAATTGTAAGCCAAAGCATAGTGAGTTCCCCCAAAGTACCAGCACACACACATACACACACACACACACACACACACATATATATATATATATATATATATATATATATATATATATATATATATATATATATATATATATATATATATAACGACATATACAATGTCAATAACTAGAAAGACTGGATTACCCCAGAGCGCACATAATGGGTTTGGGATGCCAATCGATCCCTCCGATCATATTTGGAATTCCCCCAAGCCCTTAATATGATTCTGGCATGCCAATCGAGCCCTCAGCTCATATCTAGAATGCTCCCAGGTTTGTTGGCTACATCACAAAGCAGTACTAACTTAACCCAATACAATATGTCGACATGTGCAATAGATAAACATAAACATAGAACCAGAAAATACAGATAATCATGCAGATCTACTAATCAGCCACAAACTAGCGTAATACTATCCTAATTAGGATAAAGACAAAACTGCAAATTTAGTCCCTGTGGTACTCAAAAAACTTTGGATAGGGTTGAAAAAGTTTTCAACTTTCATGGAAGGTCCAAAATCAAGGTTTTTTTTTGGGTTTTTGGTCCAAAAAAACTTAAAAAGACGGTTATGCCCTTTTTATTTCTTTTTTCCTTTTTCTATAAGTATTTTAATGATATTTTCACTTTAAAAAAAGGAAAAAAGAATTTTCCACCCCTACCCCACCGTACTCTATCTCCCTCCTGTTACTCTCTCTCTTTCTTTCTCTCTCTCTCTCTCTGTCTCTTTCTCTCTCTCTCTCTCTCTCTCTCTATCCCTCTATCTTTGAATCTTTCTCTCTCTTTTCAATAGTTGAACTATTTGAAACCAAACATTAAACATGGCGAATTTTCTGATGATGAAGATAAAGTTATATGTGTCCTCTTTGCTAGCATTGGTAGCAGGTCCATTTCTCTTTCAAGATTCTATATTAAGGGCGATTTTGTGATATTTAGCACGCAAAAATGGAGATTTTTGTCAAAATCTCTCAGATGTGAATATATATGCAAAAATCTAAAAGTTTGAATAATTAATATGCAGGTAGTCAATAATGGCAACATAGTTATCGACAGACAATGATATCAAGAACTACTGGAACACAAATTGAAGAAGAAGATGATGAACAACTTAATCACCCTACCCGAACTTAGAAAACCTCTTCAACATCTTCAATGTTTCAGTTCTTCAACAAACTACAGCTACCCATCACAATCGATTTTTCAAAATAGTAATATCGATGTTAATGCTCCATTATCATCATCAATATCATCGTCTCCATTGTATTTGTACAGTCCAAATACTTCTAGCTACCATGATCAAACCTTATCTATCCCATCTAGCCCTAGAATTAATGTTGCTAATCGTCAACATCCAGTTCTCCAATCATAAGATCATGGATTTCTCGGTCTGCTTTCCATGGAGACTTACCAGCAGGAGGTAAAAGATAGTTCTACCCTTGTCTTCTTTGGAGGTGATCAAGCTAGTTGCAGTTCTATTTCCGATGGGAGCTGCCATTATGAGTATCGTAGTACTGTTGGTGTGTATGATCAACATCGTAACAACTTGAGTGAATCTTACAAGGAATTTGATGGGCATTATGATAAGGAAAAAGGGTATTATAAGTATTCTTCATTAGACTCCAGTCTTGAGGAGATCAAGTAGATGAGAGAGAAAGAGTCAAAGAGAAAGAGAGAGGGTGTGTGTGTGTGTGTGTGAGAGAGAGAGAGAGAGAGAGAGAAAGAGAGAGAGAGAGAGTACGGTGGGTGGGGGTGGAATTTTTTTTGTCTTTTTTTTAAAGTCAAAATAGCATTAAAATACTTATAGAAAAAGGAAAAAAAATAAAAAGGGCATAACCGTCTTTTTAAGTTTTTTTGGACCAAAACCCAGAAAAACCGTGATTTTGGATCTTCCATGCAAGTTGAAAACTTTTTGGACCCTATCCAAAGTTTTTTTTGAATACCACAGGGACCAAATTTGTAGTTTTGTCCAGGATAAATAATCTAGTAGGCCAACTTTGGTGCCTTCGATCCACTGTACACTGAGAAGAATCTCATCTCATAGTCTGACGAATAACTGAACAATAAACTGCTCCAAATACCGGCTTTACAAGTCACATATTCAACAGATAGAGACCAAGGCTTATTTATAGTTCAAAATACCCAAAATACCCTTAAGTTAAACTTGGTCAACCCCGGTCAAAGTCAAAGTCAAGGGTCAAGGTCCAAAAGTAAACATTTCTTCCCAGTGGAGTATGTCCTCCATACCAAGAGAGTAAGCCCAACATACTCTGATGTTGGCCAAAAATGGAGCGTTGACCGCGTACGTGCAATGTACCACCAGGTACGCCCAACATACACAGCCCAATCCCCAAACTCCATTAAGAGCTTATTCCATTAAGACCTTATGTCTAACACTCATATCCAAGCCTAAAATGATGTCCTAAATCATAAACTTTCCAACTTTATGACTTTACATGGCTATAAAGTGATAAATGTCCAAAAACCGAAGTTCTTAACCTAATAAGACCATCTAACACATGCATGGGTTACATACAACACTCAAGATAATATTTTTATGCATCACAACACTCTGTAATTTCTAAAAGGATGGCTCAAATGACTTAGAGTACCACATACTCATAATGCCAAGTTAATGGGACCAAAATATTCACAACTTCAAGGCTAACAAGATCTTAAACAAATCATCATCAAATTCAGAGTTTTTACCTTAAAATGATGCCAAATGGTGATGAGATTTTGGATCTAAGGTGCCTCACTCATCTAAGGAAATTCTCTCTTCTTCTCCTTCCTTCTAAATAACCAAAAGTACCCATAAAATCTCAAGAACACTCTCAAGGAGGATTAAGGTTCTAGATGGATGAAATGGTAAGTGGAGGCTGAAGAGTGAATGAGAAATGAGCAGTTAATGATATTTATATATGGACCAAACCCTGAAAATTAGGGTTTGAGGATCCTTCACATATGCCCAACATACTAAGGTCCGTTCTAGTATGCCTAATATACACAAAGTACTCCCATCATACTAAGTCTTAGGCTAAAATCACCAAAATGCCACTACGGGTCATTTTTGCAATCTTTCTCATGTACAAGGGTCAAAATGCAATATTCCTTCATATATAGGGTTAAAATTTTAAATACCTCATCATCGGGATGTTACAGATAAGAAACACAAGGAATTTATAGTCCCTTCTTCTACTCCCACAAGGTGTATCATATTGCACACCACAGACTCTCAATAGTATGGGATGATAATAGACCTCCTGTCTGGTAAGAGGAACCCAAATTTAAACATTCATCTCCTTAAGGAGAAGGTGTCACAAAAGTTAAGGGGTTAAGTTTCCTTCCACAACCATATCTTCTCAACAAGGTGTTGGGTTTACTTCATCCATTCATCCCTAAACGAACATCATGTTAGGTAAATCTTTCTTGAATCCATAAGAGAAATTATTATTCATTTATGCACACACACTTCAAATCTAAAGCCTCTGCTTCGGATACAACTTATGTTTCCATAACTTTAGATATATCCAGAGGAAATTCTGTCACACCCCCAAACTGGAACGGCGGAAATGTTCGGGGGTGGAGGACGTCATGTACAGTATCACAACAATTGTATAATAGGAATCAAAGCAAACACAACCATTACATTGATAAAGTAAAGTATTTACATAAGTTCAATACATAGTCTGTATGACATGAAAAGTGTATAGCAAAATTATAAAAGATGTGACTCTACAAAGCTCCGTCTTCTCAAAACATATGGGTGTACCTGTCTACTGGTTGCCTAAGAATACAAGTGGTTTTGAAAGTGTTTCAACATTTAAGTTAGCGAGTTCATAATCATGTTTTTGAGATGGAAAGCTTGTCTTTGTTCCTTGAAAATGTTATAGTGTACTTCCAGAAAATCCAATATTTTCTTTAGTGAATGAAGTGTAGTCTTAGGCCTTAAGACCAAAATGTATGTAGTTACCGTATTCTGAAGTAGTAAACTGTAGTCTTATTAGTAAATAAAACTATATCATGAATTTTTCTTGAAATTGTATGTTGGATTAGTCTACTTTGTACTAGAAAAGTAGTATACTATAGTAGTGTCTGTAGTAGTGTTTGTATGAAAACCTTCTTGTATGAGTGCCTGGAATCCACCAGCTATAGTGTACTGTAGTTTTATTATTTAAAATAAAACCTTTGAAGTAGTGTTAATCCCGTAAACAAATGGTTCAGTTAATACTATTGTGAGTTTCATATAACCATGCTAATCTGACTAGTAGCCTCTACGACATTCTCCAGGCATCAGAATGTTATGATGTTTGTCACCCCAGACCTCCCGCCCTAACTGTAGCTAACAATTTAGGTGTGGGATTGTCAGTCCCATATAGATCTATACATAAAGTCATGCTCTCCCTCCAGGAGACTCTAGTTATAATTTATAGGAGTTGGACCTGTAACCTAACAATATAATTAAAGTAATGTCTCACAACCCTGTATTAACTAGTTTATGTGTAGTGTTATAGTGTTCACTTGTACTTGAAATTGTATGTATCACCTCGTAGTAGTGTACTTTGTAATGTAAAATAATTATACTTAAATAATTATTTAGTAGTATATCCTTGAATAAGTAAAATAGAATAGTGTTCCATAAACTATACCTATTATAGTTTATATTCTTGTTTCGGAATAGTGTTCTTGATTTTGCAAAATGGTGTAATGTATCCAAAACTATACCTATTATAGTTTAAAAGTATGTTCTTGTATTGTTTCTTGGACTTAGTAAAATAGTGTAGTGGTTCACAAACTATACAAATTATATTTTAAATGTATGCTCTGTAATGTATTGAAAACCTTTACAATTTAACTGTGCGTATAAAGTGGTAGCAATAGATTTGTGAAAAATACTCTTTTGCTCGACATGTTACAAAAGGGTTATATATATATATATATATATATATATATATATATATATATATATATATATATATATATATATATATTAAAATGCAGCGAAAAATTGGTTTGAAACAATTGGAAACGGTTTCAAATCGCTTGAATAAAAACACAAGCGTCCTTGTGTTTTACTTGTATTCTCTCCTGAAAACATTGAAAAATAGTGAAAACGTAGGGGTATGAACTCACCTCTAGTGTGTTTTCGAGTCTGGATAGCGGAACCGTAGAGGTGATCCTCGAGCTAGTGTACGTGGAAATAACAGTATCCTAATAATATTTAAACACATAATCGTATTTAAATTAGCAAAATAATTAACTAAAGTGCTAAACAACACTTAATTTATGTAAGGATTACTTACAAAAACATCCGAGAATTATTTTGGAGTGATGGTAAAGGTGTTCGGTCTATCCTTCACCGAAATCCCTTGATTTCGGTCATAAAGCCTCAACCGAGAACCAAGTTCACAGTCTTAAAGGGGTCTCGGTCTGAGTGAGCTCTCAGTCCAAAGGGTTTTCGGTTAGCTTCAAGATTTGAAGATTATTCTTGGTGTTGTTGGTGAAAATTTATGAAGATTTGAATGATTTTGCTTGAAGGTATGAAGGTATTGGATGATACTTGAGAGCAAAATGAGTGTGTTTTTGGTTGGAAAAGTGAGAAATGACTCAAGTTTACGAGTGAAGTTATGTATTTCGAGAGGGTTTTCGGTTGGAAGGGGGTTTCGGTGTGAAGGTTCTCGGTTCCAAAGGGAAAAGTTTTGATTTTTTAGTGCATTTTATTCCTTTAAAATAAAATACTTATATATATATATATATATATATATATATATATATATATATATATATATATATATATATATATATATATATATAAACATCATTTATATAATTTAAATCATATTTAACCCTTATGAACTTACGAAATAAATAAAGCTCGTAACTTTATTTAAAAGAGTTTGACTTTTATTGACTTAAAAATAATGGGTCGTTACAAATTCTATCAAGACTAACACAAAGACCATCCAATTAGTGTGGCGGGATAGAAACTTCGGTATCTATCTTTGTTTGAACATAGTTCTAAGGAAGGGTGGTGCGTGTGTATGTGTGTAATAACTCATTAACGAATTCTCTAAAAAGAAAACTCTCTTGATCCTTCAAAGAAGATTAAGTCTCTAGAAAAATCTAACTCTTATGATAGGAGAAAAGCCAAAATCAGGCTAGACAAAGAAAAGAAGGAAACTGAAGCCAGAAAAGCTACATAATGGGTTGTTAGAGAAGCATGAGAAATAATGGTGCAAGATACAAAAGAAAAAGAATTGAAAGACGATGAAGAGAAGAAAATTACTCTTCAGAAGAAAGCTCTACAAGATCTTCTTGAAAAGAAAGATAAAGAACATCAAGCTAAATAAGCTACGAAAAAGCAGGCAGAAGATGCCAAATTAAAAGTTGCAGAAGAATTGTTGGAATAGTGTCTAAGGCTGCAACTATATTGGGCAAGTATTTGACCCGATTGTGCATGGTCCTTTTGGGTTGCCTTCACCATAGCAACTTGGTAGGATGATTTATTATGAGAGAATAGATATTATTAACATATTATGAGAATAATATAAGGAATAATAATATAGTTATTTGATTAATATAAGTCATAGATTAATTAGTGACTTAAGGAGATTAATTAAATAAGAGGGTATAAACTGTCAATTGTTTGATAGTTAAACTTTAGACTGTAAATCCTTATTGGATAAAGGGTTGGACGATTTCTAGGCTAGGATAAGCCTTAAATTCATCCAAGGCATTATCTGGGAAGGATTTGGATTGCTTTGAGTAATAGTTATCCAACTAGGGTTTAAGCTGTAACCCTTAAGGAGTCTACAAGTATAAATTGACCCTATGTCAAAGGGAATTCGACACCTCCTCTAAAGTAAGGATACCCTGGCCGAATTTCACCTCTCTCCTCTCTCTCTCAAATCATCCTCTTTGCTAGTTGGTGTTTGTAAGCCATTAGAGGAGTGACAATTATGACTCTAAAGCTGCAAGAACAAGAAGATCAAACAAGTGTCTCAAGGTATGATTCTAACTCTGATTTTTGTATTGTTCTTATACCTAATAAGTCATTAGAAGTCTTGGATTCAAAGCATGTTTAATAGAGAAACCTAGATCCGAGCATTAGGGTTTGTATGCGCACTTAGGAATGTTCTTATGTACAAAACCCATCAGTGGTATCAGAGCCTTGATTGGTTTCTATTAAATTGATGCTTGAATGTTTGAATCTTAACTGAAAAATTCAATTTTTATGTTTCTGAGTCATGGACTCGGCGAGTCCCATAGTGGACTCGGCGAGTTGGCCTGACTCGGCGAGTCCAGTGTGGGTACTCGGCGAGTCCGAGCGTTAGGATTAGCCAAAAACGGAATTTTTTCATATTTATCTTATGGAAACTTACCTTAATCATATTAGATCAACCCTAATCCAATTTTGTGATATATATGACTATATTTTTGATCTAATTGAAGATAATTATCAATTAATAAAATATTTGATTTTCTTATATGATAATTATTAATCAAATATGGATAATTATGTGATTAATTGTTAATTTAAATTATTTTTTATTTGATCCTTTATGTTTTAAATGTTTAAAACTTGTCCTCAAGTTTTGAAATTTATGTTTTGTGATTAAAAGTTTAATTTAGACAATTTAAATTTCAAACCCTAGAATTTTACAAGTTTAAAATACAACCCTATACTAATATAATATTACAAGATTAATATCTATATATGTATGACTTAAATGCTAGTCTTACCGTTAGTAGGCCTCATTCACGAAGCCAGTCTATAAGGTGGGTATAAGGTTGCAGCCTATAAAATGGTGCTTAATGGGTGTACACTCACACCCACCGCTCGCTTGATTGGTGGAGGGTTGTTAGCCGAACGGGTAGGATAGGGCAACGTCATCCTCTCATTAAAAGTATAATAAGAAATACAAAGTAACTACATGTTTTCTTAAAATTTCCCAATCTTAGTTACTTTAGGAAAAGTGAATTGATGCAATCCCATGAAATTACACTTTGCACCTTGCTAAGAAGTTAGTGGAGCGTGTGTGGTTTACCGGCACACTAATTGGTTTTAAGAGAAGGTGGCAAAGGGTGATTCATTGTTTATCATAGTTCGATGGAGCGTGTGTGGTTTACTGGCACATCGAATAGGTGATCGTTACAATGAAGGAACCATGTTAATTTGCATGGTAATTCACACCCGCTTTGTGATCCTCGGTATCCCAGTCACAAACGAGAGGGGCATATCGTGATTTAAACATGCCATTGAAAAGTTTCAATGAATCTCATCCAAACCTAGGAATTCTCAATACATTTAGGACTTAAAGTTATGTTTTTCATGGTGGAGAATTAGTGAATCGTCATTCACTTACCTTCAAATTGTTTGCATATTAGATTACGACATCCCTTTTCTAATGTGTAAATATTGTTGTTGGATCCTAGCCCTAATTTTCTAATTGGGTGAATATTAGGGATTCATATTCTAATCTATCTTTGTCCTTTCTATTTATAGATGTCGAACGCCAACAATGCTGCTGTGAGTTCTTTCACTTTGATGAGCCTTTGTCAAAAGGTCACCTTTGATGGAACGAACTTTAGCGAATGGATAAGATACATTCGCACGATTGCTCGCTATGAGGATAAGGAGTATGTCCTCGATGAGAAGCTCGAGAAAATCAACCCCGAAATTGCTACTCCCGCCGAAATCACCTCTTTCGAAACTCACGAGCGTGATGCAACGAAAGTGCATTGCATCATGATCGCGGCAATGAACTCCGAATTCCAAAAGTCCTACGAGGACATGTATCCGTACGAAATGCACTAAGACTTATTGGAGAGATAACATCAAAACGCGAGACAAGAGTGTTATGAGATTTTCACGAACATGATTTCCGCTAAGATGGGTCATGGAGAGTCTCTTACCGTGCACTTGCAAAAGATGCAAAGGTATGTCGACCTCCTTCGCAAGTTAAATGTTGACTTTGGGGAAGACTTAGCAATCGACATGGTGCTTCACTCTTTGCCTCCGAGCTATAATCAATCACAAAGAAGAGGTCACCCTAAGTAAACTCCAAGGTCTCTTGAGGGTCGCTGAGAGCAACTTCAAGGACAAGTTTGTTGCACCTACTCCCAATCCGCCCGTTGCTCCTGTCTTGGCAATTGGACAAGGAAAGGGAAAGAAGAGGAAGGCTTCGTCAAAGAACCACCGCAAGGTGAAAGCCCGAGATGATGCCTCTTCTAGTGGGACCAAAGTTGATCCCGTTAAGCCCTGCTCTAACCCGAAGGAGGCAGAGTGCCACTACTACCACAAGATAGGACATTGGAAGAGAAGCTGCTCGGAATACCTGCAAGCCATCAAGGAGGGAAAGATCAAGCCATCTTTCGCAGGTACATGTACAATTAAATATAATGATTCATCTCACAATACTTCTTGGGTTCTTGATACCGGTTGTGGTTACCACATTTGTTCTAATGTGCAAGGACTAAGAAGAAGTAGAGACGTGGAGCATGGAAGAATAAATCTAATCATGGGGAACAGAAGATCATCGCCTGTGACCAAGATTGGAGTGTATTCTTTAGTGCTTAGGAATAGTTTATCTTTAGATTTGAACAATTGTTGCTATTCGCCAGAAATGCCTAGAAACATCATTTCTTTTCATGGTTTGTTTAGACAAGGTTTTAGATTTTCTTTTAATAATGAGAATGGTTCTATTTTAGCTTATCTAAATGGTGTCTTTTACTTTGAAGCTATACCATGTAATGGAATTTATGAAACTGTTATGATTGTTGATAACTTAGGAAATGATGTTTTGTACTTGGATTCTTCCAATAGTATGGATAAGGCATCCTTATGGCATTGTCATCTTGGACATGTCAACAAGAAACGCATAGCCCAACTCCAAAAGGATGGAGTGTTGGAGTCATTCGACCTTATGGAAGATGACACATGCGAGTCTTGTTTACTTGGAAAAATGACTAAGTCACCCTTCGCTGGTACGTGCGAAAGGGGTGAGGGTCTATTGGACCTCATACATACCGATGTGTGTGGACCGTTTAGATCTACCACAAAGGATGGTAAACGCTTCTACGTGACTTTTACCGATGACTATAGTAGATATGGGTATATCTACTTAATCAAGCAAAAGTCAGAAACTTTTGAAAAGTTCAAAGACTTTAAGAATGAAGTGGAGAATCAATTGGGCAAGAAGATCAAGATGCTTCAATCCGATCGAGGAGGAGAGTACCTAAGTCTTGAATTCCACGATTATCTCAAGGAGTGTGGAATAGTTTCACAATTGACGCCACCTAGGACACCAAAATTGAATGGTGTGGCAGAAAGGCGTAATCGAACCTTGTTAGACATGGTTCGCTCTATGATGAGTCGTGATTCGCTATCTATCTCTTTTTGGGGGTATGCCTTAGAGACTGCCACCTATATCCTTAACCGAGTCCCTAGTAAGAAGGTTGCCAAAACACCTCACGAGATGTGGACAGGGAAAGCTCCTTCGTAAGCACATATCAAGGTTTGGGGTTGCGAGGCTTTCGTAAGACGAGATACTCACGACAAGCTCGAACCTCGTAGTGAGCGATGTATTTTCATCGGCTACCCACAAAAATCCTTTGGATATCTCTTCTATAGACCGAAGGACAATGTTGTCTTTGTTGCGAAGAGAGGAGTTTTCCGAGAGCGAGAACTCATAAGCCAAGGAGACAGTGGGAGGCAAATCGATCTTGAAGAAATTCAAGATTCGATAGATGAAGGAACCTCAACCGTTGGCGATCAACCCGAGGAGGAAACTCTGGTTGAACCAATTGACATATCATTACCTCTTAGACGTTCCGAAAGAGTTAGGTTTCAATCCCAGTTGTATGGTTTTCATATTACTACCGAAGGGGACACGTATATTAGTGATAGTATACTAATAAATCTTGATGAACCTAATAGCTATAAGGAGGCCATGGCAGGCCCGGAGTCTGCGAAATGGAAAGAGGCAATGGATAGCGAGATCCAATCCATGTATGATAACCAAGTTTGGAATTTGGTTGATAATGTGTCTGGATGTAAGACTGTTGGGTGCAAATGGATCTTCAAGAAGAAGACCGACGTGGATGGAAAAGTACACACGTATAAAGCACGATTGGTTGCGAAGGGCTTTGCTCAAACTCCCAGAGTTGACTATGAAGAGACCTTCTCACCAGTTGCGAAGATAAAATCTATTAGAGTGATGCTAGCTATTGCCGCATTTCATGATTATGAGATTTGGCAAATGGATGTCAAGACCGCTTTCCTTAACGGGAAGTTGGCTGAGGATGTTTACATGGCTCAGCCAGAGGGGTTTGTGGATCTGAAGCATCCGAATAGAGTGTGTAAGATTGAGAAGTCCATTTATGGACTAAAGCAAGCATCTCGTAGATGGAATCTTTGCTTCGATGAGAAAGTCAAAGAGTTTGGATTTGTACGAAGCAAAGATGAATCGTGTGTATATGTCAAAGCCAGTGGGAGTGTAGTAAGCTTTCTCGTTCTATATGTCGATGACATATTACTCATAGGAAACGATGTCCCGACTCTACAGGAAGTTAAGTCCTGGCTCGGGAAGTGCTTCGCTATGAAGGACCTCGGAGAGGCTTCCTATATTTTGGGAATAAGGATAGTAAGAGAGAGAAGTAAGAGACTAATAGGACTTAGTCAGAACACTTACTTAGAGAAGGTACTGAAACGTTTTAGTATGGAAAACTCGAAGAAGGGAGAATTACCGATACAAAGTAATGCCAAGTTGAGTAAGACTCAAAGTCCGAGTACCGAAGCTGAGATAGCTGATATTAGCCGAGTTCCATACGCTTCCGCAGTTGGCTCAATCATGTACACTATGACTTGTACTCGCCCTGATGTAGCCTTTGCTTTGAGCATGGTTAGTAGATATCAAGGGAACCCTGGCAGAGCCTATTAGATTGCAGTGAAGAATATCCTTAAGTACCTTCGGAGGACGAAGGAATGGTTCTTAGTCCTTGGAGGGAGTGATGACTTGAAGGTGCGAGGGTATAGTGACGCCAGTTTTCAGACCGACAGGGACAACTACCGTTCGCAGTCGGGCTGGGTCTTTACCCTGAATGGAGGAGCAGTAACTTGGAAAAGTTCCAAGCAGGAAACCGTAGCTGATTCAACGTGTGAATCAGAGTACATCGCAGCAAGCGAAGCGTCGAAGGAGGCAATATGGCTAAAGAACTTCATTGGTGATCTTGGAGTTGTACCTGCCATAAAGGAGCCCATGGAGATTTTCTGTGATAATGAAGGAGCGGTTGCCTTAACCAAGGAACCGAGAGATCATGGTAGATCACGACATATCGATAGAAAATATCACTTTATTAGACATCGTGTAGAAGAAGGAAAACTCGTAGTGAAGAGAATATCATTAGAAGATAACCCAGCAGATCCGCTTACGAAGGGACTGAGTAGGGTTAAGCATTTGCAGCATGCTAGGAGTATTGGGCTGAAGGATGATATTAGCGTAGATTACATAATATTAGAAACATGTAATAGATAAATGTAATTAACATTTGATGATTAAATAAAGGAGTTTTATTTATAAGTAATGTTACTATCTTATGTTAATTGTTTAACTATCGTTTCACTTTGCATGTTTTGACTTCCAGAATAATTGAGTTTATTAAGAATAATCGAATTGCTCAAATAGTCCACAATCGTTCATATGTCAGAAGTAGATATGAATGAAGATTGTCATGAATAGGTATGTAGAGTGTCTAAATGGTGTTAGAGATATCAAAAGATTGCTGCAACGTTCATGAGTGCTTATGAACTAGATTTGAGCATTGGAACAAACCCGCGCTTGCTGGAATCACCTTATGGAATGTGATAGTATAAGGTGATCGCAAGACGATAATATCATATAGTCTTAAAACCTAGATATATGGTTTGTTATTGGTTAATCTATTGTACAATGATAATGCGAAAACGCATTGGTAACTCGATGTTATAAAACGCATTGTTGTGTGTGGTTGGTTAATGAATAAGTAAATGCATATAAGTCGAAGTTTATCTGTAACTTTTATCCTTTGTAGGAAAAAGTGATATCTCGGCCGCTCGATGATTTGATTTGACTTATGTGCCGGGCCCGGTCAGAACTGAATTGATGTGTTCGATTAAGTTCTATGTCAAATAAATCGGAAATCGAGAAACCAAATGCTAGACTAACTATTCGATAGTATTGTCAGCATGATATCTAACAGAGGACTGTACGATCCCTTATCTGAAGGACAAGATTGATTAGATCAGAGTTTGACAGCGTCTTTGAGAGCTACGATTGCAAATCGGAGTGTACCTGCGCATATAGTTACTAGACTTATCCAAGTGGGAGATTGTTGGAATAGTGTCTAAGGCAGCAACTATATTGGGCAAGTATTTGACCCGATTGTGCATGGTCCTTTTGGGTTGCCTTCACCATAGCAACTTGGTAGGATGATTTATTATGAGAGAATAGATATTATTAATATATTATGAGAATAATATAAGGAATAATAATATAGTTATTTGATTAATATAAGTCATAGATTAATTAGTGACTTAAGGAGATTAATTAAATTAGAGGGTATAAACTGTCAATTGTTTGATAGTTTAACTTTAGACTGTAAATCCTTATTGGATAAAGGGTTGGACGATTTCTAGGCTAGGATAAGCCTTAAATTCATCCAAAGCATTATCTGGGAAGGATTTGGATTGCTTTGAGTAATAGTTATCCA
The DNA here is from genome assembly GCF_052625555.1 of Lactuca saligna. Lineage (NCBI taxonomy): Eukaryota > Viridiplantae > Streptophyta > Magnoliopsida > Asterales > Asteraceae > Lactuca > Lactuca saligna. The sequence continues at coordinate 142,462,141 of NC_136425.1, forward strand.
ACTAGGGTTTAAGCTGTAACCCTTAAGGAGTCTACAAGTATAAATAGACCCTATGGCAAAGGGAATTTGACACCTCATCTAAATTAAGGATCTCTACTCTCTCTCAAATCATCCTCTTTGCTAGTTGGTGTTTGTAAGCCATTAGAGGAGTGACAATTGTGACTCTAAAGCTCCAAGAACAAGAAGATCAAAAAAGTGTCTCAAGGTATGATTCTAACTCTGATTTTTGTATTGTTCTTATACCTAATAAGTCATTAGAAGTCTTGGATTCAAAGCATGTTTAATAGAGAAACCTAGATCCGAGCATTAGGGTTTGTATGCGCACTTAGGAATGTTCTTATGTACAAAACCCATCAAGAATATGCTCATATCAAAAATCTTCTTAAAAAGAAAAAAAGAATACGAAGCTTAAAAGACTGATCCCAAAACTTAAAAAGCTCATAAGTCTTCTTCGAAAACTGTTATAGGAACTCGACTCAACTCTAAGGATGATGTCTTTGGAAATGATTTTGAGGAATATATTTCTGAATCTGTTGGGATCATGCCGAATATATTCTTCAAGATTTGTCTCATCCCAAAGAAAACCTCAACATAGAAGCCTCCAACAAAACCTATTGGATCATCTTCAAACTCCACAAATCAAGTGTATATGGAACAAAATTCTATTGTCGTTCTGGTCTTTCCTTTAGCAATCTGAAACTTCTAGAAGCAAGAGTTAATCTAATCCTTCAATAGATGTCGAATTCTACTCCTTTTGTGAAAAATTCAATCACATTTGAAGAACCGGAAGCAATAGTTTAGAATGTTCATTCCAATTATACGTCTTCTAAGGAAGCTCGTTTGAAGAAGCATGAAGAATTTCAAAATTTGATCTCTACATTAATACTTCAACTATCCAAGTATCTGTCTAATCACAAGACTTATATCAAAGAAGCTCTTATGTTGTTCTCTATTGTACTGGTTAAGAAGCATGGAATTAAATTTGAAGAACTTAGGCAAAGTCTTCACCACTATAAAAAAATAGTCTTGTAATGACAAGTGTTTGCACTAAACTCTCCAAACACTTTCTCGATATGAAGAAGTGACCCATGGAAGAATATTAGAAGATGAGTGAATACATCAACAAAGTGGGTGAATTTCTTGAAAATACGGAGTTTAACACAGGTGTGGATTCTCTCTCCAGAACCATGACTCAATCCTTCCTCAAGGTTTTTGAGAAGTTGGATGATGTGAAAATGGGATTATGAATGAGGTTGGGCATTCCTTCATGAAAGGGGGGAGAAAGAGAAGATGATGAAAAGAAAAACTCTCATCTTAGGTTGCTACTCAAAATAATACAAATAATAATTCTAAATAATAGAATATTCTAGAAGGAGTTACTATACAATATCTCTCTGATGAAAATGAAGAATATGAAGACAAACTAGATAAGAAATCTCCTATTAATTATCATCTAATGTATCCAGTTAAATCTTTTAACAAGACAAATCCTCGAGATCTGGGTAAGAAAAGGATCATCGAAGAAGAAGTGATCCCTCACTCCTCTCTCATCATTGAAGAAGAAGAGAGTTCTTAATATACAAGAAAACAAATTACCTTATATTAAGAAAAACAAGGATTGTATGGTTGTTCTTATTTTGCAAGAACAACTAGAACAACAAATGTTCAATCCTACATCCCCTGATAGAAGTGATAAAACAAGTTTGAAGTCGATTATCCTCTCTTTCTTGCATAGAAATTCATCATTATAATGCTTGAAGATAAAGAAATTTTTCCACGAGTTGTAGACTCTCGTTTATCTCGATTTCACCGAGTGGAATCACAAGAGTCTCGTCAGACATGTGGAAAATAGGATGTACGTTATTAAGCTCTTGTGGTAAACGAAGTTTGTAAGCTACTAGGCCGATTCTAGCGAGAATCTCAAATGGCCCGATGTACCTTGGGTTTAGTTTTCCACGCTTTCTGAAGCTTATCTTGCCCTTCTAGGGTGATACCTTCAATAGAACGCGGTCACCAACCTGATATTCCAAGGGTTTTCGTCTCTTATCTGCGTAGTTCTTTTGTCTATCTCTAGAATCTTTCAATCGTTCTTGAATTTGAACGATCTTTTCTGTGGTTTCTTGAATGATCTCCAGACCAGTGAGAGTGCTATCAGGGATTTTTCCTTTAGCTAGCTACGTGTCACCCACTTCAGCCCAACATTGAGGGGATATGCACTTACGACCATAGAAGGCTTCAAACGGGGAAACCTTGATGCTAGAGTGGTAGTTGTTGTTATATGAAAACTCGATAAGTGGAAAATGGGTATCCTATGCTTTATTAAAGTCGATCACACAGGCCCTCAACATGTTTTCTAGTGTTTGAATGGTTCTCTCACTCTGCCCTTCATTTATGGGTGTAGGTTGTACTCATGTCCAGCCTAGTTACCAAAGATTTTTGTAATGACTGCCAAAATCTTGAGGTGAATATACTATCTCTATAAGAGATAATAGATATGGGCACACCATGCAGTCGTATTATCTCTCTAATATAAGTTCTGGTCAATTTCTCCATCTTATCTGTTTCTTTGATTGGTAGGAAGTGTGCAAACTTGGTTAATCTGTCAATGATTACCCAAATGGTCTCATGACCACCCATTATCATGGGTAACTTGGTTATGAAATCCATTGTAATCTGCTCCCACTTCCACTCAGGTATTTCTGGTTGTTGTAGTAAACCTGAGGGATTTTGGTATTCTACATTTACCTTGGTGCAAGTTAAGCACTTTCCCACATAGGTAGCGACTCTGCTTTCATGTTTGGCCACCAATAAAGTCTCTTGAGATCCATATACATCTTATCTGAACCTAGATGAATGGAGTATCAAGTTTTGTGGGCTTTATCCATGACAACATCTCTGTAGCCACCAAAATTTGATTTCCAGATCCGGTTCATGAAATAATGAAATTCATCTCCCTTGATCTCTAAGTTCTTCTCCATTCCTATTAAGGCTTCACCCGCCACATTTTCCAACTTTAAGGCTTCCCGTTGAGCCTCTTTGATCTGTGTGGACAAATGTGAATGGATGGTCATGGTTAGTGCTTTTACTCTACGACCTGAGTACTCCTTTAGGCTAAGGGTATCAACTACTACATTGGATTTGTCGGGATGATAACAAATTTCACATTCGTAGTCATTTAGTAGCTCTACCCATTTCCATTGTCTCATGTTAAGCTCCTTTTGGTCGAGTATGTGCTGAAGACTTTTGTGGTCGGTGAAGATGGTGCACTTTGTATCGTATAGGTAGGTCTCCAGATCTTCAGAGAAAATACTATTGCTCCCAACTCGAGATCATGAGTGGTATAGTTGACATCGTGTGCCTTTAGCTATCTTGAGGCATAGACAATAACCTTTTCTCTTTTCATAAGCACACAACCTAACCCTTGATTGGATGCATCGCATTATACCACGAAATCCTCTGTTCCTTCTGGAAGGGACAAGATAGGTACGCTGCATAGGACTCGCATCTGTGTTTGGAATGTAATGTCTTGTTTTTCTCTCCAACTAAAATTTACACCCTTTTAAACCAGGTTAGTAAGTGGTTTAGCTATTATGGACCTTCTTGGTGCCGACCAATTCTCGATTGCCTATATTTTGTAAGGGTCCACGTGTATGCCTTTCTCGCTAACCATGTAACCAAGGAAAGTTACCTTCCTAATCCAAAACTTGCACTTTGAGAATTTCGTGTATAGTTTCTCCGCCCTCAATGTTTCTAGAACTTGTCTTAAGTGGTGACTATGTTCTTCCTGATGGGTTTTGAGCATTCTAACACTCTTATGGTGTACATGAAACCCTAGAAACATTGGATCTATGTTTGACTAAGATACATGAAAATAATTTTGTTTTTCCTAAGGTTCTTATCCTAACTAGCATGGCATGGGGTACTTGAATCAAATAAAGCCAGTAGAATTACTTACCTTGTAGTTGTAGTTGATTGCTTGGAGTTTGAGAGCCTAGCACCAATAGTGTGGATGCCTAAAATGGAAGTCACAAATCACCACAAACTTGGAAACTTGAGAGAATAGTCACAACCTTTCTTGAAATCGGCCCTCTTAGTAAACTCACCACAACTAGTGTGATTTCAAGAACTAAAGCCTCCTTTATATAGTGTGGTGGATTAGGGTTACATCAATGTAAACCCTAATACCCATGTCTTTTCATTTCCATGAGATCCATGGGTTAAAGCTCCATGGAGTATCCATGGACTTTCCATGCAAGCCTAGCCCATTCCAAATAAGCATTAGCCCACACTCTATAAATACAAGAGCCCATATTTAATTAGTCATACTTTTGATCTCTAAATTAATTCTAAATTAATTATAGATCAACACTAATTAAATAATATGATTTTATATTAATATATTAGAACTTATAATATATTAATAAATCATAATTTATATTATTCTCAAAAGATTATCCGTCAATTGTTCGGGTGAAGTGCAACCCAAATGGACCATGTCGTGTCGGGTCAAGTACATACCAAATATAGTTATGGACTTAGACACTATATCCAACAGTCTCCTACTTGGATAAGTCTAATAACTATAGTTGCAAGTATGACTTCAGGAACCGATCAGCAATCGTAGCTCTTAAAATTTTGTTGAACTATGAAGCGCCCTTTTAGATAAGTGATCATATAATCCTCGTTTCTAGATATCAGCCGGACAAACACATGGACCATGGTCTTGCTTATTGTCCATCACTTGTTTCCCGATTTCCGATTTGTTTGACATAGAACTTAACTGAACACATCAATTTAGTTCTGACTGGGCCTCGTACATAGGTCAAAACAAAATCATTGAGGGGCCTAGATATCGCTTCTAATCCTAGAATGAACAGATAAACTTCGACTCATATGTTTGCTCTACTACTTGTTGAATTACACACAAAGGCACGATTTATAACATCGAGTTACCAATGCGTTTTTGTGCAATCAATGCATAACCAACTCATAGGCAACAAATCATAACTCTAGGTTTGAAGACTTATATGATATTACCGTCTCACGATCACTTGAGATAAATTCCATGAAGTGATACCGATGAGCGTGGTTTGAATCCAATACTCAAAACTTATGAGCACTCATGAGTGTTGTAGCCCTGCTTTGTCTAACATCTTAGACCTCTACAAGCCAACCCATGACAGGCTTGATTCATATCTACTTCCAACATATGATCGACTGTGGAGAGTTTGAATAATATGATATATACCATAACATAATTATTTTGGAAGTCAAAACATGCAAAAAGAAATAATAGTAAATGATTGACAAGAGATAGTTACCTTCCTAATCCAAAACTCGCACTTTGAGAATTTCGTGTATAGTTTCTCCGGCCTCAATGTTTCTAGAACTTGTCTTAAGTGGTGACTATGTTCTTCCTGATGGGTTTTGAGCATTCTAACACTCTTATGGTGTACATGTAACCCTAGAAACATTGGATCTATGTTTGACTAAGATACATGAAAATAATTATTTTTTTCCTAAGGTTCTTATCCTAACTAGCATGGCATGGGGTACTTGAATCAAATAAAGCCAGTAGAATTACTTACCTTGTAGTTGTAGTTGATTGCTTGGAGTTTGAGATCCTCGCACCAATAGTGTGGATGCCTCAAATGGAAGTCACAAATCACCACAAACTTGGAAACTTGAGAGAATAGTCACAACCTTACTTGAAATCGGCCCTCTTAGTAAACTCACCACAACTAGTGTGATTTCAAGAACCAAAGCCTCCTTTATATAGTGTGGTGGATTAGGGTTACATCCATGTAAACCCTAATACCCATGTCTCTTCATTTCCATGAGATCCATGGGTTAAAGCTCCATGGAGTATCCATGGACTTTCCATGCAAGCCTAGCCCATTCCAAATAAGCATTAGCCCACACTCTATAAATACAAGAGCCCATATTTAATTAGTCATACTTTTGATCTCTAAATTAATTCTAAATTAATTATAGATCAACACTAATTAAATAATATGATTTTATATTAATATATTTGAACTTATAATATATTAATAAATCATAATTTATATTATTCTCAAAAGATTATCTGTCAATTGTTCGGGTGAAGTGCAACCCAAATGGACCATGTTGTGTCGGGTCAAGTACATACCAAATATAGTTATGGACTTAGACACTATATCCAACAGTCTCCCACTTGGATAAGTCTAATAACTATAGTTGCAAGTATGACTTCAGGAACCGATCATCAATCGTAGCTCTTAAAATTTTGTTGAACTATGGAGCGCCATTTTAGATAGGTGATCATATAATCCTCTGTTCTAGATATCAGCCTGACAAAAACATGGAACATGGTCTTGCTTATTGTCCATCACTTGTTTCCCGATTTCCGATTGGTTTGACATAAAACTTAACTGAACACATCAATTTAGTTCTGACCGGGCCTGGTACATAGGCAAAACAAAATCATCGAGGGGCCTAGACATCGCTTCTAATCCTAGAAGGAACAGATAAACTTCGACTCATATGTTTTCTCTACTACTTGTTGAATTACACACAAAGGCACGATTTATAACATCGAGTTACCAATGCGTTTTTGTGCAATCAATGCATAACCAACTCATAGGCAACAAATCATAACTCTAGGTTTGATGACTTATATGATATTACCGTCTCACGATCACTCGAGATAAATTCCATGAAGTGATACCAATGTGCGTGGTTTGAATCCAATACTCAAAACTTATGAGCACTCATGAGTGTTGTAGCCCTGCTTTGTCTAACATCTTAGACCTCTACAAGCCAACCCATGACAGTCTTGATTCATATCTACTTCCAACATATGATCGATTGTGGAGAGTTTGAATAATATGATATATACCATAACATAATTATTTTGGAAGTCAAAACATGCAAAAAGAAATAATAGTAAATGATTGACAAGAGATAGCAACACTTTACTCATAAATAACAGATTTTATTTATCATCAAATGTCAATTACACTTTACAAATTTCAAAATTATCTAACTACTAAAACTAATATCATCCTTCAGCCCTATGCTCCGAGCATGCTGGAGATGCTTAACCCGAGTCAGTCCCTTCGTGAGGGGATCTGCTGGGTTCTCATCAGATGATACCCTCTTCACCATGAGGATTCCTTCTTCTGTTTGATGTCTGATGAAGTGATATTTTCTATCAATGTGTATGGATCTCCCATGATCTCTTGGTACCTTGGCTAAGGCAACCCACTATTGTTGTCATAGTAAATCTCCATTGGATCCTTTATGGCTGGTACAACTCCAAGGTCTCCGATGAAGGTCTTTAGCCATATAGCCTCCTTTGCTGCCTCACTTGCTGCTATATACTCTGATTCACAAGTGAAATCAGCCACTGTATCTTACTTGGAACTTTTCCAAGTAGTTTCCCCTCCATTTAGGGTTAAGACCCAGCCCGACTAAGAGCGGAAATTATCCATGTCAGTCTGAAAGCTAGCAACACTATACCCTGCTACTTTCAAGTCATCACTCCCACCAAGGGTAGGGACCCAGTCCTTAGTCCTTCGTAGGTACTTGAGAATATTTTTTACCGCTGTCCAGTGAGCCATGCCAGGATTCCCCTGATATCTGCTGACCATGCTCAAATGAAAGGCAACATAAGGACGAGTACTAGTCATAGCATACATGATCGAGCCTACAACGGAAGCATATGGTACTCGACTCATCTCAGCTATCTCAGCCTCTATACTCGGACTCTGACTTTTACTCAGTTTGGCATTACACTGGATAGGTAACTAACCTTTCTTGGAATTATGCATGTTGAACCTTTTCAACACTTTGTCCATATAGGTGCTTGGACTAAGTCCAATTAGTCTTTTACTCCTATTTCTAAAAATCCTTATCCCTAGGATATATGCAGCTTCTCCAAGGTCCTTCATAGCGAAACACTTCCCAAGCCATGACTTTACTTCCTACAAGGTTGGGATGTCATTTCCTATGAGTAGTATGTCATCCACATACAATACCAAAATGCTGACTATACTCCCACTAGCCTTGGCATATACACAAGATTCATCTTCGCATCTCAAAAAGCCAAGGTTGGGATGTCATTTCCTATGAGTAGTATGTCATCTACTTTCTTACTTTTCGGGGTGATCATCCCGAGGCACAGAGTAGCCAGGTCACTAAATCTTGCAGTATATGCAGTAATATCGTAGTTCTTCATCTTCAGACCCCAACGCTCCTGCTCTAGCTTTTGTACATCGCCCCTCGGGTAGTGTTGTACTAGCATTAGTTCCTTCAAGTCATCCCAACTCATTGCATTGGATATTGGGAGAGTCAACGACTTGACTTGGATGTTCCAACAAGAGAAAGCTCTGTCAATGAAAGTACATGCTGCAAATTTCACCTTGCTTGTTTTGGGGTATGCATAGATTTCAAATACTGATTCAATTTTCTCAAACCAGCGTGTCAGAGCAATGACACCTCCGGTGCCATCAAAAGATTTGGGTTTTGCGTTCATGAAGTCTTTATATGAACACTCCCTAGGGTTTCCATGACTATCTCCATGTTAGAAGGGTGGGAACCACTACCTGCCCCACTAGTGCCACTTGCATTGATCTGCATCATGGCTGCTGCTACAGCCGCGATTACTGCTACTTGAAACACAACATGGTCCTACTGAGGAGGTGGTGGCGGTGGTGGATTTTTTGGTGGGTTGTTTTTCTTCCTGTTGGAATTCTTTGGAGGCATCTTTCTCTATAATGATTTAAGAGAAAAATGATGATAAGTCATCTATAGTGGTCATGATTCATGTGATATTGAACAAGATATATCGTATCCTAACTGTTATAATGTTCTATCAAGCGATTTACAGTGGATGTCTACTAATATAACTAAACAATTGCCATGAAAATATAGCAGCACTTGAAATGAATTTGTATACTGTGATTCGTGCTTGATCCCCCCTAAAATCACATAATATATAAGCCTTCGAATAAGTGATCCTACTGTAAGTTCACAACCAAACAAGAAATGTGAAGAAAAGCTAAATCACCTATTCTAGGCCTATAAAATCTTACTTATATACAACTTATATGTATACACTTAGCAATTACAGATATATCAGCAAGGGTTCTTTGTTTTCATGTGTTTGTGTAACGCCCGCAGATCCGGGCTAGTCAATTTAGAGGCAATAGGGGTCGAAAATGACTTTTCGACAAAAGATTATTTACAATAAATAATCTTAACCAAGTTGTAGAATATTTCACAAGGTTTCCGTACATATAAAGAACGCCGAAATCCGAGTTATAACGAAGAAGTTATGGCCTGTCGAAGTTTCGCGATGGAACCGGCAAAGCACCTGGAAGCGTAAATAGTGAATTTACGATGGAGGACTTTTTAGCCTTAGTGATCTAAATGAAATTTGTAGAATATGTTAAACTAAGAGCATCGATAAAAAGAACGCCCAAATCTGACTTCGTATGAGGAAGTTATGATTTTTCTAAGATTCAGCTTAGCAGTGTACAACCCGAAACTCAAATTTTAGTTCGAGCGGTTTTTGGCTTACGCAACCTAAATGAGAGTTGAAGATCTCATTAATAGGAACTCAACGGTAAAAAGACAGACGAAAACCGAGTTCATATGAAGGAGTTATGAATTATTCGCGGTCATTTAACAGTCTAAACGCCGCCTACTGTTAAATTTGAGATCAGTCGAGAATTAGCCGACGGAGTCTAAACGAAAGTTGTAGATCTTGATTTTACCTACGCGTTGAAAAAAAGAACGTCAAAAACAGAGCTCGTATGAGAAAGTTATGATTTTTCTAAGTTTGAAGGCTGATACACGATAGGGGGTGACGTGGCACCACCATAATTGGACACGTGGCACCACCAGAAGGTTGCCACATGCACCAACTCGGCGAGTCATGACTTAGACTCGGCGAGTCCATCAGATTTCTCCACTATAAATAGAGGTGCCGGGTTCCATTCATTCTCACACCTTTAAACCCTTCTTTTTCTCTCTAAACTCTCTCTCTAAGCCTCCCTAACCCCCCAAAGCATAGGGTAACTCCCTAGCACAAGCCGGAAGCCCCGGAGTGCCCGACGGCTCTGAGAAAAGAGCCTTTCAGCTCGGGAAACGTTGCTCCAGTGAAGCCCGATTTTGCGAGAAACCCGCTGTAAGTGAGCTATGCCTACGCTAGTTTTAATATAGCTTCTAATTAATTATAGTAACATTATTAGGACCTAAAAATAATTATTTGGGCTATTATTATGAGTTATATTGAGTGTTATTTAACGCTTATATAATAATAATAATAGTCAGACTATTAATTTGTTGCGGATATCGGTAGACTAAACCCTAGTGGTGTTGATACTAGGATTTATCGAAGGAAAGTTGTTTTGAGAGTATCGAAGCGCTGTCCGAGTGTTGAGTCACCACCTTTCAGGTGAGTGCATGGTCCCTTTCATCTTGCACATAGATATGAAGTATTTTCTTATAAATTATGTGCTATGTGTGCATATTGTCTGAATACTTGTTGTCTATGCTGATGAAAGATTTTTATACATGTTTTAAATGATGTAAACTATATAAAGTATTTTATATCTACAAAATATGTTGGGTAAAACATGGGTAGATGAATAATGAGCGATAAAAGTTGATATAGAGGAACAGTAGTAGCATGGACCTAGTGCCCTATGGGTATACATTGGCAGCAGTGGACCTAGTACCCTATAGATGAGCACTGGCAGCTACGCCACAACCCGTAGATGTTTTAGATGTACGGTAAACATCCTAACAGCTACGCTCTAAGGACAGTATGGGCAGCTGCGCCTAATAAGGAGCCTTATGACCATGACAGTAGCGTTTAAAGGTCAATACCGGCAGAAGCGCCTCATAGAAAATGTCCTAATTCTGGCAGCTGCGCCTAAGTGACAAGATTAGCAGCTGCACTTGACCAATGTGTCATTGGCAACAATGGACTTCATGTTGTTTCCTTAGGATGATCCTTAGGAATGAATGAATGAGAAACAGCTGATTCTTAGGGTAGACCCTTAAGGATAAAGAAGATAATGGGGATGGTTAATTGGGTTGATTGTTTGATTATTTAAACATAATGATTATATTATTGTGGGTTGAAAACCCTATGTACTCACCAGGTTTCCCAACCTGACCCACTCAGTTTATTTATATCACAGGTGTTGATACGAAGTCACTTTACTCTGAGAGATTTAAAGAGATGTAGATCACTAGTGTAAATAAATGTAAGTTCTGTTTATGCTTATGTTTCTGTATTAACGATGACATCCCAAACGTTTTGAAATGAATAAAATACGTTTCTTCGAAAATGTTTTAATAACATATTTATCATGTTTTTCTGGGAACAAATTCCACAACATTTTTATTAAAAGAAGTACTCTGATTTTTATAAAGCATAAACAAAATCGGTCTTTTATGGCCGTGAAAATGGGGATGTCACAGTTTGACTCTAGTGTTATAGTGCTATAAAATACTCCTATAGTATTTTAATTGTATGTTTGGTTCTAGTGTTCCTTTTTATAGAGTTGGTAAGTTTCAGACTTGTTGCAACACCAAAATCACTCCCAAACACATGTTGGTCGTATCTCAAATAAATATAGTTGATCAGGCTATATTTATCCCAGATATGATTACATAACTATCCAAGTTTAACTGTAATGTCCAACTTGTCCAAATACTTTTATGTAGTTTCTTACTTTGATACTGTTCTAGGTATGCATGCATGTTCGTATACTTCTTATAAAATACTTATATTTTAAAAGTATACTTTTAGTTCAGAGTGCTTCAGCCCCAGTGTTTATAGTTGTATATCATGCATGGTTTGATATACTTAGTTCACTATAAACAATGCTCTGATACCAATCTGTCACACCCACATAACTGGAACAACGGAAAAGTTCGGGGGTGGAGGACATCATGTACAATATCACAACAATTGTATAATAGGAATCAAAGCAAACACAACCATTACATTGATAAAGTAAAGTATTTACATCTGTTCAATACATATTTTGTATGACATGAAAAGTGTATAGTGAAAGTATAAAAGACGTGACTCTACAAAGATCCATCTTCTCAAAACCTATGGGTGTACCTGTCTACTGGTTCCCTGAGAATACAAGTGGTTTTCAAAGCGTATCAAAATTTAATTTGGTGAGTTCATAACTATGTTTTTGAGATGGAAAGCTTGTCTTTGTTCCTTGAAAATGTTATAGTGTACTTCCAGAAAATCCAAAATAATTTATTTAGTGAATGAAGTGTAGTCTTAGGCCTTAAGACCAAAATGTATGTAGTTATTGTATTAGTGTACTCTGTACTAGAAAAGTAGTGTACTATAGTAGTGTCTATAGTAGTGTTTGTATGAAAACCCTCTTGTATGAGTGCCTGGAATCCACCAGCTGTAGTGTAAAATAGTGTACTGTAGTTTTATTATTTAAAATAAAACCTTTGAAGTAGTGTTAATCCCGTAAAAAATGGTTCAGTTAATAGTATTGTGAGTTTCATATAACCATGCTAATCTGACTAGTGGCCTCTACGACGTTCTTTAGGCGTCAAAATGTTATGACGTTTGTCACACCAAGCCTGTTGCCCTAACTGTAACTAAAAATTTAGATGCGGGATTGTTAGTCCCGTATAGATCTATACACAAAGTCACGCTCTAACCTCCAGGAGACTCTGGTTGTAATTTATAGGACTTGGACCTTTACCTTAACAGTATAATCGAAGTAGTGTTCTCTTGTACTTGAAATTGTATGTATCACCTCGTAGTTGTATATTTTGTAATGTAAAATAATTATACTTAAATAATTATTTAGTAGTGTATCCTTGAATCAGTGAAATAGAATAGTGTTCCATAAACTATACCTATTATAGTTTATATTCTTGTTTCTAAATAGTGTTCTTGATCTTGCAAAATGGTGTAATGCATCCCAAACTATACCTATTATAGTTTAAAAGTATGTTCTTGTATCGTTTCTTGGACTAAATAAAATAGTGTAGTGGTTCACAAACTATACCAATTATAGTTTAAATGTATGTTCTCTAATGTTTTGAAAACCTTTACAATTTAACTGTGTGTATAAAGTGGTAGGAATAGATTTGCGAAAAAAATACCCTTTTGCTCGATATGTTACAAAAGAGTTAAAAATATATATAAATATATTTTTATAAAATGCAGCGATAAATTGGTTTGAAACAATTGGAAACGGTTTGAAATCGTTTGAATAAAAACACAAGCTTCCTTGTGTTTTAATTGCATACTCCCCTAAAAACATTGAGAAATAATGAAAACGTAGGGGTATGAACTAACCTCTAGTGTGTGTCCGAGTCTAGATAGCGTAACTGTAGAGGTGATCCTCGAGTTAGCGTACATGGAAATAACAGTATCCTAATAATATTTAAACACGCAATTGTATTTAAATTAGCGAAATAATTAACTAAAATGCTAAACAACACTTAATTTATGTAAGGATTACTTAACAAAAATATCCGAGAATTATTTTGGAGTGATGGTAGACGTTTTCGGTCTATCCTTCACCGAAATCCCTTGATTTCGGTCATAAAGCCTCAACCGAGAACCAAGTTCACAGTCTTAAAGGGGTCTCGGTCTGAGTGAGTTCTCAGTCCAAAGGGTTTTCGGTTAGCTTCAAGATTTGAGGATTATTATTGGTGTTCTTGATGAAAATTTATGAAGATTTGAATGATTTTGCTTGAAGGTATGAAGGTTCTTGGATGATACTTGAGAGAAAAATGAGTGTGTTTTTGGTTGGAAAAGTGAGAAATAACTCAAGTTTTCGAGTGAAATTATGTATTACGAGAGGGTTTTCGGTCGGAAGGGGGTTTCGGTGTGAAGGTTCTCGGTTCCAAAGGGAAAAGTTTTGATTTTTTAGTGCATTTTATTCCTTTAAAATAAAATACTTATATATATATATATACATATATATATATATATATATATATATACATATACATATATATATATATACATACATATATATATATATATATATATATATATATATATATATATATAAACATCATTTATATAATTTAAATCATATTTTAACCCTTATGAACATACGTAATAAATAAAGCTCGTAACTTTATTTAAAAGAGTTTGACTTTTATTGACTTAAAAATAACGGGTCGTTACAAATTCTATCAAGACTAACACAAAGACCATCCAATTAGTGTGGCGGGATAGAAACTTCGGTATCTATCTTTGTTTGAACATAGTTCTAAGGAAGGGTGGTGCGTGTGTATGTGTGTGATAACTCATTAACGAATTCTCTAAAAAGAAAACTCTCTTGATCCTTCAAAGACGATTAAGTCTCTAGAAAAATCTAACTCTTATGATAGGAGAACAACTATTGCAGCCAAAATATGGCTAGAAAAAGAAAAGAAGGAAATTGAAGCCAGAGAAGCTACATAAAGGGTTCTTAGAGAAGCATGAGAAAAAATGGTGCAAGATACAAAAGAAAAAGAATTGAAAGACGATAAAGAGAAGAAATTACTCTTTAGAAGAAAGCTCTACAAGATCTTCTTGAAAAGAAAGATAAAGAACATCAAGCTAAATAAGCTACTTAAAAGCAGGCAGAGGAAGCCAAATTAAAAGTTGCAGAAGAATATGCTCGTATCAAAAATCTTCTTAAAAAGAAAAAAAGAATACGAAGCTTAAAAGACTGATCCCAAAACTTAAAAAACTCTTTCGAAAACTGTTATAGGAACTCGACTCAACTCTAAGGATGATGTCTTTGGAATTAAATTGGGGATTATGTTTCTGAATCTGTTGGGATCATGCCCAATATATTCTTCAATATTTGTCTCATCCCAAAGAAAACCTCAACATAGAAGCCTCCAACAAAACCTATTGGATCATCTTCAAACTCCACAAATCAAGTGTATATGGAACATAATTCTATTGTCATTATGGTCTTTCCTTTAGCAATCTGAAAATTCTAGAAGCAAAAGTTAATCTAATCCTTCAATAGATGTCGAATTCTACTCCATTTGTGGAAAATGCAATCACATTTGAAGAACTGGAAGCAACAATTTAGAAGGTTCATTCCAACTCTATATCTTCTAAAGAAGCTTGTTTGAAGAAGCATGAAGAATTTCAAAATTTGATCTCTACATTAATAGCTCAACTATCCAAGTATCTATCTAATCAAAAGACTTATATCAAAGAAGCTCTTATGTTGTTATCTATTGAACTAGTTAAGAAGGATGGAATTAAAGTTGAAGAACTTAAGCAAAGTCTTCACCACTATAAAAAAACAGTCTTGTAATGACAAGTGTTTGCACCAAACTCTCCAAACACTTTCTCGATATGAAGAAGTGACCCATGGAAGAATATTAGAAGATAAGTGAATACATCAATAAAGTGGGTTAATATCTTGAAAATACAGAGTTTAACACAAGTGTGGATTCTCTCTCCAAAACCATGACTCAGTCCTTCCTCAATGTTTTTGAGAAGTTGGATGATGTGTGTTGAGAAATTATTCCTTTTATATCAACTTAGATACCGATTGTCGAAAATATAAAAATCTGATCACCACAACAACATGCTCGGTTACCAGTTACAGTGTGACAGATATATAAGTTAAAGATATAAGATGTAGATATATATAAGAATAATAAATGCGGAATAAGTATAAATATGAAAGCTATAATTGAATGAAAGCTATAATAATATAAATAACTGTATTTAAATGACATAAAGCTATAAATAATATAAATGATTGTATTTAAATGACGTAAAGCTATAAATAATATAAATGACTATATTTAAATGACATAAAGCTATAATAAAGTATATAAGTATATATAAATATATATCAAGTAGGTTCGTCAATAAATTGACTGAACTGGATTGATGGAACGACTGGTCGATATTTGAACTCTTGGAATTACTAGTTGATATTGGGACTCTTAAAGCGATTGGTCTATATTGGGACTCTTTGAACGACTAATCAATATTGGGACTCTTGGAACAATTGGTCAATATTTGTTCAAAGATCAATTAGGTGTTTTATAAGTAACAAAGAGTTCATTCAAAGCTCGGTTTTATGTAGAACAAGTTGTTTACAAAAGGGTACAAAATACATGAGTTTATGTATTTGTATTTGAGGTATTTTTGTGTAAAAACATGCACACGGGTCATGTAAGATAAGGCACAAGCGACACGGGTTGTGTAGGAAGGTTTAGGAGGGTTTTCTTGATGATGATGCTGACACGGGGCATGTTGGATTTACCCTTGGATTTAACACGGGGCGTGTTGATGTGATGATCCTGACACGGGGCGTGTTGGATTTAGCCTTGGATTTAACACGGGGTGTGTTGATGTACAGAAGAAAGCAAAAGGCAACACAGGGTGTGTCAGATATAAGGCATGCTGAACACGGGGCGTGTTCATGCAGGAGGCAATTTCAGGATTTTTGTGATTTGAAGGTAAATTTTGTTTGTGATCTTTTGTCTAGGGTAATGGTGTTAAGGTGTTTTGAGGATGTTTTCAAGGTTATTTAGAGGTTGGAAGGAGGTTGATATAAGGTGGTAATGGTGGTGAAATTTCTATGAAGAGGATGATGAATAGTGATGGGGTTTGTGGTTGATCTTGATGCAGAAGGTTTTGGGTTGTTTCATGGTTGTGTTTTGGTGTATTTATGTAAGGAAAGTGTTTGGTGGTGTATGGTGTGATGAACAAAGGTAGTGAAGATGAAGAACCTTAAGTTTCAATGAAGAAGATGAAGATGGTTGATGGTGTTCTTCAGTTCATTGTTGATGATCTTGATGTTCTTCACATCATTGTTGTTTGATCTTGTTGTTCTTCATTTTCTCTAGGGATTTGTCTTTGTACTTGAAGAAGATGAAGATTGGTGATGTTCTTGGCAGCGTTTGTAAGAAGTGTTACAAGATTAACAAAATGAACACACACACACACACACACTCATACATACATACTCACATGTACTTATATACATGAATAAATATCTTCTTCTAGTGCACTTGAGTTTAAGTTGGTAAATGATGTAGAGGCTGCAAGTTGTTGTAGGAGTAGGAGCAAAAACGTGGGGAATGGGTTTGCTACTTCTTTTCTTTGCTTTGTTGACTATTGCTTTTGTTTTGACTATTTCCACATTGTTGACTTTCCAACATACAACATACACACACACACACACACACACATATATATATATATATATATATATATATATATATTGTTGAAACTGTTTAGTCGCACAACTAAATTTTCTCGTTTATGCATTTTCCGTCTTTCGCACGTTTTCGTATTTTCCGTTTTCATCACGCATTCATGCAACATGAAATAACTGATAATATTTGTTAGATTTTACAAAAAACTGTTTGTCTTATTTCAGTGATGGTCACATACAAAAACGTTTTTCAACAATTCCCCCCTTTGTGATCATTGCTGAAATAAGGACAGGTGTGATATAATCACATTGACAGTTTAACTTTTGAAGATTTGAGATAAAAGATTTGTTAATAAATAAGATATGTATAAAACCATAGTAATTGATTTGAAATTTTGTGACTTGGTTTAACATATCTTATGTAAAAGATTTTCAGAAATTTTTTTCCAAATGAAAGTCTCGGGTTCGGTTATCAAAGGGTAGCTATATATGTATCTAAAGAAATTTCCTAAGATTTTATAGCATTATTAATGACGACAAGTGGTCTAATAGGTCGATTCAGATGAACGCTCATAGGTATAGCTCATACTTCACTTGGATGTCTGGTTGTTCTGGCAGCAGAACATGTTAATGATCACTAAAAATGAGTGATATCTCTCTTTGACGACTCACAGTCATATTGGAGGTGTTCAACTATTCTTTTCCTGAAACCTCACTTCATCTCATTATTAGATAATCAATCACATAAGACTGGTTTTGGCATTACTCAGAGGGTTTCTTCATTCATGCCATTAACTTTCAATCTCTTTCCATCGGGAAATACATGTAGAGGGTTTAGCAATTTTCATAGTGCAGTTTGCAACTAAGAATCTTCAGTGGTGAAGGCTACAGTATCCCGGGAAATCCATTGTTGTTGCAGCTTGTTCTTTGATGGTATCCTTTTTGTTGATTAATATCGATTTAAAAAGGATATATTGTTTTAGCATCGAGAATTTGCTACATTTGAGAAAATTAGTTTTTTTTAGAGTTTCTATCTTGCAGGATTAAGATATCTTATTTTGTGAAAAATGGTTAAAAACAGATCAAGGATCTTTTGATGTTTGTTTTGAAATAACCATTTGGTTGAAAAGTTTGTTTGAAAATACCAAATGTAGAGTATTTTTGTTTTGTTTGGTATTTCTTCGATGAATGATTTGGCTTTCTTGTTGATTCGTCTTTATCTAGATTTGTCTTTGAAGATTGGATGTGGATAGATCTTTGTTTTTCTTTGATAAGTGATTGTTGAAATCCTTTTTGTTTCGTCTTTTCTTGTTGATGGATCACGGGATCTCAAGAGTTCATTTTTGGTTGGCTTATATCTAGGTGGGGATTGGTGGCATAAAAGACAGTTTGTCTAGTATGTAAGAAATGAATGTATCATCCCTGATCATTTAGATATCTTAGCAAAAATGAGACCGTGACAAGGTATAATCAGATATACCTTATAAGCAATAGTGACACACCTAAGCTCACAAGAATAGAATTCCACAATGATATAGATTGATGAGGAACAATTTCTTACATGGGTTTTTGTTTTCATGTGAACCTCCTAACCTTATGTCCCTTTTTAAAATCATCAATAATGAAATAAAATTGAAGGAAATATAGTTATATACATTATGAAAAGTAGGAGATTTGAACCTTCACTCCAATTGAGAATCAATATGACTTAAATCTTCATCGAGCATAAGCATCTGAAAAATTAAGTCAATAGACGATTAATCACAAGGTTTTATAAAAGCTTATTATGGTAAGTCTTTTATTCTATTTTTGAAGATTTGTTACTCTGAATGTTTTTGGAAATTTGGGTTATTTGAATGTTTTGGTATTTTTGAAAAAAAGCAATTTTCAATTGTTTTTGAATTTTCTTTTTGAATGAAAGTAAACACACTTTTGTACAAACAAAAAGTAAAAGTTTAAGAATAGATGTTATCTGGATTTAACATTCCTAGACGGCCTAGGAAGTATTGAAACTTTGTTTCATCGAGAGCCTTAGTGAAGACATCAACAATTTGATCTTCGGAATTGATGAAGTGTAGTTCGATATGACCCTTTTGAAAATTGCATCCATATGACTTGTGAACAACAGCTGGCGGCAGCGACATATTCTGCTTTCGTTGTTGATGTGGATACACAAGTTTGTTTCTTTGAAGTCCAACTCACTAGTCTACCTCCTAGAAATTGACAACTACTAGATGTACTCTTTCTATCTAGCTTGCATCCTACGTAATCTGAGTCAGTGAAAGCATTCAACTGAAAATCAGATTTAGCTGGATACCAAAGGCCAAGTTTGGGAGTGCCTTCAAGGTATTTGAAGATGCGTTTCACAACAACTACATGGGATTCCATAGGATTTGCTTAGTATCTGGCATAGACACATGTAGAAAACATGATGTCAGGTCTGCTGGCAATGAGGTATAAGAGTGATCCAATTATTCCACGATATCTTTTCTGGTCAACGGGTTTGCCATTTAAGTCTGCATCAATTTTGTATCCAAAAGCCATTGGGGTTTTAGCGGTATTGGATTTGTCCATTGAAAAGCAAGTGAGTAGGTTTTTGAAATAATTCTCTTGGTTGATGAAAATGCCATCAATTGACTGTTTGATTTGAAGTCCGAGAAAAGTAGTCGTCTCCCCAATCATGCTCATTTCAAATTTGCTCTTCATTAAATCTTCAAACTTAACACTTAAAGATTCATCAGTAGAACCGAAAATAATGTCATCAACATATATTTTTATGATTAACAGATTTTTATTAAAGATTTTATGAAAGAAGGTTTGATCGATTGAACTTCTATTAAAACCTAATTCTTCGAGAAAGGTTGACAACGTGGCATACCAAGCTTGTGGTGCTTATTTCAAGCAATATACAACTTTCTGCAATTTAAAGCTGTGATCTGGAAATTTGGGATTTTCGAAACCTGGTGGTTGTTGGATGTATACTTTGCGATCTATCTCTCCGTGTAGGAATGCACATTTAACGTCCATTTGGAATACTTTGAAGTTCTTATGTGCAGCATATGCAAGAAAGATGCGAATTGCTTCAATTCTAGCAATTGGAGCATATGTTTCATCATAGTCGATTCCTTCTTGTTGTGAATATCCTTTGATTACAAGATGTGCCTTGTTTCGACAAATGATTCCTTGATCGTCAGTCTTGTTTCTATATACCATGTTGAACCTATAACAGTAACATCGGGTGGAGTAGGAACAAGATTACACACGTTGTTTCTTTCAAATTCCGCTAGCTCTTCTTGCATAGCTTTTACCCAGTCTGGATCTTTTATAGTAGAATGTATGGTTTTGGGTTCAGTCATGGATAAGAAGGCTCCAAATAAACATTCATTTGTGGATGCGGCTCTAGTCTGAATGCCTGAGTTGGGATCTCCGATGATTTGGTCTGTAGGATGATTTCTGGTCCACTCTATTAAGCGATTCTCTTCCGCTATAATAATTGGAGTTTCAGTATCCCATTGTTCTTCTTCGGGTGTTTCATCTTTGCATAGGTTTGAAGGTTCCCCCATAAAATATGCATCGAGATTGTTTTGGCTATTTGGGGATTGGGTGTTCAAAGGAGGATTTTGAGGATGTATGTGTTGGTGGTTCCCCCTCGAATTGATCTACATCATTTTGGTTTGTTTGTGGAATAAATTCACTAGGTGTTCCTGTAGGGTCAATTGAAGTAGTTAGAAGTTCAGAATTGTAAGCGGTTTTTGGTTGCTCAAAAAGTAAATCAAGATCGATTTCAATGTCTATGTCAGGAAAAGGTGTTTGTTGAATTGGATTTTGAAATATATTTTCAATCATTTTAGAACCAAAATGTTCACGATCCAATTTCCTGATATAAAATTCATCAAAATGAACATCGGTACTTTCTTCAATTACTCTAGTATATTTGTTCAGTACTCGATAAGCAGCTGAAGAAAACGAGTAACCAAGGAAAATTCCTTCGTCCGAACTTCATTCAAAATTTCAAAGGTGATCTTTATTGTTCTTTACAAAGCATCGACAACCAAAAATATGGAAAATTTTGATGTTTGTTTTTCGGTTGTTAATGACTTCATAAGGTCTTTTATGAAGATGTTTATGGATTAAGGAACGATTTTGGGAGTAGCAAGTTGTGGCTATTGCTTCTGCCCTGAAGTATTGTGGCTATTGCTTCTGCCCAGAAGTATTGTGGCAGACCAGCGAAGATAAGCATTGATCTTGCAGCTTCACATAGAGTTCGATTCCTTCTTTCGACAACACCGTTCTGTTGTGGAGTGTATGGGGCTGAGAAGTTATGTTCAATACCTTTGTCTTTGAGAAATGATTCTAGAGTCTTGTTTTTGAACTCTAAACCATTATCACTTCGGATTCTTCGAACAGGTTGTTTGAGTTTGAGCTCGATTTATTTGATGAAGTTGATCATCTCTTTAGGTGCTTCTGATTTTAGTCTTAAGAAAAAGACCCAAATAAATTGCGAGAAACCATCAACGACAACAAGAATGTACTTCTTCCCTTGTATGGTTTGGGTTTTGGCAGGGCCATAAAGGTCTATGTGCAACAATTCTAGTGGCTCGGATATACTAGATTCTAAGATGCTTTTGTGAGTGGATTTGGAAAGTTTTCCTTTTTCACATGCGACACAAAGAGTTTCGTTATCAAGCTTCAGAAGTGGTAGCCCTCGAACAAGATCATCGCCAATCAGTTTGTTGATGTACCCAAAGTTTAGATGGGAAAGGTGGCGGTGCCATAACCAACAAATATCTACTGGGGCTTTAGATAGCAGATATATATATATATATATATATATATATATATATATATATATATATATATATATATATATATATATATATCGGGTTTACCATAGATAAGATCCATGTCAAGTGGATACATATTTTCGGCACGGTTAGAATCAACTATAACATCTTTGGTTTTGGCGTCCATGATCAAGCTTTGTTATTTGGTGAACAAAACTTCAAGATTATCACATAGTTGAGAAACATTGATGAGGTTGTGTTTCAGGTCATCAACAAAGGAAACTTTCTTTACGGTGAAATTACCATTTGTTATGTTTCCATAACCCTTGATTTTTGCTGTCATGGTGTTGCCGAAGGTAACATCTTGAATGGTTTGTGTAGGTTTGAAGTCACGTAAGTAGTTCCGGTTTCCTATCATATGCTTAGAGCAGCCACTATCAATATACCATGTATCATCATTAGGTTCTCCAACATTAAGTACCTGCAATCAGACAGAAAGTTTAGGTACCCAAATCTGAATGGGTCTTGGTTTGTCAGTTGTTATTTTGGGTGCTTTGCTTAATGAATTTCTTTTATCATTTGACTTCACATTATTGTAATGGTTTGGTTTATGACGATGGAATGGTTGAGGTTTGATTTGATCTATCAATTTTTCCCAAAATGTGATTTGTTTTTCAAAAACATGTAGGTTGATAAGATATGTGATTTGGTGAAAGATATCCTAGATGTGAAGGTTTGTTTCAAAAGTTTTCTTCATATATGGGATGTGAAGGGCGATTTTAAAAAGCTTTTTGATGATGATGGTTTGGAAATTTCTGATGTGATTGTTTTTGAAAGTTCATTAAATGATTAAAAGTGATATCTTGAAAGTGTTTTTCAAAAGGTTTTCGAAAAGGTTTTGGTTTTTGTTTGGAAACCTGTTTATGAGGTAGGACGTAGGGTTGAACTGGTTTCTTTGGTTGGTTTTCAAAAATGTTTGGCTTGATAAGTAGGGTTTTGGTGATTTGAATGGATTTTTGCTTGTTTGCTATTTCTTGGAGTATTTTTTGTCCCAGACTAGTTTTTCCAACAATTGATGAACTCATTGTAGGAAAAGCAGTTGGTACAGAAGTACTACCAT
Source organism: Lactuca saligna (assembly GCF_052625555.1). Classification (NCBI taxonomy): domain Eukaryota; kingdom Viridiplantae; phylum Streptophyta; class Magnoliopsida; order Asterales; family Asteraceae; genus Lactuca; species Lactuca saligna. The sequence continues at coordinate 142,485,231 of NC_136425.1, forward strand.
CCTCATAAGAGGAATTTTCTCCATTCAAAATGTTTTTGAGTTTAGTGGTTCTGTTGGTATGTTTGATTGGTTGAGTTAAAGAACTTGCAGAGTCTGTTTCAGAATTTACAACTCTTTCAAAAGATTTTTTGGAAACACTGAAAGCAATATCATCTGGGCTACAGTTGATAACTGTTTCGTCATTTGAATCTTCCTCATTAACAGATGTGAAAAGATCTGGTAGAGTAGATTCATAGTTTTCACAATTCGTCATGTTTTCATTGTTTGCTTGTTCAATTTCACAGGATTCTCTTCTAATTCCTGGTCTATAATTCGTATCAATTTTGCCAGTTCCTAAGGTGTTTGCCTTGGTGAAAATATCATCACTTAATTTTCTCGCAACTTTGATAGAATCCATATTCCATATCAATCTTTTATTCTCGGTTTCAAGAGAATTGATTTGTTTTAAAGAATCAGTCAAATTTTCATTTAAAACATTGTATTTGTCAGTTGATTCTTGAAAGTCTTGTTTCAACTAAAGGGTTTCCATTTCTAAAACATCTTTTATTTCAGAAGAAATGATTGACTGATTTTTTAGTTCCAAATCCCTTTTCTGAATTAGGGACTGATTTAACTGTTCCAAGACATGATTATAATCTTCTGATTTTCTTTCAACGTCTCTTTCTAATTTGCATTTTGTTCTTGTTGATTATCCAAAATTGAGTTGCAAGGTTTGTAACTCAGATTTGCAAATATCACAATTGACCATTGTGTCATGATATGTTTTGAGATCAGCTTCCAGATTAGTCTCAATTTTGGTTATGTGGGACTTAAAAATTGTATGGGAAAAACCAAGTTTAGAGATCATAGACCATACCGGTTCTATGACGTTAGGAGCTCTTGAAGGTATATCAACACCAGCTACGAAGTAGAAGTTTGATTGTGTTTGTTCATTGTCAGCTTCATCATCAGAATTTGGCCAGTATTCCATGCTTGGTTCATGGATTTCCATCAACGCTCTTTGTTTTTCTTGGTTTTCCAGTTTCTTCAATTCATCGGCTCTTTAAGCATAATATGCTGAGTCTTTGATTTTGGTTTTGTTTTTGGCTCAACATTCTCTGTCATAGTGATTTGTTCCTTCGTAGTTGTGATAAATGATCACTTCTTCACCACTGTCATCCTTTTGACTCTTAATCGGAAGTCTTTCAGGTGCGTGATTTTGGGTTTGTTGGGAAGGTTGAGAATGGTTTTGTTGGAATCCAAAATTTTGGTTGTTTTGAAAACCATTGTTTTGATTGTTGTAACCTTGATTTTGGAAACCTCTGTTTTGATTTTGAAAACTGTTGTTTGGATTGTGATTATGACCCAAGTTGGGATCGTTTTGAAATCCCTGGTTTTGAAAACCTTGGTTTGAGTTATTTTGGAAAGAAGGTCTTTGAGAAATTTGTCCAAAGTAAGGTCTAGGTTTAAAACCTGAGTTGTTTTGTCCAAAAGATGGTCTTTGTTGAAAACTTAATGTTGTCCAAAAGATGATCTTGGTTGAAAATTTGGTCTAAAATTTGATTGACCATGATTTGGGAGAAATCTCTGGAGTTTTGTGTTTGCAACCAACGCACACAGTTGTTGATAATCTACTTCATCATTCGAATCAGACTGGAAGGCTTGGTTTTGAAAAGATGTAGTCTAATTAAAATGATTAAAGTTCTGATCATTGAAAGGTGTTTAGGTTTGAGAAGTTGTGGACACAAGAGCGAGTGGTCCTCCAAAAGTTGCAATGGTTGGTGGGTCAACCGTGGATTCATACGATTGAAGTTCTCCATTCAAGTTGTACAAAGTTTCAGTATGAATAGCTGGATTTCCCTGAATAATGAGTTTAACTATTTTCCAACTTTCGAAAAGATTGTTTAAAAACTTGAGATTTATCTCATGCTGTGTCTTTTTGATATCCAAATTGTTCATTTTAACCATAATAAAATTGAACCTATCGTGAGCATCATGGATGGTTTCTGATGAAAGCATTTTGAAATTATCGAATTTATTCAAAACATATGTTCTTTTGTTTCCGATAATTCTTTTATTTCCACAAAAACGATTTTTCAAATTTTCCCAAATTTGATTTGCGGTTAACAGTATAATGTCATCCATTTGACTTAGAATACTATGAGGTATTCCATAAACAAGTTCCTTTTTGGCTTGGAGTTCCAACGTTTTTGTGATTTCAGCTTGAGTGGCTTGATTTGTAGCAAGAGTAGCCATATTTTCTGGAGTAACATATGTTCCTTCTACACATTTCCAGACATCTTCATTTAGAACATTAAGATGAAGATTCATATAGCCAACCTAGTTATACTCTTCAGGAATAAGTATGGGTGCCCGTGAACCAGATCCTAAGCTATTTGCAATGCAGACAGAGTTCATGTTGGAGTAATTTGCCAAAGACATTTTTTTGAAATTTTTGAAAGGATTTTGAACAAGTGATATTAAAATGAAATTTTTAAAGAAAAGCTTATGGAAGGTTTATAAACGCTATAACCAAAAGTTTTTCGACAAAAATTTCAAGGTAAATCACATAAGCTCTGATACCAATTGTTGAGAAATTATTCCTTTTATATCAGCTCAGATACCGATTGTTGGAAATATAAAAATCTGATCACCACAAAAACAGGCTCGGTTATCAGTTACAGTGTGACAGATATATAAGTTAAAGATATAAGATGTATATATATATATATATATATATATATATATATATAAGAATAATAAATGCGGAATAAGTATAAATATGAAAGCTATAAATGAATGAAAGCTATAATAATATAAATAACTGTATTTAAATGACATAAATCTATAAATGATATAAATGATTGTATTTAAATGACGTAAAGCTATAAATAATATAAATGACTATATTTCAATGACATAAAGCTATAATAAAGTATATAAGTATATATAAATATATATTAAGTAGGTTCGTCAATAAATTGATTGAACTGGACTGATGGAATGACTGTTCGATATTTGAACTCTTGGAATTACTAGTTGATATTGGGACTCTTAAAGCGATTGGTCTATATTGGGACTCTTTGAACGACTAATCAATATTGGGACTCTTGGAACAACTGGTCAATATTTGTTTATGTAGAACAACTTGTTTACAAAAGGGTACAAAATACATGAGTTTATGTATTTGTATTTGAGGTATTTTTGGGTAAAAACATGCACACAGGTCGTGTAAGATAAGGCACAAGTGACGCGGGTTGTGTAGGAAGGTTTAGGAGGGTTTTCTTGATGATGATGCTGACATGGGGCGTGTTGGATTTAGCCTTGGATTTAACACGGGGCATGTTGAAGTGATGATCCTGACACAGGGCGTGTTGGATTTAGCCTTGGATTTAACACGGGGCGTGTTCACGCAGGAGGCAATTTCGGGATTTTTGTGATTTGAAAGTAAATTTTGTTTGTCATGTTTTGGCTAGGGTAATGGTGTTAAGGTGTTTTAAGGATGTCTTCAAGGTTGTTTAGAGGTTGGAAGGAGGTTGATATAAGGTGGTAATGGTGGTGAAATTTCTATGAAGATGATGATGAATAGTGATGGGTTTTGTGGTTGATCTTGATGCAGAAGGTTTTGGGTTGTTTCATTTTTGTGTTTTGGTGTATTTATGTAAGGAAAGTGTTTGGTGGTGTATGGTGTGATGAACAAAGGTAGTGAAGATGAAGAACCTTGAGTTTCAATGAAGAAGATGAAGATGGTTGATGGTGTTCTTCATTTCATTGTTGATGATCTTGATGTTCGTCACTTCATTGTTGTTTGATCTTGGTGTTCTTCATTTTCTCCAGGGATTTGTCATTGTTCTTGAAGAAGATGAAGATTGGTGATGTTCTTGGGAGTGTTTTTAAGAAGTGTTACAAGATTAACACAATGAACACACACACTCATACATACATACTCATGTGTACTTAATAAATATCTTCTTCTAGTGCACTTGAGTTTAAGTTGGTAGATGATGTAGAGGCTGTAAGTTGTTGTAGGAGTAGGAGCAAAAACGTGGGGAATGGGTTTTCTACTTCTTTTCTTTGCTTTGTTGACTATTTCGTTTGTTTTGACTATTTCCACATTGTTGAATTTCCAACATACAACATACATATATACATATATATACATAGTACATATATATATATATATATATATATATATATATATATATATATATATATGTACATATATACGTGTAGGGATGAGAATTTGGCCTGAAAACCCAAACCGAACTGAAAACCGAATTGGACCGAATAAGCAATTTGATTCGGTTTTCGGGTATCTATATAAGGCTCATTCGGTTTTCGGGTTACCCGAATAAGGGCTTATTCGGTCCAAAAGGACCGAACCGAATATGAAAAGTTACATTTTTTTCCTAACACGATTGCTTATTCGATCTTCTTTTCTATCGATCGTTACCCAACAAAAGCCACGTAATACACCAAAAAAATCAACGCAATCGAATTCGATCATCCGTATTAAACCAAATCGACTAGTCGACGACATTACTCTTTGATCGATTGAGGTTTTTTTCATCCATGCGATATTACTCTTTGATCGAAAGTTAAGGCTACTGCCCTTGCGACTTACGATAACCTGGACTCATTGATCGATTATCACCGGTTCAAAGTTCAAACTTCAAAGTCCATTTACGATAAGAAAAAAAAGTCGGCCCTTGCGTCTGGAAAAAATAATCGTCTCATCATCGTTGTTTTCTAGTTTCTACTATGATCAAACTCCATTCAAGTCATAGAAAATACAATATTTATAATCACATTGTAAATGTTATTCGGCTTGTTCGGTTTATTTGGCTACTTAATCATCTTCTACATGTTATTTGGGTTATTCAGGTCGGAACCGAAGCGAACCCATATTGCTTATTTGGTTCGGTTTTCGGTTCATACGATTACCCTTATTCGGTTTTCGGTTTATTCAGGTTCGGGTTGGTTCGGTTCGGTTCCGACCCGAATAACATCCCTATATACGTGTGTGTGTGTGTGTGTGTGTATATATATATATATATATATATATATATATATATATATATATACATATTGTTGAAACTGTTTAGTCGCACAGCTAAATTTTCTCATTTATGCGTTTTCCGTCTTTCGTACGTTTTCGTATTTTCCGTTTTCATCACGCATTCATGCAACCTGAAATAACTGATAATATTTGTTAGATAATACAAAAAACTATTCGTCTTATTTCAGTGATGGTCACATACAAGGTCACATACAAAAACGTTTTTCAACAATGTGGAAATGGGATTTGTGAATGAGGTTGGGCATTCCTTCATGAAAAGGGGGAGAAAGAGAAGATGAAGAAAAGAAAAACTCTCATCTTAGGATGCTACTAAGAATAATAAAAATAATAATTTTAAAGAAAAGAATATTCTAGAAGGAGTTACTATACAATATCTCTCTGATGAAAATGAAGAAGATGAAAACTCATTAAGGCCGTGAACTCCCACCTATATAGGTGAGTCTTGATCACTTCTATCCATTTCTTACAATTCCAACCTCAAGAACACCAAGCTTTTCTCTCAACTATCATCACACATTTCTTCAAAATCCGCCAAAAATGTAAGTTTTCCTTTGTAGATTCGTTCATACAACACTTAATCTAGTGTTTATACATCATTTCATCCATGAATTCTTGGTTTTTCATAGATCTTCAAGTGTTCTTCTAGAACACCAAGAACACACACTAGTGTTCTTGGGTCCTAAACACTCTTACAAGCTTTCTATACGTAACTATACTCTTCCTAACTAGTTATTTGCTTAGTATGCTTATAAATCCATGGAATGAACACCAAAAACCCCCCCAAGAACATGATTTTATGGTTTGGGGATCTCCTAAAACCATAAACACCCCAAAAGGGTGTTTTTATGCCCCCAAACACCTTCTAATGATTGGACACGAGGCTAGAAACTTGAATGCATGATCTAAGAACCACAAAACATGAAAATGATGAAGTGACCAAGAGTTTACGACCATGAACCCAAGGGTTTACGACTGTAAACTGCCATGGTGTGGTCCAAAGGCCGCAAACTCCATAGGGATGCCATTTCGAGCCCTAACCACTTCCTAAGCCGTTGATTTAACCCTAGAGCACTTCTTTGTAAAGCATGAAGCCTTAAAACACCTAAATACACCATTCCCATGAGTTTACGGCCGTAAACGCATGGGGGAAATGTTCCATGAACCGTAAAAACCCCTTTAAGGGCCACCATTTGAGGAGTAAACTCCAATGTGAGGCCATACTCTCCTTAGGTACAACCCTTAGCACTCCTAGCACTTGAAGCAAAGTGTTTTCATGCTTTAGAGTGTCCTTACTTACTTAATTAGTGATTAAATAACTAATTAGATACATTTATATATCACTACATGTTACATAGGTTCCGGGTGTGTGTTCAAGTCCTCTCTTGACACCCAACATCCTACTTTGCACTTCCATCAAATCCACACACTACAGGTGAGTTCATATCCCTTAATCAACCTTTTAATCGTTTTTAAATGCATTTATGGGGGAATACAAGTTGAATCAAATAGGTTATAGTATCAATCACATGTGATTTCTAACTTGCAACCAAAAAGGATTTTCTATATTTTAACTACTTTGTCAACAAAACTGCTTTAAATGTTTATCAAACTCATTTTCATGTTAAATTGTTATAAAACTATCCCCAAACTCTTTTAAAACTTCTTTTGTTCCTAAACCATATCTACACCAATATATATATATATATATATATATATATATATATATATATATATATATATATAAGTAAGACTTGAAGGACTTAGAACTGATAACTCACCTTACTTCCTGTTCTCCTTTGATTGTGGACTTAGGGTATATTGTTATCTGTCCGACCGTCGTTGAATTCTGAGTTATATATCATATATATTTGTGATAGATATGAAAGTCTTCGCTTCAATTCAGTACCTTTGTATATCAAAGACATGAAATCAATATTTCTATTTAACTGTAATAGGTATAGTTAAGGATGACTACTCATTTCTACCATTACCATGATACCTACTAGAATCGGTATAGTTGTGAGTCAATACATGATAAATACTATACAAAGAGAATACTATATAGTATACAAAAGAACACTCGACACATTATAACAGGAAATGCATTATACAATATACAAGAGAATATACTATAATCAGAATGTGACATACTACTTCCCGATACGACACTTCACAATGGTATCACCGTGTAACCAAAGTCTCCTGGAGGGAGAACAGACATTGTGTGTATAGATCTATACGGGACAAACACTCCCACATCCCGACTGCAAGCTACAATCGGAGCCGACTAGGCCCAGGGGTGACAAAATGTCACCACTCCACATATGACTCGGAGGGTCATCAGTTATTTGATCGTTAATCAGCATGGTTACATACGAGTTCACATTTAGACCTTTAAATTAACACATTAAGAATTAAAGGCAACAAAGATTCCCCAAGGTGCATCTTACACTTAATGCTACCTGGAGTCTGCATTTTCATTTCATTAAACCGGCAGTGTCACTGCTGGGAGTAAAAACATTATTTTTTCCCAATTACTTTATATGAATGAAGTCTAAAACTATATTTTCGTACTGATAGTTTCACTGGAAAAACTTTTACTTTTTTTAAGGGCCAAACATATAAACAAGCGGGTCTTGGTAGAAGACTACTTTTGTTGGAAAATATAAGGTTTTCGAGGGAACACACTAACTACATGGTTGTAAACATGTTTATACAAGCAATACCACTAAATATTTATGAACTCATCAGCTTTATGTTGATACTCGCTTCAAAATAACTTGTATTCTCAGGTCATCAGTAGACAGGTACAGATGCAGCTTTTGAGAAGATGGAGCACATACAAGACCCATCTTTTATTTTGATTATACTTTTGGTGTCTTACAAACTGTACAGAACACGCTTGTATTACAAATTATTATATTAATGCAATGGATGTTGTTGCTTGTCTTTACTATTATGCATTTTTATGATACTGTCCGTGACGTCCTCCACCCCAGAACGTTTCTGCCGTTCTCGGTTTTGGGGTGTGACAGATTGGTATCAAAGCATTGTTTATAGTGAATCAAGTATATCAACCCATAAAAGATATACGAACTATAAACACATTGTGATTAAAACACTCTGACCAAGAATATATACATTTAAGTAATAAAATATTTAACTAAGTATATATATACACATCCATTTATACAAAGGGTCAGTATCATACAAGAATAGAACAAAAGAATTAAGATTGTTGAACAGTACAATTAGGCTTAGAGACATATAGTCAAATCTGGGTGAATGTAGCCTGATAAACTACATTTTCCTAGGAGTGACTAGCATGTGCCTAAGAGTGGTTGTGGTGTTGCAACAAGTCTAAAAACTTACCAACACCACTACAAGAACATTAGAACAAGAATACTATAGGAGTATTCTGCATTACTATAGATTACCTATGTGAGAACTAAAAATGTCTCTATCAAGTAGGTCAATAGTTGTTAAGTGGATACGTTAAGGTTATATGAAATTTTAGGTGTTATAGACTCAGAATCTGTGATCTTTGCATCATTTCTTGTCCTTGTTTGGTTGTGGATTTGGAGGTAGGACCACTTATTCGTAGGACTATCCCACTTCAATTTCATATAACTAATATACACTACACGAGTATTGACATAACTAATAGAGATCATCTAATAATTATCTTAAGTAGTATGTCTATTTATATAAGATTCTTATACCCCTTTTCTCACGTAGATTTCATGGATGGATTCCATCTCATGGCGACACGTACTTTCCACTCCACGGCAATGCCGGATGGCTTGAAGCAGAGTACGATGATGAGCACCAAATCCCTTTGGATGATCATCACGCAGAAGGCTTCTCGGATGGATCTGACTCAAATCCTAAAGTCAACAACCTACCCCCAGTAGGTCAAGCCCCAATTAACAACCCCCGACCAGCATTTCAGGGTCCCACACCCTTGTGGGCAACAAACTTGAATCGCTCGAGCGATGAACAAGGTCAACCCTTACCCTACAATGGGGACCAAAGCTTCTACAACATAAGCGAGGGTGGCTCGGCTGATCGAGCCCTACCCATCATAGTCCGTAGAATTGCTCGGAACGTAGAGCAAGGTTGAGCAGCTATCAGCCGAATAGTGGAGATTGATTCCAACACTGGTGTCAACACGATCCGCATTCGCCACCTCGAAGAGGCGATGGAGAGGACCAGAAGGACTAATGAGACTCTACAGCAACAGCTAGCTGCCTCACGAGTTGAATTCATAGAACTTCGAGTTCACCAGAGGGCTCATGAGCGACACCTCCAAGAAGTGGTCCGTTAGATGGAAGACCTTAGGGTTCGCCCGAGAAATTCCCATCGCCGTTAAAAGATGTCTAGCACATCTTTTCTTTTGACTAAGGAATAGCCTTTCGTATTTGCATTTTATGAAACACTTGTCTGTAATATATTCCTATCTTTCAGTACACTATGTAGTCTACTAAATTGTCAATCATTTTCCCTCATATGGTTTGATGTAAGGCCTACTGTTAGGCCGTTTTTCCCGAAATTATTTACATCAGTAATACCAGTAATATTGACAGTTATCTAATCTATTGGAAAAGTCTATACTCTTATGTTTCCATACTCTATGTTATGACTCTATCTGACAGTTAAACTATGACAATTTAGTCCATGAAACACTCTCATCATACTTACAATCGATTCTCACAGTTGTCAACATTTTCTTTAAACTTTCAGTAAAAGATGCCTCCCAGCAAGCATCCGACCAGAAGCACGTCTGCGAATCAAACTCCACCACCACCCCTCCTCCGCAGTTTGATGCGGTGATGTTTCAGGCAGCTGTAACTGCAGCTGTGAACGCAACTATGGCCCAAGTAAATTATGGTGATGCAAGTGGAGCCGTAATGGGCACCAACTCTAGACATGGTGAAATCCACTTACGTACACAGGGTGTACCTATAAGGATTTGATGAGCTCTAAACCCACATACTTCAATGGGACCAGAGGGATCATTGCGTTGTCCTAATGGATCGAAAGGATTGAAGCCATCTTCGAGATGTGCACGTTCCCCGAAGAGAGCAAGATAAAGTTTGCAGCTTGCACCTTCACCGAAAGGGCCTTGACGTGGTGGAATGGCTGTGTCAAATCACTCTCCTTGGTAACAACCAACGCCATGGGCTAGGATACACTGAAAGACCTTATAACAAGGGAGTACTGCCCTAGGGGTGAGATTCAGAAACTCGAGGAGGAAATCTGGAACCTCAAGATGAAGGGGACCGACATAGTGGCTTATACGGCCAGGTTCTGCGACATGGTAACTCTGTGTCCTAACATGATCCCTATTGAGGGAAATAAAATTGAACGATACATTTGGGGTTTAGTACCCCTGTATCGAGGGAACGTTTTAGCGTCACGCCCTATGACCTTTGACAGTGCCAAGGAATTGGCCCAAAGGATGATTGATCATGAAGCTCCTTACACTCCATCAACAACCACGACGGTTGCCACTGCACCAACCAAAACATTCGACAACAAGAGGAAGCGGTGGGACCGAAAGAAGGGCAAGTCAACTCAATCCTCTTCCAAGAACCAACAGACTGTGGCTGTTCATCTTGCCACTACTCCTGCTACCCCTGTACCAGCCAAAACATATGCAGGGAACCTACCCAAGTGCACTAAGTGCACTTTCCATCATCACGGCCCCTACCGTGAAATGCACTGCACTAACTGCGATCGGAAGGGCCATACCACTCGGTTTTTCCGGACACCGCCCAAACCTATTTCTCAGGTCCCCAGTTCTAGAGTAAGCCAGGCTTGCTATGGATGTGGCGAAGTAGGGAACTTCAAAAGAAACTGTCCGAAAGCTGGAAATACGGGAGGAACAGGGAGACTACTTACTATTGGTCACACTGAAGCCGTGGCAGAACCTACAGTAGTCACGGGTACGTTCCTTCTCGATAACTCTTATGCTTGTATCCTATTCGATAGTGGGGCAGAAAGAAGCTTCGTAAACCAAAACTTTAAACACTTACTCAAACAATCACCGCAAACACTAAAAGAAACCTTCATCGTAGAAATGGCTAACGACAAGATGGAGAGTTCTAACAAAATCTACATAGGTTGTACCCTCACGTTAGATAATCACTCATTTCTAATCGACCTCATACCAGTATCGACCAAGAGTTTTGATGTCATTGTAGGCATGGACTGGTTGAGTCTCCATCATGTCGATATCCTGCGCTTCGACAAAGCCATCCGTCTAAACCTACCGAATAATGAAACGTTGATGATCTACGGAGACAAACCCTGTTCGAGCCTTCGTATCATCTTAAGTATTCAAGCACATAAGTACTTGCGTAAGGAATATCGTGCATTCCTTGCACACATTGTCAACACGAGCCAAAAAATAAAAGATCTAAAAGACTTCCATGTAGTACGCGACTTCCCCGACGTCTTTCCATAAGAGCTACCAGGTTTACCTCCCCAACGTTAGGTCGAGTTCAGGATCGACTTAATCCCAGGAGCTACCCCCGTAGCCAAATCTCCCTAGCGTCTAGCGCCTACTGAGATGCAAGAACTGTCCGGTCAACTGAACGAGCTGCTCAGCAAGGGCTTTATAAGACCAAGCTTCTCACCCTGGGGAGCACTGGTCTTGTTCGTAAAGAAGAAAGACAGATCGTTCTGTATGTGCATCGATTATAGAGAACTCAACAATCTGACAGTAAAGAATCATTAGCCTCTTCCTCGTATAGACGATTTATTCGACCAACTGCAAGGGGCGAGTTACTTTTCCAAGATTGATCTAAGGTTCCAGTATCACCAGTTACGAGTGCTTGAGGAGGATGTCCCGAAAACAGCCTTCCGAACTCGTTACGGACACTACGAGTTCGTAGTGATGCCGTTTGGACTGACCAACGCACCCGCAGTATTCATGGACTTAATGAATAGGGTGTGTCGTCCCTACTTGGATCAGTTTGTCATCTTCTTCATTGATGACATACTTATCTACTCTCAAAGTAAGGAGGAGCATTCATTTCATTAATGCTACCTGGAGTCTGCATTCATTTCATTAAACCGACAGTGTCACTGCTGGGAGTAAAAACAGTATTTTTTCCCAATTACTTTATATGAATGAAGTCTAAAACTATATTTTCGTACTGATAGTTTCACTGGAAAAACTTTTACTTTTTTAAAGGGCCAAACATATAAACAAGCGGGTCTTGGTAGAAGACTACTTTTATTGGAAAATATAGGATTTTCGAGGGAACATACTAACTCCAAACATTGATATCAATTATTATACTACATGGTTGTAAACATTTTTATACAAGCAATGGCACTAAATACTTATGAACTCACTAGCTTTATGCTGATACTCGCTTTCAAAATAACTTGTATTCTCAGGTCATCAGTAGACAGGTACAGATGCAGCTTTTAAGAAGATGGAGCACATACAAGACCCATCTTTTATTTTGATTATGCTTTTGGTGTCTTACAAACTGTACAGAACACTCTTGTATTACAGATTATTATATTAATGTAATGGATGTTGTTGCTTGTCCTTACTATTATGCATTGTTATGATATTGTACATGACGTCCTCCACCCCAAAACGTTTCCGCCGTTCTCGGTTTTGGGGTGTGACGAACCGAGTTGTGGTTCTCCTTACACCTTTCATTGTATTTCTAGACAATCTTTATTGAAATATAAGATTATTCTTTGTTCATTATGTTTATTTACTTATCTATTTGGTCTTTCACTATCGTTAAATTGCTATGGAGTGAACATGTGTGCCAATGAATTGGATTAGTTCAATTCCTTTTCTTGAACCTAAGTATTGATAGTTAACGAGTTATTGTCAGTTAATGAGTTATTTTGTCACAATATATTTTACTGGTTATATACTAGTTTCATTTTATTTATCTTTCTCTTCAATTCATTTTGTTGCTTATTAGATTGTGGTTTCAATTCACTTCTTTTTCATTGGCTATGAATTGAAATGGTGGTTTATATTCATTCTTCTTGATTTTCAATTACATTTTCTTGGTTTCAGTTCCTTTTTCCTGAAAGATATTTTGGTAGAAAATTTGGTGGATTGTAGTAGTCATTGGTTATTCAAGTGGACGCTGATAGACTCAAGTGGTGGTTAATGGTGGTTCTGTTGGATTCGTGTCTAAGCCCGTAACAATATTTGGTAAGTACTTGACCCGGTTGTGCATGGTCCTTTTGGGTTACCTTCACCAAAGCAACTTGACTGGAGAAATAATAAAGAAAGAGGTTATTATGATTTGTTAATATATTATAAGAATGATATATTAAAGGAGAAATCATATTTGTTTAATTAATATTGGTCAATAATTAATTAAGAACTATTCTATGATCAAATGTAATTAATTAAACTAGAGGGGCTGAATTTTAATTATGTGATATTTGCAAATTAAGGCAATGGATGCCCCATGGATAGGGTGGAAAAATTCAAGGTGATAAGTCCTTAGAATTCATACAAGATAAGGATTCTAGGCTTATCTTATAGGCTGCTTGGTGAGCAAGTAACCAGATAAGGATAAGGGCTGAAACCCTAATATCTACCCTATATAAAGACCCCTTAGGCCTTGGAGAATCGGCCACTTGATCCCTAGAAGACTTAGATCTGATTTTTTTCCTCTCTCTCTCTCTCTCCCCCCTCTCTCTCTCTCTCTCTCTCTCTCTCTCTCTCTCTTTCCTCTCCATTTGCTTGTGGTGTTTCTAAGCCATTAGAGGTACTACACTTGTGGTACTTGCCTTCAAAGACAAGGAGATTGAAGATTTGTGTTGTTATTACAATATAACAAAAAGAGGCATGTAATCTCTTCTACTATCAAGATTTCGAAATACCTAGATGCGTGCTAGGCTTCTTCTTGTGTTCATAATGTTGTGTATATAATAGTAAAAACATAGATCCAAATCTAGGGTTGCATGCACATATAGGATTGTTTGTATAAAACCCATAAGGTTCTAGTAAAGGCTTGGGTGGATTTTATAAATTAAAGACTAAACTTCATAAGTGGTCCCATTGGGTTTCTATTTTCAATGTGGGTAGTCCTTTTTCCTCCTAAAAAGACAGTGATATCCTTTTTATTTTATTTTGTATTTTCTTTAACTTTTCTTAACATAAAAAAACAATAAATCCTATTATACCTAGCCCCCGTCGCGTCTTCTTCCCAATCAAAACTTATGGTTCTTCCCCAACCCTTCTCACCACTGAGGAAAACTTGAAGCACATCTGTCCCTGCCATATCTGGTTTCATTTGCCAGCCCAAGATCCCCACATCCAACCCTTTTTCATGTTTCTTTTCTTCTTTTATTTTTATAATTCACTTGCTGACGACCCAGGAACGACATATCGCCATCTACCTCCTCACTACGATCCACTAACATCTTATGGCCAAACCACTGATGCACATGTTGATCCAATCAATCAAGACAATAATGAATGTATTGCAATTTAATAAACTCTCCCTTTCAAGCGATAATCTTAGGGTTAAATCGACCCCCATAGATTTGAGTTTGTGTTTGTTAGGATTTAATTTCAGTTCCAACTTATGATTTCAGTTTCGGGTTTCACTAAATGTATCTCCTTCTTCCCGTTTTTGAATTTAACACCAAGGCTAAATAAGATCAGGGGATAGTGATGTCTAAGTTTTGGATTAGTGATGAAAGTGTAGGATTGTTTATATCTTTGTTGCATATTTGTTTATCTAGAAACAGTGAAGGTTTGTTGTGAGCTACACCACTGAGGAGCTTTTAAATCATTGGCTTACTCCATCATCAACTTGTTTTTTAATCATATAGCTACACCTGTGATATATCTATTATCTATAGAGTTTAAAACAAAATGAGGGATATGGTGTGTTGGTGTTTGGAATGGAGGGATAATGATGGTAAACAATTCTATTGTAATGACCCAATTTTCCAAAAGAAAATTTTCATTTTTAAATAATCAAAACATTCCCAGTAAACCACAAAATCTCAAGAACAATTGTTTTCAAATTCATAATATCCATAATTTTATTTCAAATATTATAGTGTCCCATAAAAACCGCCTGAGAAAGTGCATGTCGCGCCATCAAGCCTTGCCCTTGCCCTTAGGCTCAAAAGTACCTGGAACAATCAACAAACTATAAGCTAATGCTTAGTGAGTTCCCCAGAGCATACCCCATAAAATCCACATAATCACATAATCCGTAATAGCTATAAAAGCTGCATAAACCACATAAAGCCATGCATAAAAACATAATAGGAAAGCCATGGGCTTTCTACATGGTCTTATATCCAAGCGCCATGTGCTCCCCCATGGTATTTAATAGGAATGCCATGGGCTCTCCACATAGTCTTACATCCAAGTGCCATAGGCTCTCCACATGGTCTTACATCCAAGTGCCATGGGCTCTCCCATGGTCTTTAATAGGAATGCCATGGGCTCTCCACATGGTCTTACATCCAAGTGTTATGGGCTCTCCCATGGTATTTCATACAAGTATACCACATACACAACTAGCATACCTCTTAGCATATAACCAAAAATTATGCCACATAAACCTACATCAACTAATGTGCCACATATCATAAAATGGACCGGCCTTGGTGCCTTCAACCCATTGGTATGGCGAAGAAACTTACCTCCTCAAGAATACTGAACTGATAAGATAAGATCGAATAAGTCCCCACGCGCAACTCCAACTCAACTGCCTACAATCATCATATGGCTAGTCTTGCAAAAATTCCGGAATACCAAAAATACCCCCAAGGTCAAACTTGGTTAACCATGGTCAAAGTCCAAGCCAACAATCAAGGTCAACAGTCCATGTGGACCCTAACTCGTCGAGTGCATCTAGCAACTCGTCTAGTTCCTTCAGAATCTAGAGAACCGGGACAAACCCTAACAAACTTTCCGAGTTTTCCCATCAACTCGTCGAGTTCACTCAGTATCTAGTAGACGGGAAAACCGGATCCAACTCGTCGAGTTGCTAGAGCAACTCATCTAGTTCCCCCCCTGTTTGCACTTTCTGATCATATGTCGGTTACAGGGACTCTAGGGCTTAGATCTAAGGTCCTAAGGTGTCTAGAAGGATAAAGTTTCCAAATTTATCCTCTGCAACCACTCTGAATGCTCTAAAACCCTTCACAAGGTTGGTGTAATGCCCGTCGATCAGGGCTAGTCAATTTAGAAACGATAAGCATCAAAAATGACTTTTTATGGAAGATTATATAGAAGTATTAATCTTAACTAAGTTGTAATATATGTTACAAGGATTTCGTACATATAAAGAACGCCGAAATCTGAGTTATAACGAAGAAGTTATGACTCGTCGAAGTTTCGCGACAGAATCGGCACGACACAGCGCGATGTAAAAAGTGAATTTACGTTATAGAAGTATTTGGCGTTAGCGATCTAAATAAATGTTGTATAATACTTTAAACTGAGAGCATGCATAAAAAGAACGTCTAAATCTGACTTCGCATGAGGAAGTTATGATTTTTCGAAGTTTCAGCATTAGCAGTATGCAGCTCGAAATCCGAATATTAGATCGAGCGGTTTTTAGCCAACACAACCTAAATGAGAATCGAATATCTCTTTAATAGTAGCGTAACGACAAAAAGACAGACGAAAACGGAATTCACATGAAGGAGTTATGAATTTTGAACGGAGTTTTCCTGTCCCGGCCTACTAAAAATAATATATTAAAATTAAAGTCAAAATTAGCCGACTAAGTCTAAATGAAAGTTGTAGATCTTATTTTTACCTACGCGTGGATGTAAAGAACGTTGATAACGGAGTTTGTATGCGAAAGTAATGAATTTCTAAAGTTCGTGGTGCGAAACCCCAAAACTGTCAGAACTCACGAGGTGAACATATGTAGTTCACGAGGTGAGTCCAGTTCACAAGGTGAGCATTAGTGACTCACGAGGTGAATAGATGATGGACGTCTTCTAGGGCAAGTGGCCATGACAAACGCAATGACGTATCGAGCTCACGAGGTGAATATTAGAAACTCACGAGGTGAGCCAGTTCACGAGGTGAATATTAGTAACTTACGGGTTGAACCTAGAAAATTCACCCTATAAATAGAAATCAATGGTCAGCCGAGTTTGGTTGCTCATCTCTTACTCTCCCACTCCCGATACTCTCTCTAAGCCCTATTTTAACCCACCGAAGCCCCGGTGTCATCCCGAGACCCGAAGCGAGTCCCAAAGCCCGAAGATCCCGAGAAGTGAAATTCCCGAGACAAAGCTTTGTCTGTGAGAAACCGGTTTGTGTGAAGATCTTCCAGATCTACCGAAGAATACTACTTTTTACAAGTGGTAGTGTTGTCCGAGCATCGTCAAATCAAGTGAGTGTACAGTCCCTTTCATAATACGATTTTAATACAAGTATTATTTGAATGTATTAAGTATATGTTCTGAGTGAGTGTGTAGTTACTTTCTTCTACCGCATAGATATGAAGTATTTGCTTAGGATCTAGTGTTATGTATGATTAGCATACACAAGAGCTGTAGGGTTGGTAGAAGTTTCATTGATAGGTTATGTGCGAGCAGTCAGCCAGTTGAGGAATGTCTAGCCTGTCTCTAGGGAGTGAGAACAGGATGTATGCATATTCTAGTGTGTACTATTAGGGTTGTTGTGATGATCTTTTGATACAAATACGAGTAGGTGTGGAAGGGAGTACGGGCCTGTACTACTGGAAGCAAAGGACCCGTACACATAGCTCCGAAGTCACAACCCCTAGGGTTTGATTATTTAGAACGATTCGTATGGTATGAAATTCATCTTGTATAATATTTTTCTGGTTCATTTTTAGTATGGTGCTCATGAGGGGATCAGGTCACGAGCTAGATCAGGCGGCCAAGATAGGCCAGGATTGACTCAGTATCAGATTTGGGAGTTGATTTCTACTGAGGTTGTTACTGTTGTCCGGGGATCGATACCAGAGTTGTTTCGGTCTATCAAGACCACCATGATTGAGATTTTTGACAATCGTTATGCGAAACTTTCTTAGGCTACTGTTTTCTACAGCTACCATGGTTGTTGCATCCGCTAGGTTTGTGGAGAGAGAGCCTTCCAGTACCGGGACTTCGATAATACAAAGCCCCAAGTGTTCGAATCGAGTTCAAGATGTGATCATCATGATGAGGTGGTTATCCGATGTTGAGGGGTGTTTATTTATGTGCTTTGGCCCTGTTGACCAGAAGGTTAAGTGTGTCCTGAACCCTCTTCTGTCAGGAGCGAAGGACTAGTGCAGATTAGTGATCGGTTTGTACACCCCTGAGCAGAGAGCTGCTGTGATGTGGGAGTTGTTTTCTTAGATGTTTTGCATAAGATATGTTCCATTGGTGGAGAAGGAGAGGTTGGCCTAGGAGTATTTGGATCTGAGGTAGGGGATTGAGCCGGTGAATGAGATCACCAAGATGTTTACTAAGAGGGATTTGTTTTGTTTGAGTTTGTTGCTTTTGAGCAAGCTCAGATGACCAGGTACTTGAAAATGCTTCAGACAGACATCCACCAGTTTGTGTCTACTCAACACTATGGTACACTTTTCGAGCTGTAGGAGGCCACTAGGAGGCGGGAAATTGAGATGGAGCTCCGGGAGTGGTAGTGGAGGCAGGCTACGGTGCAGACGCAGCCTGCAACAAAGCGGTTCAAGGCCGCTGATGTGAGATCTGGAGGTCAAAGAGGCCACACTTGTGGCAAGTGTGGAAAGGTTCATGAGGGTTATTATTGATCTTTTTTGGGTGCCACAAATGTGGAAAGAAGGGGCCTTATGCCAAGGATTGTTACCAGCAGGTCCCTACACCGAGCACCAAGATTTGTTATCATTGTGAGCAGGTTGTCCATATTAAAGCTAACTATCCTTTGCTCACTGCGGGACCGGCACAGGCTCTAACGCCAACTACTTTGAGGATCATAGATGGGCGCCAGAATAGGGCTATCTTGCTTAAGGGTCGAGCTTGGTCTTTTTATCTCACAACAGTGGAGGCCAGGGCGGCGCCATACATTGTTACTGGTATGTTCCCATTTATCATTATGTCAATTATCTTATGGTATGCTTACGTTCATTCTTCTAATATGTACATTCTTAGTGAATTATTTGTCTGCTCTTGTGCTATTTGACTTGGTTGTGAGTCGGTCCTTTGTATCTCAATATTTTAGTAGGGGTTTTGATATGACCCTTGGAGAGTTAGAGTGTCCATTGTGGGTTTTTATCGCCAACAAACACATGATTTCTGCATCAATTGTTTTTCAGGATTATGTTTTGGAGATCTTTGGGGTGCCTTATTCGATTAATATAATCCCTATTCTCGTGGGAGACATGTTTGTGATTGTAGGGATGGATTGGTTGAGTAGATTGCTATGATCAATTGTGAGGGTCAGTGAGTGATAGTGCAAACCCCAAGTGGGGGGAAACTTGTTTTTGATAGAGAGGGTACCAGATTGGGATCAACCATTTGTTCTACTACCAGATCTTGACAGTATATTCAACACGAGTGTATGGGTTATCTTGCTTATGTGGCTGATACTCGAGTTGGGAAGAAGGTTTTGATTTCAGAGGTACCAGTGGTTAGAGACTTTACTAATGTGTTACCGGGTGAGTTGCTTGGTGTGCCTACGGAGAAGCAGGTCGAGTTCAAGATTGATTTGGTTCCGGGTGTGGCCTTGAGATGCATGAATTGTCTTCTAAACGTTAAGAGTTGTTGGACAAGCAGTTTATTAGACTGATCAGTTTGTCATGGGAAGCAACAATTTTGTTTTTCAACAAGAAGGATGGTTCACACCGGATGCACATTGATTACCGGGAGTTGAATAAGTTGATGGCGAAGAACTGTTATCCCTTTCCACTGGTTGATGACCTCTTCAATCAGTTGCATGGTGCGTCTTGGTTCTCTAAGTTCGACTTTAGGTTAGGGTATCATCAGATAAGGGTTAGAGAGGAGGATGTGAAGAAGACTGTGTTTTGAACTCTTTATGGTCATTACGAGTTCGCGGTGATGCCATTTGGGCTCACCAATGCGCCTTTGGAATTTATAGATTTTAATGAATCGGGTATGCAAGCCAACGCTTGATTGATCATTCATTGTTTTTATTAAGGATATCTTGGTGTATTCCAAGACCAAGGAGCAGCATGAGGGGAACCTTTGAGAGCTTTTGGGAGTTTTGAGGCGAGAATGGCTATATGCCAAGTTCTCAAAGTGTAAGTTTTGGTTACAAGAGGTCCAGTTCCTGGGACATTTCATTAACTAAAATGGGATTTTGGTCAATCCGGCTAAAATTGAGGCCGTGATGCAATGGGAGATTTCGAAGTCTCCCTAGGAGATCAGGAGTTTCTTGGGTTTAGCGGGATATTATTGGAGATTTATTCAGGATTTCTCCAAGATTGCAATACCACTCACTCCACTTAGACATATATCGTGTGAGGCCCCAAAGTTGAGTCTGAGACAGAGACTATGTGAGGCCCCAGTGTTGACCCCGCGAAGGCGTTGATGATTTTGTGGTGTTTTGTGATGCATCCATCATGGCTTTGGGCGTATTGCTTATGCAGCATGGGAGGAAGTGTACGACCCTAATGTTTTGTATAGAGGTTTTTCATAGGGTCATAAGAAGGACTAAGGTAGTCCTTCAGATGATAGAGCTCATCTAACAGATCAGACAAAGACTTCAGATAGCTCAGAGTCGACAGAAGATTTATGCGGACAAGCGATGATCCGAGTGTTAGCCAGGGTTGGTAAGGTAGCATATAGATTGGATTTGCATGAGGATCTCAACTAGCTCGACAACACCTTCCATGTGTCTCAGCTTTGAAAGTGTGTGGCTGGTGATTCAGCGGTCGTTCCTTTGGAGGATGTTCAGGTTGATGATCACCTAAATTAAATTCGGAGTCCGATGGCGATCTTGGATCGGAAGACGAAGGTTCTGCGCAATAAGGTGGTATCATTAGTTAAAGTTTAGTGGCAGAATAGGAAGGGTTCCGAATGGACTTGGGAACCCAAGTATGAGATGTGGGAGCGTTACCCAAAGTTGTTTACAACAACGGACCTCAACGATGAAGTCTAGTTCAAGTGAGGGAGAATTCTAACATTTTGATGATAAGGTATTCTCAATTTTAACCCTAAGTATGATGAGTTATTGCATTTTAGCCTTTGTGCATGTGAAAGGTTTCAAAATGGCCCATAGTGTCATTTTTGTAAATTTGTGGCAGACTCATGTATGCGAGGTGTACCTAGCGTATGCGGGGGCGTACTTGTGTGATCTACAAAACCTAATTTTTAGGGTTCTGGGCACTATATTAACATCATTATTCTGCAAGTTCTCACTCCCTCACCAACCTCCAACCCTCATTTCGTCCTTTGCAAAACCTAATCCACTTTTGAGCACTATTGAGCTTTGTGTGTGTCTTTTGGTCACCATAAAGGAGAGAGGAAGAAGAGAAGGTCATCTTCGAGGAGTAGGACTCTTTGGATCTAGAACCTCATCACTGTTTGTCATCACTTTAAGGGAAAATATTTAAACTTGATGAAGCTATGCATAGATCTGAGTTAGCCATGAAGTTTGTGTCCTTTTGGTCCCATTAGTTGGGTATTTTGAGTATGAGCTACTCCAATCCATTTAAGTTGTACTTTAAGACATCTTGAGGTGTTTAGAAGTATAAAAATGTGGTCTTGAGCATTTCTTCCCTTCATTTCATGTGCTATAGGGTCTTAATGGGTTATGTAGTTAAGGGTTTTAGTGTTGAGCACTTATTAGTCATGCTAGACCATCAAGTTGGAAATTTTATGGTCAAGAGCAATATTTGGGATTTGGATATATATTTTGGACGTAAAAGATCAAGTATTAAGCACGTATCGTGTTGAGAAGAAGTTCAGATGCGTATGTTGGACATTTGAATTGGTATGTTGCGCGTACGCGACCAAACCTCTGTTTCCTGGTCAGCCATCAAGTAAGCCCCACATACTCAACTGGGTCAACTTGGCTGGGTTGACTCAACTGGTTTGTTATGTTTTACCAGTCTTAACTGAAGGGTATTTCGGGTAATATGATATTAATTTTAGTTGGGCAATATTTTAGATAATAGGTGTCTAGTAGAGCCGATTTTGAGAGTAGAGATTTATTTAGCTTGCATTCAGACCGAGAGATGAGTTTTCCTCACTATACATGTGGGTCGAAGGCACCAATATCGGACTACTAGTGTATGTATCATATTTGTAGGATAGTACTATGCTAGTATATGACTAATTAGTAGATATGTATGATTATCTGTATTTGCTAGTTCTGTGGTTATGTTTATCTATTACATAAGTCGACATATTGTGTTTGGGTTGAGGCAGTTCTGCTTTGTGCTGATGGTCAAGACACCTAGGGATGTCCGAATAGGCTTTACGCCCTACGAGGCAGTTCAGTCAGGTCAACGGCCCGCAGAGCGGTCTGGATAGGTTATAGGCCCTATGAGGTAGTCCAGTCACATTGAAGGCTCATAGAGCGATCCATATATGTTGTAGTCCCTGCAAGGCGGTCCAGTTAGGTTGAAGGCACATATTTGCATACTTTGTTTGCTAAGTAGTGTGTTGGTACTTTGGGGGAACTCACTGAGCTTTGGCTTACAACTTTAGTTTATTGTTTCAGGTACTTCTGAGGATTGAGGGAAAGCGAAGACCTGATCGTGCAGATCTTCCTATTTCTATGATATGGATTTTTGGGACACACTGATATGACATTACTTTTGAAACGATGCCTCTTTTGTAAACAATGATGGTTAATGGATGATTTTAAAAA
This sequence comes from Lactuca saligna, assembly GCF_052625555.1. Lineage (NCBI taxonomy): Eukaryota > Viridiplantae > Streptophyta > Magnoliopsida > Asterales > Asteraceae > Lactuca > Lactuca saligna. The sequence continues at coordinate 142,508,099 of NC_136425.1, forward strand.
ATATATATATATTTTTTTGTAATTTTTGGAGTGTTACAATTATGCTGAAGACCCTTCACAAAAGAGACATTCTTGAACACAACTGAGTTTCACTTTATAGATCCATATCCCTTTGTATCTCCCTTACCATTAACTCCATATGTTACAGTAGGACCATCCTTCTTTATGAAATCTTCCAGAACAGACTTTGTAACGCCCGTGTTTTTGGCTAAGCGATATTATGATGATGTAATAGTTAGTTTCAACAATTGTAACCTATTTGACGTAACAAAGAAGAATTGTGTGAATAGGAAAAATAAGCAAAATCGTCCGTAAATCGTAAAAATAAGTGCGCCAAAACACACACACACATATATATGTATATATATATATATATATATATATATATATATATATATATATATTATTAAATATTTAGAAAGTAAACGTCGTCCCGATCCCGAAAATATAAATTTCGTCAAAATCCGAATACGTATGAATTATATATGATATTTATAAGATATTAAATTTTGATGGATCAACGAAATTTAGCAAGAAAAGCAAATTCTCAAAGTCTACTACAAAGAAGTTTGGAGGGGGTGAAGCCAAGTGGTGCGAAAAAATGCAAGAAGAAGTACCATGGGAAATGTGTCGGGGAGGTCACTTGTTATAAATGTAGAAAGCCTGGGCACTATGCCAATGAATGCACCCTCAACAAGAAAGTCAGTTATGGGTGTAATGAGGGGCACATCTTGAGGGACTTCCCAAAGAAGAAGGAAGCGGGAAAGCCCAATGTTCCACCGAAGCCCAAGGCAAGGGCCTTCCAAATGACGTTGGAAGCTGCGAAGGATGCAATGTCGCTTCAGCACCATTCTTGTAAATGGATTGTCTGCCAATATATTGTTTGATTCCAAAGAAAATTACTCCTTTATATCACACAAATTTGGTGGGAGACTAGCATTGCTTGTAGATAAACTTGACAATGCTCTAGCCGTAGAAGTTGCCAGTGCCAAATTCATACCTGTTAGCGATTGCACTAAGAACATCATCATCGACTTAAATGGAAACGAATTCCATGAGGAGCTATTACCCATTGAGTTGAATGGTTTCGACATCGTACTAGGAATGGATTAGCTTAGTGCGAACGATGCCGAAATATTATGCAGAAAGAAGATGGTAAGAGTAAACCCACCTAGAAAAGGGTCATTTATGGTGTACGGGGACAAACGTAGAGTGAATTCTGGAATCATTTCCCTGATGAAAGACATAAAATGTTTGTCTAAAGGATGCACATCATACTTGGCATTCGTGATTGATGTAAAGAAAGAAAAGAAGGAGATGCAAAGAATACCAGTGGTGTGTGACTATCCAGAAGTCTTTCCCGAATATCTTCCTGGATTAGCCCCTAATAGACAAGTGGAGTTTCTAATAGACTTGTTGTCAGGATCAACACCGATAGTAAAAGAACCATACCGATTAGCACCGACGAAGATGAAGGAGCTTATGACGTAACTTCCGGAGTTGTTGGATAATAGTTTCATTAGACTTAGTTCATCACGTTGGGGAGCTCCTGCGTTATTCGTAAAGAAGAAGGATGGAAGCATGAAAATATAAATAGATTACAGGGAGATGAACAAGGAAACGGTGGAGAACAAGTACCAATTGAAGGAGAATAAGAAGAACAACCTCACTCATGATCTGGAGTTGGTAGCGGTAGTATTCGCCCTAAAGAAAATGTTGTCGCTGATGATCTATGGCACAAAGTGCAAAATTTTCACTAATCATAAGATTCTCTAGTACCTCTTTAATCAGAAGGAATTGAACATGAGACAACGACGTTGGCTAGAGTTACTCAAGGATTACGACTGTAAGATACTTTACCACCCCGGTAAAGCAAATGTTGCCGCTGATGCTCTAAGTCGAAAGGTAAACCTTAAAAGAAAAAGATCAAGAGAGTTAAGAATTGAAGTTGTCTCAACAATTGTGGAAAGCATTAAGAAAGCCCAGGAAGAAGCTTTAGAGAAAAATGACAGAAAGGAAGAACGTTTGAGCAATACATTAGTGTTTGGTAAAAATAATCAAGGATTAAAGGTATTCCAAGATAGGATTTGGGTACCTAAGATGGGAGGAGTAAGAGATCTTCTGATGGAAGAAGCTCACATGACCATGTATTGGTTTCATCCCAACAACACTAAAATGTATAGGGATCTGAAACCCTACTACTGGTGGTCGTCGATGAAGCTCGATGTTGCAAAATATGTGGTCGAGTGTGTAAGGCACAACATCAAAAACCATATGGGAGTTTGGAACCTTTACCTGTACCCATGGGTAAATGAGAAGACATCACAATGGATTTTGTGACTAAACTGCCCAGGAAGAAGAACGAACATGACATGATTTGGGTAGTCATAGATCGTTTCACTAAGAGTGCACACTTCATAGCAACCATGAAAGACCCCAACTTTTGTATTTTTGAAAGATCCAAACTTTCGTACTTCACAATATCATTACTCCAAAACATGTTATTTGCATATTCATAAAAGCAATATTTTACATTGATAAAAAGGGAATTACAAACTATTGGATACAAACCTTCTATTACAAAGTGTTATATATATTACATAACTACCCAGGATATTGTAATTTATACAAACATAAACTGTAGTACAAAAGTACTATTACAAACTATTCCACATCTTTCAATAGTATGTAAAGATACTAGTTATTTATCACCTGTAATTGTTAAACATTGATAGGGTAAGCGGTGACGCTTAGTGAGTTCAAAAATAGATACAATATAATGTTATGCCATATATATACTTCAATGTGGCAAAAGCAAAGAGGAACAACAAGATGTATGTGAGATCATGTGACAAGCGTTCATATCAATCAAAGACTTTATTCAAAGATATACTTTTCAATTCTTGATATACATCAATAAAGCTTTGGCCCAAATGGCATAGAAGACATGCAATTTCTGATTAACGTCTTGTTAGATTTCAGGCTTATAGTCCTGTCTAACCATTTGCCAATGCCATAGAATAGAAGTCATTCAACAAATATATACATATACAGACTTGTAAACAAAACAACTTGATGATTCATCCATCTTATTCCCTTGCGCCACTTCCTGTAATACAAATAAACTAAATGGGTCAGGCTTGGGAGCCTAGTGAGCATATAGGGTTTTCAACCCACAATAAATAAACATATTTAATTTCACCAACCAACAATAACCCGATTACCCATTCCTGTTATCCTCACTTTATGTCCCTAAAACAACATCTATCTCAAGGGACCTAATCTAGGATTTTCTTTGGGATGAACATTAATGCTAAGGGGTTTCCTCAATAATAGATACCCTAAAGGCAACCATGAAGGAGATAGAGTACACTGGTGAACACATCGTTCACAACACCTACAGGTTATGAACCTGCTAGCGTTACACTGGACTGTCTAGAAAGAGTCTGTGGTCATCATCCATACTCCGCTAGATGACTAGGTCAACATCAACAACATCGAGGCCCCTAATCTGTTTATCATACATCAACTATCTACCCATGTTCTACCCAACATATTAGTAGATAAAAATATATATTTTTATACATAGTTTAAAACCAGTATAGCATGTTCAATCAATACATATTCCACATAACAGATGAGGCACACACACATAACACATATTTCATAGAGAATAAATCAGATCTATGAGATAGAATAAAGTGAATATACATTCACACATATAACAACAAAATATACACATAATACGTATTTTATACAAAATACTTCATAATTATGCGTTAGAAGAAAGTAACTACACACTCACTTGATTAGAAGATGATCGGACAGCACTACGACTTGCAGAAGTAGTATTCTTCGGTAGATCTGGAAGATCTTCACAAAAACCGGGCTTCTCGCGAGCAGAGCTTCGACTCGGGAATTGCACTTCTCGGGATCTTCGGGGCTTCGAAACTTGCTTCAGGGCTTGGGAATGATACCAGGGCTTTGGGATACTTCTGGCACGCAAAAGGATGCAAAAAGGGAGAAAGAGGAGAGAATTTGGCAAATTGAGTCGGTTGCCCTCACAAGCCTTTTATAGAGGCTGAGGCCTCACATTACGCCGGGCGTAATGCTCTATGCGGGGCATACGCCTCCGGAAAAGTCACTGCATGCATCATCGGAGCACTCGAGTCCGAGTCGGTGCATGCATCGAGGTATGTTGGGCATACTCAAGTATGCTGGGCGTAGTTCGGATTGGATCGATGACTCCTTTGGATATACATCCGAATTAAAGATTAATTAATAAATATTAATCATTTAAAAACTTTGGAAATTCATATCTTCTTCATACGAACTCCATTTTCGACATTCTTTATATCCACGCGTAGGTGAGACTACACTCTACAACTTTCGTTTAGACTCCGTCGGCTAATTTTGACTTTTATTTTTATTATTTATTTTTAGTAGGCCGGAACAGGAAAACTCCGTTATAAATTCATATATTCTTCATCTGATGTCCGTTTTCGTCTGTCTTTTCACCAATGCACTACTATCAACGAGATCTTCAATTCTCGTTTAGATTGTTTCAACCAACAATCACTCGATCTCGTATCGAGTATTCGGGCTGCATACTGTTAAGCTAAAACTTCGGAAAATCATAACTTACTCATACGGAGTCAGATTTGGGCATTCTTTTTATGCACGCTCTCAGTTTAACGAATTCTACGAATTTCATTTAGATCGCTAAGGCTAAATCTTGCTCTATCTTAAATTTCGCTTTTTACGTCATTCAGCGTTGCCAGTTCTGTCGCGAAACTTCGACAGATCATAACTTCTTCGTTATAACTCGGATTTCGGCACTCTTCATATATTCGGAAACCTCATTTCAAGTACTACAGCATTATCCATAGATATTGAGCTTATCTAAAATTTCATTTTAATGCTTATTTTTATTCTTAATTACATTAAGACACACAATTCAGCACAAAACACATAATACTCAAATAATACACTTCTATTATTTCAAAATGGGTTACAAAGGTTAACATAGACTATTATATCAACATTAACGACAAGCCCAGAAACACAGGCATTACAATTCTCTCCACCTTAGAATGATTCCATCCCCGGAATCACACATTAACAAACAAATGCGGGTAGCGACTCATCATGTCACTCTCCGTCTCCCAGGTGAGATTCGGCCAATTCGTGTGTTTCCATCAGACAAGCACTAACTCGACCATCTTGCGTCGCAACTTCTTAGTCTTTCGATCAACAATTGCCTCTGGTTCTTCAATCAACCTTTTGTTCTCATCGATTCTCAACTCCGAAAGTGGAATCATGTCAGGAACTTCTCCCGTGAACTTCCTCAAATAACACACATGCAAAGTGTTATGAATCCCATTCAGTTCTTCTGGTAGTTCGAGCTTGTAAGCTTGGTTCCCAATCCTCTGAAGAACTTTAAACAGTCCAATAAACGTTGGACTTAATTTTCCCCTTTTACCAAATCTTATAAGTCCCTTCCACGGCGAGACTTTAAGCAAAACCGAATCTCCAACTTCAAAAATCATCGGTCTTCGCTTGTTGTCAGCATAGTTCATTTGACTATCCTGAGGTGCTAACATTCTTTCCCTAATAATTTTCAACTTTTCAGCAGTTTGATTAACCAACTCGGGTCCCATAAACTGCTTTCCCCCAGCCTCAAGCCAACAAGACGGCGTACGACACTTCTGTCCGTACAAAGCTTGATAAGGTGTCATCTTTATGCCCGAGTGGAAACTATTATTGTAGGAAAATTCTACTAAAGGTAAATGTTCATCCTAATTACCTTGGAATCCCAGGGTACATTCTCTCAACATATCTTCAAGTGTTTGTATCGTCCGTTCGCTCTGACCATCAGTCTGTGGATGGTAAGCTGTACTCAAACACAACTTGGTACCCAATTCCTCTTGTAGAATTTTCCAAAATCGTGAGGTGAAACGGCTGTCACGATCTGACACAATCGTTAACGGAACACCATGAAGCCTCACAATTTCCTTCACATAAGAATTAGCAAGCTTTTCCATAGACCATTTCTCCCTGGCTGCTATGAAATGCGCACTCTTAGTGAATCGATCAACGACCACCCAAATCATGTCGTGACCATTTTTTGTTCTGGGCAGTTTAGTGACAAAATCCATAGCAATGTCTTACCATTTATCCATAGGCACATGTAAAGGCTCTAAACTCCCATATGGTTTCTAATATTGTGTCTTGACTCTCGCACAAGTCACACACTCAGCCACATACTTTGCAACATCAAGCTTCATCGTCGGCCACCAGTAGTAGGGTTTCAGGTCCCTATACATTTTAGTGCTACCGGGATGAATTGAGTACATGGTCTTGTAAGCTTCTTCCATCAGAAGATCTCAGAATTATCCTGTCTTAGGTATCCAAATCCGATCTTGGAACACCTTCAGTCCATGACTGTTTATACCGAACACCAACGGTTTGCCCAAACGTTCCTCCTTTTGGTCATTCTTCTCAAAAGCTTCCTCTTGAGCTTTCTTTATACGTTCCACAATTTTCGAGACAACTTCTATTCTCAATGCTCTTGGCCTCTTTCCTTCAAGATTGACTTTCTGACTGAGAGCATCAGCAACAACATTTGCTTTACTGGGGTGGTAAAGTATCTCACAGTCGTAGTCCTTAAGTAACTCTAGCCGGTGTCGTTGCCTCATATTCAATTCTTTTTGATTAAATATATTGGAGACTCTTATCATCAGTGAAAAGTTTGCACTTCGTGCCATAGAGGTAATGCCTCCATATCTTAAGAGCGAAAACTACCGCTGCCAACTCCAAATCATGAGTCGGGTAGTTCTTTTCATGCTCTTTCAATTGTAGAGACGCATATATGATCACCTTTTCTGTTTAGGTCAAAACACATACCAATACAACCCCAGACACATTGCTATAAACAACGAAGTCTTCAATTCCATCGAGCAGAGAAAGTATCGATGCCTCGCATAGTTTCTTCTTTAGCTTCTCGAATGCTTATTTATACTTATCATTCCAAGAATAAGTATCTCCTTTGTGGGTCAAAGCTGTTAATGGAGTAGTGATCGAAGAAAAGCCTTGGATAAACCTTCGGTAATATCCGGCTAATCCCAAAAAGCTTCGGATCTCCGTGGGACTTTTCGGTTGTTCCCACTTTATCACAACTTCGATCTTCGCTGGATCAACCATTATGCCTTCTTGGTTGACCACGTGACCAAGAATTGGACTTCTCGAATCCAAAAATCACATTTGGAGAAATTTGCATACAACTTCTCCTTCTTCAACACTTACAACACTTCTCGCAAGTGTCTTCCATGCTCCTCTTGGCTTTTTGAGTAAATTAGAATGTCATCTATGAACACTATCATAGATTTATCTAGGAACGGATTAAAAACCCTGTTCATTAAATCTATGAATGCTGTTGGAGCATTGGTTAGTCCAAACGACACAACCAAAAACTCGTAGTGTCCATATCGTGTTCTGAATGAAGTCTTCTCTATATCCTGCTCTTTCACCTTCAGCTGATGATATCCTAACCTTAGGTCAATCTTCGAGAAATAGCTCGAACCTTGTAGTTGATCGAACAGGTCATCAATCCTCGGCAATGGATACCTATTCTTTATCGTTGCCTTATTTAGCTCTCTATAATCGATGCACATTCTCATACTTCCATCTCACTTCTTCACGAATAATACCGGAGCTCCCGAGGGTGATGAACTAAGTCTAATGAAACCTTTGTCCAATAACTCCTGAAGTTGCATCATCAGCTCCTTCATCTCTGTCGGTGCTAATCGGTAAGGTGCTTTTGCTATTGGTGTCGTCCCTGGTAACAAGTCTATTCTAAACTCCACTTGTCTATCAGGCGGTAATCCGGGAAGATATTCGGGAAATACTTCCGGATAATCACATACGACAGGAATACTCTGCATCGCCTTTTTCTCCTTCTTAGCATCTATCACAAATTCCAGATACGACGTACATCCTTTGGCCAAACACTTTCTGGATTTTATCAATGAAATGATTCCAGAATTTACTCTGCGTTTATCTCCATACACCATAAACGACTCTTTCCCAGGTGGGTTTACTTTGACTATCTTGTTCTTGCACAATATCTCGATGTCATTGGCACTAAGCCAATCCATTCCAAGCACGATGTCGAAACTGTTTAGTTTGATAGGCAATAATTCCTTGTGGAATTTATTCCCATTCAAGTCAATTAAGAAGTTTTTCATACGATGGCTAACAGGTACAAACCTGCCACTAGCAACTTCGACTAATAAGGCATTATCTAGTCTATCAACAGGCAAAACTAGTTTTCTACCAAATTCATGCGAAATAAAGGAGTAGTTGGCTCCAGAATCAAATAAAATTTGGGTAGGCAATTTGTTTATGAGAAAGGTACATGAAGCGACATCAACTTCATCTTTTGCAGCTTCCAGCATCATCTGGAATCCTCTCGCCTTCGGCTTTGGCGGAATATTAGGTCTAGTTGCCTCCTTCTTCTTCGGGCAATCCCTTGAGATGTGACCCTCCTCACCGCAACCATAGAAAACTTTCTTAGTGAGGGTGCATTCGTTGGCATAGTTCCCTGGCTTTCCACATTTAAAACATGTGGCCACCACCTCACATTTTCCATGATGCTTCTTCTTATATTTTTCGCACCATTTCTCTTCCACTCCTCCTCTCGAACTAGACTTCGAGAACTTGTTTTTCTTGTTGGACCCTGAAGGTCCATCGAACTTCCTCTTTTCTCCAACCTCTATCCTTTCCAGACCCTTTTCCTTCTGCTGGGCCTCCACATTCTTAACTGCTCGAACAGATGTTTTCAGAGTGGTTGCCATCTTGACTGTCGGGCCAAAGTCGGCAGGCAGTCCATTAGCGAACCTCTCAATCTTGGAGAGTTCCGTTGGCACTAGGTATGGAAATAACTTCATCTTCTCAGTGAATGTTGTAGCATAGTCATCTATGCTCATCCTCCCATTCTTTAAGTTTTGGAACTCATTGTTCAGATCAATCAGATCTATCTCTGAACAATACTGCACCCTTAACTGTTCCAAGAACTCCTCCCATGACATTTTTAGGACTTCTCTTCGTGGGATAGTATCTGCCAACAACTTCCACCAACTCAAGACTCCAGTCTTCAGTTGTCTAACTGCAAAGACAGTCTTCTGTTTGTTGCTACAGTCGCAACTTTCAAATACCATCTCTATTTCGGGGATCCAATCCATAATCTCAACAGGCTTTGGGCTTCCAGAAAGACTTGGCGGCTTGGCGCCCAAAATTTTTTTGTACATTCGACCATCCTTGTTGTTTCTCCTTTCCGGGTCATTCCTTCGTTCTCCTTGAGTCCCAACTTGACTCATAATGCGGCTCTTGTTCCCTTCCTCTGATTGCTCGGGAATCAATTTAGGTTCCTCGATGGGTATGATAGGTTCGTCCCTATTATCATGCAACATCTGTCACATTTCATCCCTTTGTTCGGCTAACATAGCCCGAATCATGGCTTGCACCCCAGCCATTGTTATTGGTTCTGGTGCTGCTGCTACAACAGGTATTTGCTCAATTACTGGTGATTGATTCCTGTTTTCATCCGCGTTTCCAATGCCACTCCTTGTTCTCAGCATTTTTTTTTATCTATACACCGAATAAGGTGAAATTATATCCTCATTCACGATAGATATTCAAATCATCCTTATTACTCCGAAATGTTTACATGCTAGTTCTAATACCGTAGACATACGCTTAGAATCCTAAACACATAAGGTTTCCAGATCTAGTCGGCAACAAACCATAGATCCGAACAAATAATATAATATATGGCAACATATAACATTTAGCACATAAAATCATTTTAGGAAACTTTCCTAAAACAAACTAGTGCTCGTGTCTGAAATATAACATGCACACATCTAACAACCTTCACTTAGCATTCTAAGTTTAAGTCTAGAAATCCTACAAATTCCTAGTTCGCTTAAACTAATGCTCTGATACCAACTATGACATCCCCAAAATCACGGATAGAAAAGACCGATTTCATTTTTTCTTTTTAAAATAATTTCAGAGTAAATCCTTTTGATTTAAAAGAGTTGCGGAATTTGTTCCCAAAAACAAAATATGATAAGATAATATTTATCAAAGCGTTTCATCAAGAGATGCATTTTCATTATATAATAAAAACTCGGGATGTCATGTTCCGATACAGACCATAAAGCATAAACGATAACATTACAAGTCATTCAACAAATATATACATATACAGACTTGTAAACAAAACAACTTGATGATTCATCCATCTTATTCCCTTGCGCCACTTCCTGTAATACAAATAAACTGAGTGGGTCAGGCTTGGGAGCCTAGTGAGCATATAGGGTTTTCATCCCACAATAAATAAATATATTTAATTTCACCAACCAACAATAACCCGATTACACATTCCCATTATCCTCACTTTATGTCCCTAAAACAACATCTATCTCAAGGGACCTAATCTAGGATTTTCATCGGGACGGACATTACTACTAAGGGGTTTCCTCAACAATAGATATCATAAAGGCAACCATGATGGGGATAAAGTACACCGGTGAACACATTGTTCACAACACCTACAGGTTATGAACCTGCTAGCGTTACACTGGACTGTCTAGAAAGAGTCTGTGGTCATCATCCATACTCCGCTAGATGACTAGGTCAACATCAACAACATCGAGGCCTCTCATCTGTTTATCACACATCAACTATCTACCCATGTTCTATCCAACATATTAGTAGATAAAAATATATATTTTTATACATAGTTTAAAACCAGTATAGCATGTTCAATCAATACATATTCCACATAACAGATGAGTCACACACACATAACACGTATTTCATAGAGAATAAATCAGATCTATGAGATAGAAGAAAGTGAATATACATTCACACATATAACAACAAAATATACACATAACACATTTTTTTATATAAAATACTTCATAATTATGCGTTAGAAGAAAGTAACTACACACTCACTTGATCAGAAGATGATCGGACAGCACCACGACTTGTAGAAGTAGTATTCTTCCGTAGATCTGAAAGATCCTCACAAAAACCGAGCTTCTTGCGAGTAGAGCTTCGGCTCGGGAATTGCACTTCTCGGGATCTTCGGGGCTTCGGAACATGCTTCGGGGCTCGGGAATGATACTGGGGCTTCGGGATACTTTTGGCACACAAAACGATGCAAAACGGGAGAAAGAGGAGAGAATTTGGCAAATGGAGTCGGCTGCCCTCACAAGCCTTTTATAGAGATTGAGGCCTCGCATTACGCTGGGCGTAATGCTCTACACGGGGCGTACACCTCCGAAACGTCAATGCATGCTTCATCGGTGAACTCGATTCCGAGGTGGTGCATGCATCGGGGTACGCTGGGCGTACTCAAGTACATTGGGCGTAGTTCGGATTGGATCGATGACTCCTTCGGATATACATCCGAATTAAAGATTAATTAATAAATATTAATCATTTAAAAACTTTGGAAATTCATATCTTCTTCATACGAACTCCATTTTCGACATTCTTTATATGCACGCGTAGGTGAGACTACACTCTACAACTTTCGTTTAGACTCCGTCGGCTAATTTTGACTTTTATTTTTATTATTTATTTTTAGTAGGCCGGAACAGGAAAACTCCGTTATAAATTCATATATTCTTCATCTGATGTCCGTTTTCGTCTGTCTTTTCACCAATGCACTACTATCAACGAGATCTTCAATTCTCGTTTAGATTGTTTCAACCAACTATCACTCGATCTCGTATTGAGTATTCGGGCTGCATACTACTAAGCTAAAACTTCGGAAAATCATAACTTACTCATACGGAGTCAGATTTGGGCATTCTTTTTATGCACGCTCTCAGTTTAACGAATTCTATGAATTTCATTTAGATCGCTAAGGCTAAATCTTGCTCTATCTTAAATTTCGCTTTTTACGTCATTCAGCGTTGCCAGTTCTGTCGCGAAACTTCGACAGATCATAACTTCTTCGTTATAATTCGGATTTCGGCACTCTTTATATATTAGGAAACCTCATTTCAACTACTACAACATTATCCATAGATATTGAGCTTATCTAACATTTCATTTTGACGATTATTTTTTATTCTTAACTACATTAAGACACACAATTAAGCACAAAACACATAATACTCAAATAATACACTTCTGTTATTTCAAAATGGGTTACAAACGTTAACCTAGACTATTATATCAACATTAATGACAAGCCCAGAAACACAGGCGTTACAATGTCACAGACTTGAATCCGGTCATATGTCTTGAGCAGTCGCTGTCTAAATACCAAATATGTTCTTTACCCTGAAACTAAAATATACATTAAGCCCTGAAACAAAATAAGAAAAAAATACACACAATATACACCGACTCATTTTGCAATGAGTCACTCAAGAAAAAAATATTTTAACAATCATCAGGGAGACAGTTCAACGAGTTTCTTACGAGTCATGATGTTGTCAGTGCGAATGGAGTTCTTTTCAAAAGTGCACTCACCGACTTTGTGCGATACATCACCATATCGATAACAAACTTTGATTACATGATTCTTTCATTTAACAGTAGATTTTGATTTCTTTTCAACCATTAAACCCAACGAACTTTGAAATTTTGAATTAAGAGTTCTTGTTTTAGGTCTGGAATAAGGAATGTCATCAATGGTATGCTCAGTTGATACCTTATCACGAGTCTCATGAATCATTGAGTCATCAAAAGTAAAGGACTTTGATTGATCTTCGTGTTTAGAATTGTTAACGGAACACTAAGGAAAAATGCTAAGAATTTCTTTTACTGAGTGAACTTCACCATTGCATATAGGAAAATTTAGCAAAATCATAGTAGAGGGAAGAATATACTCATAGTTAGAAGGTTGATGAGAAGGATTAATAGATGATAATTGAGTAAGCCATTCGGTGATATCATTAGAATCAGTGGAGCAGTGAGTATCAATTAAAGTTTGATTAATAAAATGAGAGTTCACAAATCTATCCTTAAAATATTCTTTTAAACAATTAGATTTAAAGAAGGTTTGGTTAGTTTTAACAAATTTGGTTAAGGAAACAGCACCTTCTATATCACCTCTAAGAATTTTCTCATACTGATATGGAATCTAAGCATTAATAATTCTTGTGACATTTAAGTGAGATGAGGCCTAGTTTTTCAAAACGAGTTGAATGCGTTTAGCATGATCAACAACTTTTTCTTTTTTAGTGTGAAGAAAATTATTGGTTAGTGAGATACATGTGTTTTTACTTTTTTAATGTAGAAAGAGATTTTTCAAAAAAGACAAGTTTTTCTTTTAGTTTCTTTAACTCAAAATTGAGAGATGGTCATTCTTTATTTGATACCAATAAATTGAAACGGAGGTGATCAATCATATCATTCTTTTCGATGTTTTCAATAGAAGAGTAAATAATTAGACTTTTACCTGATATGTTGATGTAACATTCCATTCTATCTTAAGGTCTGCAGCAACTTGAAGAGGATCAACGTTAAGAATCCCAGCGCTGACAATTGAAATGTCAACACGAGATTCAACGACCTAGCCCATGAGACACTTACATTCATCGTCTGAGGAGTTTTCTTTTTTCAACAGCAGATGATAGTGTAATCATCATCTCTTGAACGATTGAACAGTTTAGAACCAAATAATAGACATAAAAAGGTAGTGAGTTTCCAATAGTAGTTCTCACCTTTACATCGAGATTCAACATCCTTTTCTCTTCCTTGTTATATCCAGGCACAAACTTTCGTTTCATCTTACTTCCTAATGCACAATTATTGGATGATTGATGCATAACGGTGATAGGACCTTTGTTGATGATATCGAGCATATCAAAGTCCATGAACTTGAGAGCTTCCTTCGCCTTTAATTTCAAAGTAGAGAAGTTATGTTTGTCGAATGGAGGGATCTTGTTGCATACAATTGATTTTGGAATAAAAGAGGTCGACACGATTTACTTGAGTGTATCAAAAAACTACTTTGATACCAATTGAAGGTTTGTATCAATCGGATACACTTCAAGTATAAAGAACGAATTTAAACTAATTCTAAGAAAAACATAGAACGGGAAGTAAATAACACAAAGTTCTCCAAGTTGTTCTTTTACCAATAAAGAGTTTTGTCTTCACCAAGAAGACGGTTTGTCATAAAGAAGATCACGACACCAAGTCGTGTTAACATTAGGGTTTCTTCCTAATGTTCAATATATACTAATCTTAACAAGTATATCCCTTAATTGAAGGGATTGTATGTTATCTATACTAAGAACCGATCCTTATCACAAGGATATCAGATATGTTATCTATTATATATATATATATATATATATATATATATATATATATATATATATCATCAGCTAATATACAAAGGATTACATAGAATAACTATACTAAGCGTTGACGCTGATAGGTTTGATACGTTGGCTCTGATGGTATAGACACTGACGCTGACAGATAGCGTGTAAGAGTGTTTGACTCATCGGATCATAAGGTGTGACCTTACGTACACATTATCCAAACGTAGCTAACCAGCCAATGGATAATATTAAGTTACCTACAGTTTGAACTAATAGCTACGATTTGGAGAGTAATAGAGGGTATTACCTACAATTTTAGGCAGTTTAGGCTACGGTTTTGCATCCCATCTACGGTTTGGGGGCCATTTAGCCTATAATATATGAACTAAAAAAAATTCATTTAGGTCATTTTTGGGTGTTAAAATCTAGTGAAACTCTCTCTAATGGTAGTTCCGAACAACAAGAAAATTCATTTGGGTATACCATCTACGTTGTACATGCTACATATGCACAAAATGTGAATTAGCAGTTTGTACACCGTAGATGACATAATGTTTTTGTTTGTTTGATTGATTTTTTTGGTTTATAACATGTATAGTGATATAGTTTTATTATGTTGTATGATATTTGGGTTGATTCAGTAATTTGAATGTAATAGTATTTTAATGCTTAGACCGAAATAGCATGTCGAGTCTTCCAAAATCCAAGTCGTAGCTTAATTGAGAGCATATCGTAGTTGAGTAACTTCACCTATGGTTTTGTCCCAAAAAATTGAAATTCTTATAATACTACCATGTCAAACCGTAGTCGAGTGTCGAAACCTAGGATTGTTCACTATTTAGTTAAAACCAAATTGTCCAATCAAACAATTTGAATTGGACTATTTCATTCGGATATTTAAATTTTTTGATTGATTTTAAGCTAAACCGAATTGCTATTATTGATTTCAAAATGGTTTTGGTTTATAAAATAAGATCCGAATAATCCAAAAAAAATGAATAACAACTTATTATTTATTTTTTAATATATCTTTAATCATTAATAAATATACTAAATTATTTTTTTAATTATTAGAAACTTTCATCAAATAAAATACATTAATAGGTACTTACCAAAAGTTTTTATCAATAAAATATTAAATTATAATCAAATTTTCTTAATAATTGTTTATAAATTATAACCCATAATTAAAAAATATTAGATACTTTTATAGAGATTTTATAGAGATGACTAATATTTCAGTTATATATATATATATATATATATATATATATATATATATATATATATATATATATATATATATATATATATATATATATATATATTAAATGTCTTGTTCCTAAAAAACTGATCCAACCAAATTATAGATAGTATTTGAGATTACTTTTGAACAAATTATAGATAATATTTGAGATTACTTTTGAACATCAAAAGAACGATTTTTTTTATAAAATGACTTTTCTTTTAAATTTTTTTTATAAAAGAAAAGCTTTTTAAAATGTGTTTAGATTAACAAAAAGTGAGTAAAATAACTTTTGGTTTAACTTTTACATTTTGGTTTATCTTTTGCATGTAAAACAATAAAGACACAAAAAGTCATGTTTTTTGTGATTTTTAGAAACCATTTTTTTCTATGTAAAAATTTATTTTTAAAAAAACTTTTCTATTATCCAAATATTTTTTTGGCTTTTTTTTTTTTTTTTGAATTTTTGAAAAATTTTGAAAGTCAAAAGTCAATCTAAAAGAAATCCCCAATCCCTCCGTAATTTGGTTGAATTAGATCGGATTTGAATTTAATTTAGTCTACTCGAATTCATGTTTTGAAAACCAAAATTTATTTAAATTAATTGTCAGATTGGATCGAACGGATCCGTCTAAACGATCATCGAATCGAAACCACATGCATATTTGGCTTAGGTATTATTTAGGCTGGAGGGAGTGGCCTTCGCTAGGGGCTTGCCTCCAGCTCGTCAGCCTCGCCAAATCCAATCCCATCAAACTCGCCAGAACCATCTCAAACATTGTCTCGCCATCTCACTAACCAGAAGAAAGAGAAAGAGAAAAGAAGATAAGAGGCTTCCTATTGGATGTTTTATTTTATTTTTTTATTTTTTATTCTAAAATAAAACCTATTATTAAATAACACAACATTTGGGATGCAACCACTGCTTAACTTTTAACAACTTCATGCTATATTCTCTTTATTCTATATAGCTTCAAAAAAAATTATGTGGCAAAATATTAGGAATGTTATCGCTTTCTTTAGTTCTAGTGGTTTTTTTTTAGCGGTTGAGAGTGAAAAGTCATTAATAATTTTGATTAAAAAATTATTATTATTTTTCTCAATGTATAATTTTCGAACATTACCTTAAAATAGATAAAGTTTTAAAAAATAGTCCTTGCAAAATGAAGAGTATATTATGTCTTTAAAAAAAATATAACCCCTTTACTTAACAAAGTTGGTCATAGGGATTAGCAGTTTGTCCCAAATCCCGATCCCGTACCGGAACCGGTACCGCACCGTACCAAATTTAAAAATATGGGACGGTACTTAGTACTCCAAATACATGAAATTCGGGAATCGGTACCGTCGGTACCGGTACTAGTACCGAGTACCGGTACCATTCCTGGTACCGGTACCGGTGATGTTAATTCGGTTCGGTACTCAGGATTAACTTTTGATCAAATTCAGTATTCAGAAAATCAAAAACAGGACGGGTCGGTACCGGTTCTATCCCACGCTCATCCCTAGTTTGTCATGCTGACTATGCAAAATTCACTACAAAAAACCATTAATGCAAGCAAAATTTTATTAAAACCGTTTGAAGGAAATATGTAAAAGCACAAGGACCATTCATGGAATTCATTCTAAAATAATTTCAAAAGGTTTTAAAATATGTAGAAAATAATGCCTTGTAGGGCAGGTATAAGATTAGACAGCTTTGTAGAGTCCCCATAACACCTTTCTCTCTCTCTGAAACACACATTCTCTCTCTGCCCTTTTCTCTCTCACACACAGAGCACACATTCATGTGTAGGAGATGAATCAGTTGTAAAGAATTTCATTTTGTTGGAGAGATGATCTCGATGCTTCCGTTTGATAATACGGTGCTAGTTTCTTCTACTCAAGCATGAATCGCTCCTCTTGCTTATTATTCTATCATTTCCCTTCTTTTTCCGTTGTCTTTCCTCCCAATTTACTAAAAGAAGCTTCATACGAAGTGGTGCGAATGATGCGATCTTAGTTCATCTGAATTCGTTTCACACTTTCTTTCATGGGTTTGTTTTCTTCTACTAAATCTTTTCTATCTATAACTTCTTTGTGATACAAGGTTTCACTTCAAGATTTCGTCTTTATGTATATCTGAAGCAAATGTCTATCAAAAAGATACAAGGAGTCATTCAGTGAATTAGTTCAGGTTGATCGAAGTTTTTGTGTTTATGATTTTATGATCTCTTCTACATGATTCATGGTGGAAGTGATTTGAGCTTTAAATTGTTCTTTCAACCATCGAAATACTTCGTCTTTATTTATGCCTTTTGATGATTCTATATTGTCGTGTTCTACTGCTCACTTACATGACCCAAAGATCGGATAATCTCGCTTTAATTTCGTCTATATCCTTCTTGATAGCACCCAAATTAAAATCATGATGTGTGGATCTTGACTCGATTTTATGCATAACCACAAAACTTTTGTTCCAAGATTCTTGATAAAAATCCAAATCTGTAAAACCCCAGTCTTGATTTCTGTTTCTTTTGTTCTGAATTGATGTTAAAGCTAATGGGTTCTGGTTATGAAGATTTAGTTGTTAAATTTGGGAACTTACTTTTTCTGCAGAAAACCCGTAAGACCCACATAAAATAACAGTTTTTCAAGTTCTTTTTCTTCTTTAAGTTCGTCTTTACTTGTGGATGATGATCTTTCTTGACTATTCTTGTTCTTTCCTTGTTCAATCGGATTTGCATAAAATAAAATAAAATAAAAAGCACTTCTTTGATGCTTCAACATCACATAAAATATGGTCTTATCTACTACTACCACTACTTTTGGTAAACACACTCTAATCTCTAATCTTTTTCACGATCTTCACATGTTTTTGCAGGCTCTACTACATGATGACAAAAATGATAGCTTTATCTAAACTAAGCGAATGCTTTTAATCAGATAATTAGGATGCTTGATTTGAAGTTCTAGAGAGAGAAAGATAGAGGAGAGTTCTTGTGACTGTTTTAAGACAGCACAAGAAGACAGAAGATAATCTATAGCAGATGATATCCATTGATGATCATCCACCACCAGATCCTTCATCATCTAATTATCATAATCATCATCAACAGCAACAGCAAGTTTCTCATGATCTCAAGATCAATAATGGCGAGAAAGCTCCTACTTCTGTTTCTGTTTCTGACATAGATCTGCTGAAGCTTACTGATGCATTCCTTGATGACACCAACAACCGACTTCCCAATTTCTCTATAAGGTGAAAAACAAATCGATCGTACTTAATAATTGCTTCTCTTTCACTGTATTTACTTGAAGAAATCTTTTACTGTATCAGATCCGAGTTCATCGGTGATTAATTTGTATGATTCAGGCTCTCTTTAGTCAGTAGGAAGTACGTACTTTGGCTCGAATTTCATGAAAACATCAAATTCTTCTCATTGGCCTTTGATTTTACCCTTATCAAGATGGGTTTTCACGTTCGACATTTTTCCCCCATACATGCGCGTTAATTCCTTCCTCAATTTCCCACCTCAAAATCTCAATCGAAAGGAGCAATACCAATATTTCTTGATCATCAACGTTCATCGATGTCATTTTATGCCCCAGTTTGTCAAATTTCGTTCTGTGTTTTTATAGATTTTCTCATAAGTTCATGAATTTTGCTTCTTCTTCAATCGTCGACATATGATATGCTAGATTACAGTTCATATGATACCTGATTCTAGAATCGTTTTGCAGAGATTATGTTTTTGGTTCAAGATGCAACGATAATCTCACCTGTAATTGGTCGTTTTCTAGTGAAAGTTTGCAACTATGTTTGGATTATGGCGTGAAGAATTTCTTGCCACCTTTCGAGTCTCTTGATTCACTGAGGAATAATTCATCTATCAACAATGAAGAAATCACAACAAGTTTTAATTGCAAATCAAAAGATGATCATCTAACGGATCGTTTAGTTAATTTCATTGTCTCAGAGACTACAATGGCTTCTAAAATTTGTCCAGTTTGCAAGACTTTTTCATCATCTTCAAACACCACTTTAAACGCACACATTGACAGGTGTCTATCTGAGGAGTCAAAGTCAAATATTTCAGGGAGTGTGAATCCAAATCCTTCTAAGATAATGGTGAAACATAGGATCAAACCTAGGAAAACAAGGTTAATGGTGGAAATCTACAAAACTGCTCCACAATGTACAGTGGAAGAACTTGATAGAAGAAATGGTACAAATTGGGCTACTAATTCGAGTTTTCCTGATCAAGAATTTGAGTGTCAAGAAGAAGAGGAAAAAGCTTTCAATCAAGATCATGAAGGTGCTGTTTATATTGACACAAATGGCACAAAAGTTCGGATCTTGTCAATGCCAGAAATTGTAACTTTAGAAGCTCGAAAGTTACAAAAAGGGAGTAAAATTGTCATGGAGAAGAAGAAAAAGAAACTTTATGTGCAAAAAAGTTTGAACTTTAGCCATAAGAGCAAAAAGTTGAGCTCTCTAAAGCCTCACTCTGATGTTTCTAAGGTTAGATTCTTGAATCTTGTTTTTTACCTTTTTACATGTAGTTTTGTTCTTCATATACATGACTTTTAGATTCTTGATAAACAGGAAAACAAGATTGAAGAATCCATGAAAGTTAAAGTAGATAAGCAGTTGATCAACAATTTGGTCATTACAAGGCCACCATGGGCTTGTTCTAAGAGAAGTGTTCTTGTAAAGAAGTTGAATGGAAAAAATGGAATCTTGCATTCAGAAAGTGATAAGTCTTCTGATAATATGTCTTCTTTACAATATAGCAAGAAAGCAAGAACAGAATTGACAAAAGGGATAAAGTTTGCATCTTTGAAATCGAATCTATTGTTATCTACTCAAGAAAACAATTCAGGATCCAAGATTAATTTGAAAAGGAAATCTTTACACTTCAAGAAATCGAATGAAACTGATGACCCATTTCAAGATTCTTTGAAACACAAATAAAGAATCGAAGAAGAAGAAGAAGAAGAAGAAGACATGAGCAAAGACTCGTCTTTTGAAATGGAGAATGTTATTGAAGTCAAAAAGAAGAAATCAATTACTTCCAAAAGTTCAGATGTGGATTCTTTAGAATCCATTAGAACCGAAATCCCATTTCAAGGAAGTTTTATGGGTTTGAGGAACTCATTAGATGATGAGTTTTCAAAATTTGAGTTGCAGGAATCCATGGAAAACATTCATAACATTGAAGATGATGACATGGATGATGCTATTGAAAAGCAAGAAAATTACTTTCAAGAAGTCGATCCAATACCTATCCCGGGCCCACCTGGATCTTTCCTCCCTCCTAGCCCTGGTGGAGATATAATTTCTGATCAACTTCAACCCAATAATTCATCTTTGACCTCTACAATAAGTAGACTTCAATCAACCCAAGATCATCATCCTCATCATCATCAACATCATGATCATATGATAAACATGGACTTCATGTCCGAATCTCCAAATTCAACCATCTCAAGTCCCAGTTTCATAAGATCTGATGACAAATTCTTTCCAAGATTTACTTCCATACAAGATCCCATGGCTTCTTCTTCTTCTTCTTCTTCTTCAACATTCAAGAATGATCACCATTGCTGTTGTTCTAGAAAAGAATCCGTTTTTCCTAAAAATACTTCTTCATATCCTCAAGAATCAGTTGTTTCAAGGAATGAATCGATAAAGATTCCGGTTTATGAATCTGCTGTTACTGCACCTGTTCTCAGGCTAATGGGAAAAAATTTGACTATGGTCAACACAAATGATCATATTGTTGACCAATTTATACCTCCTTCTTGCTCAATTTCAATGACTCATCATCATCATCAACATCAACATCAACATCAACATCCAGTTATCTTTAACCATAATCAAAATGGTTCAATGCCTCGAGATTGTCTTCTTCATAGACTTGATATGAAAATTGGATGTGATTGTAATGGAGATATTGGTAGGTGGGGTTGTATTCAAATGGGTTCTTCAAGCATTTTACATCCAACTTCTCATGGATCTTCATTGGGTTTCATACCAAATATCAGATCTTCTTCTACTTCATACTATCCTTCTAGCTTCTCATGACCAAAAACTTGATGATAGGAAAGTTTATAGATGAGTTTTCAATCGTTACATGTTTTTTTTCTTGTTTGTGAAAGTTAGTGTGATTTGATTACAAGACTTTTGACTAGCGTTACTTACTTAAAGCTATATGAAGGAACCTCATCTTTAAAGTTCTTGCATGGTTTGACATGATGTGAAAAACAAGTCATGGATATTAGATTCGATGGTATATATTCATATCTGGATCTGTTTGTTTAGATACAGATATGAATATGTTCGTTTATGGATTGGATTTGGATATTTTATGTTTTGTTATCTTGTGTAAAAAGAGAATCTAGAGAATATATTTATTGGTATGAAAACTTAGAAGTTGAAACGTATTGTGTGTTACAACTCACAAAGTATATTACTTAAACACATGTTTTCAATTATCATTGACAACAAATAACTCTTGATTCGTAAGGATGTCGAGCTATGAATGGTTTTGATAAATTAATATGATACAATTGCTAAAGTACTTGATTATATATATTTCCTTTCGGTATATTACACTATGATTGCGATGATTTTCTCTAACACTAGATTCAACTTGATGGGCTTCTCTTGTCATACTCCTTCAACACCCCTCTGTTATCTTTCATTGAAAGAGGAAATAATCTATTGTTAACTTTGTTCCATTTGATCTTTATGGAAATGGTTAGTAAGAACATTGCAAAATTCTTGGTTTTATTTTGGGACTAAGATTTCTTTATGTCTTGATGCAATTGGAGTTTCTTTATTCCTACTATCGTTCAATCTTTAGCTACAACGATAACGACGACAAAATCTTCCCTTTTATTCTTCGGTTGTGGTTGGAGTTGGGTTTAATTTGACTTTGAGTTGGGTTGTCATTGGTTGAAATTTACTATGTTATTTGGTAGCACAAATGTAAAACGCTCATTCTTTGATCAAGACTTCCTTGATGTTAACAAAGCATATTGTTCCGTTGCAATTGAGATTGAGCTTTGGAGAATCAGAACATGTTCTAAAGTAAATATTTGGATTAGTTTATCAGTTGTAATTTTTCTCTATGTTTGTGTTTTTTATTTTTCTGAGAGTATGTGAGGCATGTGTGTGTGTGTGTTTTAGTTGGGGCTGCACTAGCCCATTTGATTTTCCGACAGAATAAGAACATATGCTAAAGTAAATCTATGGATTATGTGTCTTTTAATTTCTAGTATTTATGTAGTGTAGAGGATATCTGGTTTGAGATGTGGAAAGAATATAAGATGAAGAAGATGATCATATAAAATTGAAGGGAGGGGAGGTGGGGGTGCACTACACCATTCGATTTTTCTTGTAAATACTTTGGATTGTGTTTCACTACTAATGAACAGATATTCAAGTAACAGTATCTTAGGTGGATTCGAAACCGTTAGAGCCCAAACACATGCATGTGTGTATGAGAGGTTTGATTTACAGGTGAATGTGAGAAAGAAAAACACCGAAGAAAGAGTTACAGAGAGAGAAAAAAAGGGTCAAAGAGAGAGGGAGAGAAAGGGTAGGGTGGGTTGGGTATTTTCTTTATTTTTTAATTATTTAGATATTAAGAAAAATATAAAAATAAACTGAAATGCTTCCTTAAGTTTTAAAACCATAAAAAATTATGTTTAGAAAACATTTTTTTTTACTCAATACTTTTTTGTTTCATATCACATGACAAAATTTGTTGTTTACCTTAAAAAAAGTACTTCTATTTACCTTCTCAATATAACATTTTCAATTATAAAAATCAAAATATTTATATAAAAATACTTTTTCTAGCTTTTTGAGATACAAAATTATTAATAGAATATATTTAAGATCAGTATTGTCTAAGATATCTTTCTCTATGCAAAGAATAACAAAGTCCTTTAATCTTACTTGTAACATCAATATCATTAAGTAATTCTTTAAT
Organism: Lactuca saligna; assembly: GCF_052625555.1. Taxonomy (NCBI): domain Eukaryota; kingdom Viridiplantae; phylum Streptophyta; class Magnoliopsida; order Asterales; family Asteraceae; genus Lactuca; species Lactuca saligna. The sequence goes on from NC_136425.1 coordinate 142,531,693, forward strand.
AACTTTAACTTTGAAAAACTTTTCTCTATAGATGCAATAGTTACAATATAGTTAATAAGATTCTATATGTAATAAAAACATTTGGATAAAAACAATTAGATGATTTAACAAATTCTAAAATTTCAATTGCAGACTCTATTATTAGGCATTCATTTTGCAATACTTTTAATGGATAAAATATCATTTGAATTAGAAACAATGTCACTAGAAAAACTAGTTGTAAACTTTATATAATATTTTTTATATTCATTTTCATCTAATGACATTAAATTCTTTGAATCATATAAAATTCCAAAAATACTTTTAAAACACTGTAATTGTTTAAAAACTAATATTTAGAGAAATAACAGTTGCATACATAACATCATAAACGATGAACTTTAAAATATTCAAGTGATTGTATTGCTTCTAATAACAAAATGTAGATTCAACATCTATATCTAAAGCAACAATTTAGTATTATTTTTGCTTGAAGCAAACTAATTACTTATATTTCTTTTTCTAAATGTCATTATATTTTGTAATTGGTTAGTTCACTTATATTTGTTTTTCTAAATGTCATTATAGTTTGTACTTGATTAGTATTGGCATCAATACAAATACATCTAAACTGTATTTTTTTTAATTACCATACTAATAACAGATAAAATTTCATAATTAATAACAATACCAAGTAAAAATTCATAACTTTCAATAACACTAACAATAGGGTATACAACCCAAGACCACACATATAACCCTCACCAACAAAGAGTTCAATAAAGATGGTTGTACCATAAGCTGCCAATTGACAATAATCAAACCAAGGTAACACACCCCGATTAAGAGCAATCTAACACTTAGAGATAGCGATGAAGTATGGAAAATCGCCCTTAAGTATCAATGAACATTGGAACTAACAACACATGTTGTATAGTAAGTGATGTTTGACAGATCATTTGAATCTCAAGTAATAGTTGTTAAACAAGTAAAAAGGACACACTGGTATACCTGGTCTATGAAAACATTAATGCGATAAGACGTCATACCTACTTGATAGAGGAAAAAGTCATCGTTCCCACATCTCGACTATAAATACGATGCTTACCCAGTTCATAAGGTACGCAACCCATACACAATTTTAACATACAAATCTCGCTATATTCCCCAATCAATCTCGGATGAAAATTTTGTTTTCTCAGGTTCTGTAACTTCATTAGTCCATCCTAGTACTTGTTCGCTCGTTTGCTGAAGACGGAATCCCGGGGCATAAAAAGTAGCACCATCTACGATACTCATTCATTGAAGACAAAATCTTGAGGCACAATAAGTAGCGTCATCTGTGTGACTCTGTGACAAATGGCCAATGAAGATACAACAATTGTCGACACGAGTTCGATCACAAGAATGCAGAGCCTGGAAGGTCCCGGAGAAGCACCACAAATTACTATGGTAGCAAAAAGCAAGGACGTCCTACCTACCGAGCGTAAAGAGGGAAATACAACTAGCCAAAAAGAGTGGGCAGAGAAAGAATTAGAAATGGAAGAGTTTGCAACCTTTAAGAGTTTCAGAGCCATGAGAAAATGATAGGCATAGATGCAAGAGTGGTGGTTGTTGAGGCCAAAAAAAATAAATAACCTTAGAAATTACACACAAAATAATGTATACTGGCAAGTAGATCGAATCCATGGAGATTTCTTCTATTTGTAGCTCTATAAATCTCTTTATGAAATGGCAATAAAAGTAAAAATGGGGGTTTTAATCTTTTGGTGTTTTAAAGAAACTAAAGTTACACTAAGGTTTGGAAATGCAAGTAAACAAGTAAAGAGTTTTGGTTCAAATCAATGAGGGAAAGCTAGTTGACATTAGATGTTATGGTGTAATACTTGTGATTTCCTTTAACTTGGCTGTAGAAATTATAAGCATAAATCACCTCAACTCATCTTTGTTATTAAATTGGATAGAGAAGCTCATAACACATTACCTTAATCAAAGTCACAAAGTTAATAAAACATGTAATTTGTGAAAATCAATTAGCATTAAGTTTTAAGAGTCACCAAGTCCAAAAGGTAATCAAATGCTTCCATTACCATTATGGAGGAAGTATTTTCATGGCTTAGGTGAAATGAAAACAAACACATAAACGATTTGTTGTTTGCTAATTTGAAGATCTATAACTTAACCAAGAAATTAATCAACTAATTAAACATTCATTCGTCTAAAATCATGATTAAAGACAAACAAGGATAAAAAGATGTTTAACTAGAAAATAACTCCATGAACTTCAACCAAAGTTCATAAACAATCTTCAAAATAACTAGTCGTCTATGGGTTTAGCCAACATACACCAAAGATAAACTTAGCCTAACATGGCTAAGATTAAGGAAAAGTAAAATAGTTTAAAGATACCAAACACTAGCCAAGAATCAAGATGAGAAAAATGAATTTCTCTTCAAGTTCTTGCCTCCTATAAAGCAACCACAATGCAGAGAATTTTACTAAAAAATTGGATGTTAAAAAGTGCCAAAAGAGCTTCACCAACCTTCCACATATAGCACCAAATGTAAAATCTTGAAAATGCCCCCAACAGGTCTGCATGGGTGGCCTGTAGATTGGGCTTTTTTCATAATGGGTCTGCAGTGTTTTAGCCCACTGCTCCATTTCTTCATCTAATTAATTATAGTCCATGATTCTTCAGGTCTTCTTTATTTTTGGCCTAATTCATCTTCTCTAAATCATCCATAGCTTGTATACCCACCCGATCAATCAATCCGCAATACCGAATATCTTTTCATTTTCTTTTAAGTTCAAGGCCCAATTTTATTCAATCATCCACTATTTAACAAACATACTTTTGCATCATTCCTACAAGTTCACAAGCCCATAATTTATCATCCTCCAAGTCTATTTTCTTTCCATAATTCCCGAATATCTATGTACCACACAAATTTTCTACAAACCCAAAATTAAGCTCAAAGACTAGAAAGTAACCGATAATATGAACCTATCAAAGAGCGAGCTTGTAACGACCCAACATTTAAGACCAAAAATTTCTTTTAATAAAACATTACTTAAAACAAAGTCATCATTCCAAAACATAATATGAGTATAAGTTTTCAAAACACATGTTTATTATCAGAGTAAACATTCCCAGGTTATCTAATCTATGGTGTGTGCCATACGATCACCCCGAGCTCTTCCCTCCGCTACCGGAAGTACCTGAAACCAAAACTGAAAACCGTAAGCATGAAGCTTAGTGAGTTCCCCACCCTACCACATACCATGCATAACCACATACTGCACATACTGGGCCACGCCCGCTATCTTGGGCCTCGCCCCCTACCTCGGGCCTCGCCCGCTACAACGGCCCCGCCGCTCCAGGCCCCGCCTAGCTTCGAGCCCCGCTCGGATACAGATCTGTTTTACTTAGGCCTCGCCTGTCACAGGGCCTCGCCCGCTAACAAATAATAACACATAAACATATCACAACACATAACTAAACACATGCAACTGGTTCTGTCCTAAGGTCTCGCCTATCCTAGGCCTCGCCCTTGTCCTACTACTGATGAGTCATGGAGCCCCGTCCATGCTCCTAATGGTAGTGAGATACAGGCCCATCCTACTAGGCACATACATGTATCACACAGACAACAAGTATAATCTATCATATAAACAAATCCTTGGGCACCTGCTCGCTATTATTGGACCTTGTCCGGAGTATCATACTAGCATACTGTGCCTAGGGCTAACCCCCGGGTCTTCTACTTGTAACTACATGGGCCAGCATTGTGGCCTTAGACCCATTCACACAAAGGGAAAAACACCTGCACTGGCTGAACTTGTTGATGATCTCACTAGCTGCTGCCCAGCAACTCACTGAACCCCTGCTCCCCTTGCTCCCCGAACTACCAATATCAAAGCAATACTGAGTCTAACTGACCCCCGAAAGACAACCAAGTCAACCCTGGTCAAATTCAACCTTCCAGTTCAACCCTACTCGCTGAGTCACCCTACTGACTCGCCGAGTTCAAAATGTTCAGATTCCTTCCATTCGCGTCTCGACTCGCCGAGTCAGTCCATGACTCGCCGAGTCTACCGATTTCTGAGTCCTGACCTGTCCAACTCAATGAGTCTCTACCCGATTCACTGATTCGAGTCTCAACTCGAAGGGTTTGAGGTTTCGCAGCCTGACTCGCCGAGTCCAAGAACAGACTCGCCGAGCTCAAGGCAATCTTCATCTGACTCGACGAGTTGTTCATCCCACTCGTCGAGTTGCTCCACACCTTCATGCTACTCGCCGAGTCCACTCAAAGGACTCGTCGAGTCCATTCAAATTCCTTTACATGCAGAGGGCTTTTGAGTCATGCATCGACTCCAAACTGTAGATCTACCCTCCCCAAGCCTATTCCTCACGTAAAGTTGCAAACTTTACGTGTAGAGGAGGAGATCTAGGAAAAATACACCATGAACTAGGGTTTAAGGCAAAGAGGCTCCATGATCCACTCAAGGGCTGATACTTTGTGCTTCTCAAGACCATCATATGCTTAGATCTGAAGTAGCAACTTCAGATCTAGCTTCTAACTTGAAAGAATAACATCATGGCTAAAAAACCCACAACAACACATAGGTCTAGGTGCAAAGAGGGGTCCAAGAACTAGTTTATTACCTCCAAAAGCTCAGAATGAATTCACAATCCTAGATCTATAGCCCTTTCTTGCTCCTCCAAGTTCCTACTTCCTTCTTCAAGCTTCAATGCACCTTCCAAGGCAACAAATGGATCAATCAATGGATGTGATGGCTAGGGTTTGATGTCCTGGGTGAAAGAGGCAGTAAAGGAACCTTAGGGGAGAGAATGAGGCGTTTAAATAGGCTCCAAGTCCCGATTTTAGGGTTTTCCTCGTTCAGACCAGACTCGCCAAGTCACCTTGGCCGACTCGCCGAGTCAGTCACTCGCTCCTCGACCCGGATCCCGCTCGGACTCGCCGAGTTCATCCTTGGACTCGCCGAGTCTCCCCTTAAAATTGGGGTTTTCTTTCTTTTCTTGGCTTTCCAAACTTTGGGTGTTACAACTCTCCCCCACTTAAACTAAACTTCATCCTTGAAGTTTGCTATGATCCACCGCCTGCGATCTACCTCCAATACCCCACCATTCATTTTAACACCAGCTGCCTACCTTCGTTGGCCTTCCGCTCAGTCATTCATACTAATGTCCATCCTTACAGATAATAATCTCGGGTCCATCCTGACCCTGAACATTCTAGAAACACAACTTACTCCACCGACAATCTTTCTGGTAATCTCCAACTACTGCACTGACCCCACAGGGGTTCACCCATTCTTTCCTTGTGCGGTTTCCTTGCCTCCCCAAGGCAATGCTCCATAACCATCCATTCCCTCTACCACTGCGAAGACCCTTTCCTCACCTAATCTATTACTCCCGCTACTCTCAGTACGGGTCATTGTCGCCAGTATCCACTGGACATTCTTTCTACTACCATTTGGTGTCGCGCACCCCATGATCAACTGACTGAATCCTACCATACGCTGCATACTCGCACTGCTACTGACTGAAAGTTCTGCTATTCCATATTTGGCTTCCGAATGAACTGAGACCACCCTGGTCCCTACCAACCTATCAATATCTGCATTACCGGCTCTCATCGATCACTGACTCAACACAACCACTAGTTGCTCCCAGCGACAATCGAAGAAACTCCCGCCACCTATACTGCTCAATCTATTCTACCATGCTGGCACTACAATTTCTTGGGATCCCCGATCCCCTTATCTAGACACTAAGATCCTTACCAGGTCTCACCTGTGCTGCTAAAACTCATGGGCCTCACCCACGGGTCTCACCCAACCATACTACTGAGCAACCCTACTCTAGGTCTCACCTATACAGCTATTCTCATACGGGCCTCGCCCACAGGTCTCACCCGACTATATCCTAAAGCGGCCTCTCCCAAGGTCTCACCTCTCAAGGGATATACAGGCAACTCCTTACCATTCTCACCCATTCCCAATCCCTATCTGAATGCTAGGAGATAAGGGCCTCGCCCCGACTCCGCCAACGAAGCTACTATGGAATGCTACGGCTGCCCCGTAGTCTGACAACACTTCCCACCACTGACTGTTAGAGAATGCTACGGCCGCCCCGTAGTCTTACATCATTTTCCACCACTGACTGTTGCTGAAGAAAGCCGAGGCTCTCTCGCCACTCTTCCATGCTCTACATGATGCTTCTGCCACTGACTGCTAACACGAAAGCATCCCATGCTATTTGACCTCAAGATCTCCATTCCGACTCACACGAGCCCTACAGGCGACCCTTCACCGGACTCCGAACCACATACTCACCATTACCATTTATACGCACAGACAGATGGGGAGTTTCTCAAACCCCCAACCCTGAACTACTCAACCCATCCAATGTTGAACTACCTCTTTTCCTGCTCAGAAATCGCGTACTCGTTCTGGATTTGCGTGCTCTTACCCTTGTACACTCGGAGGATTCTCCCCCACTTCGATCCTGCTTACACCTCGATGCTCAATAAAGAGGAATCCCATTCCTTGCTACCATTCCATAATCAATCCACTAAGGAATGCCAAGCTTACCATAGCTAGGGATTTAACCTGTCCATTCTAAGACTTATACGACTCCGAACTAGCGAGACATACCGAGTCCCTCCAAGGCATACTACAGTTACTGCACCCTAAGTAACCTTCTCCGATAAAACTCATCCCTTAACCATTATCCAAATATCCAAGGTATGAAGATGGCATATAACTTGATCACAATCAAACCGCTCAAATGAAATGCTCATACAAATAATGATGCAGAACCATAACAATATAACATCAAGCACAAACAGAAGAACTGAAAACGGAAATCGCATACCTGCAACGTCCGGCACTGCTCGCATCTCCAAGGTAGCCATCTGAAAAGCCCTGCCTCCTACCGCAGGCGCCTCCGCACGGCCCTGACGACCATCTGTGATCCTCAAGGTTGCAGGGGCAGGTGCCATCACCCGTCCAGCTGAAAACAAACTGGGGCACTGAGCCTTCTTCTGGCCCCGCTGATTGCAGTGAAAACATATCAAGTCTGATCCCTGAGTGATGGTAACAGTACAATCCCTGCTAAAATTGTTAGATAAGGTGTCTAAGTCCATAACTATTTCTGGTATGTACTTGACCCGACTCGGCATGGTCCATTTAGGTTGCATGGCATCATGCAATTGGATAGACTAAATGAGAGAAATAACACTTGGAGATTATTAATATATTATAAGTTCTAATATATTAATAATATTATTTGATTAGTTTGATCAAGAATTAATTTAGAATTAATTATGTGATCAAAAGATAACTAATTAAATATATGGGTTGATTATGTAAATCATCCATATCTTGTATAGTGGGCTAAAAGGCTCCATGGACTATAAAGTTGGGTTCCACCCATAGGATGCTCCATGGGAGTTACAAACCCATGGGTCATGGAAATGAAGAGTCATGACACATTAGGGTGTAACCCTAGATGTGTCAACACTATATAAGAAACATGTTCTCTACCTAAAATCGGCTACACTAAGAAACAAGAGGGCTTGGCCGATTTTGAGAAGTGTGTGTTCTCTCATAAGTTCTTCCAAGAGCATTTGGTGTTGTGTGAAGCATTTGAGGCATCACACTTGGGGTGCTAGGCTCACAAGGTTTCAAGGAACACAAACAACAACAAGGTAAGTTATTCTATCTATACTTTAAGTTAAAATTGTTCCCCATGTATGCTAGATAGGAATATAACCTTGGAATTCAACTTTGCATGATAATTAGACAAACATAGATCCAAGGTTATTAGGGTTGCATGTACACATAGGAAGTGTTAGAATGCTCAAAACCCATCAGTGGTATCAGAGCCTAGGCTTGTTTGCTCTTATTTGTGCTTAAAAGTTGAAAAAGAATCGAAAATCTTGCTGTCTGCGAATGGACTCGTCGAGTCTATAGGGGGGACTCGTCAAGTTCATGAGTATCTTCAACCAACTCGGCGAGTGAGTTCATGCACTCGGCGAGTAGGGTCGACTGATTGCAGAATTTCGATTTAGTTGCTGGGAATGAATTAGAAACATTACCCTAAACTGTTTTGGTAATTGAAAACTTGTTTTTGGTGGTGTAATGTCTTTGCTAATTCATTTACAACAACTAGTTATCAAAATTACAAAGTTTTAAATGTAATTTTTGATTGTGTTCATATTCATGTTCTTGTTCTTATGATGTTTTAGATGATCATAGGAATTATTTGTAACCTATGTGGTAGATTAATTCTTGATCATAATGTGTTTTAATGGAGTCCATAACTTGTCCTCAAGTTATGGAAAACCAAGAGTCACACTTGAATTAAAACCATTAAAACAAACACAAGAGTTAGAAAAATGAAGAGTCTTCATTTTATTACTCTATTAAACTCATAAGTTACAAGAAATGAAAAGTTTTGAAAGTTACAAAACTTGCGCTCAAGTTTTGGAACAAGAAAAGTTAAGTTAAAACTTTAAGTTCCAACCCCTAGAATTTTAAAAGTTAAAATTCAACCCTTATACTTATATTATGATGATTTAATAATTATATATATGTATAAGAATAAAGTCGTCTTACCGCTAGTACGCCTCATTCACGAAGCCGGTCTATAAGGTGGGTATAAGGTTGTTGCCTAGAAAATGGTGACTTAATGGGTGTCTACTCTCACCCACCGCTTGCTTGACTGGTGGTGGGTCGTTAGCCGAACGGGTAAGACAAGGACTTATAAACTCTCATTCAAAGTATGATGAATATTATAAAGTAACTAAAATGTTTTATTAAATTCCCAATCTTAGTTACTTTTGGAAAATGTGAATAAGGTGCTAATCCATGAAATTACACTTTACACTTTGTCTAAGTCGTTGGTGGAGCATGTGTGGTTAACCGGCACACTAACTTGGACTTAACAAGGTAGGTAAATGGTGACTTAAGGTTTATTATAGTATCGGTGGAGCGTGTGTGGTTTACCGGCACATCGATTGAGTGATAAACTTTAAGGGTACCAAGTGATTTGCATGGTTACTTCACACCTCGTTTTGTGATCCTCGGTATCCCAGTCACAAAACTTGGAGGGCACTCTCGAGATTGAAACATGCCTTTGAAAAGTTCATTGAATCTCAAAGAATCTAGGAATTTCTAAAAATCCAATAAAACCTAATATCTAATATTTCGGTTTTCGTGGTGGAAATTGGTGAATCGTCATTCACCTACCTTTCAAATATAGTATAGCTTAGATTACGGCATACCTCTTCTAAGTTATATTATATTGTGATTGGATCCTAGCCTTAATATTACATTTGGGTGTTTTATTAAGGACTCTCTTAAATCTATACTAAACTTGTTCTTCTCTTTCAGATGTCTTCAAATAATGCTTCTGGCTCGAATCCTAATGGCTCCTTTACTCTTATGAGTTTGTGTGGGAAAGTCACCTTTGATGGATCCAACTTCAATGAATGGATCAGAAACATCAGGATGATTACCCGCTACGAGGACAAAGAATATGTCCTTGACAAGGAGCTTAAGGAAATTGATGAGTCCACTGCAACTCCCCAGGAGATCGCTGACTTTCATACTCATGAAAGAGATGCAACCAAGGTGGCTTGCATCATGTTGGCCACAATGACAGCAGAACTCCAAAAGTCCTATGAGGATTTCTACCCTTATGAAATGCACCAAGATTTGATGGAAAGATACCATCAAAGTGCACGACAAGAGAGGTACAAAATCATCTGTTCCATGATAACAACCATGATGAAGGACGGAGATTCCGTCACGAGCCACATGCAGAAAATGCAAAGGTATGTGGATCGTTTGCTGAAGCTTAATGTGAACTTCCCTGAGGAGCTTGCAATAGATATCATTTTGCACTCCTTACCATCGTGCTATGATCAATTCCGCATGACATATCACATGAACAAGGAAGAGGTCACCCTCAGCAAACTTCAGGGACTTCTCAAGACCGCAGAAACAGGTCTTAAGGGGAAGTCGGTTGCTATCACTCCTACTCCAAACTCAACTCCAGTTTTGGCAATCGGGAAAAGTCGAGGGAGGAAGAGAAAGAGATCTTCGAAGGGTACCAAGGCTCGGACCCTTGATGGCTCTTCTTCAAGTGGAACCAAGAAAGGTTTCATTACTCCTTCTTCTGACCCAAAAGAGGCTGAATGCTTCTATTGCCATGAAAAAGCTCATTGGAAGCGGAACTTCCCAAAGTACCAGCAGGATGTGAAGGATGGGAAAGTCAAACCCAACCATGCAGGTATTTACACTATCATTTCTAATAACTCACCCCATTCTAAATCTTGGGTCCTTGATACCGGTTGTGGTATTCATATTTGTTGTGACTTGCAGGGACTAAGAAGAAGTGAGAATGTGGAGCAAGGAAGAATAAACTTGATCATGGGGAATAGGAAAGCTTCACCTGTCACCAAGATTGGAGTTTATACTTTATCGCTAAGTAGTGGGTTTAGTTTAGATTTGAATAAGTGTTGTTACTCGCCAGGAATGGCAAGAAATATTATTTCCTTTCATGCTTTGTACAAACAAGGGTTTACCTTTTCATTTAATAATGAAGTTGGTTCTATTGATGCTTTCTTTAATAATGTTCTTTATTTTAAAGCAATACCTTGTGATGGTGTGTATGAAGCTGTGTGTGTTGTAACTCAGGAAATAATGTTTTGTGTATTGATTCTACTAATAATAATAACTTGGATAAAGCATCATTATGGCATTGTCATCTTGGACATATAAGCAAGAAACGCATAGGCCAACTCCAAAAGGATGGAGTCTTGGAGTCATTTGACCTAAAGTCAAATGATAGGTGCGAATCATGCTTACTTGGAAAAATGACAAAGTCACCCTTCACAGGCTCGTGTGAAAGGGGTGAAGGTTTGTTGGACCTTATACACACGGATGTGTGTGGACCATTCAAACATGCCATAAGGGATGCTAATCGTTATTATTTGACTTTTACTGATGATTAAAGTAGATATGGATATGTCTACTTAATCAAGCATAAGTCAGAGACTTTCGAGAAGTTTAAGGAATTTAAACAGGAAGTCGAGAATCAATTGGGCAGGAACATTAAGATGCTTCGATCCGATCGGGGTGGTGAGTATCTTAGTTCAGAGTTCCTCGACTATCTAAGGGAATGTGGGATTGTCTCACAATTGACACCTCCCAGGACACCGCAGTTGAATGGTGTGGCTGAGAGGCGTAATCGAACCTTGTTGGACATGGTTTGTTCCATGATGAGTCGAGCTTCGCTACCAATCTCATTCTGGGGGTATGCCTTAGAGACTGCCGCCCATATCCTTAATCTAGTCCCTACAAAGAAAGTTGCCAAAACTCCTCACGAGATGTGGACTGGTAAAGTACCTAAACTAGACCACATCAAGATTTGGGGTTGCGAGGCTTTCGTGAGACGCGAGACTCATGATAAGCTCGAACCTCGAAGCGAGAGGTGTATTTTCATCGGCTACCCACAGCAATCCTTTGGTTACCTCTTTTACAGACCTAGTGACAATGTGGTCTTTGTAGCAAGAAGAGGAGTCTTTCGAGAAAGAGAGTTTATAAGCCAAGGAGACAGTGGGAGGCAAATGGATCTTGAAGAAATTCAAGAGTCAAGTGGTGATGGAACTTCAAACTCTAGCCCTCAACTTGAGGAGGAAACTCCTGTTGAGCCAATTGACGAATCTGTACCTCTGAGGCGTTCCACGAGAGTTAGGAGTACACCTGAGCATTACTATGGATTCCATATTACTGCAGAAGGTGAGACACTAATTAGTGATGGGACACTAGTAAGTCAAGATGACCCTAACAGTTACGAGGAAGCCATGGCAGGCCCCGGGTCTGCTAAATGGAAAGAGGCTATGGATAGCGAGATACAATCCATGTATGACAATCAAGTTTGGAACTTGGTTGAGAATGCACCAGGTCAAAAGACTGTAGGGTGAAAATGGGTCTTCAAGAAGAAGACCAACATGGATGGTAAAGTACACACTTATAAGGCTAGATTGGTTGCAAAGGGCTTCTCTTAAATTCCTGGAGTGGATTATGATGAGACCTTTTCTCCGGTAGCCAAGATTAAGTCTATTCGGGTTCTGTTAGCCATAGCCACATTTCATGACTATGAAATTTGGCAAATGGATGTCAAAACCGCTTTCCTTAATGGAAAGTTGGCTGAAGATGTTTACATGAGTCAACCAGAGGGTTTTGTCAGCAACGAGTACCCTAATAGAGTGTGTAAGCTTGAGAAGTCCATTTATGGATTAAAGCAAGCACCTCGCAGATGGAATCTTTGCTTTGATGAAAAGGTCAAGGAATTTGGCTTTTCTAGGAGTGAAGATGAATCTTGTGTGTATGTCAAGGCTAGTGGGAGTATAGTTAGCTTTTTGGTATTGTATGTGGATGACATACTACTCATAGGAAACGACATTCCAACCCTGCAGGAAGTAAAGTCCTGGCTTGGAAAGTGTTTCGCTATGAAGGACCTTGGTGAAGCTGCCTATATTTTAGGGATAAGGATCTTCAGAGATCGGAGTAAAAGACTAATTGGACTTAGTCAAAATACCTACTTGGATAAGGTGCTGAAGAGATTCAGAATGCAAGACTCCAAGAAAGGAGAGTTGCCCATCTAGAGTAACGCCAAACTGAGTAAGACACAAAGCCCTAGCACTGAGGCTGAGATAGCACAAATGAGTCGAGTACCTTATGCTTCAGCTGTAGGATCGATCATGTATGCTATGACGTGTACTCGGCCTGATGTAGCTTTTGCCCTGAGCATGGTTAGCAGGTTTCAGGGGAACCCTGGCAAGGCACACTGGACTGCGGTAAAGAATATTCTCAAGTACCTACGAAGGACTAAGGACTGGGTCCTTACCCTCGGTGGGAGTGATGACTTGAGAGTTGTAGGGTATAGTGATGCTAGCTTCCAGACTGATAGGGATAACTTCCGCTCTCAGTCGGGCTGGGTCTTTACCCTAAATGGAGGAGCAATTTCATGGAAGAGTTCCAAGCAAGAGACAGTGGCAGATTCTACTTGTGAATCAGAGTATATTGCAGCTAGCGAGGCGGCAAAGGAGGCGTTATGGCTGAGGAACTTCATTGGAGACCTTGGAGTTGTATCAGCTATTAAAGAGCCAATGGAAATTTTCTGTGATAGTGAAAGTGTTGTTGCCTTAGCCAAGGAACCAAGGGATCACGGGAGATCCAGACACATCGACAGAAAATACCATTTCATCAGACATCGGATCGAAGAAGGACTCCTCGTGGCAAAGAGGGTATCATCAGATGAGAATCCGGCAGATCCCCTCACGAAAGGACTGACTCGGGTTAAGCATCTCCAGCATGCTCGAAGCATAGGGCTGAAGGATGATATTAGATTTAGTAGTTAGATAACCTAGAAATTTGTAAAGTGTAATTGACATCTGATGATGAATAAAAGTGTTTTATTTATGAGTAAAGTGTTGCTATCTCTTGTCGATCGTTTACTATATTTCTTTTGCATGTTTTGACTTCCAGAATAATTTTTTGTTTGGTATAACATATTATTCAAACCTCCACAGTCGGTCATATGTCGGAAGTAGATATGAATCAAGACTGTCATGTTTGGTTGTAGAGGTCTTGGACAAGGCTACAACAATCATGAGTGCTCAAAAGTTCTGAGCATTGGACTCAACCCACGCTCACTGGAATCACTTCATGGAATTCTATCTCGAGTGATCGTGAGACGGTAATATCATATAAGTCTTTAAACCTAGAGATATGATTTGTTACTTACAAGTTGGTTATGCATTGATTGTACGAAAAACGCATTGGTAACTCGATGTTATAAATCGCGCTCTTGTGTGTAATTCAATGAGTAGTAGAACAAACATATGAGTCGAAGTTTATCTGTTCCTTCTTGGATTAGAAGCTGATATCTGGGCCCCTCGATGATTTTGTTTTGACCTATGTACCGGGCCCGGTCAGAACTAAATTGATGTGTTCAATCAAGTTCTTTGTCAAACAAATCGGAAATCGGGAAACAAACTGTTGGACAATAAGTAAGACATTGTTCCATGTATTTGTCCAACTGATATCTAGAACAGAGGATTATATGATCACTTATCTTAAATGGCGTACCATCATCTTCTCAGTTTCGAGAAACCTTGTAAAGAGCTACGATTGCCGATCGGTTCCTGAAGTCATATTTGCAGTAATAGTTATTAGACTTATCCAAGTGGGAGACTGTTGGATAAGGTGTCTAAGTCCATAACTATTTCTGGTATGTACTTGACCCGACCCGGCATGGTCCATTTGGGTTGCATGGCATCATGCAATTGGATAGACTAAATGAGAGAAATAACACTTGGAGATTATTAATATATTATAAGTTCTAATATATTAATAATATTATTTGATTAGTTTGATCAAGAATTAATTTAGAATTAATTATGTGATCAAAAGATAACTAATTAAATATATGGGTTGATTATGTAAATCATCCATATCTTGTATAGTGGGTTAAAAGGCTCCATGGACTATCAAGTTGGGTTCCACCCATAGGATGCTCCATGGATGCTCCATGGGAGTTACAAACCCATGGGTCATGGAAATGAAGAGTCATGACACATTAGGGTGTAACCCTAGATGTGTCAACACTATATAAGAAACATGTTCTCTACCTAAAATCGGCTACACTAAGAAACAAGAGGGCTTGGCCGATTTTGAGAAGTGTGTGTTCTCTCATAAGTTCTTCCAAGAGCATTTGGTGTTGTGTGAAGCATTTGAGGCATCACACTTGGGGTGCTAGGCTCACAAGGTTTCAAGGAACACAAACAACAACAAGGTAAGTTATTCTATCTATACTTTAAGTTAAAATTGTTCCCCATGTATGCTAGATAGGAATATAACCTTGGAATTCAACTTTGCATGATAATTAGACAAACATAGATCCAAGGTTATTAGGGTTGCATGTACACATAGGAAGTGTTAGAATGCTCAAAACCCATCAAAAATGACCAGTCTGACCGCACCTGAAGTAGCCAGACTCACCACCACTACTACTCTTGCATGCGCCCCTGTGCGCCCTGCCACACTTTCTGCATCGATTGCGGTCCTGATAGTTCCTCGATCTCGAATCCGATCCCTTAGGCCTTTTGCCCGAACTCGCGGCTACCTGAACCTCATCCGGCTTCCTTTTCCGGATCTGCTCCAAATCAATTTCCCTCTCCCTGGCCCGAGAAATCACATCTTCCAGCGTCTTACAACCGGACCTGCTCACGAACTCCCTGATGTCATCCCTCAGCATCTCGTGATATCGGGTCTTCTTCATCTCCTCATCCGCGACATACTGTGGAACAAGAATGGCCCTCTCCCTGAACTTGGCGGTGATCTCCGCCACAGTCTCAGTGGTCTGCATCAAATCCTGAAACTCCCGGGCCAACTGCTGCACCTCAATAATCGGCGAAAACTCCGCCCTGAACCTAGCTGAGAAATCACTCCAAGACATCGCGTCTAATGCAACATCATCACCCAAAGCATGACCAATCTCTTCCCACCAATCCCTCGCTCTGTCCTTCAGAATACAGGAAGCAAGTCTGACCTTGTCCTCCTTGGGACACCGGCTCGTACGGAATGCGTTGGCAACATCAGCCAACCATCTGCTGCTAGCGATGGGGTCCCTAGCCCCATGATAATCTGGTGCCCCGCAAGCCCTAAACTCTCGAAATGTCAAGGTACACGCTCCCAACAAAGCCATTATCTCAGTACGGAAGGCTCCCAGCCTCTCATCCAAAATCTCCAATATACCCTCCTTGACCGTGCCAAAGATCACAGGAGTTTGAGCTAGAATACTGCGCATAACCTCGGCTGATATCAACTCTCTCATCCGCTCCTCGAGCTGCTCGGCCCCCGAACCCGAGCCCAATCCCTCTCTGGCGCCTGATCCGCCCGCTGGTCCCTCTCGTAATGTCACCATACTGAAACATATAACATAACCATCATCAGAATACTCCTCACTGCTGCAAGACCAAACATACTCACTACCAGGTTCCCGGTCTTGTCTCGGCCTTTCCCGAATCGAGTACGGATCCTCTGCTTTCAGTAGTACGGGCCCATACTACCTTCCACATCTATCCGTACTTTCCTCAAGAACTGCTTTGACTCCACCAGGTCCCTTTTCTACTACCACTGCTCCCAGCACTACCTCATCCTAGGCTTACCCTAGGGAAACCTTTGACTCAACTCAAACCAGCCCTCAACTGCTGATGGTCTCCTTGTGATGCCAATTAGCCATCACCTGGATACCATCACATGTGACGAGGCTCAGATAATCCTTCAAGTAGAGGACTCGTTCCTACAACGGTTGGACTCAAACAAGAGCTGCGCAATAGGACCAAACCCAACACTCTGAGATTATTCAACCCTGACCACATGTGACGTACCGTATCCACCTAATGGCTAACTCCCATCACTCAGAATCCCATAATGCACAAAGCAAGCAGCATTCCGACAAAGGGAAAATCTAACCATAACATACTCAAGCAATCATATCCACACAGCAAGAATCTGAACTAGCATGCAACACAACTCATAAACTCAGGCATAACCTAAACAGGCTATCCTGCTACTATCTATTCAGCACTATCATGCAGATCAAAAGCACATATAATAGGCACATAAGACATCATCCCTAGATCCTCAGTCCTAATCTAGCATGCTGTTCTATTAACTGGTAATCAAAACATAAACTTGTATGGGTATTTTGGGGTACTTACTTGAGCTCGGTTGATTGCATGCACCACACCTCTTTTCTCTTTTCAAAGTTCTTTTGTTTTTGAATTCTTTTTACTTTTCTAAAACCGTTTTCTTTCTCAAAACTCTCTTTTAACAAAACTGTCTTTTCGTTTTGAAAACTCCCATACCAATTCCCTAGTTTGAGTTCAGACACACCCGAGGGCATGTCCGAATCCCTCAAACCAAGGCTCTGATACCAACTTGTAATGACCCAACATTTAAGACCAAAAAATTCTTTTAATAAAACATTACTTAAAACAAAGTCATCATTCCAAAACATAATATGAGTATAAGTTTTCAAAACACATGTTCATTATCTGAGTAAACATTCCCAGGTTATCTAATCTATGGTGTGTGCCATGCGATCACCCCGAGCTCTTCCCTCCGCTACCGGAAGTACCTGAAACCAAAACTGAAAACCGTAAGCACGAAGCTTAGTGAGTTCCCCACACTACCACATACCATGCATAACCACATACTGCACATATTGGGCCATGCCCGCTATCTTGGGTCTCGCCCCCTACCTCGGGCCTCACCCGCTACAACGGCCCCGCCACTCCAGGCCCCGCCTAGCTTCGAGCCCCGCTCGGATACAAATCTGTTTTACTTAGGCCTCGCCTGTCACAGGGCCTCGCTCGCCAACAAATAATAACACATAAACATATCACAACACATAACTAAACACATGCAACTGGTTTTTTCCTAAGGCCTTGCCTATCCTAGGCCTCGCCCTTGTCCTGCTACTGATGAGTCATGGAGCCCTGTCCATGCTCCTAATGGTAGTGAGATACGGGCCCAACCCAGTCTCACTCCTGTTCTAGTTTGGGCCTCGCCCCTATTCAACTACTAATGAGATATGGAACCCCATCCACACTCTGCTATTGGTGAGATACGGGACCTCGCCCACACTCACCTCCCTACTAGGCACATACATGTATCACACAGACAACAAGTATAATCTATCATATAAACAAATCCTTGGGCACCCGCTCGCTATTACTGGACCTTGTCCGAAGTATCATACTAGCATACTGTGCCTAGGGCTAACCCCCGGGTCTTCTACTTGTAACTACATGGGTCGGTATTATGGCCTTAGACCCATTCACACAAAGGGAAACTCACCTGCACTGGCTGAACTTGCTGATGATCTCACTAGCTGTTGCCTGACAACTCACTGAACTCCTGCTCCCCTTGCTCCCCGAACTACCAATATCAAAGCAATATTGAGTTTAACTGACCCCCGAAAGACAACCAAGTCAACCCTGGTCAAAGTCAACCTTCCAGGTCAACCCTACTCGCCGAGTCACCCTACTGACTCGCCAAGTTCAAAATGTTCAGATTCCTTCCATTCACGTCTCGACTCGCCGAGTCAGTCCATGACTCGCCGAGTCTACCGATTTCTGAATCCTGACCTGTCCAACTCACTGAGTCTCCACCCGACTCACTGATTCGAGTCTCGACTCGAAGGGTTTGGGGTTTCGCAGCCTGACTCGCCGAGTCCAAGAATAGACTCGCCGAGCTCAAGGCAATCTTCATCTGACTCGACGAGTTGTTCATCCCACTCGTCGAGTTACTCCACACCTTCATGCTACTCGCCAAGTCCACTCAAAGGATTCGTCGAGTTCATTCAAATTCCTTTACATGCAGAGGGCTTTTGAGTCATGCATGGACTCCAAAATGTAGATCTACCCTCCCCAAGCCTATTCCTCACGTAAAGTTGCAAACTTTACGTGTAGAGGAGGAGATCTAGGCAAAATACACCATGAACTAAGGTTTAAGGCAAAGAGGCTCCATGATCCACTCAAGAGCTGATACTTTGTGCTTCTCAAGACCATCATATGCTTAGATCTGAAGTAGCAATTTCAGATCTGGCTTCTAACTTGAAAGAATAACATCATGGCTAAAAACCCCACAACAACACATAGGTCTAGGTGCAAAGAAGGGTCCAAGAACTAGTTTATTACCTCCAAATGCTCAGAATGAACTCACAATCCCAGATCTATAGCCCTTTCTTGCTCCTCCAAGTTCCTCCTTCCTTCTTCAAGCTTCAATGCACCTTCCAAGGCAAAAGATGGCTCACTCAATGGATGTGACGGCTAGGGTTTGATGTCCTGGGTGAAAGAGGCAGTAAAGGAACCTTAGGGGAGTGAATGAGGCGTTTAAATAGGCTCCAAGTCCTGATTTTAGGGTTTTCCTCGTTCAGACCAGACTCGCCGAGTCACCTTGGCCGACTTGCCGAGTCGGTCACTTGCTCCTCGACCCAGATCCCGCTGGGACTCGCCGAGTCTCCCCTTAAAATTAGGGTTTTCTTTCTTTTCTTGGCTTTCCAAACTTTGGGTGTTACAGAGCTACTAAAAAACGAAACAGATGGGACCAAGTATCCATTCGCAATAGTCAAATGGCTGATTCAAAAATAAAAATAAAAAAATGAAGTAAGAACCAAGAAGTCAAAGAAGAAGCCAAAAAAGAAAGGGGAAACAGCTGAATAAAAAAAAATGTCTCGCTGAACTTTAGGAAATACAACCGGAAGTGGTAGAGGTTACGCAGTACAATCAAATCTTCAAATATCTACATTTTTGGTGACCCTTCACCGACGACATTAACGATATACCGATCCCAAAGGGACTAAAGGGCCCACGAATACAACCATTTGACGGGACAAGAGATCCCAACGATCATGTCTCTAACTTTCAATGGGAAATAAAAGTGATTCGAATGGATCTAAAGTTAGGGAGCTTATACTTCGTAGGAACATTGGATGGATCTACTTGATATTGGCTAGCAATCCTTCCACCCAGGAGTATAGGAAGATTCGAAGAGCTATGCCATAAGTTTTGTAACAGCTTCATCCAACAAAGGAGATTCCAACAACAGGTGCATGGAATATTCGCTTGTCGTTAACAGGAAGGTGAATCTAATAAAGCTTACTTCAAGCGATTCAACTAGATTAGTGTTATAAATATATACAACTACATACTACCTTTTAGTACACTATTGTTTACATTTATGGTCTTAGGGTTTAAGACTAAAATTCACATATAAGAAAATATTGGATTTTCTAGAAACATACATTATAATATTTACAAAGAAAAGATACAAAAGGATTTCATACATTTTTAGTATTGGATATAAGACTTACAACCTACTTTTATAGAAAATATCAGATTTTCTGGAAGTATACAAAACCATTTTAAGCAAAACAGTTACAAACCCTTTTCTTTCATAAATGCTTATGAACTCACCAACTTAATTGTTGATGCTTTTCAAAATCACTTGTATTCTCAGGGAACCAATAACCAGGTATCCAAATCTTTTGAGAACAGGAGTTGCAGAATCATGGATTTCTACATTTCAATTATTTGATGTTTACTTTTGAACAAACACATTGTGTAAAATCTATGTAAACTTGTACTCTCAATGCAAGGTTCAATCTTTATACCAGAAATGTGTCATAGATGAGGAATGGATTCTGGATCTATAAGCTCCTTCTTGTGTCTTCAAGCTTTTCCTTCTTCCAGTGGCTTCAACACACACCAAAAACACCCAAAATGGCTCACAAACTCTCTCAAATACCTTAGGGTTCCGAGATTTAGGGTTAGGATAGTGGAGGCTGGGAAATAAGGCCAACATGAAAGGTTTAAGGTGTTTAAATAGGGTGAAAAACCCTGAAATTAAGGTTTCATTTTACCCAGCCAACTCGTCAAGTTGATACCTCCCAACTCATCGAGTTGGACACTAAAACGCACGGTCCAAAACATCTCTACTCGACGAGTCTGGGGCCTCCAACTCGTCTAGTTTCTCTATAAAAATGAATCATTTATAAGTTAGATTCATACCAGGAACCAGACATTACAATTAGGGCCTTTAAAAAGGTGAGATTTAGGCCCATCTGGGTGTGAGTGATGTATTTGAAGTGATCCGGGTGTTTGGTTCGTGTTTTGGTGCCTAGGGGTATTTTAGTAAAGTTTCAGTTCAGGTTTTTGTGGGAATTTGATTTTTTTTCGGAAGGTCTTAAGGATGGTATGAGTTGATATAAGTGTATGCCTTCTCGTTACCTTTCCATGGATATAAGGATCGTCGGAAACGGGCTTATAACGAAGAAGTTATGGCCTTTAGAAGTTTGGTGGTTTTAAGGTTTAACCGAGTACGTGGGGGCGAACACAAATGTAGTACGATTGTATTACCTGATTACCTCTTTTGGGTGAAAGGAGCAAGAGTGGAAATTATTGTCATACTCATCTAGGCAGCTACTGATCGGTGGCAATGAAGGTGAAGTAGGGGATTGGTAGTGACACAGAGAAGCGTATGACAAAGAACTGAGTTTTCAATTTGGGGTTTATTGGTCTAATCTATAGCGATACTCGAAAATTCAGGGATTTTCGGCGAGGGTTTGTGCAAGATAGTTGTCGATATTAGGTGATAAGGAGTAGGCAGCAAAAAAAGTTTGCATTTGAAATTTGAAGGATTACTCCTTAATTTATATACTTAACGGATGTTATTTAAAGTAAGTTTTTAATCGAATTTTTATAGTATTTTCATTAAAGGTATGTACATCAGGCTTTATAATGTGTACCTCGTAGTTTACAAGATTAGATGAAAATGCTTTATAATATAGTTAAGATATGTGTGTATGTGTATGTGTATATGTATGTGAGTGTTTGTGTGTAAGGGTGGCGGTAACACATTTAAAGAAACTTGACGATGGGAGCAAGAAGATGGTCTCCTTGGGAGTTGAAAAAGGAACAAAAAGGAATTGACTACCCGATCCAGATATGGGCTCGATTCGTATGAGTATGTATGTGATGTTTGAAGAATGAAAAGAATGGGAGTGGAATCATGCTTTGAAGATCAAAAGTACTCCTGGAATAATATTTACATTTGATGTTTTACTAGATGCAAGTGAAGAACAAGAACAAATCTACCCATTCCAATAATATGAAAACTCATATGAATTGAATGATCCAAATGAAAGCATAATCCACACCGCTCAAAACAATCCAAGTACCTAAAGCACTCCTCAGTCTTCAAGTTCTAGCTCATCCGAAAGAGAAACACCACTAAGATATCGAAGTTTAACTTATATATATATATATATATATATATATATATATATATATATTATTAAACATATTGTTCATTTCTTGAAAATTAAGAGGTACAACATATATTACATGAGGTACAATAATATTAAACATGTAACAATTCATATATGTATTACATTACACAGGATACGTATTACACTACACTACACGCGAACCTTACCCTAATCTCCTAAACACAACCACCATCTCATCATCTCCACCAAAGATGCAGAGATCTCCACCAATGTCTCCCACTGAAGACCGAAGGTCCACGGCTACCGACCTCCCCCACCAAAGACGTCCCTCTCTCTCTCTCGCCTCTCTTTCTCTCGATCGCCATCAGAATGAAATAATTTCAAATTATCGATGACCTTGGACTCTCCAATGAGGTATCCAGCGTCGGTGTCTCCGCCCTTACCCAACACCTTTATCACTTCGAAATCACTTCCCAATTACTTACTACCTTCACTCTCACACCAACTTCCCCTTTTCCGATCATAATTCACTACCGATTGTTTCTGAAAAAAATCTCGAACAAAATCGATTTACATGGCCTTTGTTTCTCCAGAGAGTCGCTGACAGTGAACATTCGCAGGTTGGCGTTCGCAATACACCAATTTTGACTTTTTTCTAGTTGACTCGCAGGAACACCTGCTCAAATCATCTCGATTTCATTCTTTCCCAGGTAAGGTCTTTCACAGTATTTTAATTTTGACCTTTTGCTTGACTAGCAATCGCAAACATATGTTTATAGTACTCCGATTAACCTCAATCGTTCCAAACACATGCTTGAATCCGATTGCAAAAATATGTTACGATTCCAATTAGGTTCCATTCCGATTGCAAAAATATGTTACGATTTTGACTTCTAGGGTTGACCTGCAAATGACGAATAAGCATACAACCATTTCGATTCATTCATTCATTCCGAGCAGTGGGATCCAGATGGATTTAGCAATTCCATAATAGAATTGAGTCCTAATTGAATGATATTCTACTTGTCTATAAATGTTGTTAGTTTGTTCATCATAATGATAACTGGTAGTGGGAGGTAACATATGTTATTCGTCTACACACATCATCTTTAATTACTTTTTTTTTGTGGATAAAAATCATAAGTTTTTAAATAATATGCAATACTTTTACACTTTTTGATTGTCTAAATGGGTACCTTCTGCTTTGCCAACAGCCAAGAGTCCAGAAAATGAGGAAACTGGAGCCACATTTGTTGCTGGAAGAAGCAGGGTACTACTATCTTTTTTCTATTATAGGCTAATAGCATTATTATTTCTATTTAAAAGATTTAAAAAAATAAATTAAAAAAAAAAAACATCTTTGCAGCGTGTCGATACTGAATGAACGCTAACTGATGCACAAAGAGATGAATTTGAAGACATGCTTCGTGCCCTAACATTATAAAGAATTCAAAACAAAAAAGCAATGGGTTTTGCATTAGATAATGTTGACGTTGCTGGAGAGGTAAATATGGGTAAAACGGTCATTTTTTTTAAATAAAACTAATGTTTTAGTGTTACTGAATCAGTTGTATTGGTTGTGATAGTTGAAGTTTTGACTGAATCTTTGACTCTTAAAGAAACACCAATACCCACAATAGTAGTGCTCCTGTAAAGAATGCATCTGCTTACATAATGCATTCACTTGAAAGTGGTTTTCGTTTAAAAATTAATGACTGATTTGGTACTTGAAAGTAAGATAAAAAGATACAATGGTGAATGGTGAATAAAACTAATTAATTTATTACTTATAAAGATTTCAATTTTGGTGATTTTTTTTAGTAGCTGTGAAGGATAGAGATCACAAATTCTTGACAAGAGCTGTTGAAGAAGCTTACAAAGGAGTCGATTGTGGAGACGGATGCCCTTTCGGAGCAGTGGTTGTTCACAATGATGAAGTTGTTGTGGATTAAGCTTCAAAAGAAAACCAGAAGCATCAGCTAAATCTCTGTGGGACCACCTCTCTAAAGTTTTCAGGTATCTGCATTTGTTGTTGTTGTTTTTAGTCTTTATTGGTATGAGTTTGTTACGACCATCTGTTTACCATTTTGCACTTTGCACAATGTCAGGCCTTCAGAGAATGATTTGATAGATCATATGAGCTTCATTATAGATGTTGTAGACAGGGATGAAACATTGGCGAAATCCAAGGTTTGTCTTGTTTATGTTTTGTTTTCTTTCTAAGATATTTGATATCTTTTTGACGATTAATGATTTTGCTGAATCTGCCACATCAGCCTCAGTCAAAATGGGGTTGGGAGCCTCAGCTGGTGGCATCAACTATAGTGTCATGAGTGGCGTGAGTTGTCCAAGTGAAGTAAGAGCCATGTATGTTGGGGTCTGATTTGGTGGTAGTCCTAAACACCTATTGACTAGATTTGCCAACCAAATACATAAACAAAATTTGGTGATTATGGATTTTTTTTTTAATTTAAAAGTGAATAGTTGTTATGTATAAACAAACAGTGAACAGTGAACTTACTTCTGTATTTGGCTGCAGTAGCTAGATAATCCGTAATAACACCATCAACATTAGCTCCCACAACATACGAGTTTATTTCAACATATGGATCCGAAAAGAAGTCCCATGGTTGTGAAATAAACTCATTGTTCATAATCTGTACATAAACCGGGAGCTTAAAAGCTTGAAGTTTTGTCATGACATTAGTTTGATCAACAAGAAATCCACTATTGCGATGTTTCACTTTCATGTGAATGGTGATACAGTGTTTGTGAACGATAACTTCAAGAAATTCAATCCGCAAAATCAAAAAGCACGCACATGGGATGAGCAGAATGTGATGGCTAATACTGTTGTATTTTACTTCTTACTTCCTTTAATATATATATATATATATATATATATATATATATATATATATATATATTCATTGGTTTCTATCATTTTAATTTTTAATTTTTATATTCCAGGATATCTCGCAAAAATTGACAAATTCTTGACAAGGGAATTCTGGTCTGAGGTAATTCAATTTCAAAGTACAATAATGAATAAAAATATATTAAATCAAATATGCAATTTTAATGAAAATATGATAATGATATGATTAATTTTGGTATGAGTTTTGACAGTTAGTATTGATGGTATGATTTAAAGTATTTTTGATATGACTTGACAGTTAATATTTATGGTATGATTTAAAATACTTTTGGTATGATTTTTGACATTTAGTATCTATGGTATCATTAATAATATTTTTGGTATGACTTTTGACAGTTAGTAATATCACAAACAAGGAATCGGGAACTAGAAGATTACTTCATTGCATTGCATTACATGACAAACAAGTTATCCTTATTGATAAATACCAAAAAAATATTGTTATTAATGAGATACGAAAGTTTCAAGACGCACGTTATGTATCCCCTCCTGAGGCATTATGGCGAGTTTTTAGCTTTTCTCTTTCAAAAATCCACCCTTGTGTGATGGCCTTGCAAATACATCTCCCGAATCAACAGTTGGTTAGGTTCAAAGACGGTGACAGAATGGAAGACATTGTTGATAGGGAGAAAGGAAAAAAATTCAATGTTGATGACATTTTTCAAGAAGAATAAAGAAGATTCCAATGCGAGAAAATATTTGTATAAGGATTTTCCCGAGCATTTTACATGCAATTGGAGCAACCATTATTGGAGGACCATGGAACATAAATCAATGATTGGTTGACTTGTTTATGCTAATCCAGCTGAAGGAGAGAGATACTACCTACGCCTGCTTTTATGTCATATTACCGGGCCTACTTGCTTTGAAGATTTATAAACAGCCAATGGTGTATTACACCCTACATTTCAAAAAGCATCTCTTAAAAGAGGTTTAATAGAGACCGATGATAATTTATCACACTGTCTTGTAGAGGCTTCCTTATTTCAATTTCCCATCACACTTAGAAGGTTATTTGCGACGATGCTAATTTTTTGTGAACCAAGAAATGTTCGCAAGTTATGAGACAACCACTATGATTCTCTTTCTGAAGATTATAGGAAACAATATGGATGTGCCGAACGAGTGCAAAATATAGTCCTCATCGACATTAGAGTCCGTAGAATCTATGAGTAAAAAGCTTAGTGATTATGACTTTCCAAATGTCAATGCACACATCGATTTACAATCAAGAGGCTATCATGAGGTGCAAGAATAATACTTTATAAATGTGGGAAATGAATACTTACTTGCGCAAGACTCTCTCAATCCAGACCAGAAGTTTGCATATGATGAGATAATGAGGCATGTGGATGAAAATATTCCGGGTGTGTTCTTCATAGATGGTCCCGGTGGAATTGGAAATACATTTTTGTATAAAGCTTTGGTGGCCAATATTTGTGCCTGTGGTCATATTGCACTTGTAACTGCCACATCAGGTGTTGCAGCTAACAACATGTTAGGAGGGAGAACAGCTCATTCACGATTTGGAATTACTCTCAATCTTGATAATAACTCGATGTGCAAGATCACTAAACAAAGAGGGAAGGCTTAGCTACTTCGCGAAGAAAAGGTAATCATATGGGATGAAGCAGCAATAGCTAAGAAGCAGTCAGCAGAAATAGTTGATCGGACATTGCAAGACATCACAGATGAGAAGCTCCCTTTCGGTGAAAGGATAATGGTTATGGGAGGTGACTTTAGACAAGTGTTGTTGGTTGTGAGACGTGGCACTCGAGCACAAATTATGGACTCTAGTTTACGAATGTCACCTCTATGGGCTTCAGTTATAAGGTTTCAATTAAACATCAATATGAGAGCGGTAAATGACCCATGGTTTTCTGATTTTTTATTACGAGTCGGTGATGGAAAGGAGGAAACATTGGACGATTCCTTTATTCGTATACCTGATAACATGTCCATTACATACACTGATAAACCTAATTCAGTGGATACTCTGATTGATGCAATATTTCCTTCTTTGCAATCCAACGATGCCGATTCAAAATTTATCATTTCGAGGGCGATATTGTCAACTAAAAATGAAAGTGTTGATGGGATTAATAGTAAGTTCATCGAACGATTTTCTAGCGAGCAAAAAGTTAACTACAGGTTTGATGAAGCGGAAGATGACAAAAATAACTTATATCCGATGGAATATTTGAACTTGCTAAATGTTAGTGGTGTACCCCCTCATTATCTTCGGTTAAAATCTGGGTGCCCAATAATACTTTTGCGAAATATTGATCCTTCAAATGGGTTATGTAATGGCACCAGATTGATATGTCGAGCTTTCCAACAAAATGTCGTTGATGTAGAGATAGTTGTTGGCCAACATGCTGGAAAAAGAGTGTTTTTACCAAGAATTCCTTTATGTCCATCTGACGATTGGATGTTCCCATTCAAACTAAAGAGAAAGCAATTTACAATTCAGGTTAGTTTCTCTATGACAATCAATAAAGCTCAAGGTCAAACAATTCCAAATGTAGGTGTTTATCTGCCAGAATCGGTATTCTCACATGGCCAACTTTATGTGGCGTTGTCCAGAGGAATATCACGTGTCAATACCAAGATATTAGTAAAGCCGGAAATTTTTTTTGATAATGATGGAATCTACACATCAAACGTTGTGTACAAAGAAGTTTTATGTGATTAACAAGGTACAATCAACAACTTATTATTTTACAATTTCTTCTAATATGTATCTTAGATGCTCATTTGATGTTTAATGCAGGGCTAGCAGATGAAACAACATGATTGCAGATTGATGTAGTTTATATATTGGACATGTTATAAATATACAAAACTACATGATTGCAGATTGTTGTTGTTTATATATATTGTAAAATCAAGTATGAACTATTAGATGAAATTCCAAATGTAGACTCAACTTCTGTCGTATTGTATGACTATACACCTAGCAAGAAACTATCCGTTGAAATAAACTATTCGACACAAAATAGTCTACCAAATGACCGCAATGAATAGCTCATGTCTAAAGGAAACTAATCATCATTGATAAAACTATCTTTCGAAAGAAACTCATTGCCGTCTGACACTTAGCGCGGGTAAATGGCTAGAAGGGGTATAAATTTGAATAGAGTGTAAAAAACGACAATCAATCATGCAAATAACATTGATATACAAAAAATTTAATATAACAAAAATGTAATAAAAATAAATTAACAAAACACAATAAATTTAAAAAAAAAAAATCTTTACTGCTCTTATGTAAATTTAAACCCCTTATGTTTATTAATTTTAACTTTTATCGTTTTGAAATTCTTTAGTGCTCTCATGTAAATGTAAACCCTTTTTGTTTATTCATATTGGTCTTCCTTATATTTAACAAATATAATAAATTCTTACTAATTAAAATAGAAGGCTTTTACACATACAAATTTTGTTAACCTTGTATCTTGTAATGTAGGGCCTCCAAAGTCAAATTCAAAACCAACAATAAATGTTTCCCTTAATTCCTATCAACTATCATATCCAAACAACAAACCAAAATGCATATTGTCAAAATTTTCAATTTTGACATTGCAGTTTTAAACAAACACATTTCTTTTAAGAATGAACATAATTACTTTTATAATAAAAAGTAAATTAGTTTTAAGAGTATTAATTATGAATCTTCACAGTAAAAACTAAATTTCCTAAAACAATCTAAAAAATGCTATAATTTTCATATAAATGCTATAATTATGATGAAAATCAAATGTTATAGTCAACATTACCATCACAAGTGAATGTGATAATTGGAAAAATTAAAGTAAAGTGATATACATTAAAATAAATGGTGAATTCTTGAATAGAAAAATAAAATTAAAATTTTGTAATTGACATTAGAATGAAAATTAAATGCTATAATTAAAAAATAAGAAAACAAAATTCTATAATCAACAATAACATTAAAGTTGATTTCTATAACCGAGAAAAAATAAACTAAAATGCTATAATAAAATTAAAATTAAGTTTAACTTTATAATCAAATTAAATAAAATCAATATGAAATTTAAAACTCCATACAAAATTTTACTATAAAGTCGATGAAACAACAAATTGCTCGATGATATTCAACATTTTGTGGTTATCGATTAGGGTTAGCATCATGAACAAATATCTATTTTTACAATCGTAACAATTAAAAGTTTTTACTGGTAAGTCCAAAATCGTAACCAATAAGAGTGGTTCCAATTCCAGTTCATGTTTTTGAAACTGACACCCATCAAAATCGGTTCTTAGCAGTTAACATGATTACACTTAATAACATATTATGAAATTAAGTCTTTGTGTTGTGATAATTTCTTCATTTTACTAATTAATCTTTTCATAGTTTCTTTATTTTACTTATTAATGTTTTTGTAGTTTCTTAAAAAAGAATTTAAAAATCATACGTAAATGTCTTTTAATTTAAATATTCTACTTGTAGCATCGCTTTTAGTATTAGCTAATGTGATTTTTTAAAAGAAAAAAATAATTATAAATAATTAAATTTAAATTTTAATATTTATCTTTGTAGTTAATCATTCACCAGATAAATGTCACATGCCTAAGCAAGCATTTATCATGAAGGCAATAGGATTTTAACTTCTTCTTTTGAACAACAAACAAAAAAATCAACAACAATAATTGAAAATCATAAATCATAAATACCCAAAATTCTTTTAACATCTGAGCATCATAAACCCTTTCCGGCCCGTGTTTTCTTGGGCTACAAATTTTGAACATTATAAAAATAATTTGTTGAAATTGAAGGATAAAATGGTCATTTAGTTTTATTAAGAAGGTTTATTTGGTCTAGAAAAAAATTTATCCCTCATTAAACACGACCCCTTTTTTCATTACCTTGTCCATTCAAATCCTTCATAATTCCATTGCATCCGATCAAAGATTACCAAAAATTTCAATATGAAACTTCAAAAGTGTAATCATTAATTATAGATTTGAAAATAAAGATTTATTTGTAAAATTAGATGTTTTTTCAATAACGGATAAGTGAATAATTTATTTTCGACAAATGAATTATTTTATCGATTAACTTCTTTTCGGCAGACTATGAATAGTTTGCTTTCACTTATAAAGAAGATATAGGTAAAGTAAGATGTTAATTTGAGAAACAAACAAAAGGAGATTGATATATTTTGCGTTTACTCCTTCAGTGGGCTAAAGGGAAAAAATAGGATCCAACTAAATTTAGGAATTAGTAGATAATATAGTGGTAAATGCTAAATTGACAAATAAGAAACGAGTGTGGTTAGTGGTTATAAGGAAATTTTGTTAAAAAAAATATATGGATTTCATTAATAAAATACATTCGTTGAATTTGTAAATCGGTAAAAATATGGTGACTTTTATCTATACTACTATAATTAAAAATATTTACATGTAGAGTAAACCTAAAAATAATTAAATTTTATTCCATCGCAAAAGCATTTTCGAAATGATACAAAATCACTGTTAACTAACACTTCAAATTCTCATAAACAAGTATCACAAACGTTCGAAGGCTTCTATCCACTGACCCATCCACTATATATTTTGCATCAGGAACGAAATTTTATAGATTTTATCTTACCCGTATTTTTAACTTTATAGTAAAAATATATCAAAATAATATTAAAATAGAAAAAGAAATGAAATGTGTGGTATAAAAAAGAATGAAACATGTGCCAAATAGATAAGGGAATGTTTTAATACAATTCCATTTTGACCTCACATTCACTATTTGATAAACCTTGTTCCAATTATCATTATTAATGACCAAAATACCTTTCATATGTATTATGAGATAGATCCAAGAAGGTAGGGGCGATATGGTCAATTTTATGATTTCAAATCTAAGTTGTTAAGCTAAAAGACAAATAGTTTATAAGGACAAAAATGTTATAAGATTCTTTCAGAGACCATACCCGCAAGAATCAACAACGAATAGAACTAAATTGTAATTTAATCTAAATATTTTAAAAGGCTAGAAATTACTAGATTCTATTAGAGTATTCAAAGTATATATGGTATCACACACTTGATGTTTCATGGAAAATCTTCAAACTTGTTTACATACGATTTTCTGGTCTCGTAACTCCATGCAATTAAGATCATGGAATTGCCAAAAGCATATGCAAAAGCCAATGGTGTTTGCCTAATAAAAGATAATCCCACAGGTA
Source organism: Lactuca saligna (assembly GCF_052625555.1). Lineage (NCBI taxonomy): Eukaryota > Viridiplantae > Streptophyta > Magnoliopsida > Asterales > Asteraceae > Lactuca > Lactuca saligna. Next base: position 142,562,720 of record NC_136425.1, read on the forward strand.
TAATGATTTTAACTAGACAATATGAGAAAACACCATATAGGGTGAGTAATGAATAATTATTATAAAATCTTTCTAGTAAAAACATTAAATTATATTTTAAAGATAATAAAAAGGGATGACATAAAAGGAAAAGTAGGCTATGTTACAACTACTTATTGAACTTGAAAATGAAGATATGAGATTGCAGATAACCAACATTTACAGTTGGAGATAGGTATTATGTAAACCTTTAAGTAAATTTGGTCTACCAAATCTACTGGTATCAAAAAAGCTTAGTCTTGAACCAACGTATGAACCAACCATAAACCTATAAAGATATTAAAAATAATTAAGAAAATAAAGAAATAAGTCAAACTGAGATCCCTTTTGACAACATATACATCTTACCCAACTAAGAACATGTATTGGGTGATGCAGGTGAAGGAAAATGAAAGACTTTTCCAATATCCATTATTATGAACCTCTACATAGAGGTAACTTCACAAAGCCTATCAAACTGAGCAATTCTTCTAATCTTGACTTTTTTTATATAAGTCGCCTCCAATCAAAGGACCAGTGAAAGCTGAATAAAAACAAACAGAATAATCAGTGAACTAATAGATTGAAATTTTTACAAAAAGCACATATAATGTCCATTTTTCACTATTATCTCTCTTTCTACTTCATTATATTTGAATTTTATGAACTTTATGAAAATCAACACAAAATTAGGGTATTGAAGTCTTTAATCGTTATTATGTATAAAAACTGCTAATCTAGTTTAAAATTAACAACACAATTGCTTATATAGAGATTTTAACATTGGTATGGCTAAAAAAAGAAGGATCACAAACTAATTTAAACAAATGGTAACTCGAAATTCGTGCCTTAATGAAAAACTCCAACAAGAAATTTAAAATCAATCTTCATTTTCAATTTTGCATAAGTTTGGGGAAAATATAGAATAGAACAGTTGCAGTCACTAAACATTGGTACAAATTGAAAAGATGAATCAAGGATGCACAACACTTTATCAGCTTCTTACCATGACGACTGTAAAGCACATAAAACTCCTTCAACAAATCAAAATTTACAAAGCTCGAGACTCTTAAAGTAGCTAATCATAATCACACTTTATAAAAGACATATACAAAATTACATATAAAACCATATCTACCAATTGATTACACATAGAAACACAATGATTTGAAAAGGAAAATAAAAAAGATTCGTAACTCAAGGCCACTGCTTCCAAAAACATCATCTAAAAGCCACCTAATTCTAATTAATTTTACCCAAATAAAGAATCACAAGCCTGCAGATATACCCACAAATCCATAAAACACATAGTCTACCATGAATTAAGAACCTTAATAAGAAGAATTCGCAAACCATAAATTCTCAAAGTGAATCAATCATCGTTAACATCCATACCTGGTTAAACCAATTGATGAGACCAGAATCTCAAGACGACAATATAACCGAACCACCGCCTACCTCATGCAATAGAGGAACATGGAGAAGAAATCGGAATTTGAGAAAGAAGGAGATAGGGTTGCGATAAAGTAGCGAGAATGAAGTAAAAATTATGACCTTGCAATTTGTTTGTTTTAACAGTGATTTGATGTCATCGAGACCAAACTTCTTCAATTTTCTTAGACTTGCAGCAATAAATCAAATCAAATTATATGCAATAGAACACAAACCACGAACTTCCAATCCAAGTTTTCGAGAGAGAAAGGAAGAAAATAAGGGTGCATTTAGTTGCGGAAAAAATGAGCCGTTTTCCGGAAAAATTTTCCAAGAAAAATGAGAATTTTGAAAACGCGTTTAGTTTGTCTATTTTTCTAAATTTTTCACCGAAAATGAAAATTTTCCGTTTTCTAAAATTACAAAGAAGTTGGAAATTTTTGGAAAACTAATAATTATTGTTTTTCATATTTTTCTAATTCCAAAATTTTTCTAAAATATAAACACACACCCACTCCACCTCTACTTACCCCTACCTTAACACCCCCCCCCCCACCCGCACACACACACACCAACCCACAAACACACACACACACACCTGCACACACACACACACACCCACCCACAAACACACACACATACACATACATACCCACCCACACACACCCACAAACACCCACACAGACATACATACCCACGAATGCACCCAAACACACTCACACACATACCCACCCACAAACACACACCCACACACACACAAACCCACCCCACCCACACCCGCACCCTCACAGACACACACACACACAAACCTACACCTACCCCCACAAACACACACATACACACACACAAGCACACACTCGCACCCCCACCCACCCAACACCACCACGACAATCACCGACTTACCATCACCACCACTAACCCATCACTAGCACCACCACCATCGTTGCCGCCGCCATCACCACCACTGACACAATTGCCGCCGCCACCACCATCATCTGTCATCACCACCACCGTCGTCGACCTGCTACCGTCACCGCCCCCACTCATACCCTACCACCGCTACCGTTTTCTAAAAATGAAAACCGATAGAAAAATACACATCTAAACACGTTTTCTAATTTTCTAAAACTGAAAATGAAAAATGAATATGTTTAACTAAACGCGTTTTCTAAATTTTTCAATGAAAAATGAAAACGAAAAACAAAAATCGAAAAGGGAAAACAAAAAACGGAAAATGAAAATTGTTTTTCCGTAACTAAACGCAACTTAAGTATGTGATTTTTTTCGATTCCGTCCCTGGTTTTGCAGGACCATGGTTATGAAAAATTAAGAAGATATATTGGGATTAAGTTTCACCACCAGAGAAAACTTAAAAGCATAAAGAAATGAGTTAATATGTTAAACTGATAATTAAATTGGGCAACTTTTTTATGGAGATGATAGTTAGTCAATAAAATTGTTGCAAATTTAATGGAATTGATTATGAATATCATTGACTAATTTAAAGTTTAAAATGGTAGTTTATTAATTACAATTGAAGGTGAATAAGCGGGAAAATAAGTCCTGGAGGGGCTGAGCAAATGCCATATGGTCAAAATGGTTTTATTTATTAGATTAGGGGATATATATATATATATATATATATATATATATATATATATATATATATATATATATATATATATATATATATATATATATATATATGGCAAGTTGTTGTTTTTTGCAGTATGATGAAGAACCTTCAAACTTTATAAGTGCAAGTGAAAGTGAAGATTCGATGAATGCAATGAAGATCGTGCTATGTGCAATTGAAAGAAACAAAACCTAGAGTCTAGTCGAGTTATCAAAAGGAAGAAAACACATAGGCCTCAAATGGGTTTACAAAATAAAGTGAGATCCGGACGGGAAATTTTTGAAGTAGAAAGCAAGGTTGGTTGCAAAAGGATACGTAGAAAAATAAGGAATAGATTTCAATGAAGTATTCGTACCTGTAGCGCGGATAGAAACCATTCATATTATTCTGGCACTTGCAGCCACAAACGAGTGGATTATACATCATCTCGATGTAAAATCAACATTTTTATATGGGTATTTTGGAAGAAGCTTATGTTACACAACCGGAACGCTTCATAATGAAAGACAAGCCAAAACAAGTGAACAAGTTGGCAAAAGCTTTGTACGGGTTACACCAAGCTCTATAAGCATGGATTTCTCTCCTGGATAAGTATCTAAAAGGAATTGGTTTGGAAAGAATTTCGTTAGGATCGCTACTAGCCCACCCACGCTCAACATAGAAGAACAATGTGTTCCCATTTTCTAAAACCAATTAGTGATAGATGGGATTACCCATTGTCATATATACTAGCATACAGTTTCTCTATTTACCAATGTGGAATTGGGTTTGCATCCCAACAATCCTCCCCTCAAATGTAAGTTCTGCCCTTGGCCTCCTCTTCAATGACTGTTCATCAGATCTAATCCTTTTTCTTATCGCTGATACTCTTGAGACACACTCACCTGAAATAGGGCCATTGTCACACCCCCAAACCAAGGATGGCGGAAACGTTTGGGGATGGAGGACTTCATGTATAGTATCATAACCACAAATTCAATAGTAATTTAAGCAAATACAACCAACATATATATAATTGAAAAAGTTACATCACTTGTATGAATTACATGTTTCAAAATCAATTACAATATGTTGACAAAATATGAAAGTTTGACACCTTAACGTCCCATCCTCAGAAGCACTTGGTTGCTTGTTTAACGATTTCCTGAGAATACAAGTTGTTTGAAAAAGTGTCAACACAAAGGTTGGTGAGTTCATATGTTTTTGCTATAAAACCTAATAGAAGTCTTTCTCTTGTAAATGTCGCGTTTGCTTCAGAAAAATCCGATATTTTCCTTAAAATCTGTGTAATGTAGCCTTATAACCAAAGGCCAAAATGTATAAGTAACCTTTCTTACTTAGTGGAAATGCTATGAGTTTAAATTGATATATAAAGTGAATTTAAACCGACATAAAACCTATTTAGGTTTTATAATAATCCCGTAAACTTTATGTATTGTTATCTCCCTATGTGAGTCGCTATAATCATATTATGACTGAATGAACCTGCCACGACGTTTCTCAGGCGTCGCGAAACTGAAATGACATTTGTCACCCATAGACCTGCAGGTCCCACTGTAGCTAGCAGAAAGGTGTGGGGTGTCAAACCCAATATAGATCTATATACAAGTATCACGTTCTCCCTCCAGGAGACTCTGATTATAACTACCAGGAATTATATTCCGCACTCGGACGTACGGAAAGAGATTGTCTCACAATTTAGGTTAACAAGTTTATGTGTAATGTGTGTGAGTGTAAAACTTTTCTGTATGAATGTACCCTTTTTGTACGAGTGTGTTATGTAATGTATCATAAACTATACCTATTATAGTTTATCTAAAACATTGGTAATATGTAAGAACTCTTAATGGAAATGCATTAGTGTTATGAATCCATTAAACTATGCTTTTTATAGTTTAATATACGTGTTCTAAATGAATGAATAATCTTATCATGAATGACTTAGTTTCAGTTTATGATGATGAACTAACAAGGAAACACATTCAATAATTAGAACTTATGATTATGCACTTTGCTCAACATAATACAAAGTGTTATGATATTTATATGTTGTTAACTAACTTTAACCTTTCTGCATTGTTTTGGAAAAATTATAGAAAAATCATACGAAGTCGAAAACTAGATCCGTAAATTCTAAGAGTTCCCAAAATGTGTCTAGTTTACTAATAATTTTTATCATTATTTTTGGAAGCCTTTAACTTGTATTAAAATGCTCATATTCACAGACTGGTCCGGATTTGTGTTTGAAAAGACAGGTTGTTTTGTAAAAATCACCATAAATTGTAGAAAAATCGTGTGGAGATGTGCAAGTAGTCATTTTAAAGCTACGAAGTGGAACTACTTGCACCTAAAACAGTTTTGAAAACTAAAATGTTTAAGTTGTCCAAAACAGTCCGTGAATGGAGTTGAACTTTTCTGGTGAAGGCTGTTAGAAGAGTTTACTTATGTTTTTGGTGTTTTAACTTGTATTCCCCCCTTAAAAACTTGAGAAAACCTTAAAATGTAGGGGTATGAAGTCACCTTAAGTGATTTCAGTAGATGATTGTTGAAGAATGGAAGTGTTTAACTCAAGAACACTTGGAGATGCCTTGAAGATTTTCGAGAATCTAACATCATAGTTATGGAGTTTGTGTAAGCAATCAATGATTTGAGTAGAATGAAGTGCAATAATCACAAGGAGGATTAATTATACTTACCAAGAGTGGAAGAACACTTGATAATCAGCCTTGAATCTCGAATTTGGTAGAGAAAGTTTGAGAGAAAAGTGGAGTTCGATCATTGGTGAAATGAGGGCAAATGAGAGAAGTGAGGAGAGAGGATGAATGTCCAGCTCTCAAAAACGTGGGAAACGATTTTAATTGAGTGGAAAGGACATTGATGTGACCTAGGTAAGGTGGGGAGGTGTGACTGGTCATAGAGTGGGTGTGGAAGTGGTTGCTTGCGTCATAAGGTAAAGCAAAGTCAACACTCCACCTCTTTGTACTTTACCCACTAGCTTTTATTATTTAAATAAGGATTTTCATGAGAATATGATTCAATTATGAATATTTAGTGTCTTTTATATAAAAATATAATTTCTGGAGAAAATCCCGCGTTAAAATCACGAAAAACGGGCTCAAAATGCTAAAAATATCAAAAATGGGTGAAAAGCGTCAAAAATCCGAATTTCTGGCCGGAGGTTCGGTCCTCTGGTGTTGGAACCGAGAGAAGGAAAGAAGACCGAGAGAGGGCAAGGAACCAAGAGGAGAAGAGAGAGGACCGAGAGGAGAAGGGAAAGACCGAGAGTGCAGAAAGAACCGAGAGGCGGGGAGAAGACCGAGAGGCGGAAGGAGCAGAGACTGAGAGGCGGAAGGAGCAGAGACCGAGAGGAGGAGAGATCGAGAGTGGGGTTCGGCCCGAGAGACTTCGCCCTTCCCTGTTTCGGTTCGAGAGGCTTCCGGTCTCGGTTTCGGCTATCAGCTGGGGTCTCGGCTACATAAGGTTTCGGTTCCTTAGGCTTCGGCTCCTTAAGGTTTCGGTTCCTGGGAGGAGTTTCGGCTCTTCAAGTCCGTTTTTCTAGCTTTTACCCCGTTTTAAGCCGTTTTTGACCCGGTTAAGGGTCGGAATGACCCGAATGACTCCAAAAAGTTACGGAAACTTTTGAGAGAGATTTGGGAGAGATTTCACATTCTTGGAGAGATTTCTCATACAAAGAAAGATTTGAGAGAGATTTCACATTCTTGGAGAGATTTCTCATACAAAGAGAGATTTGGGAGAGATTTCACATTCTTGGAGAGATTTCTCATACAAAGAGAGATTTAGGAGAGATTTCACATTCTTGGAGAGATTTCTCATACAAAGAGAGATTTGAGAGAGATTCTAAATAGAGAGAGATAGAGTGAAAACGATTGAGAGAGGTTTCGTGTGTGGTATTTGTGAGTGCCCAGCTTCGCAATGCAAGGTCTGTAAACCCTGTTAAGCCTTTTTTAAGGATCTTACACACTCCCGATGAGTATGCAACATTGTTTTATCGGTTTGGCTCGCCACGTACCACAATTTTAGGTTAAGGAGATCTAGATGTTCGCACTTTTTGATTTATGATCTCTTATTAGAATAGAGAGTTGTTTAGCAATAAGGCTAAGGAAAATTAAACTCACGAATTTTTCCAAGTGAGGTTTTCTCATTAAAATAGTGAGTTATACAGTATGTACATAACACAAACCCTAACGTACCAGGTTTAATTGAGTTGACCGGTTTGACTTGATGACTTCGTTCTACCTAGACTTGACCCGAAATTGACTATTGTCACAGCCATCAGGAAGACTTTCGATACAAGGATTCAGGATCAACTGCACTGGACTAGAAATTAATGGGGATTATGCCACCTACACCGACCACATCATCTAGGTTATAAGCGTAGCTCTGATACCATTTGCTAGGATCGCTACTAGCTTAACCATGCTCAACATAACAGAACAATAAGATTACATTTTCTAAAACCAATTAATGATATATGACATTACCCATTGGCTTATATACTAGCATATAGTTTCTCTTTATACTGATGTGGGATTGAGTTTGCATCCCAACAATGTCCACTAGAGTATTCTGTCTACACATGGAAAAATGATGGAAAGGTGTTAATAGTCAATGTCTATGTAGAAGATCTCATTATCACCAGGGCTCACAATAATGAAGTAAAAAGTTTTTAAACAACAAATGAGTAAGGAGTTTGAAATAAGTGACCTTGGGAAGTTATCCTATTATTTATGCATCTAAGTGCACCAACACAATGAAGGTCTTACATTGAAACAATCGACCTATGCAATAACAATACTCAAGAAAGCTTGAATGTTCGATTGCAATCCATGTAAGTATCCCATGGAACCAAAGTTATAGTTAACTAAAGATGAAGAAGGTGAACCTAGAGATCCTACCTCATACGAAGCATTGTAAGAGGCCATCGGTACCTAACAAACACTCGACCGGATATAGCTCATTCAATAGGAATCATGAGCCGATTCATGGAGAGGCCAACTAAGTAACATCAACAAGATGTAAAACATATACTAAGGTATATCAAAGGAATTACTGATTATGGCTTAAAGTACAAGAAGAATGTAATGGAAAATGTTGTAACCAGGTACACCGACAGTCATTTAGCAAAAGATCACAACAACATACGAAGTACTACTTAAATGACATTCTACCTAAATGAGAACCGTGTCTCTTGGAATTTACAAAAACAGAAGTGTGTTATATTATCTTCATGTGAAGTAGAGTTCATAGCAGCAACAAGTGCAACGTGTCAAGGGATATGGATCCATCGATTATTGGGGATGATAACAAAGAACAAAGCAAGCCCAAATGTACTATAGGTGGACAACAAATCAACTTTGGATTTTATGAAAAATCCAGTGTTCCATGGAATGAGTAAGCACATTGACATTCGTCTTCATTTTATTCATGAGTGTGTTGAAAGAGGCAATGTAGTTGTAAGACATGTTGGCACAAATGAACAAAGAGGTGATATCTTGACAAAGTCAGTGGGAAGAGTCAAATTTGAAAGCATGAGAAAGTTGCTTGGAGTTGAAAAGATAAAAGTTTCTGAGAATTACAAAGGAAAATGCAGGTGCAATTCAAATGTATAGAAAGTACATGGTATAAGGAAGGTTTGTAGATAAGTCTAATTAGGAAGTTTTACTTGGTCAACAAGTCTAGGAATATAAGTATTAGGTCACGGTTACGTTTTTGTTTTTCCAATAAATAGTTGTATTTGTTTTTTTTTTTTTTATCAGTTTAAGAATAAAGCATTAAATTTTCTTTTCTTTGTTTTTATTTGTTCCTAGTTTGTGTATCTTTTTCTTCCTATTACTTTGTTGCTATCTTCCTGTTCATACTAACATGTTAAAAGAAACTATACCAACAACACTCATAATATAGTGGTTAGTGGTGAGTATTGCAGATGGTCTAACGTCACACATATGATTTCTCAATTTATTTTCATTGCTAGTTGTTCCCTTATTGATTTATTTTGTGGTAGTATTCAATTGATTTGCTTTAAAATCGTGGCTTTCTCTTTTGTCCGAAAATAAAATAAAATAAAAATAAAAAGTCAATTTTCTAACATTACATGCAGGGCCGGCCCGTGGGCATGGGCAAGCTGGGCGACCGCCCCGGGCCCCCAAATGCTACATGGCCCTAATTTTTAACTTGTTATTTTGGTTATATATTAACAGCCCATTATTTTTTAGCCTATTAGACTATTTCAAACCCCAATACTCTGATCAGGAACTAATCCAAAAGATGGAGCGTGGGAGAGAACGAGACTTACCTGACACAAGTCCTAATTCCAAGGCGTCGTAACTCTTCAACAGTCAGATTTCTATAGAAAATCCAAACATTGCCATGGAAAATCCAAACGACGTCTTCTCCAATAACAAGAGTTAAAGATCATTCTTCTATTTCTTATTCAAGATTTCAAGTTAATCGTTTTCTTTCATTCTTTTCTGATTTTCTGAATTCGTCCACAACAACCGTTAGTGAATCGAATGTTATTTTAGAATTGAAAGACTGATTGTGTCTCGTTCTTTTCACGATTTCAGAAAAATAGGAAACTCTATTGTTTTCCTTCTTGTTGTCGATTTCCTTTTTCTGATATAGCACCAATGGGAAGTTAATAAGGTTATTTGATTTATTTTAGGAATCTGGCCTAGAGGTTTTAATCGAGAGTTCTAGTCACTGCCTTAAATTGGATTTCTTTCTTAATTTCTAGAAATTTGAAGGTTCGGTTTTCAGAATCGACTGTTAGAGGTGAAATTGATTTCTGCTAATATGACTATGAATCTCTGTATATTCTATCGCTCTTGAAATTTCTTATTATTTTTTGAAATTCTATTTTTATGAGGCTGTTCAAGTTAGAGACATAATCAAATGTTAATATTTTTGAATTAGAGACAGTTCTTGAACTTTATTGCTTAATTTCGATTTGTAATGTTAATATTCTTATTTTTGATTTATGAATGGTACTCCTTTTTATTTCTATTTCTATGTTTTGATATGTATATAATTTTCTGTTGTTGAATAGTTTTTTCAACTACTTCCAGGTTATTAACAACAACAAGTATTATGGATTTAAGCAATTCACCTAATAACTTTTTGTCGATGATAAATCTACTTCAGTTGGAGATCAACAACTTATGTACATGAACAAAGCTGAACAAGTTAATGAAGAAACAAAGGGGATGAGACTTTAGTATTTTTGTACTTCTAATAGCATTGTATTTTTAGTTTTCCCCATTCTATTGTGTAGGAAGTTAAATGTATTGTTATGTATGTATAAAGTAGTGTAATATATGAATACATAAAATTTTCGAACGGGCCTCATTTTTTATTTTGCCCCGGACCTCCAATCGTCTTGGCCCGGCCCTGATTACATGTAGGAAATACTGAACTACCGACCAATGTACAAAAGTTGATCTACATTCATATTTTACATTTTACTCCTCATTCTAACTAATTTAGACAACGTTTCCTGAGCAGCCAAAGTTTGAGCATGATTATGGCCAAGCATCACAGTCCGTATGCCGATACATGTCCTACAAAGCTCTTCTCCATAATCAAAATGTCCACCTCTCAACAACAATTTAGCTCTCGTTTCAAGCAATGTCGCCTTCAACAGTGTCAAATCTTGGCATACATACTCGTCAATCGTCATATTCATGTTCATGTTTCTCTTCTTTTTCTTCTTCCAACACAACGATCCACGACACCAATCCTCTATCTTAGACTCGAATGATTTCTCAACTTCTTCAAGAACATTTGTGCACACTTTCAATAGCTCTAAAGCCGAGTCACATCTAGAGAATGTAGTGAATGCACATAAAGCTAAAGGGAGAGCTATCTTTTTAATAAAATAAACCATGTCAAGAGCCTTTAGTTGGACTAAGGGTGGTGTGGTTTTGAATCCGAATACAAGGAAAACAGAAGCCCAAAGGTGGTTTGAGTTAAACATTGGGTTTCCTATCTTCCTTATACTATAAACCATTGCTTTAGCTGCTAGTAAACCCCCTTTTTTCTTACCAAAAACTCGAGTTATGGGGTGAAACATGATACAAGAAGTAGAGTACTGATTGTTGCTTCTTCTAACAAGGCCTAATTTAACTAAAACAAGAGCTGAATCTTCTTCTTTTTTCCATGTGTAGCTCTTAATGAAACCCGAAGAACAAAAAAGAGTGAAATTACCAGAATTGACCCATTTCTTGAATCGGTTTTTTGTGCATGGAGTCATGTGAGTTGAAGCAACAGCTAGTAAATTTGGTGAGATGGGTGAAGGGGAAAACCAAGCTCCTGTTAAAAGCATCCTTAAGGCAAGATGGTTTTTAATTCCTTTAGCTTCTTGCAAAATTGTAACGCAAAATATTAAAACTTTGAGAAGAAACTGATTGTTTCCCCAAAATGGTTCGTCAAAATGAGATGTAGCTTCCTTAGGGATCTGGTCGATGGCTTGAAAGAGGGCGAAGGGCGAAATGGTAATTTCAGATAGCAAAGAACCAATCACGGATAACCCAAAACTTGACCTCCCCAATTTCTCATCAAATTTCCTCAGAATTTCATCGTCTTGAAAAGGGTATTCTTTCGTTCGTCTTCCTTTTATTAACATCATTGCATCGGATAATGGCAATGGTTGAAGTTGCATTGGTTCAAATTTCATTACTTTTTCAAGTCTTGTTGTTATAATCACATGGGAAGAACCGGTGTTTCCTTGTATCAGATTGTGTAAATCTTTTTCTGTTTCGAGATTATCGATGATTAACAAATACGGGATATCGCGAAACAATTCCCGTTTTACCCTCTTGAAGGCTTCTGTTTCTAGCTCATCAAAGCTTCTGATCCTCCCTCTTTCTTTCTCGGAATCTGCACTTACATCTAACCCTAGATGTAAAGACAAATTCAGTAGATTTTGGCTTAAATGTTGAGATTCCCCACCTACCCATATAACCAATTTGTATCTCTGTGAATATCTGTGAGCAAATTCCAGTGCCACCTCTGTTTTCCCCATTCCAGGTTCGCCATTGATGCACACTACGCTACTTCTGAAGCTCTTTGTTTTCTTGTGTTTAGGTTTAGGTCTTTTCACCGAGTGTTTTCCAATCAATGGTGCAATCGTAACATCTGAATTTGGCTCTTTTAACTTCCCATCTCTAATTCCATCAACTTCGATTTCAGTTTCTCCAAAAAGAGTGGTTTCAATCTCTGCAATTTCCTCTTCTCTACCAATGAAACATCTGTTCTTGGGAAATGGCATTTCATCGACGTTGTTTTCAGTTTCTTTTTCCGCAACAGTACTCTTCCTCCCGAGCTTTCCTGTTAAGATCCCAACTGATCTACATACACAACGTCTCCAATTCCCCTCATTTGCTTCTAGTTTAAATTCATGGAATTTCATCAACCATTCAATTGCTTCGTTGCAATCTTTACCATCTGAATTCCGACCAAGAACATTGGTGACTTCATTCAGATTGGTGTCGAAGAACACCGGGATTAGATTCTTCTTTTGAGCAAAATACCTTATTTCTTCAGATGCGAGATGATTCAAAAGGCTATGCTTTGTGACGACCACAATTCCAAATGTAACAGAGCAAATAACCCTGTCAGCAATCTCGTGGCTCTGAGAATCTTCGTATTTTGCTCTGTCTGCAACAAAACAAGCAATGCCCTGAAGTTCAAGCTCTGATTTGAGCCACTTGCAAAATCTAATCAGGTTGGGGTTTTCGCCATGATATCCGATGTAAATATCACAGCTCCTCAATTTGGCACTAGAAGACCTTTTTGCGAAAGGAATCCGTGTAACTGGAAATGAGAATGAGATACGAGGTACTGTTGCATTATTAGTATTATTATCGGGACATGTTACAGGGACACAGTCGACGATTTTCAGCTTTGCGGAATCGGAAAAGTCGTCGGAAGTGCTGGGCATGTCATCGGAGTGAGACCCACAATGGGATTCTGGAGTAGAAGTTTGAGTAAATGTAGTAATGGTGGATGGATTAGCGATTATTTTGTTTTCTAGATGATGATATGGATCATCTCCGGTGGCTCTGGGAGATATGTAAGGAGACTGTAGGGCTGAAACGAAAGCTGAAGAAGATGAAGAGTTATATGAAGATGACGATGAGATTGATGAAGCAGAAACAATGTCGTTGATCGAGATTTCTTTTCTAGGGTTATGCGTTGAAGTCGATATCTTGATTGTGAGGTTCACGGCTGAAAAGCCTCTAGAAACCTTCTTCGATAATGGTTCTGATTCTTGTTCTTCATTCATCTTCAAACCTCAAACAACAGCTTCTCGAAAATCACGCTGGGTTTCGCGAAACACGAAACAAAAATACCTTCAGCTGTTGAGAAATCACGATCACATTCAAGGAATCGAGCTCTTCTTCTCACGTTTGAAGGTGGTCAAACTTCAGAAGAACAAAGTTTTGATCAGAAATGAAGATCAAGAACGAAACTTGGATTCTAGAATGCAAAAAATTATGCTGACACAAGTTTAAAAAAGAATAAAAGTTTTTTTTTACGATCGAAACCTGATTCAGCATGATGAACATGAAGAAATGGGATAATAACATACATGTGAAGAACGCATCATTGTGGGCCTTTTTCTGTCAGAAGTACAACACGCCTTGCTTTTCACTGTTTTAAACGAATCAAACCTGAAGAACTCAACAGTTTCTTGACATCGCATACCTATAATAGTATAATTAGATCATTGGAGTACAACCTCAATAGCTGAAGGTACAACTCTATCTGGAAATCTTGTTTTCATTGTACAACAAGAAAGAATCAAGGTCAGATCTCTCTCTCACACACACCTGGTGCAATTGAAGACGAGTAAATGGGGTAGATCCAAAAAGGGGTTTGAATTGTTTAGTAAACGATCTATGTAAAACATAAAGTAAAGATTCAGCACATTATTTATTTCTTGAGGTTAGGTCAAGTATTGTTTATTCTACATTTTAAAAATAATCGTGCTAAATAGGCTTTTTAAGACCTGTAATTTAGGTCGGCTTGTCTTTCTAACTTCATTTTACAATGTGAAGATCGATGGGAAATGCGACTCAAGGGGAAAGGGACTTTAATCAAGTTAAGAAAAGTGAAAACATACTTTAAAACACATAGTTTGTTTGTTAATGGGGCCAAGTATATTGATGACAAGTTTAAGTATCGTTGTGGATAGGGTTCATACTTGTTAAAAAGTGTACGTGGGAAGTATTAGACAAGTTTATAGTGACTTTTTTACCCTTGAAAGCAATAGTAATAATGTTAAAATATAAACATTTGTATGTACATGTTTACTTCGTATACATTTGAGGTATATAATATCTTTGATTACATGGGAACTATTAGACAAGTTAATAGTGGGCCCGGTGAAATGAATATGGATTGATAGAGGCAACCATGTTCTGGTAGTAATTTGCATGTTCTTTCTTTAATGACATGATTATGCTCATCTGGAAAGAAGATACTCTGACTCCTTTTCATTTATTTCTTGTTTTTGTATTTCTTCGACACATTTCATAGTTTAGATGTGTGTGATTCACAAACAATTTACCATTTATAGGACTTTACTTGTGTTTCTTTAGACTACTCGGAGTGGACGAGTGGGCAACGCCCACTCCCGTTATTATGCATCATAACACGTGATAACGCCAGTGAACACCGTTCCTTCCTCTCGTTATTACATGTTAAAGGCTTTTGCGTTACTTCCATGTTACCACCATCACATTTGGTAACGGTGCTTTTTTTGTGTTCTTTGCCTTGTAACTCGTATGGGCGTTGCCCACACCTATCCCTCTTAAGGACAATTTCAAGGTTTTTTCTTTGATTTTATATATAAAAGTCTCGTTATTTTAGAAAAAAAAATTGATAAGTTTAAAAAAAAAAAATAATAAACAGAAAAATCTTATTATTTTGGAAAAATCATATAATCTATTATTTTTTCTTAGAATAAAAAAATAACTTGTGGCCAAAATATTAAATAATCATGACTTTTTTGTTAAAAAAATTTTTAAAACTTTATCAAAATAATAGATTTTTTTCTATATAAAATGATTTTTTCCTCACCTATTTTATTATTCAAGAAAGATGACAAAAATGATGTATTTCCTTAGCCATGATTAGATGCATATGAGCTTGGTGGTAATGGATCTCCAACTAATTTCAGGTGCCATAACAATTATTACATATATCTTTTTTTGGATTAGCAACCACCTATTCTGAATATGTGATAAAACCCATTTGATATTTTTTTCTTTTTGTATGCTAGGTTAGGTTGACTAGAAATTATGTTACTACATTTCATTTTTTAATGTTACAAAATTGATCCTTTATATAGATATGATATAGTATCTATTTTTGATAGGTTCTGCCGAATTGAAATTTCTTGACACTATTTAGAATTTTATTTTACTCTTTAATTTAAAGCCCTAAAACCCGTTCAATGGACCAAACTAATCTCAAGCTTTTTCAGTAACGTCCCATCATATAACCTTTCCATGTGATGCATTCAACATTTCTTGTATTGAAATTTTTTGAAGTTATTTTCTTTTCGTTTTTTATGATTCACTCTCCATTTGGCCTGAGGAAGCGAATTGGTAGTCTTTTTTCGGCAAACACCATCTTGTTAACTCGGCATGTTGACTCAACATCTTAGAGCGATCGGTATGCGCCAAAACGAGAAACGACGCGGGTGACATGGCGGGGCGCAACGCCGTCTTAACGGGTGAACAACCCCCCCTCCCCCAACTTGTTGCATCTCGTCCTTCAATTATCGTGGCCATCGAAATGAAGTGAAACGGGAAAAAATTACTGTTGGGCTCTTATGACCGTTTGCAAACAGTCTACGTTCAAACAAAAAAAAAAATGACCATTTTACCTATATATATACATATACTCATTTTATTTCAAACTTTACATCTTTTTTTAACATTCTATATATACTTTTATAAACTTTGTTACTCAAAAAATAGAGTAAAACCCAAACACCTCCCTATCATCAAACTCAAACACAACCTCGTCTTTCGGATTTGCGGGTTATGAAGGTTATTTCAACCTTTTATCGTCTGAAGGCTTACCACAAATCTCATATCAAGGCGCCGCTTTCAATCCCGCTTCACCGTCACTACAGTTTCCCAATTCACCTTACTTTCAACAAAATTTATTTGGTCAAAACCCAAATTTACAACAAAATTTTCTCCCTAGTTTTGTTTCGATGCAACAAACAACCAACCAACCATCGCCTACAACACAACAATCGGTTGAAGTGGAAGCGGGAGGTAGTAGAAGAGGGAAAAGCAAAGGAAAATCGAAAGGGAAATCGATAGCGGTTGAAACAGAAAGTGCAGATGTTCCATAATGGTGGACACCAGATGAAGAATATGCTTTGACAGCGGCTTGGTGAAATCGATAGCGGTTGAAACAGAAAGTGCAGACGTTCCACAATGGTGGATTTCAGATGAGGAATATGCTTTGACAGCGGCTTCGTGCTACTTCAAAAGATGAACTTCGCGGAAATGGAATGAAAAAAGGAGCTTATTGGGGGGCAGTGCTCGACAAGTTTCACGCTATTTTAAAGAAAAATCTGTATCGCAACGACATGTTGAGCAGCACATGGGGTCAAATAACTAAGCGGGGCATCAAATTCAATGGTATTTACAATCGGCTTCAGGCGCAACAGCAAAGCAGAACCAACGACTTTGATTTGTTCAAATCTGCGAATGAACAATATCGGGTAGAAATGGGACATGTTTTTGACTTTGAAAAATCATGAGAGCTATTACAAGCGAATCCAAGGTGGAATAAAACACCCAAAAGTTCTCGCAATTCTAGCTTGGTCGACGTGTCGAATGTACGGACTCACATCGACCTTAACGCCGTCGACGATGAGATCCCGGATGATATCCAAGAGATATCCCTACCACGACGTCCGCTTGGACGCGACAAAGCGAGGCGTGCTGCAAGACATGCGGATGAGGTGGAGACGAGAGCAAAAGAGGCGGCGGAAATGAGAGCGAAATTGGACGAGCATAATTTATTAATAAAAGAAAAAAAAAATAGTTGAAACATCGTTATTTGGAGTTCCTGGAAAGGCAGACACGGGAGAAGCAGGAGCAAAAAGAGAGGGAACTAATGACACATCAGTTGTCAATTCTTCGGACGAGCAAGGAGGGTTTGGCGCATGCTGATCTAGCAGTGCTACAATCGATGAAGGAACAAATTATGAAGAAATATTTGGGTTAATTAGGATTGTTATGTGGTTTTATTAGTAATTTGAATGGTATTTAGTTATGATTTTAAGTTTCAAATTATGTTTTTTTAATTGTAATCGTAATTTTAGATTTCAAATATTATGTATTTTTCTTGTTTTTAAAATTTTATGTTTTATAAAATATATATTTATGTTAGTGATTAAAAAATGCAAAAAGGAAAAAAAAAACAAAAAAGTTAAAAAATAAACTCAATCTCGAAAAAAATTAAAAAAGAAAACATATTTATTTTCAAAATATTGGTGTTGAATCTTGTTGCCAATTTTCCCACTTTGTGTTATAACACCATTTTGCTTATGTGACATGTGAGGTGACACAATTTGGTGTTACACCTTGTTGCCCACACTCAATGTTCTTAATTTGACTTTCTCTAACAATGTTTGTCTCCTTTTCCTTCGTCAAAAAACTAGTATTTTTTACCCTAAATTCATTTTTTACTAACTTTTTTTTATCAAAATAAACACCACGACTATATTTTTTTTTCTTAACATTCTCAAATATTCAATGTTTTTCTTACTTCTCCCAAACTTTCAACACTTACCTTACCTCTTTCAATTCTATCTTTGCAATTTGTCTTCTTCAAACGTTCAATCTGATTGCACTAACAAACGAAATGTCTCAATTATACATTGGATTCCGACAGGAACAAGAGGCTTTAGCAAGTCCATGAAGATACTAATTCATGTAATTCTAGCAAATATGAGTCATATCAATACTCAAGGTAATGATCCTAAAACACTATGATTCTTTCTTTATCTCACATAGTTTAAGCCTAGGTGGGGACAGTCCACCTAATTCGCTCAAACTATGACTCTGATACCAATTGTATTGACTCGTATTTTTCATAAACATTTAGTATTCAAATTCTGGAAAATATCAAAGTAATTAACATCATCACAAAATCTGAGTTTCAAATATATTTAAAAGTATTTCCAGAAAAAAAAAATTATAGGTGTCACTAATTTATATCTTAACCATAATTAAAGCAACAAAATATAAATCATGAAACAAAAGTCTAGTCCAAGTTATTGATGCCTCTACATCCTCACTCTCTAAGGCTTGTTGTCTGAACCTGTAATACATGGAAACATCATATATCAGACAACATGTCTGGTGAGTTATAAAATAACATAACATACATAAAAACAATCTCTTATCTCACATTCTTCATATCTCTAACTAGTCACATAAGTGATTGTGTTAATCAAATTAAATGATCACATATCTCTACTCTTACTAGTATACAAGGAACCAGACTCTGTCATCTAAACAATTTCCATGTAACATCCACAACAATCTTTGTTGAGATCCCTTACAAATCTCTCGTATTGGATGAATTACTCTTTTTAAATCTTATCTCTTACTCTTCACTATATATGTGCATATAATAACATAAACTAACAATTCATCAAATAATCTCATTTGATAATATCATAACATAACACCATTTCATCAAAACATGTCACTAACTAACAAGAACATATTATACTTTCATGCATTCATACATACACACTTTAGCACAATATATCATACTAATTTACATCTTAAGGAGATTATAACTCACCTCTTGAAGCATAATAGCAACCTACTTCCAACTTCTCAAAATCTTCTCTTGGAGGATTCCAACTCCTTCTTTGCCACAACCTATGACATTCATACATATTAAGCCCTTTACATATGTCTTAAACCATTAAGCCCTTATTAGATATTGTAGCCAAAACTCATGTTTTGGGTCAAACTCCAACTTGACAATACTTATCCCAAAACCTTATCAAACTACTAAAAAAAGATTCTTAACACTTAATCAAACAAGCTCTTAACACATACACACCGGTTTATGATTTTCCATTTCTAGGGTTTCAAACGCTAACAATTAAAACATGGCTTTACCCAGGAAATCTCCATTAAATCCATGTATTAAGCTTCTAAACACAAGGCTAAAGATTATAAACAAGTTTTCCAAGAACAATCTTGCATAACTAGCTCAAATCACCAAAACACCATTAAAACCCTAAAATGCTTAAAAATGGAGAAGATGATATCTCAAGGAGCTTCTAGCATTTAACCCTTGCCACAAACAACCTTGATCGCCACTTAATCCTTCCTCAAGCTCAAAATCATAGGAGTTTCGCTCTAGAACGTTTGGGGGTGAGTTTTGAAGATAATGAACTCTAAACGATGTACTAATCTATATCAAAACCACGATGTGGTAGTCCTCTTACTGCCCGTTGAAGCGATTAAATAACCCACGGTTTGCCCTTCTTCAAGTCGTGGTGACTATTCTCTAATAACAACCTAATTTCACCACCGCGTCTCGGGCACCCATATGTCATGCCATGGTGCAAAATATGTTGCCAACGACTTACGTATCGAAAATCACCCAATCACCGCCTCGGCCACCACACCGCAACACCCTAGCTATTGCACCGTGGTGAAGCTGGATTCAGATATTCAATTCCTTTTTCAATGCAATTCCAACCTAAATCTTATATCTCTCAATTCCAATTCATTCTCCATCATAATAATATATTTTCACTAATTCTAAACATTTAACAAACACATAAATTGCATTAGTTAACATTATACAAATCAAATATTACTAAAAGGACCAAAATGCCCTTTTCACAAAATAACATACTACGATACATATGCTTAAAATGCAAAATTCTTATACTGATGGACTAAACCTTTGCTTCATTGTTCCACTAAACTTCTTTCCCTCTTTAAACTTCCCAAAATGCTTCACGATCATATGAAGCAAGCTTAGAATAATATTCATCATCAAAATCAACATGATCATTGTTTTCATTGTCACTATCAAGAACATGCCTGGTCTTTTTCAAAATCAATGCAGATGATTTTCCTTGAAACTATACTTCATGGTCTCCTTATGTAAGATGTTAGTTTCTTCATGGTTGCGCAGATTTCCAAAAAAAGCTTTGTAAATCCATAGTCTTGATTTGTAACATCCCATTTTTCAAAACAAACTCATTTTTAAATAAGTATAAATCATTGTTTTTACCAAAAGCCAAGTCAAAGAACGTAAGTATCAAAATACAATCATCCCAAAAATATCAGAGTATCACAACATGTGGAATCACAAAACTACAATTAGGTGTGTACAATCAAGCCTTCGCCTTCCCACGATCATCTAAAGTACTTGAGACACAATATGTCAACAACTATAAGCAAGAAGCTTAGTGAGTTCCACCATATACAACATATACAACAGCACATAGCTGTATCAGGTCTGTAACAACCCCAGGTCCATACCAACCTCGAGGCTATATTGAATCCGAGCTCAGATCGGCTCCATTGGGCCCATATCAACCCTGAGTTAGTAGTGACTCCGAGCATAGATCGGCTCCATGCATACAACATACAATCATACCTACAATATTTACATAGACACATGCACAAATAATACCTATTGTTCTATAGTATAGTGAGAGGACTCACCTCGTAGATAGCAGTTAAAACACAATAGCTCTCACATGATGAAGTCTAGTATTTAGAAGCAACTATTCAAAAATAAGGAAGTACCCACTCAGTCTACACTCTATAACCCTTAAATTGTCTAAAAGTCAACCATAGTCAAAACATCAACGATTAAGGTCAATGGTCAAAGTCAACTTTGACAGGTCTCCATGTCGTGGCCATAAATAGGTCGCGTCGTGGGCACTGTAATGCAAAATATTCAGGAAATCAGTCAATTTCCACATTGTGGCCACCCATTGGATATGACATGGCAATTTCTACGCGAAATGATCGCAGAAACACCAATCGCCATGCCATGACAATAGGTAACCACACCCTAGACACTAGGTACCAACAACTTAATTGGTTAACTTGTTTCCTCAATCTAGAAATCTCTTAAGCTCAAATCTAGTCTCCCTCAAGGTCTTGATGGATAAAGTTTCCAACTTTATCCATTAGGACATCCTGTTAAGACAAGATCTTAATTTCTAAGTTCTTAAGGACAACACCAAGATAGACTCACTCTAAAAGCCATGCAAACCATCTCTCTAACCAACCCTAAGGTTAAGAATCTAACAATGCACTTAAGGGTCCTGGAGTTCACTCAAACTCCAAAAACAAGAATATTTGGGACCAAAGCTCATAAAATGATCTAAAACTAGATTTCGAGAAATAATGAGCAAGATAGAGACTTTTTACCTCTAATAATTGATAAATGAGATGAAGATGATGGATCCAAGTTGAAACGACACTCATAAGAAATAGCAAGGGCTCCTTCTTCCTTCAACCTTCACAAGAATGGAGCTCAAGCACTCAAAACACACAAATAAATCTAGGGTTTGTACGGAGGTTCATTCTCAAAGGATGGAGGCTACCAAATGAGGCAACCCTAGGAGTTAGTGCCCTTAAACAGGGCGTCATCCCAAAGTTAGGGTTTTAGGATCAAAGCGGCTGCCACGTCATTGTAAACATAATTCCACGTTATGGCCTTTTGTTAACGCGCGTTTTACAATTAGTGAGTGTCACATCGTGGCACCCCCAATGCCACATTGTGGCCCAAGATAAAATAATAAAAATAAATAGTTAAAATCATAATTGAATACCTGGAAATAAGATGTTATAATTCTCCCCCACTTGAATCAGATTTCGCCCTCGAAATCTTCTGCAGTAAACATATTATAACACCTCGAAATTCAGGTATATCTCTTTAAACCTTCTTCTTTTCCCAAGATGTCAAATTTGGCCCCAAAGTGGAAAAGGATGATAAGTAGGTATGTTGGGCGTACTGAAGAGTACGATGCGCATACCCATGAGCGTGCCTTTGATGCGAAATCACGCTAGTACGAGGGGCGTACCAAGGTGTACACTGGGCGTACTGGGTCCAGACTCAAAACCCTAATTAAGTCATGAACACTATAAAAGGAATGCTATGGCCTCCATCCCAACCACCATTTCCAGTGAGTGAAACCCTACGAGAGCTAAACCTTCGTTCTAAGCTTGTGTGTGGGTGTTTTTTGGGCTTGAAGTGTCTTTGTGTGCTTGTGGAGAAGGAGAGAAGATTTTGAAGAGGAAGGTTTGGAGTCCAGGCTTGTAGATTTGAGCTAATCAGAGTGGGAAGCTTCTCATAGAGGTAAAAAGCTTTCAACTTAACCACTCTTTTGTTGTGAACATCATATAGGAATATTCTTAGGGTTTAAGTCCCAAGGTGGAAACTTTTTGAGCAAGGGAACGCCATGGCCCTGGATCTATCCCATTTCAGTGTATATTGTGTTATAAGTCCATAAAAATCCAATCTTGGACGTTAAGATTACATCATGCATGAGTTTAGGGCTTAATGGGGGAAAAAGGATATGTGTATGAACTGATTGGTGACCTTTAAAGCCATGCAAAGGCTTAAAGGTTTCGAATTTATGGCTTAATAGACAGAGGAGTGCCTGGATCTGAGATGTGAGCAAATGACTTAATCTATTCAGACCAAAAAGCATGGAAGTATGAAACAGGGACTTACATTGGATCGTAATCCCAATACGCGCCGCGTAGGGGTCGAGTACCTCGATTCTAGATATCCACGGAGTACGCACCGCATACAGATCTGGTATGCACAATGTACCTCCCTTCAGTTGACTTTTGTTGACTTTTGAGGTTTGGTCAATATGTGGATGTTTGGACCATTAGAGGGGTAAAATGGTCTTTTAGATTTTTGAGAGAACATTGGAAGGGACGGGTCTAGCCTTAAGAGCCGTTATTAATTTAAGATAATTACTTTATGTGATTAGGCGGGGGCTAGGTCATCATTTTGAGTTCGGGATATCAAGCACGTGAGTTACTAGATATCATACGAGGTGAGTCTTCTCACTATACCTTACCTAGAGTGGTAATTATGTGTGACCGGAAGGTCTTACGTGCTATGATGAGTATGTGATATATGTTTCTATGTGATATGAATGTGTTATGTATGTTGTAAGTCATATGATATGGACCGGAAGGTCAATATGAGATGGACCAGAAACTCAAACTGGGTATGGAACAGAAGGTCAACGGTGTATGGACCGGAAGGTCGACAGAGTGGGGCTGGAAGTTTTACTCAGGTTGTGGGACCGGAAGGTCCCTAAGACACATAGACCGGAAGGTCTCATAGAGCTATAGCATCGAGTGGCTAATTGTATGTACATGGTATTTTGGGAAACTCACTAAGCATGCGTTCTTACCGTTTATGTGTTATGTGTTTCAGGTACTTCAGAGGACCGTAGGAAGGCACCGACATGATTGTACACACACCCTATGTTCGAGAAGAGTTTCTGTGGATCCTGGATTTTAATTGATGATTTTGAAAACTTGTTAAATGAATGATTGATGTTGAACATTATTATTATGTTTTATGAATTAAAAATGAAAAAAACTTTGGTTTGAAAATTTATGTCATTACAAGTTGGCATCAGAGCCTTCGTTTGAGGGATTCGGTTACACCTTCAGGCATATCTGGACTCAAAATGAGGATTTGAGGAAAGTTTAATGGTGATTTCCCAAAATACCCTTGCGTTATATGTTATGATATATTATGTGATATGTTATGCATGCTAGAGAGTAGGCTAGGTATTCATATATAGGACTAGAGTGGCCTGATTTGTGACGCCTTGGCCTTGGAGTTACTGCTGCTATGAGTTACTACAAGAGTGAGTAGGTAGCAGAGAGGAGCTTAAGAGAGGGCTACTAGAAAGTAGCCTCTGTGTGTGATAAGATGTAGAGTACTTAGGATCTGGGATTCTAGGAGGAGGACTTAGGGTGAATACTGATGTGGCGTGGAAGGTAGTATAGGGCCCGTACTACTGGAAATACTGGGTGAATGAGCAGTCCAAGTAAGAATCCTTAGGATACTAGGGAACACGTAGGATTGGGTGATCGAGTGCAAGTATACTCGAACGAGTCTCTAATTTATTTTTTGTTGTGTTTCAGAGACATCATGATGGGTACACGTCACACACCAATGAGCAACGGAGTCAGCGATGACGAGATTCGCAGGATGATTCATGATGAGGTGGCTGCAACTATATGAGATGCCATACCGAAGATGTTTGGGTATATTAAGAGCACGTTGATTGAGACGTTCGATGAGCGATACACTGCTGTTTCGGAGGTTGTTGCTGCTGCAGCCACTACAGCTGTCGTAGCTGCTAGGCCACATGGATGCGACTCGTTGCTCTACCGGGAGTTCATTAACATGAAGCCACCAGAGTTTGATGGGACACAGGATACGATAGCCGTGATGAGGTGGATCTATGACGTTGAGGGATGTTTCTACACCTGTTACTGCCCGGAACATTTGAGAGTATGGTTCACGCTGAACCAGCTTCGCTTGGGGCGAAGGACTGGTGGAAGTTTGTGACATCAAATTTTACTCCTGCAGAACTTACCGCGGTGACTTGGGAGAGGTTCACCACTATGTTCAGAGATGAGTATGTTCCCCTGGTGGAGTGGGAACTTTTGGCCCAGGAGTTCTTAGCCCTCAAGCAGGGACAGAGTCTGTGACGGTGATCACGTGGATGTTTCATGAGAGGGCGTTGTTTTTCCCTGAGCACATGTCTACCGAGCAGGCACGCATGAGTCGATATTTGAGTATTCTAAGGAGAGACATTCGGGAGTTCGTAGTGAACTATATGTACCGAACATTTGTTGAGCTCCAGGAAAATGATCGGAAGAGGGAGATCGAGCTAGAGACTCAAGCTAGAGAGGAGGCTAAGTCTCAGAGGAGGGACAGGCGGCCAGTGAAGTCTCAGCCGACAGCTAAGCAGGTAAAGCCAACCGATGCGAGATCTAGAGGCCAGAAGGGCCGCACTTGTGGGAAGTGCGGTAAGGGACATGATGGAGTTTGTCGAGCAGATGCTTGCTACAATTGTGGAAATGAGGGGCATATAGCCAAGGATTGCCCTAAGAGATTCATGGTTTGCTTTCATTGCAACCAGACTGGCCACGGGAGGGCCGAGTGCCAACAACTGTTATAGGGATCTGCTCCTGCTGCTGCACAAGCTACGGAGGGTAGGCTAGTGAAGGTTGAGGCACCAAAGACACGAGGGATAGCCTTCCAGATGATAGCGGAGGAGGTCGCACAGCACCTGATGTTGTAGCTGGTATGTATTCTTATGCTTATGCTGTATTTGAGTTATAGGTGGTTATATTATGATATATGTAGGTACTTTTCTTGTGAGGTTTGTGCCTGCTTTGGTGTTATTTGACTTGGGTACGAGTCGTTCATTTGTATCATTTGCATTTAGCTGCCATATCAGCATTCGATGGGAGGCGTTGAGTCGGCCCCCTACGAGTTTCCATAGTCGACGAGCATGCGGTTCTGGCTACTGTTGTGGTACGAGGATGTGTACTCGAGATCTTCGGTGTTATGTTTCCAATAGATCTAGTCCTGATTGTGATGAGAGATGTTTGTGTCATTGTGGGCATGGATTGGTTGAGCCGATTTGGAGTTGTTATAGACTATGAGTGTCAGGTGGTGACGATACAAGACCCTACTGAGGGTGTGCTGACAGTATATGGTGAGGGTACCCGATGTGGATCAGCATTTTGTTCGGCTGCCAGAGTGAGACAGAGTTTACAACAGGGCTGTAAAGGGTTTGTAGCAGACGTGATGGATACTCGAGTGGCTGCAGGGAGGCCGAGTTTGGTCGATGACGTTCCGATAGTACGCGAGTTCCTGGATGTTCTCCCCGAGGAGTTGTCAGGTGTGCCTCCAAAGAGGCAGATGGAGTTCCGCATTGATTTGGTACCGGGGGCAGCGCCTATGCCAAGGTACCATATTGACTTGCGCCACCAGAGATGCAGGAATTATCCTCGCAGCTTCAGGTTTATCTGACCAAGTAGCTCACCATGGGGAGCGCCAATCCTTTTTTTCAAGAAAAAGGATGGTTCACACCAGATGTGCATTGATTACTGGGAGTTGAGCAAGTTGACGGTCAAGAACCGTTATCCACTACCGAGGATTGAAGATTTGTTAGATCAGTTGCAGGGAGCGTCTTGGTTCTCGAAGATAGACTTGAGGTCTGTATATCATCAGATGAGGTTGCATGATGAGGATGTCCAGAAGATGGTGTTTAGAACTCTTTATGGGCATTACGAGTTCATGATGATGCTTTTTGGGCTCACCAATGCACCAGCGGCGTTCATGGATCTCATTAACCGAGTATGCAGGCCGATGTTGGATCGATCGGTGATCGTGTTCATCGACGACATTCTAGTGTATTCAAGGTCCAGAGAACAACATGAGGGGCATTTGAGGGAGATCCTTGGAGTCTTTAGATCGAAGAGGCTTTATTCCAAATTCTCTAAGTGTGACTTCTGGTTACGAGAGGTCTAGTTTTTGGGGCACCTCGTTAATCGGAATGGGATACTAGTCAATCCGGCCATGATTGAGGTTGTTATGAGTTGGGAGGTGCCGATATCCCCCACCGAGATCAGGAGTTTTCTGGGATTGGCCGGCTACTATCGGAGATTTATTAGAGATATCTCCAAGATTGTCGTTCCCCTCACCAGATTGACCCGGAAGGGCGTTGCTTTTACTTGGGTTCCAAAGCAGCAGACCTCATTTGAGACTCTTTGCCAGAGACTGTAAGAAGCTCCAGTGTTCGCCCTTCCCGAGGGTATGGAGGATTTTGTGGTTTTCTGTGATGCGTCTATTTCAGGGTTGGGTGCGGTGCTCATGCAGAGAGGGCATGTGATAACATACGCATAAGGCAGCTGAAGCCTCACGAGATGAGGTACCCCACCCATGATTTAGAGTTGGGGGCAGTGGTGTTCGCCCTCAAGATATAACACCATTATTTGTATGGGGTTCGGTGTACCATACACACGGACCACAAGAGTTTGAAGTATCTGATGGATCAGCCCAACCTCAATATGTGCCAGAGAAGATGGTTGGATGTGGTAAAGGATTACAACTGTGAGATCTTGTACCATCCAAGTAAGGCTAATGTTGTAGCCGATGCCCTGAGTCGCAGGGCAGAGAGTTCCCCAATTAGAGATATATGTATGAGGATGATGGTGATGACTCCAGTATTAGATACCATCCGAGAGGCACAGTCAAAGGCTGTGAGACCAGAGAACCGCAAGAGGGAGCGGGTGATTGGGCAGGTATCCAAGTTTGTTACTGATAGCTGAGGGCTTATGACCTTTCAGGGTCAGATTTGGGCGTTGTTTATGGGCGGGGCACGTAGCATACTAATGGAGGAGGCGCACAGATCGAGATTCTCGATCCATCCCAAGGCCACTAAGATGTGTTTAGATCTGAAGAGAGATTACTGGTGGCTCTGTATGAAGAGGGATGTTGTGTGGGTAGTAGAAAGGTGCTTAACCTGTCACCGGGTTAAGGCCGAGCACCAGTGTCCTCATAGCAAGTTGCAGCCGCTAGAGGTACCCCAGTGGAAGTGGGAACAACTTTCTATGGATTTCATCACCAAATTTCCAAGAACCGCGAGGAGTGTTGATGCGATTTGGGTGATTGTGGATCGATTGACGAAGAGCGGTCACTTCCTTTCCATCCGTGAGAGCTCTTATGCAAAGAGGCTGGTAGAGATATATGTGAGAGAGGTGGTGTCTCGGCATGGAGTGTCGATCTCGATTGTGTCAGATCATGATGTACATTTCACTTCCAGGTTCTGGAAGAAGTTTCATGAGGAGTTGGGTACGAGGTTGCATTTCAGTACTCATTATCTCCCACAGAAGGATGGGCAGAGTGAGCGGATGATTCAAATGCTCGAGGACATGCTTCAAGAGTGTGTTATGGATTTCGGTGGGAGTTGGGATACATACCTAACCTTGGATGAGTTTTCCAACAAAAACAGCCACCATTCAAGTATTGGTATGCCTTTCTTTGAACTGTTATATGGGAGGAGGTGTAGGACCCCTATTTGTTGGGGAGAGGTAGGACAGTGGGTGGTGGGTAGCACAAAGATAGTGCTTAAGATGACCAAGCAGATTCAGCAGGTCAGACAGAGGCTATTGACGGCCCAGAGTCGCCAGAAGAGCTAAACAGATAGGCGGTGATCCGAGCTCGAGTTCCAGGTTGGAGACTTTGTACTCCTATAGGTTTATCCTTGGAAAGGAGTGATCCTGTTTAGGAAGAAGGGCAAGCTGGGGCACCGATTCATTGGTCCCTTCAGGGTGATCGCTAGGGTGGGCAAGGTGGCATACCGATTAGAGCTACCCAAGGAGTTGAGTCAGATCCATGATACATTCCACGTATCCTAGTTGAGGAAGTGTATAGCTGATGAAATGGCAGTAGTGCCCCTAGAGGATATTCAGGTGGACTCAAGTCTGAATTACATTGATAGGCCGATCGCGATCGTGGATAAGAAGATCAAGGTTCTGAGGAACAAGGAGGTGCCTCTGGTTCATGTATAGTGGCAACATCGGAGAAGGTCCGAGCTGACATGGGAGTCGGAGACAGAGATGCGAGAGCAGCATCCAGAGTTTTTTGTAGAGTGAGACTTCGAGGGAAAAGTCTAATTCTAGTAGGGGAGAATTGTAACACCTCGAAATTCAGGTATATCTCTTTAAACTTTCTTCTTTTCCCAAGATGTAAAATTTGGCCCCAAAGTGGAAAAGGATGACAAGTGGGTACGCTGGGCGTACTGAAGAGTACATTGCGCGTACCCATGAGCGTGCCTTTGATGCGGACTTACCGTAGCACGCTAGGCATACCAAGGTGTACGTTGGGTGTACTGGATCCAGACTCAAAACCCTAATTAAGTCGTGAGCACTATAAAACGAATGTTATGGTCACCATCCCAACCACCATTTCCAGTGAGTGAAACCCTAAGAGAGCTAAACTTTTGTTCTAAGCTTGTGTGTGGGTGTTTTTGGGCTTGAAGTGTCTTTATGTGCTTGTGAAGAAGGAGAGAAGATTTTGACGAGGAAGGTTTGGAATCCAGGCTTGTAGATCTGAGCAAATCAGAGTGGGAAGCTTCTCATAGAGGTAAAAAACTTCGAACATTACCACTCTTTTGTTATGAACATCATATAGGAACATTCTTAGGGTTTAAGTCCCAAAGGTGGAGACTTTTTGAGCAAGGGAACTCCATAGACATGGATCTACCCCATTTTAGTGTATATTGTGTTATAAGCCCATAAAAATCCAATATTGGATGTTAATATTAAGTCATGCATGAGTTTAGGGCTTAATGGGGAAAGAGGATATGTGTATGAAGTGATTGGTGAATTTAAAGCCATGCAAAGGCTTAAAGGTTTTAACTTTATGGCTTAATAGACAGAGGAGTGCCTGGATATGAGATATGAGGAAATGACTTAATATATTCAGACCAAAAAGCATTGAAGTATGAAACTGGGACTTACGCTGAGCGTAATCCCAGTACGCGTCGCGTAAGGGGTCGAGTACCTCGATTCTAGATGTCCACGGAATACATTCCGCCTATAGATCTGGTATGCGCATTGTACCTCCCTTTAGTTGACTTCCGCTGACTTTTGAGGTTTGGTCAATATGTGGACTTTTGGACCATTAGAGGGGTAAAATGGTCTTTTAGCTTTCTGAGAGAACATTGGAAGGGATGGGTTTATCCGTAAGAGCCGTTATTAATTTGAGATGATTACTTTATGTGATTAGGCGGGGGCTAGGTCATCATTTTGAGTTCGAGGATATCAAACACATGAGTTACTAGATATCATACGAGGTGAGTCTTCTCATTATACCTTACCTAATTATGTGTGACCAGAAGGTCTTACGTGCTATGACGAGTATGAGATATATGTTTCTATGTGATATGTATGTGTTATGTATTTTATGAGTCATATGATATGGACCGGAAGGTCAAATTGGGTATGGACCGGAAGGTCAATAGTGTATGGACTGGAAGGTCGATAGAGTGGGGCCAGAAGGTTTACTCAGGTTATGGGACCAGAAGGTCCCTGAGACACATAGACCGGAAGGTCTCGTAGAGCTATAGCCTTGAGTGGCTAATTACATGTACGTGGTATTTTGGGAAACTCACTAAGCATGCCTGCTTACCGTTTATGTGTTATGTGTTTCAGGTACTTCAGAGGACCGTAGGAAGGCGCCGACATGATTGTAGACACACCTTATGTTCGAGAAGAGCTACTTTGTATCCTAGCTTTATATTGATGATTGGGAAAACTTGTTAAATGAATGATTGATGTTGAACATTATGATTATGTTTTATGAATTAAAAATGAAAAAAATGGTTTGAAAATTTATGTCGTTACACATATCAAGGTATTGGGTACGCATCTCCTCCTCGGTTCCCAAGTACAGTCAAAACCCTTTAGGTGTTGTCATTGAACCATCACTAAGTTCACCACCTTGTTACTCAAGGTCTCCATCTTCCTGTTCATAATCAATACCAGTCACTCAACATATTGACTTGAATATCATCTAAAGGTACTATCGATGTCTTGTCAGTCACACACTTTCGTAACTACGGAACATGAAAGGTGCTATCAATCTGACTAAGGTCCTTTTGTAAGTCTAAACAGTAGGCCACATTGCCTATCCTAGCCATAAGTCTAGAAGGACCGATAAACTTGGGGTCTAGCTTTCCCTACTTCTTAAATCGGATAACGCCCTTCCAAGGAGACACCTTTAGGGGTACCATATCCCCGATCTAAAACTCCAACTCGAAACGACATTGGTCTGCATAACTCCTTTGAAGGCTCTGAACCATCAGCAACATCTGTCCGACCTGTTGAATATGCTCTATCATCTTGAGCACTATATGCGTTCTCCCCATGACTCTCTTCCCTACCTCTCCCAACCATATAGGGGTCTAAAACTTCCTGCAGTAGAGAAGGTCAAAGAGAGGCATACCAATGTTGGCGTGATGGATGTTGTTGTAAGAAAACTCATCTATAGTCGGTAGGAGTCCCATATCCCACCAAAAACTATGATGCAAGTTCTCAATGATAGGTTTTATAGGTTATAATTAATACATGTGGCAAAAACAACTTAACCCTTAAGCTCACATGTAACCTACTTTGGATGTAAGTTTTCTTTATTGAAAGCAATAAACAATTGAACATATAAACCTAAGGCAAGCCTACTATAATCGAAATTACAAGGATTAGGGTTTACATACTTTGATTATTATTGTAAGTAATCAAGAATTCATTTCTTCAATATTCTTGGAAAGCCAACGCCAAAATTATGATGTCTCTAATGGTTTGTACCCAAACCCTAGCAATGTAAGACTTAATAGGAGAGAGGAGAAGCTTTGAAATTTTCAGCTCTAAGGTTATTAGAGGAAGTGACAGAAATTGTAAGACCCTTAAAGGGGTATTTATAGGTGATTAAGGTATCTAAGGCAACCCTAATTTGAATATTAAATTAATATCTCAAATAAGGCATTTTCCTTTTACCATTTCCTTACTCTCCAAGGCATTCAAGAAGCCTTAAGGAGCTCCCACAAATCCCTTCTAGAGAGGTTCTGGAAGCCTTCCTTTGCTCAACTTTTATGCATTGTTATCTTTAGTCCCTATACTTTTAATTAATAACATTAATTCCCATTAATTTCTTATTAATTATTAATTAAATAATACTATTTCTACTTAATATATTAACAAAATATTTATTGTTGTTTATTAATCATATAATAAACCAATAATTTAACATCTCTCTCCAAAAGTCATTCTATTAATTACTAGTCTTGAGGGTAACCCAAAAAGGACTTTGCTTTTAATTCAAGTATATACCAATTTATTTATTGGCTTAGATACCTAATGCAACAGTCTGCCACTTGTATAAGTCTATAACTACAATTGCAAGTATAACTTTCAAATTAAACAGTAAAGCGTGCTTTCTAAAGCAATTGCCAGACTCTAATCTGATCGAACATTGACCCTAAGATAAGTGATCTGATATTCCTCCGTTCTTCAAGATATCATATGGACATGAGATATGGATTACAACAATCAATCTCTTGTCCAGGATTTTGTTTCCCGATTTCCTGATTTGTGATGACCTCATAAGACTACTAATTGAACAAATCAATTTAGTCATGGCTGGGCCCAACACTATAATGTCTACACCAAATCATCGAAGGGACCAAAGATATCGCTTTCCCCGTTAGTGAAAAAGGAACAGAAAAACTTTAACTTATATGCTTGTATATCTTACTCATCAAATCATGCATGACACCATGTTTTATAACATCACGTTACTTATTTGTTTTTGTAATACCAATGCATAATTTACTTGCAAATTACAACTCATATACCTCTGTTTTAAGAATAAATATATATATTATCGTCTCAGTATTACTCATTTTATAATCCATGAAGTAATTGTATGAGCGTAGTTGTAACACCCCATTTATTTAATAAGTAAATAAACAAATTAATGAATGAATAGTAGCCTTAAAGTTAATAATTATATAGCAAGGTGTTGGTCTCGAGGAGTTAACTGTCATAATTTTAGAAGGCGGGGATTAAAGTGTTTAATTCAGACTTAATTTGTAAGTAATATTCAAGGTAGGGACTAGATGGTAATTTCTAGGACTTCATTTGAAGAGATTTTTGAGGCTAAGGGGTTGTTTGGTAAATTAGGGATCGAATTTAAGAGGAATTATGTAAGCAGGGGTGTAATTGGAAAATTTTGTACCTAAATTGTAATGGATTTTAATGCTAAGGGTTTAAATAGTAAATTTTGGGCTAAGATTGAAAGAAAAAGGGAAGGGAGGGGCTAAACTTGTCATTATGGAGGTAATTTTGGGGGATTGGGGTATATAAACCATCACCCCTCCTGCTTAAAACCCAAACCCTAAACAGAGATAGCCGCCACTCTTATGCCTCCCACCACCGGCCGCTGCCACCATCCACCCAGTCATTCTTCGACCACCTAGCACCATCGAACCACGTTGAAGACCGGCTAAGAGGGGAACGAAGATGCATCCGTGAAGATCGAAGGAGTGGTGTCGTGGTGGCTGCCATTCGTGAGTCTCCAGTAGTCACCGTCTTGGTGAGGCGATTGCCACCTGGTCGCTGCTACTTCGTCATCATGGAGCCTCCTAGTGCTGCTGCCATCCTCCTCTATCGCTGCTACTTCACTTCATCTTTTCTTCTCCCTCAGTTCGTCGAAGCGTCACCACCACAATTGCATCTTCTCTCCTCCACCGCTGTTCTGCGTGTTCGTTGACGAAAAGCTGTCGTTGCTGCCGTGTTCGTCGACGACAACCATCAAGCTGTCATCGCCAACCACCGTTGTTAAGTGATTGTCTGTGCAATACGTGTGTGTGTGTTAGTTTCAGCTTATTGTTTGGCGTTAGTATGTGTTGTGTGTGTTTTGTCTAGCCGGAAAACCAAGAAGAGGCCACCACCACCACCGTGAGGTGGTGGCTGCCACTATATGCCACCTCCGGCCATCACTAGGGTGGTTGTGTGTGTGTTTCTATTAGTGTGTGTGTGTGTGTGTTATTTGGGGTTTATCATTGTCAATTGTAACTAGAAAGTAGAATAATGAAAAGAAACTCAAACCACCACCATGAGGTGGTGGCTGCTGTCTCTTGCCGCCACCAACCTCCATGTTGGGTGGCGGTGTGCTTTGCATGTGTTTAGATTACTTTTGGGATGCTTGGACTCGATTGGACTAGAACCCTAACCACCACCGTGAGGTGGTGGCCGCCGTGAGCCACCGTTGACCACCACTACCCAAGGTGGCAGTGGGTAGTTCTCGACTAGCAAAACCCTAATGGGCCTTATGAAACCCTAATGGGCCTAATGAAGCCCAAAGTGATCTAAAAGCTTAACCATGTGACTAATGGGCTAGTATTTGGGTTGGAAACCCTAATTAGGGTTTGGAAAACCCTAATGTCATGAAAATCTAATTTTGGAGATTGATCGGGACCCACACTGGAATTATTTGCTAAACTTAAAATAATTAATTAATAATCATTTGCAATTAATCTAAGGCGATATTGGACTTAATGGATTAACTCCTTAATGGGTTAAGTGAGAAACACTGTAACGACCCAATTTTTCAAGTCCAAAAATTTCATTTTCAATTAAACACTTTGTAAAACATTAGTAACTAAACAACATTCAACCATATCATTTCTTAAAACATATTTCGTGTCTGGAACCCAAAACATAAATCATAATAATGTCATAGTACAATTCCCAGAATATCTCATGATGCGGAAAACAGAAGTGTGTGTATGATGTGTCGCTACCGTGCCAGCTCCTTCCCCATCATTGAGGAGGTACCTGAAACCAAAATTGTAAACTGTAAGCATAAAGCTTAATGAGTTCCCCCCATCGTACCACATACTATACAATCATATAGCATACATATTGCCAGGCAATTGTGGGGTGCCTGACCTACCCGATACGGCTATTCTGTCACAACTAGAAATTTTTGGTGCCTTGTAACTACAACACTTATGTCAACTATTAATCAAAAACATGAAAGCATGCATGATGCTTACTCTATGACAACATAATTTCAATCAAACACTTCATACAAGCACTACAAATAGTCAACAAATAATTGGAAACCCTAGAAGTCCTTGTTTAAGTCCATTTTAGACTAGGGCTTCCTTATTGGGCCCAATGGACCAATAAGCTTCCAATTGGAATATCATGGGCTTAGAGCTCTTGAATGGGCTCTAATTGGACCCTCTTTCATTTATTTTAATATTCCATATTGGGCCTAGAATGAAACAAAATATTTAAATGAACCTCATTGGGCCATAACTAACCTAATTAGCCCTAATGGGCCATAAAAATCATTACTTGATTTATTTTGGGCCAAGAGTTATCTAAATTAGCTATGATTTGGACTTAGGCATTTAAGGGCCCAATTCCTTCCTTTTTCTCTCTAAATCTCGGCCTAAGCCCAAAAGAAAGGGAAGAGTGGACTTCTTGCATGCCACATCATTTTTGTATGGGGGATAACTAGGCATTACACTTCAAACATCCATGCACTTCTCATCTTTCCATGCAAGCTCACTCTCTCTTCTTCTCCCTCTCTCCTTCTCTCCCTCTCGGTCGAATCCAAACAAACACACACACTTCACTCACAATTCTCTCAAGAAAACTCTCTCCACTCCTCTCTATATTTTCGAGATTAAGGAAGCTTTCAAGGAGATTTAACCCATAAACACATCATCTAAGGTAAGTTGATGTTAGATCCATAATCTAGCTATTTCCTTTCATTCAAGAATCATCTCTTAATTCATTCAAACTCATGATCTTGCACCTTAGAAGCATCCAAGTTCGAGATCCTCAGAGAAAGGTTGCTAGGATCGAATTCTTCTTCATGTTTCATACCCCAGGTGAGTTTCATACCCCTTCCTTTTTGCTTTTTGTGAGTTTTATGGGAGAGAATACAAGTAAATTTGTAGATCTATGTGTAAATGTATGCCATGTGTGATTTGATGCATGTATGTGTGTGATATCATGTGTTTTGTGATGAATATTTTATCAAAAAGTGTGTAAAAACCGAGATCTACGGCATTAGAAAGGAAATACACATATCTTAAGTTATTATACACTATTCAAGTTAACAAAAATAGTTTATGAGGTTAGGTGAACATATCCTAACATAAAACACATTTTAGGGCTTAAAATGTCAAAAATACAAAACTTAGTGTATAAACCGACAAATTTATAGTTTCTGGTGTCACACCCCAAAACCGGAACGGCGGAAACGTTCTGGGGTGGATGACGTCATGTCAAGTATCACAACACATGCATTATAGTAATTAAAGTACAACAAAACATTGCATTAATAGTAATAGTTTTACATGGATCACATTACAACATACCGAAGTAATACAAGTAAATGTAATAAAACAACATGGTACTAAGCTATCTTCCTCAATAGCTCCGGGGATGTACCTATGTAATGCTAACCTGAGAATACAAGTTATTTGAGAAGCGAGTATCATCATTTTTACAAATGCTGGTGAGTTCATAAGTAATTAGTGACATTTTATTCAAATAACTTTATAGTGTAGTAGTTTAAGAGTTTACAGTGTATTAGAGTTCTTTCCAGAAAATCCTATATTTTCTTTAATAAAAGCACCCTTCTACCAAGACTGGACGGAGTTATGTGGTAAAAAGTAGTTTTCCCTTAATCGCTATCATTATCAAAATACTGAATTTGATTATTAAAGGAAGCAAGAGAAGTCCAGGAAATAACGTATACCTCAGCAGTGAGGATTGCTGACTAAGGCAAAGGAATCATAGACTCTAGGAGAGTATTGAACGAACGACACGCCTGGTTCCGTCTAACTAATGGAGACATAGACTCCAGAAGGTACCAAATGAAAGGTACAGCTGGTAAGGTCTAAACGGTGAATACAGACCACAGACAGTATCAACTGAAGGATACATCTTGCAAGGTCAAACAGAGAATATAGACCGCAGACAGTATCAAATGAAAGATACATCTTGCAAGGTCAAAACAGAGAATACAGACCGCATACAACATCAAATGAAAGATACATCTTGCAAGGTCAAAACAGTGAATACAGACCGCAGAGAGTATCAAATGAAAGATACATCTTGCAAGGTCAAAACAGTGTGACTCTAAAAATGAGTTACTAGCATACAGTGTAAATTACCGGTGAAATATCGTTACCTTAAGGCCATGAATTATAAGGCAACCTGGGATACTCGTAACCATACTAACCGACACTAGAGTACCTGACGCCCTACAAGCATCTATAAATTATGACATTTGTCACCCCTTGGCTTGGTGGGTCGTGGACTGTAGCTAGCAGTCAGGGTGCGGGGGTGTCAATCCCGTATAGATCTATACACAAAATGTCCGCTCTCCTTACATGAGACTCTAGTTACCAACTAGATGACATAGAAGGTCGTGCCTTGAAGATGCATCCCAAATAGTGGGTAGAGACTTCCAATTAGTGGGTAGTGTGTTTCTAATGTGAGTGTTGAACTAGAGGTAGAGACTCATAACTGAACTGACTAATGTAAACCTATATGTCTATACTCGTATACATAACATACAACAAATGAACCAAACGACCTTCGGACGGCCATCCGATCCCACCAGACCACATCTCAACAAAGAAAAGGAAATAGGGCGGACAAACCTTCCTAAGTCCTTCAATCGTTATTTATATGCACCTATACAAGTACAAACATACATCTAACTACGATTGAGTGTGTAAAAGTGGAAACGCATCGTGATGTATAACTGGGTCGTGGTGTGTAAACGTATAGTGTGGAATAACCAAATGGAGATGTATAACGTACAGTGTGCGCGAATAGTGTGGAATAACTGAATCATACAGTGTGAGCGAATAGTGGGGAATAATCGAATTGTGAAGTATCAGTGCACCAAGTATAAGTGTACCACGAAGTGAAATCGACAACTGATGAAGTAGAAGCGTCTAACAAATATAAGTGACTACAAGTATATGCGAAATAGAGGCAATAACAGGTATAAGCGTATCAGGAAGTGAAAGCGTTATCATGTAGAAGTTTACAATAAGTGAAAACGAAACAGCGGTAACTAATAAGTATAAGTATACGACGTGAAAGAGAAATTTGACGAAAACCTTGGAAAACCTTTATATTTAGGAAAATCACATTTTGGTATTCTTTGGTAAAATAAGTTTGAAAACCTGTAGAAATCTTTGGAATCATTATAAACCAGTTTGAAATGATTTTTGATACAACAGTACAAGTAAGAGTTTTGAAACAATTGAAAATCTTTTTAAAAACCATTATAGTATCCTACTCGGTAAAACAGTGCACAGTGTGGTAAAATCTCGTGCATGCGGGTCATCAATCACATGTGATTGATATGATGACTGGCATGTTTAACTTGTATTCCCCCCTATAAAACATGTAAAACATTGAAAAGGTTCATTTAGGGGTATGAACTCACCCGGTGTAAGTAGGTCCAACGGAGGTGCCGGTTGGGTGTTCGGTGTCACATAAGGACTTGGACACACTTAGAGACCTATTTAACATATGATAACATATGTTCACATACAATTAGTATATTTAATACTAATTAAACAAGTATACGCACTCAAAGGAGCGGAAAACACTTTGGTTAAGTGTTTGGGGTGTCCCGGGTAACATTTAAGGGTGTGTATGGCTTAGGAATGGAGTTTACTCTCCGAGAGTAAACTCTCAACACCATGTTTACGGCCCAGGGACTACTCACCATGAGTTTACGGCCGTAAACTCATGGTGAGGGGTTCTAGTGTGTTTTAAGGCTTCAATCTTGATAGTGGGGTTTTTCTAGGTCCAATTCCAAAAGGCATGAGTGGGTTTAAGGTCTTTAAGGGCATCTTAATGGAGTTTACGGCCCAGGGAAAACTCCTAAGGGAGTTTACGGCCCAGGGACAACTCCTAAGGGAGTTTATGGCCGTAAACTCTCATTCCTTGAGTTTTGTGAAGTTTCAAGCCCCTAATACCTTGCTAGCAATTTATAATGAAGTGTGAGGCCATTTGGGGGAATTAAAACTATCATTTGGGTATGTTTAGGGGTGTTTACGGCCTTGGTACATACCTGGGCTATAAATTCCTTTTGTCCCTCCATTTTGATGTGTTTAAATGGTTTAAACCCAAAATGATATGCCCCTATTTTATGTATTAAGTCCAAGGGTGTTTTAGGAGTGTGTTTGGGGCATTTTGACATGATTAAGAGGTGTTTACGGCCTTGGCATGTGCCTGGGCTGTAAACTCTCTTTTACCCCCTAAAATCATGTGATTTAATGTTTAAACACTCCTAGGCAATTCCCTTAATTTATTTCAAAGCCTTTAGGGACATTTTGGGGTCATTTTGGCCTCATTTTGGGTGTTTACGGCCTAAGGAGGAGCTTAGGCCGTGAACTCCTTTTTCATGTCTCAATCTTGTGATTTTTAGGCTAAAAAGACAATAATGCACGCATAGAACAAGTTAGGGTTGATAGTCTTATGTTTAGGAGTCGGAAATCGC
The DNA here is from genome assembly GCF_052625555.1 of Lactuca saligna. Lineage (NCBI taxonomy): Eukaryota > Viridiplantae > Streptophyta > Magnoliopsida > Asterales > Asteraceae > Lactuca > Lactuca saligna. The sequence goes on from NC_136425.1 coordinate 142,602,030, forward strand.
GGTTTTGGAGTCGAAAATGAGCCTAGAGAGAGAGTATAAAGAGAGAGGGTGGAAAAGTCTCCAAATGGAGTTTACTCCCCTTTATATATGGGTGGGAGTTGGAGCTCAGTGATATTCTACCCGATACTGTCGTTTAACGGGGCTTTTGGTCTCACCCGATTTAGTGGTCGTAATAATAAAAAGTAACATTTCTAATTAAATGGAAATGTGTATTATGAGTTTTTATTTCCTTTTATCACGACTTAATTGCATATTAAATATAAACAAATGAAAGATTTATTTAATTGACGACCTCTAATTAACGAGACTTTTTATAAACGGAATATTCCGTTAACGGTAACGGGGAAACGTAACGGAACAACTTGGGTTGTCACATCATCCCCCTGTTAGAGGGAATTTCGTCCCGAAATTCAGGTCTAGGCAAGGAAGTAGGTATGAATGGCCAAGTAGAGGTAAGAGAGTACTTCCTATTTTGTCCTCGCATTCCCAAGTGAACTCTGGTCCGTGTTTGTCACTCTAATAGACCTTTACGTACGGGATGCAGATTCCGTCTCGTGTAGCTAGTGGGTTCTGATTAGTGTATCTACGAGGTTAGGGTTCTCAATGGTTTCTATCAAGATGAGTGGGGTACAAAGAGTGATGTGGGGTGAACATATATCAAGTTTAAGGAGTGGATTGATCGGGTATGAAACTTGTGGAATATCCAAAAGTAGTAGTGGTCTGACGAGGGTTGGACCAATCTACGTAAAGGATCTCGGGTGGTCCTAAGCTCTCGAGAAGGTAGAGCTTTTCAGTACTCAGAACATAGTGTACTTCTATGGCAAGATCATCACTGGCGTGATCGCCATTCCGAAGTTCCTAACGTTCTCACTCGTACTGAATGTGTAGTCCTTCAGGTTGGTTCCTAGGAAGCTCGAGTGGTCTTTGGTTTCGTGTTTCCTGTTAACTAGCTGCTAGAGACTTTCTAGATCTTCGAGTGGGTTGCGTGACTATGGTAATCTGTTCTCTATAGAGTGTCTATCTCAAGTTGGTGCAAAGTGAACCTGCACTAAATAATCTTGAGATACGGAAACCCTGAGAGTCGGGGATATAGGGTTTCACCAGACGAGTGTTGGATTATCTCGGGAGGTGGTGCTACTATTTCTGTATGAGATAGTATTCGTGGAACACCTAATAGTCCAATGAATTCTCTAAGACTTTGGTTTATTCTAGTGCGGAAAGCGCATGTTCCTGCATAACCCTTCGACTAACACCAAGGCTGGTGTCAAGTCTATAATCTTTTCGGGACATGGGTCTTGATGCTTAATGTAACTACTTTCGCACTTGATTAGGTATTCTTGGCTACGAATGTTATCCTGTGGTTCTCGGTATCCTAGTGTTCACTTTGGTGAATGTATTTTATCGTCTACAGGGCGACGACTATTTCCTCCATGCGAGGGGGCGGAGGGTTCTAGGCATTACTTGTCTGTAACAAGGTGGGCGAAGTGCCTAGGTAGTGCGTACATCTTCAGCAACTACTCTTCTGAAGGTTCTGAGTTTTCTCGGTCTAGCTCAAATCTAGTGAGTATAGGGTTTCATTTCTCGGAATTTTAATCTCGTCATCCATTCTTCTCAGAGTTTAACTCATCGCGACTTTCGGATTTCTAGGACATTCGCCACGATGCTTAATTCGAGGGATTAAGCGTGAATGGATGGTCGTAGTCCATGTCCTTGTCTCTTACGACCCAGGTTTCTTTATCAATCGAGGGTGTTAGCTACTAGGTTGACTCAAGCGGAATGACAACAACTTCGGATTTGTGGTCATTATAGTAGCTCAATCCGTAAGGTTCTATTGACTCTAGCTCCCGTTCCATGGGATAGGGTGAAGGGTCTTTCTAGGGAATCTACTAGGTATGCTTCGGGTGGTTATCGTCTTCTGGAATGCATGCAGTGACTGTCACTTCGGTTCTTATCTGTCTAAGGAAGGTTGGTTAACAGCGCTTGGTACTCCTCTCCTGGGTACTTTGGAAGGATTGAGATAAGAGGGGAGACTGATGGATCGCATTAATCTTTATTGTTTTTATTTTTTTTAGGTTCGGAAGAACCTTTATTTTCCGAAAGGGCTACAGAGAAAGTCCTTTTTACGCAACACTAAGGATGAACACATAGTTGAACGGAGTCAAACCATGATCGATAGAGTCGTTGAGGTTGGCACACTCCGACATGATATAAAGTGTGGGTCGATAGAGTGATGCGCCGAATAGGCACACAAGTTCTAGGCATCTCGGGTTTCGTCATGTGTATCACTATCGCAGATATTTGGACCGATAGAGCCGACGCGGAACTATAGAGTGTTCTAAGGGTTTCTGAGTGGAGTACCTTTTCATGAATGGATTCTCACGAGGCATTTCTATAATCTCCTAACATATACTAGTCATGTATGATTAAGGTGGGGAGGACTATTGACTGAGTGACCCCGCCCTAAATCCACAACCCAACGAGGAACAGGAAATGAGGCGGCATTCACTCACTCTAGGTCTATCCATCTTAACTATACATGGCCGTAACGTATATGTTTTGCCATTATAGTTTTACCTAGTGAATTTTTATATTTTATAACAGTGCTGCGACTTTCTCCCTAATAAGGAAGAAAATTTACATTTGAATTAGCCTGTTATTATTTTCAGTTTAGTTATCAAAGATCGAGAGACGTACCAAAATCTACTAGGTTCCTTGATGCTTCTCCCTAAGCATTAGAGTTAGACTCCTCCTGTGTCTTTGTCTTTCCCTTTGATTGGGCAGTCCTTCTTGAAGTGTCCCATTTCACCACATAGGTGGCAAACTGTATGGGTCGCCACATTGGTGGTTGATGTAATGAATTCAATCGGGGTTCTGCAGATGCGGGCAATATGCCCCAACATGTGGCACCTAGCACAATAGAGTTCCCGTCATATGCCATGATGATGGTAACTGCACTTGCTGTAGTGGGGAAGGTTTCCAAGGTATGGTTTTTTTGAAGTAGGGATGGAAGAGTTGGCAGGGATATTGACTGTCTCCGCTCGTTACCCTTCGGAAGGTCCTTGAGCCGAGGCACTTCCCTCCTCGATCTTGATCTTTCTCTTCAGTGGATTTGAGTGAGGTTCTTGGGTGGCTGGGTATGAAGGTGTTGGTTGTTGTTGTCCATTGCTAGGATCGAAAATCCCGATAGACACCTTGCTAACATTGGCGTTGTTAGCATTTAGGTGAGCTATGACAACTGCTACGGCTGCTGAGGCAGTAGCTTGGAACGTAGCTTCATCGAATAGGAGAGTAGGTTTCTTGCTTGTGGATTGGTTACGCTTCTTCGGAGGCATGGTTTTCCTACACGGAAAGGAATGCATGAAAATGAGAGACGACGGCTAAACCCTGGACATATCTGTTTTAACTGTATTAGGCATAAATGTTTCCGTGCCTAGAGTACTGGTTGTCTGAGTGTCGACCTACATCCCTATGATGTAGTCCTGGTGTACAAGGTAAGAGTGTGAGTATCGGAAAAAGGCCATAAGATGCGAGTCATTCCTACTACGTTACCTTTATACTAGGAAGGTTTCACTCTCCGATCTGGAAAGATTTGAGAACAGTTCGGAACGAAACCGCGGAAAGAGAGGCTTATGAAGGCTTATGGCTAAATATTCTCAATAGAGGTGCGGGGATCCGCTCTAATCGTGTAACTGGCAACGGGAAACGACGATTTTTACCTAACACATAGCGTGAGTAGTGTAACCACTAACTCACTAAATTGTATTATTTTATGGGTGTATTAGCGTGACGAACACGAGGGTAAGACACTTCTTGGGTTCCATGTACCGGTTCCCTCTGTCTGCCTCGTACCTTTGACTGGGACCGTCGTTGGTTTCCTTCGGGTAGTTACTTAGGGTTGTCTTCTCGTATGGACATATTGAATTTCTACTCTGCCTTACTTCCGAATCTGACTCTGGGTGTAATTACTTCATGATGGATGACTGGAAATCTCGGAAGTTTAGGCGAATCTCTCACCGATGTCCCTAAAAGATATAGGCACTTGGTGAATGCAATAGTCTCGACCTAGTTCATTTATTTCCGAACTGGAAATATTCTCAATGAACTTCTTCGGGGTCGGAATCAACTCTTCTGTTAAGCACTGAAATGAATAAGGTTTTCTACAGGGTTCGTGCGAGAATGGAAATGTCTAAAGAATCCTAACAGATTATTAACATTTCACTTGAGTGATCCATATCGAGTCCTGCTACGATTACACAGGGTATACAAATCATATATAGCTTAGATCCGATAGGTCTTCGAATATGTGATACTACTCTAGATCCACATCCCAACGAGGAAAAGGAAATAGGGCGAAACCACACATTCTTAGCCTATGGGATCCTTATTATATATAACCTTGGGAGTATACTCTCTGCAGTTGTAGGTATATCAATAAGGATCTTTTAGTTCTTCGCACAAGGTTATCTATGTATCCTAAAATACCCCTATGGTATTTTAATTTCTTGTTTGTTTTCTTATCTTCTGAATATGATTTTGGGATTTATACGAATCTTTTAGTGTTCCAAAATACTCCTATAGTATTTTTTAACTTTATGTTTGGCTCTAGCATTCCTAGTTGGTTAGTTTCAAACTTGTTGCGACACCACTATCACTCCCAAACACATGTTCATTGCATCTTGAATAAATGTAGTTGATCAGGTTACATTTATTCTAGCATACGATTACATAACTGCCCAGGTTTGACTGTAGTGCTTAACATCCGAAGACTTTTATTATTGTTCTTCTTGTGATACTTGTGTTCAAGTGTCTAGATTCTGGATGTTATTATACTTTGGTAAAATATGGTTATATTTTAAAGTATAATTCTTGGTCAGAGTGTTTTATCCCTTTGTATTTACAGGCTGTATATCTTTTATGAATTGGTATACTTAGCTCACTATAAACAATGCTCTGATACCAATCTGTCACACCCCAAAACCGGAACGGCGGAAACGTTCTGGGGTGGATGACGTCATGTCAAGTATCACAACACATGCATTATAATAATTAAAGTACAACAAAACATTGCATTAATAGTAATAGTTTTACATGGATCAAATTACAACATATCGAAGTAATACAAGTAAATGTAATAAAAACAACATGGTACTAAGCTATCTTCCTCAACAGCTCCGGGGATGTACCTGTGTAATGGTAACCTGAGAATACAAGTTATTTGAAAAGCGAGTATCAGTATTTTTACAAATGCTGGTGAGTTCATAAGTAATTAGTGACATTTTATTCAAATAACTTTATAATGTAGTAGTTTAAGAGTTTACAGTGTATTAGAGTTCTTTCCAGAAAATCCTATATTTTCTTTAATAAAAGCAGCCTTCTACCAAGACTGGACGGAGTTATGTGGTAAAAAGTAGTTTTCCCTTAATCGCTATCATTATCAAAATACTGAATTTGATTATTAAAGGAAGCAAGAGAAGTCCAGGAAATAACATATACCTCAGCAGTGAGGACTGCTGACTAAGGAAAATGAATCATAGACTCTAGGAGAGTATCGATCGAATGACACGCCTGGTTCCATCTAACTAATGGAGACACAGACTCCAGAAGGTACCAAATGAAAGGTACAGCTGGTAAGGTCTAAACAGTGATTACAGACCGCAAACAATATCAAATGAAGGATACATCTTGCAAGGTCAAACAGAGAATATAGACCGCAGACAGTATCCAATGAAAGATACATCTTGCAAGGTCAAAACAGAGAATACAGACTGCAGACAACATCAAATGAAAGATACATCTTGCTAGGTCAAAACAGAGAATACAGACCGCAGACAGCATCAAATGAAAGATACATCTTGCAAGGTCAAAACAGTGTGACTCTGAAAATGAGTTACCAACATACAATGTAAATTACCGGTGAAATACCGTTACCTTAAGGCCATGAATTATAAGGCAACCTGGGATACTTGTGTAACACCGTAAATTTCAAGGCAAATTTTTTTTTTTCATTTAAAATAATCATTTTATTAGAACACTTGTTTAAAATCTCATTCACAATTGAATTACAAAACATAGTTCATTTTCACTTGAATAGAAAACCAGGATCCTCCAAACATAACTCTTTCTCTGGTGTGTACAATCGAGCCGGTGCCATCCCGTGTTACTGAAAGAACCTGAAAACAACATAACACAAAACACTGTAAGCACGAAGCTTAGTGAGTTCCCCAATATACAACTTACGCACATACGCCTTTCCAGGCCCTGACCTTCCGGTCCACAAAACAACGCCTTCCGACCCATGAGATAAATGCCTTCCGGCCCATAACATATTCGCCTTCCGGCCCATAACATATTGCCTTCCGGCCCTTAACATATTGCCTTCCGGCCCATAACATATTACCTTCCGGCCCATAACATATTGCCTTCCGGCCCATAACATATTGCCTTCCGGCCCATAAACATACACAGCACATAATACATTTATCCTAACACATATAGCACATATATCATATATCATATCCGACCTTTCGGTCACATAACATACCGCCTTCCGGCCCACATAACATACATAGCATGCATAACAATTACCTTTCCATTTATAGCACTTATAACACATATCATATCCGACCTTCCGGTCACACAGTCAAACCCTTCCGGGTACAGTATAGTGAGAAGACTCACCTCGTGGATACTGGAAATTAGCAACTCCTGAAATCACTTGCACTTGATTCGCCGAGCTTCAAGCTCCCTGGATAATGTGCTCTCTGAATCTCCAATCCTCAGAATGTGATTCCCTTGCTGTTCCTTTAGCCAAACCCTTCTCTTCCTTGCACAATAACCTCTTCAAGACCACCAATGGCCTTCAATCCTTGCTCCAGATGCACACAACCGATTAGGGTTCTTCTCAGTAGGCTAAAGACGGAAAATGACGGCCTATAAGTTCATTATATACGTCCCAAACCTAAACAGCTAGGGTTTTCGCTAAACAGCGCAGACTCGCCGAGTCCCTATCTGACTCGTCGAGTCCAGTCGCGAACCCGCGACCAGGTCTGCGATCCTACTCGGCGAGCCTGGCTCCAACTCGCCGAGTCCCCCCTTTAAAACACCCCAAAATGTAATTTTAACAATACTTGAGATTTGGGGCTGTTACAATTCTCCCCCACTAGAATCAGACTTCGCCCTCGAAGTCTCACTCTGAAAATATTCCCGGATGCTGCTCCCGCATCTCACGTTCCGGCTCCCCAGTCACTTCCGATCCCTTCCGAGGTTGCCACTGAACCAATACCAGAGGTACCTCCTTGTTCCTCAGAACCTTGATCTTCCGATCCCTGATGGCCACTGGCCTCTCAGCGTAACTCAGGCTCGCATTCACCTAATTGTTCTCTAGTGGAACCACTGCTGACTCATCGGCTATACACTTCTTCAATTGTGACACATGAAAAGTGTCATGGATCCATCCCAATTCCGTTGGCAGCTCCAAACGGTAGGCCACCCATCCTACCCTCGCATTTTCACGAAAAGACCCAGCATACCGGGGCCCCAACTTGCCCTTCTTCCTGAATCGAATCCCCCTTTCCAAGGAGAGACCGTCAGAAGTACGAAGTCGCCGACCTGAAATACATGCTCGTAATGGCGTCTGTCTGCATAACTTTCCTGTCAACTCCAGGCGATCAATAACCTCTGTTTAACCCGCTGAATCTGCTCTGTCAACTAAAGCACGATCTCTGTACTGCCCACCACTCCCTGTAACCGAGAATTACCCATAATGCAACTCTGCTCCAAATCTCCACGATCACTCGACTCATAAGGGTTAGGAAACCATGAATCACCGGATCCCCGATCCAAAGCCCACTTTATCCATTTCGGAACGACTGCGAGATCCATTCTCACTCTCAGAGCAACTCTCACGAGTTCTCCTCTTGCAAACACATACACATGCTGCACTAGCCCCAACATACCTTTCTCTTCCCTTACCTAGGGAAATCCGCTTGACAACCTTACCACTACTCCATGTATTACACATGCTCTGGATCTGCTCGCAAGGACTCTCGGGTCCATGCATTACCTTTCCTCAGCGAATGAGGGTCCGACATCACCTTCCATGCAACAGCTCAAAGGGCGGCATACCAATGCACTAATGATGGCTGTTGATATGGGACAACTCAACCAATGATAAATACGTACCGCGGCTTTCTCCGAAATCTAATACACATGCCCGAAGCATGTCTTCGAGCGTCTGAATCGTTCACCCTCTCTAAAGTGTCCTCATATGTCATCATGATAAGCTCATTTCCCATGTTCCTCTTCAAGACTGGGTACCAGATCAACTTTTGGCTCCACATCTGAGCCCCCAACGGTCACCCATATCGTGATCCAAATATCCCACTAACTTTTCTCCCCGTGACCACTATCCCGACCCAGTGACACGCAAGTCACCAAATCCTCTTTTCCTCGTGCGAGAAAATATAATCCAACCGAGGATCGTCTCGACTCAAATCTGTGGTTACTGCTGCGCGTATTCCTTGCGTATCTCACCGCATCTCCCGACAGAGACGGAGACCCCCGTCTCGCCCCCGACTCAACATCCAAGCTCCAAAAACTCAATACCAGGGCTACCCAAACTCGAAACTCTTCCACCTCATACACTGCTCGAAAATATTCCAACGTCGAAATTCTCTTGCCATCTAGTGAGTACTGCAACTCCACGCAGTATCACAACACCCTCTGACTAGTGAGTACTGCGACTCGAATATCCATCATAGACTCTAGAGGCAATCAACATAACAAATGCCCATCTTTGCGAAAATCCACTCTCTCAAATAATCTCCCTGGATGCCCATACTCAAAGGGCTCCCACTAGATTCACAAATACTTGATATGCCACACGTCGATTCAATTCAGGATTCACAAGTAACTCCGAAATAAAGATATCATACCCGAATATCTCAGAATACCCCAACAAAACATCACAAGATCCTGCCACAACCACTGATCTCCTGCCCCAAGCATCATATAGACACAATAATACATCTCCTCTGAATCCCATAATTAGATCTACATTTTTCCCCCATTACAACTTCGGTGCATATAATTTCTCGATTGGAATACGAGAAAACGCTGACGCTACGAAATATGCTGATAATTCTCCGAAACTCTTTCTCCCCGACACTCAAGATCCAAACAAGGATACGCATACCGACCCCGGGAGTTGGCCGCCCAGTCATTCTCTATCTACTTGCAACAACACCAATCACCTGTCATGGATACATTCGTTCTCCTCCTCAAGTACTTCCCGCATTAACTCACTCTGACCCCTTTTTCTCGATCACCGACACCTCTGGTCTCATGATTTCTTACAGCATATCTCTATACTTCACTTATAACCACTCTTGACAAATCTTTACTTTCTTACATACTGCACCCGGTTCTCCCCCACTTAGAGTTCGAACCATTCCCAATTAGCACTCAACCAACCCACGACTGTTTTTCACCAGCGAAATCGCAACTGCTCCGAGGAAGTGCTATGCAATGCCCGATAACTCCCCCCTTAAGGAAGTCAATCAACCCTCTATACCCTGAACCTCTGATTTACTCTCCAAGAACTTCTCATCACGACTGCCTCTAATCGTTCCAAATCCCATACCAATCTAACACTAAGCATCTGAACTGCTCGATAACATCTCTGGCTCATAGACTGCACCGCAAAATCATCGTTCCTCTCACCTCAACTCATCAACCAATGTTCCAAACCGGAATTGTCCCAAGGACAGGGACCCACTCCCAACATAGACGAAAACTCTCTGCACTGCAAAACTCGACTGAACTCCTCACTGCTACCACTATAACACAACCTACTATTCCCAATTAGGTGTGGTGTGGTCCTCGACTACCTCAGTCCCAACTGACTGTCTGCTCATGATAAGTCACTGCCTCGCGGCACACCTGCTACCTGATACTCTGAGGGAAATCATTATCGATAACAACCTGCAGGGTGTATTCCCAATCCAAAACTGAAACATCAGGCCTCTCGTGCCTTGCACACGAACATAATGGCACCACCCACCTAGAAGGTGACCTCTCCTCTATCGACTGATTGCTCGACTCAACCGAAATTTTCCTCTGTCTTTAGCTCCTTACCAAAATACTCTGATAGGCACTCGCCTTTCCCCTCGAGGAACGCCTCTCCATACTCAATCATGGTCTACAGGCCTAAAACCCATAGCGTCCGATCTCTACCTCATCGATCATGACCGGATAACAAGTTAGTCACAAGCATCATCCACTACGAACCATGGTACTCATCCCATGACATCCCTTCTCAATCTGCTCCGGTGTATGGTACCCGATCCATAGCATCACTCCTCAATCTGCTCCAATGTATGGTACTCGAACCACAACATCTATCCTCAATCTGTTCTGATGTATGGTACCCGGACCATAACATCACTCCGCAATCCGCTCCGATGTATGGTACTCGAACCACAGCATCTATCCTCAATCTGTTCCGATGTATGGTACCCGGACCATAACATCACTCCGCAATCTGCTCCAATGTATGGTACTCGAACCATAACATCACTCCTCATCCCGTTCCTTAGGACCTTCAGAATGCTCCCTGTATCAAGTATGGGTCCTCTGCTTTCAGTAGTACGGGCCCATACTACCTGCCACATCTACCCATACTTTCCACACGGACCATCCCAGAGTTCCTAAGTAGCTGATCGACCTGCTCTTTCACCAATCCCATCGCGCGTGCTCGCTCCCCAGCGAAATCCTCTACTCTACTAGCGCACTCATCTGGCTAGGTTTACTCCCTAGTCCCTTCCGCCGTCCTCCCACTTCTTTGCTATCAGCTGCTGAAGAGCTCCTAATGATGCCAGCCATCTACCTCCTGAATATCGTCATGCTCACTTAGTAGCTGACTCCCATCATCGAGAATTCCACAAAGCACAAAGCAAGCAAAATTCGAGCATCGAAGAATACATAGGACTCCCTATCTGTGATAGCTCCACCTTCTCGGCTCATCCTCGGAAGTACCACTGAACTCTGTAGCTCTACCCCTCGTGCGTTCTAACTAGATACCCTCACTCATCACATACACACAAAAGCATAACGCACATATAACAACAAACCCTAGGCTAAGGCATCACAAATTAGACCACTCTAGTCCTAAGATATGAAATACCTAGCCTGTCTCTAGCATGCAATAATATCTCATAAAGTGCATCATAGATATTTCATAACACAAAAGTAAGGGTATTTTGGGAAATCACCGTTTGGCTCTGGCTGATTGTACACACTGCTCTTTCTTGCTTTCTCTTTGAACTCTTATTCACTTTTAGAAACTATTTATTTGAAAACTTTTTCTTACTTCCTCAGTTTGAGTCCAGATTTACCCGAAGGCGTATCCGAATCCCTCAAACCAAGGCTCTGATACCAATTTGTAACACCGTAAATTTCAAGGCAAACTTTTTTTTCATTTAAAATAATCATTTTATTAGAACACTTGTTTAAAATCTCATTCATAATTGAATTACAAAACATAGTTCATTTTCACTTGAATAGAAAACCAGGATCCTCCAAACATAACTCTTTCTCTGGTGTGTACAATCGAGCCGGTGCCATCCCGTGTTACTGAAAGAACCTGAAAACAACATAACACAAAACACTGTAAGCACGAAACTTAGTGAGTTCCCCAATATACAACTTACGCACATACGCCTTTCCAGGCCCTGACCTTCCGGTCCACAAAACAACGCCTTCCGGCCCATGAGATAAATGCCTTCCAGCCCATAACATATTCGCCTTCCGGCCCATAACATATTGCCTTCCGGCCCATAACATATTGCCTTCCGGCCCATAACATATTGCCTTCCGGCCCATAAACATACACAACACATAATACATTTATCCTAACACATATAGCACATATATCATATATCATATCTGACCTTTCGGTCACATAACATACTGCCTTCCGGCCCACATAACATACATAGCACGCATAACAATTACCTTTCCATTTATAGCACTAATAACACATATCATATCCGACCTTCCGGTCACACAGTCAAACCCTTCCGGGTACAGTATAGTGAGAAGACTCACCTCGTGGATACTGGAAATTAGCAACTCCTGAAATCACTTGCACTTGATTCGTCGAGCTTCAAGCTCCCTGGATAATGTGCTCTCTGTATCTCCAATCCTCAGAATGTGATTCCCTTGCTGTTCCTTTAGCCAAACCCTTCTCTTCCTTGCACAATAACCTCTTCAAGACCACCAATGGCCTTCAATCCTTGCTCCAGATGCACACAACCGATTAGGGTTCTTCTCAGTAGGCTAAAGACGGAAAATGACGGCCTATAAGTTCATTATATACATCCCAAACCTAAACGGCTAGGGTTTTCGCTAAACAGCGCAGACTCGCCAAGTCCCTATCTGACTCGTCAAGTCCAGTCGCGAACCCGCGACCAGGTCTGCGATCCTACTCGGCGAGTCTGGCTCCAACTCGCCGAGTCCCCCCTTTAAAACACCCCAAAATGTAATTTTAACAATACTTGAGATTTCGGGCTGTTACAACTCGTAACCATACTAACCGACACTAGAGTACCTGACGCCCTACAAGCGTTTATAAATTATGACATTTGTCACTCCTTGGCTTGGTGGGCCGTGGACTGTAGCTAGTAGTCAGGGTGCGGGGGTATCAATCCCGTATAGATCTATACACACAATGTCCGCTCTCCTTACAGGAGACTCTGGTTACCAACTAGACGACAGAGAAGGCCGTGCCTTGAAGATGCATCCCAAATAGTGGGTAGAGACTTCCAATTAGTGGGTAGTGTGTTTCTAATGTGAGTGTTGAACTAGAGGTAGAGACTTATAACTAAACTGACTAATGTAAACCTATATGTCTATAATCGTATACATAACATACAACAAATGAACCAAACGACCTTCGGACGACCATCCGATCCCACCATACCACATCTCAACGAAGAAAAGGAAATAGGGCGAACAAACCTTCCTAAGTCCTTCAATCATTATTTATATGCACCTATACAAGTACAAACATACATCTAACTACGATTGAGTGTGTAAAAGTGGAAACGCATCGTGATGTATAACTGGGTCGTGGTGTGTAAACGTACAGTGTGGAATAACCAAATGGTGATGTATAACGTACAGTGTGCGCGAATAGTGTGGAATAACTGAATCATACAGTGTGAGCGAATAATGGGGAATAATCGAATTGTGAAGTATCAGTGCACCAAGTATAAGTGTACCACGAAGTGAAATCGACAACTGATGAAGTAGAAGCGTCTAACAAATATAAGTGACTACAAGTATAAGCGAAATAGAGGCAATAACAGGTATAAGCGTATCAGGAAGTGAAAGCGTTATCATGTAGAAGTTTACAATAAGTGAAAACGAAACAGCGGTAACTAATAAGTATAAGTATACGACGTGAAAGAGAAATTTGACGAAAACCTTGGAAAACCTTTATATTTAGGAAAATCACATTTTGGTATTCTTTGGTAAAATAAGTTTGAAAACCTGTAGAAATCTTTGGAATCTTTATAAACCAGTTTGAAATGATTTTTGATACAACAATACAAGTAAGAGTTTTGAAACAATTGAAAATCTTTTTAAAAACCATTATAGTATCCTACTCGGTAAAACAGTGTACAATGTCGTAAAATCTCGTGCATGCGGGTCATCAATCACATGTGATTGATATGATGACTGGCATATTTAACTTGTATTCCCCCCCCCCCCCCCCCTATAAAACATGTAAAACATTGAAAAGGTTCATTCAGGGGTATGAACTCACCTGGTGTAAGTAGGTCCAACGGAGGTGCCGGTTGGGTGTTCGGTGTCACGTAAGGATTTGGACACACTTAGAGACCTATTTAACATATGATAACATATGTTCACATACAATTAGTATATTTAATACTAATTAAACAAGTATACGCACTCAAAGGAGCGGAAAACACTTTGGTTAGGTGTTTGGGGTGTCCCTGGTAACATTTAAGGGTGTGTATGGATTAGGAATGGAGTTTACTCTCCGAGAGTAAACTCTCAACACCATGTTTACGGCCCAGGGACTACTCACCATGATTTTACGGCCGTAAACACATGGTGAGGGGTTCTAGTGTGTTTTAAGGCTTCAATCTTGATAGTGGGGTTTTTCTAGGTCCAATTCCAAAAGGCATGAGTGGGTTTAAGGTCTTTAAGGGCATCTTAATGGACTTTACGGCCCAGGGAAAACTCCTAAGGGAGTTTACGGCCGTAAACTCTCATTCCTTGAGTTTTGTGAAGTTTCAAGCCCCTAATACCTTGCTAGCAATTTATAATGAAGTGTGAGGCCATTTGGGGGAATTAAAACTATCATTTGGGTATGTTTAGGGGTGTTTACGGCCTTGGTACATACCTGGGCCGTAAACTCCTTTTGTCCCTCCATTTTGATGTGTTTAAATGGTTTAAACCCGAAATGATAAGCCCATATTTTATGTATTAAGTCCAAGGGTGTTTTAGGAGTGTGTTTGGGGCATTCTGACATGATTAAGAGGTGTTTACGACCTTGGCATGTGCCTGGGCTGTAAACTCTCTTTTACCCCCTAAAATCATGTGATTTAATGTTTAAACACTCCTAGGCAATTCCCTTAATTTATTTCAGAGCCTATAGGGACATTTTGGGGTCATTTTGGCCTCATTTTGGGTGTTTACGGCCTAAGGAGGAGCTTAGGCCGTGAACTCCTTTTTCATGTCTCAGTCTTATGATTTTTAGGCTAAAAAGACAATAATGCACGCATAGAACAAGTTAGGGTTGATAGTCTTACGTTTAGGAGTCGGAAATCGCGGTTTTTGGAGTAAAAAATGAGCCTAGAGAAAGAGTATAGAGAGAGAGGGTGGAAATGTCTCCAAATGGAGTTTACTCCCGTTTATATATGGGTAGGAGTTGGAACTCAGTGGTATTCTACCCGATACTGTCGTTTAACGGGGCTTTTGGTCTCACCCGATTTAGTGGTCGTAATAATAAAAAGTAACATTTCTAATTAAATGGAAATGTGTATTATGAGTTTTTATTTCCTTTTATCACGACTTAACTGCATATTAAATATAAACAAATGAAATATTTATTTAATTGACGAACTCTAATTAACGGAACTTTTTATAAACTGGAATATTCCGTTAACGGTAACGGGGAAACGTAACGGAACAACTTGGGTTGTCACATCTGGAGGGTCAAAAGGTTCCAAACAGTTTCTATAATATTTTTTTGAACAACAACATTTTTAAGGGACCTAAAGTGTAAATTTTGAACCTAATGGGCTAGATTTGGGTTTTTCGACCCAATAAGCCTCAAAATGCGAGATTTCTAAGTTTGAGGGGCTGAAAATACAATTTTCTGTAAAACAGGCGATTTGAAGTGTATTAAAACTATTTCAAAGGTAAAAAATGCTTTTCAAATTCAAAAAGGATCAAAAATGTAAAAAATTTCTATTTTGGGCCAAAACTGCAAAAGTTGCGAATCTGGGGGTTTTAACTGAGAAAACATCATTCTGGAAGGGCTAAAGCTGTTTACAAAATAAATTTGGGTTAAAAGTGTCTTTTCAACAAGTTTATTATACAAAAGTGTCAAAATAATGTTTTAAGGACTAAAATGAAATTCTTTTATATAAAGGACTAAAAGTGCTATTTTTATAAAAGAAAGGTTGTGAAAAGGTAAAAATCTTACTTTTAAACAAATTAGTTCACTAAGACAAAATACATGATCCACGACTATTGACGAAACGGAAAAACAAATACACTGTCAACAACAAATATCGTTACAGAACCAACTGATTCGGTCTCGAATCAATAACAAAACAAAAATCAATAAACCAAAGTATTTTAATAAACACGCGATAACTATGATGAGTCAACATTCAAACTTTGGCCTTAAAAGTTTCAAATCATGCTTGTTGGGCGTTGCTAGCCCAATAACCTGATCTTTGGGCCCGAAGGGAACGCGCTTACATGTTAATGGGCCTCCTATGACCCAATTCCATGTAAAAGGACTTTCAATAGCTCTATTGTGCTATTGGGCCCTAATGGTCCAGTAGTACTGCTAGTGAGGTCGAGAAGTCAAATGCAAGTTGGGCCAAGTGCCTTTCGCATTCCCGATAGGCTTGAATAACTTATGGAAATAAAGGGGGCTTCGTACCCTCCTTTCTCCTTGGTTGACCGGCTTATGAGAATTCAAGTAAACAGATTTGTGGCGTTAATCAAGAGAAGTCAGGGTGGTTGGATTATGTGAGTAGTACGGACGATGCCTTAAGGATCGTTCGTAACCTATAGTTATAAACTAGTCATTTTCATTAATGCGTGATTGTAACAACTCACAAACGCTAGTTAATCCAATGTCACCTGGGTAATCAAAAACATTCGTCGTATCGATATAACAATAAACAAGTCATGTAATTGGCGTATTAGGAAAACATCGGGTTTTCCTGGAAATTCAACATTTTCACCTACGTGATGTATACAAAGTTCAAAAATTATACATGTTTTCAAAATCGACAAGCATATTTACGGATCTTCACACTTTTTATAAACAAATACTCTTTTTCAGAAAGTATCAGATTTTCTGGGTTTTTCAAACTTCTCAAAAATCACTTTTCCATAACATTACTTATGAACTTACCAACTTTCGTATGTTGATGTTTTTCCAAAATAACTTGTATTCTCAGGTAACAGGAAAGGCAAAGAATAAGTATCAGGAAATGTCATGGTGTTTTGCTTAAATTATCTATCGGACAGTCTATGTTATGGAATTGTAATGTTTAAAACAATGTACTAAATGTAAACGATATCAGTTGTAATGTTCCAATGCATGGTGATGATTTGTGTTATGATTCATGTATATTCATTGTGATGGTATTCAGTTTGAGTCACAAGAGCCCTCGGACGTTGCCGCCGTTCGGTTCGGGGGTGTGACAGGTTGGTATCAGAGCTCTGTTTATAGTGAACTAGCATATCTAACCACACATTGATATGCAACTATAAAAAAAAAGAGGGACTAACACAACTCTGAACAAAACAAGTAAAACATAACAATAAAAACACCCTTACTTGTATTAGGAAAAAGAACATAATACCGAACCAAACAAGATAATGCTAGTATCTCGGTTAAGCCAGGACTGTTCTTAGTTGTATCAAGGAGTGGATGTAGCCTGATCAACTACATTTCCTCCAAGGTACAACTATCACATGTCCCGAGGAAATCGTGATGACTAGGGAACCTAAAAACATACCCCTTTACCCCCAAGAAGAGAACCTCAACTGTAACAGCCCGGAATTTCAGGTATTTCTTTAAATTATTTTTGGGGCACATTTAGGAGGGGACTCGGCGAGTTGGTGCATGACTCGCCGAGTAGGGCCATGGTCTTGGTCGCAGATACGCGACTGGACTCGACGAGTCCAATAGGGACTCGGCGAGTCGACGCTGTTCAGCTAAACCCTATCCGTTTCGATTCTGAATCGTATATAATGATCTTATGGCCGTCATGTCGCGTCTTTTGGCCGATTGAAGATACCTTGGGAGTTTGTGGGCATCGGGAGCAAGAGTGAGGGCTAGAGGAAGCTTGAAGAGATTGTTAGACAAGGAGAGGCAAGGTGGTGATCAAAGGAAGTCCAAGGAGTCGAGTACTGGAGGTTGGGGACACAGGGAGCACGTTTCCAGGTAATCTTCGGATCATAATCTGTAGCTTTTACATTGTATGCGAATTTAGGGTTTAGGAAACCCATTTAAGGAATTGTTAGATTATAGTGTTGTTACAAGTGTTTAAAAACCCCTGTAATAGTATATGTGAAAGTCCAGGAAGCCCCATATCTATATACTTCGAAATCATGCGAAATACAGGAGGCAGCGGATTGACTGCATGGCGAGGACTCGCCGAGTCCAATGATCAGACTCGGCGAGTAGCTTGAAGATTCACTAGGACTCGCCGAGTTGTTCTTCAGACTCGGCGAGTAGCTTGAAGATCTACTAGAACTCGTCGAGTCGTTCTTTAGACTCGGCGAGTGGACTCGGGGTGTCTATACTCGCCGAGTTGCCCTTTGCACTCGACGAGTCCGGTCAAGATTGACCGTTGACCTGTATGTAACTTAGTAGGGTCAGTTGTCTTGTTTGATAAGATCATTAATAAAGGTATGTGGTATTATAGGGAACCTGCGGATTAGCGGATCGAGTGCGAGTAGCTCGAAGGGTTTATAGCTTGCATACTACGAGGTGAGTCTTCTCACTATACTTCACCCGGAAGGGTTTGACTGCGAGACCGGAAGGTCGTATGTGTTATATTTATGCTATGTCTAGGGAGGTAGATGCTTTATATGTGATGTATGCTTAAATGTGATGTATGCTTATACAGGCCGGAAGGCGAGACTTTATGTGATAGAAAGAACGGTATGGTGTATGACTTATGTGTTATGTGCGTTATGTTACATGTGTTATGTTTTATACTATTATGGGCCGGAAGGCAAAATACTATGGGCCGGAAGGCAATTTAATACGGGCCGGAAGGCGATATGTTATGGGCCGGAAGGCGATTATGTTACGGGCCGGAAGGCAATGTTATGTGGACCGAAAGGTCCGGGCCGGAAGGCGTATGTGGGTAAGTCGTATACTGGGGAACTCACTAAGCATTTATGCTTATTAGTTGTGTTTATGTCTTTCAGGTACTAGTGATGACCGTGGGAAGGCGCCGGCGTGACACGTACACACTGCCATTGTTGAAGATCTTGGAGAGTTATCATTTATACTTTTGCAATAAACTTGGAATAAACTCTGTTGTCGAATAATGATGTTTTATTTTAAATGAAAAATTTATTTGAAAATTTGAGCTGTTACAATTGGTATCAGAGCCTTGGTTTGAGAGATTCGGGTGTACTTTTGGGTGCAACTGAACTCAGACCGGGGATTTGAGGAAAAACCTTTTTAAATAATAAGGACACAACATTTTATAAATGGTAAGGCGGTAAAACAAGGATGGAACAGTGTGTACGAGCAGCCAGCGTTTGAACGGTAAAGACCCCCAGAATACCTTACGATGTTATGTTATGCACTGAATTATGAATTGTTATGCATGCTAGAAGACTAGGTATACATGATAGGACTAGAATTGCCTGTTTTGTGATGCCTTAGTCTAGGGAGATTGCTTATATGGGATGTTTGGCAGCATACAAGTAGATAGTGCATACTAGAGGTAGAGTACTCATTATTCGGGATTTGGGGAGGAAGACTTGGGACGAATACTGATACGGTGTGGTCGGTAGTATTGGGCCCGTACTACCGAAGACACCGGATCAGTGGAAGACACAAGTAAGAATCCCTGGAAATCGGAGACTGAGTAGGGCGCGTATTGAGTACCATTGTACTTGGTGGGGTCTCTGATGATTTTATGTTGTATTTCAGAGACATCATGGTCATCACACGCAATGGGGCGAGTTCGAGCGGTGCGAGTGACGAGGAGATTCGTCAGATTATTCAGGAAGAGGTAGCTGCGGCGGTCCGGGCTGAGATCCCGGAGATGTTTGGGTCTATTAAGACCACGTTGATGGAGGAGTTTGAGGAGCGGTACGCCGCACTTACTGAAGCTGCAGTTGCTGCCGCTACCGCAGCTGTGGCTGCTGCTAGGCCGCAAGGGGGTGATTCATTACTATTCAGGGAATTCAGCAACACGAAACCCCCTGAATTTGATGGGACGCAGGATCCGATTGCAGCTATGAGGTGGATCGCCGACATCGAGGGGTGCTTCTATACTTGCTCATGCCCGGAGCACTTGAGGGTACGGTTCGCCTTGAACCAGCTCCGTCTGGGAGCGAAGGATTGGTGGAAGTTCGTGACGGCGAACTTCACTCAGGCAGAGATTACGGCGGTGACATGGGAGAGGTTTACGGAGATGTTCAGGGACGAGTACGTTCCCCCGGTGGAGAGGGAGCGATTGATTCAGGAGTTCTTAACCCTTAAGCAGGGTACTGATTCCGTGGCAGTGATTACACGGAAGTTTCATGAGAGGGCAATGTTCTGCCCTGAGCTGGTATCTACGGAACAGTCGCGGATGAGCCGGTATTTGGGTGTTTTGAAGAGGGAGATCCGGGAGTTTGTGTTAAACTCCACCTATCGTACTTTCACTGAGCTTCAGGCGAACGCCAGGAAGCGCGAGATCGAGTTGGAGACTCAAGCGAGGGAGGAGGCTGAGTCTCGGCAGGTGGATCGACGGCCGGCCCAGTCTCAGCCGGTAGCCAAGCGGACTAAGTTCGCTGATTCGAGGATGGGAGGTCCGAAGGGTCGCACTTGCGCGAAGTGCGGCAAGAGTCACGAGGGGGTGTGTCGAGCTGGTGGTTGCTACAAGTGTGGCAAGGAGGGACATATTGCCAGGGATTGCCCTAAGGGGTTTATGGTTTGCTTTCACTGCAACCAGACAGGCCATCGGAAGGCCGAGTGTCCGCAACTTCGTCAGGGAGCTACACCTACTACCCGGACTACTGAGACCCGACCGGCGAAGGTCGAGGTCCCGAGGGCTCGCGGGAGAGCCTTTCAGCTGACTGCGGAGGAGGTCCGCGCTGCGCCCGATGTTGTGGCAGGTATGTTAGCATTCACGTATTTACTTAAAGGTCGAAATGCTATGCTTATGTTAATGTATGTGTAGGTACTTTTCTTGTAAACTCTATGCCTGCTCTAGTGTTATTTGATTTGGGTGCGAGTAGATCGTTTGTATCGTTAGCTTTTAGTCATCACATCGGCATTAGTCGTGAGCTGTTAAGTCGGCCTTTGAGCGTTTCTATTGCGGCTGAGAGGGTGATTTGTGCTACGGAGGTTCTTCGGGGATGTGTACTAGAGATCTTCGGGGTCGCGTTTCCGATTGACCTAATTCCTATTGCGATGGGGGATGTCTGTGTCATCGTAGGCATGGACTGGTTGAGCCGATTCAGCGCTGTCATCGACTGCGAGCGTCAGCTGGTGACTATACGAGACCCTAGTGGGGGAGTTCTTACGGTATACGGCGAGGGTACCCGTTCGAGATCAGCTTTTTGTTCGGCCGCTAGGGCGAGGCAATGCCTACAACGGGGATGTAACGGTTTTGTGGTGTATGTGATGGATACGTGGGAGAGTTCCGAGAGACCGAAGACATTGAAGGAGGTTCCAGTGGTGCGCGAGTTTCCAGATGTTTTTCCCGAGGATTTTCCAGGAATACCTCCTGCGAGGCAAGTGGAGTTTGGTATCGATCTAGTTCCAGGGGCTGCGCCTATTGCGAAGGTGCCTTATCGTCTTGCACCTCCAGAGATGCAAGAATTGTCCTCGCAACTTCAAGAGTTGTTGGGGAAGGGATTTATTCGGCCGAGTAGCTCGCCGTGGGGAGCACCGATTCTGTTCGTCAAGAAGAAGGATGGTTCACACCGGATGTGTATCGATTACCGGGAGCTGAACAAGGTGACAGTCAAGAACTGCTATCCATTACCGAGGATCGATGATCTATTCGATCAGTTGCAAGGGGCATCTTGGTTTTCCAAGATTGATTTGAGATCAGGGTACCATCAGGTAAGAGTGCGGGATGAGGACGTCCAGAAGACAGCCTTTAGGACGCGGTATGGGCATTACGAGTTCGTGGTGATGCCTTTTGGGCTCACCAATGCCCCAGCAGTGTTCATGGATCTCATGAACAGGGTATGCAGGCCGATGCTGGATCGGTCTGTGATTGTATTCATCGACGACATTCTGGTGTATTCGCGGTCTAGGGAGCAGCATGAGGGACATTTGAGGGAGGTCCTTGAGGTACTGAGGTCGGAGAAGCTATATGCAAAATTCTCCAAATGTGACTTCTGGTTACGGGAGGTTCAATTTCTGGGGCACGTTGTAAATCAGGCAGGGATATTGGTCGATCCGGCCAAGGTGGAAGCGGTGATGAGTTGGGAGGCACCGAAGTCACCTTCGGAGATCAGGAGTTTCCTTGGGTTGGCGGGGTACTATCGAAGGTTCATTAGGGACTTCTCCAAGATCGCGGTGCCGCTTACCAAATTGACCCGAAAGGGTGTTACATTTTCATGGGGATCCGAGCAGCAGACTTCCTTCGAGACACTTCGTCAGAGACTGTGCGAAGCACCAGTATTAGCTCTCCCGGAGGGGATGGAGGACTTTGTCGTATATTGCGACGCATCGATTTCAGGACTGGGTGCAATGTTGATGCAGAGGGGCCATGTGATAGCCTATGCATCGAGGCAGCTGAAGCCTCACGAAGCGAGATATCCCACGCATGACTTAGAGTTGGGGGCAGTAGTGTTCGCCCTCAAAATTTGGCGTCACTACCTGTACGGGGTTCGTTGTACCATATACACGGACCATAAGAGTTTGAAGTATTTGATGGATCAACCCAACCTAAACATGCGTCAGAGGAGATGGTTAGACGTGGTTAAGGATTATGACTGTGAGATCCTATACCACCCAGGCAAGGCTAATATGGTAGCTGATGCATTGAGTCGTAGGGCGGAGAGTACTCCATTGCGGGACGTGTGTTTGAGATTGACGGTGATGACTCCGGTATTAGATGCTATTCGTGGGGCACAGGCCGAGATCGTGAAGTCTGGGATGCAGAAACAGGAGCGGGTCGTCGGGTTGATTTCAGAGTTCGTTACGGATGGGCGGGGACTTCTGACATTTCAGGGTCGGATCTGGGTACCATTTGTGGGCGGTACGCGTGTTACTTTGATGGAGGAGGCACACAGATCGAAATTCTCGATCCATCCCGGTGCTACGAAAATGTATTTGGATTTGAAAAAGGAGTACTGGTGGCCTTGCATGAAGAGAGGCGTTGCCTGGTTCGTTGAGAGGTGTTTGACCTGCCGTAGGGTTAAGGCCGAGCACCAGAGACCGCACGGTAAGTTGCAACCCTTGGAGATTCCTGAGTGGAAGTGGGATCAGATCACGATGGATTTCATCACCAAATTGCCGAAAACTGCCAGGGGAGTCGATGCAATTTGGGTGATTGTGGATAGGTTAACAAAGAGTGCACACTTCCTTGCCATTAGCGAAAGTTCATCAGCAGAGAAGTTGGCAGAGTTATACGTGAGAGAGATAGTATCTCGGCATGGAGTGCCGACCTCGATTGTTTCGGACCGCGATGTACGTTTCACTTCCAGGTTCTGGAAGAAATTCCATGAGGAGTTGGGTACTAAACTGCATTTTCGTACCGCATACCATCCCCAGACCGACGGTCAGAGCGAGCGGACGATCCAGACATTGGAAGACATGCTTAGAGCGTGTGTGTTAGACTTCGGGGGTAGCTGGGATGCGCATCTGCCGCTGGCTGAGTTTTCCTACAACAACAGCCATCATTCGAGCATTGGTATGCCACCTTTTGAGTTGTTGTATGGTAGGAGGTGTCGGACTCCCATTTGCTGGGGAGAAGTGGGACAGAGAGTGATGGGCAGTACAGAGATCGTACTTCAAACGACCAAACAGATTCAACGAGTGAGGCAGAGGTTATTGACCGCCCGGAGCCGACAGAAGAGTTATGCGGACAGACGCCGGTCCGAGCTCGAATTCCAGGTCGGCGACTTCGTTCTCCTAAAGGTTTCTCCTTGGAAAGGGGTGATCCGGTTCAGGAAGAGGGGCAAATTGGGGCCCCGGTTCATAGGCCCATTCCGGGTAATTGCAAGGGTAGGTCGGGTAGCTTATCGGTTGGAGTTGCCAGCGGAGCTGAGTCAGATTCACAATACCTTCCACGTATCACAGCTGAGGAAGTGTATAGCCGATGAGGCAGCAGTGGTTCCGTTAGAAGATATTCAGGTGGATGCGAGTCTGAATTACGCCGAGAGACCAGTAGCTATCAGGGATCGGAAGATCAAGGTTCTACGGAACAAGGAGATACCTCTGGGGTTGGTTCAGTGGCAACATCGGAAGGGATCGGAGATGACTTGGGAGCCGGAAAGAGAAATGCGGGAGCAACATCTGGAGTTATTCGCAGAATGAGACTTCGAGGGCGAAGTCTAGTTCTAGTGGGGGAGAGTTGTAACAGCCCGGAATTTCAGGTATTTCTTTAAATTATTTTTGGGGCACATTTAGGAGGGGACTCGGCGAGTTGGTGCATGACTCGCCGAGTAGGGCCATGGTCTTGGTCGCAGATACGCGACTGGACTCGACGAGTCCAATAGGGACTCGGCGAGTCGACGATGTTCAGCTGAACCCTAGCCGTTTCGATTCTGAATCGTATATAATGATCTTATGGCCGTCATGTCGCGTCTTTTGGCCGATTGAAGATACCTTGGGAGTTTGTGGGCATCGGGAGCAAGAGTGAGGGCTAGAGGAAGCTTGAAGAGATTGTTAGACAAGGAGAGGCAAGGTGGTGATCAAAGGAAGTCCAAGGAGTCGAGTACTGGAGGTTGGGGACACAGGGAGCACGTTTCCAGGTAATCTTCGGATCATAATCTGTAGCTTTTACGTTGTATGCGAATTTAGGGTTTAGGAAACCCATTTAAGGAATTGTTAGATTATAGTGTTGTTACAAGTGTTTAAAAACCCCTGTAATAGTATATGTGAAAGTCCAGGAAGCCCCATATCTATATACTTCGAAATCATGCGAAATACAGGAGGCAGCGGATTGACTGCATGTCGAGGACTCGCCGAGTCCAATGATCAGACTCGGCGAGTAGCTTGAAGATTCACTAGGACTCGCCGAGTTGTTCTTCAGACTCGGCGAGTAGCTTGAAGATCTACTAGAACTTGTCGAGTCGTTCTTTAGACTCGGCGAGTGGAGTCGGGGTGTCTATACTCGCCGAGTTGCCCTTTACACTCGACGAGTCCGGTCAAGATTGACCGTTGACCTGTATGTAACTTAGTAGGGTCAGTTGTCTTGTTTGATAAGATCATTAATAAAGGTATGTGGTATTATAGGGAACCTGCGGATTAGCGGATCGAGTGCGAGTAGCTCGAAGGGTTTATAGCTTGCATACTACGAGGTGAGTCTTCTCACTATACTTCACCCGGAAGGGTTTGACTGCGAGACCGGAAGGTCGTATGTGTTATATTTATGCTATGTCTAGGGAGGTAGATGCTTTATATGTGATGTATGCTTAAATGTGATGTATGCTTATACAGGCCGGAAGGCGAGACTTTATGTGATAGAAAGAACGGTATGGTGTATGACTTATGTGTTATGTGCGTTATGTTACATGTGTTATGTTTTATACTATTATGGGCCGGAAGGCAAAATACTATGGGCCGGAAGGCAATGTTATGTGGACCGAAAGGTCCGGGCCGGAAGGCGTATGTGGGTAAGTCGTATACTGGGGAACTCATTAAGCATTTATGCTTACTAGTTGTGTTTATGTCTTTCAGGTACTAGTGATGACCGTGGGAAGGCGCCGGCGTGACACGTACACACTGCCATTGTTGAAGATCTTGGAGAGTTATCATTTATACTTTTGCAATAAACTTGGAATAAACTCTGTTGTCGAATAATGATGTTTTATTTGAAATGAAAAATTTATTTGAAAATTTGAGCTGTTACATCAACTCAATCTATGCAATAGTTGTAGAGTCATAGGAGTAATGATAGTTTATTTGTATACGTCCTCCCAGTCTTCATGGAAGGAGAGCAGTAGGGCATTCAGTTTCATCAAGTCTTAATGGCTCACGGGATGCTTGAAGATGAACCTGAAGGGAATCAAGGGGAAGAACACGACGTCGGGCCTGACGAGTACACAGACACCAACTACGAGTTTGAGGAGGCCGATGATGACATGGAGAAAGAACAAGACTCGGGCAAAGATCACACCACATCCTCTGTCAGCGAGGCGCAACAGGACCACCCTGCCCCACCAGTGAATCCCGCAAGGGAGAATCGCTCCCCCGAAGCTGAGATTGCCGCCCTGCAGCAACAATTGTTCGCCATGGAAGCACGTGCAGTGCGAGCTGAGCATGAGAGGGATGAGGTCATTGGAGACATGAATGAGATGGATCAGTTGTTGGCTCAACACTTCGGCATATGATCTCGCCACTATATTAGGACACTTTAGGGATAGACTTACCTTACTATGTCATTAGGATCTTTGCTATGTACCCCGACTCTATGTTTAAGTGACTACACTACTCATTGAGCCGTTATGCTGTCAAACTAGTACCGCTTATGTATGCTCTTTCGAGCAAAATTTTCATGTATCAAAGTGCGGGTAATAGTAATGAAAGATTTTACATGTTTTATTGTGACGTTATAATCTGCTATGTGTTGCATATCCATGATTATATGCTAAATTGTAGAATTACTTAAGTTTGTGCCACGCACCTAGTCTATAGGATCACAACCTCACAAAAACCACAGACACTCAACATCTTTCCGTTCCATGACAGAAAGATGCCTCAATGACCCACTCGCGGAAACCCTGGGCTATCCCCACCCGAAGTCGACTCAACTGCATTCCATGCAACTGTATCAGCGGTGGTCACCGCAGCAATGGCACAGATTCACCAAGGGAAGAATGGAGGAGTCAACGGACAAGAGGCCGGAAGTTCGAACAATGAGATGAATCAAGGACCCACCAAAGCATGTTCCTGCAAAGACTTCACCAACACCAAACCACGAACCTTTAACGGCACTGGAGGGATGATCACCCTTAAACAATGGATCGAGAAGGTGGAATCAGTATTTGAGATATGCGATTGTCCTGAGGAGATGAAGGTGAAGTTTTCCGCATGCACTTTCGTTGACCAAGCGCTTACTTCGTGGAACGGACACGTGGAAGCCATGACACTCCCCGTAGCCAATTCCATGCCATGGACAAAGATGAAAGAAATGTTGATGACCGAGTATTGCCCTCGTGGTGAAATTCATAAAATGGAACAAGAGTTGTGGAATCTCACTGTCCGGAATGCTAATATAGATGCCTACATATCAAGGTTTAGTGAACTGTCTCTGTTATGCCATGGCATGATTACCTCAGAAGGTAAGAAGGTCGAGCGATTCATTTGGGGACTAACCTCCCCGATCCAAGGAAACGTGATAGCTGCAAATCCCGAAAAAATCGACAGTGCCAAGAGATTGGCCAAGAAGCTGTATGACCACAACAACAAGAAGGATGAGAAACCAGTGAAAATGATAGCAAGAAGGGCAAGAACAACAAGAGAAAGGGACGTCAAGGCTCCAAATCGTCCAAGAAGTAGCCAACAGTGGTAGTTAATGCTGCGATCACTCAAGTTCCATCCATACCACATGCTCCAGCCTCAGCTGCTCCAGGTGCTCCTAGACCTTATTCCAGTAATCTTCCCAAGTGCAACAAGTGTGGTCTCCATCACAATGGAGAATGCAGTGCACCGGTTGCAATCGGAAGGGGCACACGGCAAAGTACTGTAGGACTTACCCTCCTCAGAACCAGCAAAATGGAAACAATAACAACAATAACCGCAGCAACAACAACACCAACAATTGCGGCAACAATGCAGGACCTAGCCACACCTGCTATGGATGCGGAAGGACTGGGCATTTCTGTCAAAACTACCCCAACAACAATAATCCCGGAAATGGAGGAACAGGAAGGGTGCTGACCATGGGTCAGGGAGAAGCGATTCAGGATCCCGCTGTTGTTACCGGTACGTTTTTCCTAAACCACACTTATGCATGCATCCTATTTGATACCGGAGCAGAGTGAAATTTTGTGAGCAATAAGTTTAAACATTTTTTAAAACAACAACCCCAGAAGATCAATGAAACCTTTACGGTGGAAATGGCCAATGGGAAAACCGAATCCACTGTGGAAGTCTACATCGGATGTACCCTAACTCTATATCAACACATCTTCCGAATAGACTTAATGCCTGTTTCCATTAGGAGTTTTGATGTGATTATTAGGATGGACTGGTTAAGCCCCAACCATGCTGAAATTATGTGCCACGAGAAGGCCGTTCGCCTTCACCTTTCTAATCACGAAACCCTAGTTATTTACGGAGACAAACCTATCACGAACCTTCGCCTCATCTCGTGCATCCAGACACAGAAGCATCTGCGAAAGAACGATTTGACGTTCATGGCACATATAGTGGATAAAACCAAGGAAGAGGTTAACATTCGAGACATTCCAGTAGCACGTGAATTACCAGACGTATTTCCTGAAGATCTTCCTGGAGTACCCCTAGAGAGACAAGTTGAATTCCGAATTGATCTTGTTCCAGGAGCAACTCCCCTCGCTAAATCGCCTTACCAACTAGCTCCTGCTGAGATGCAGGAATTATCCAGCCAACTCAGCGAACTCCTGGGCAAAGGATTCATCCGAACCAGCTACTCCCCATGAGGAGCTCCGGTTCTCTTTGTCAAAAAGAAGGACGGATCTTTTAGGATGTGCATTGATTATAGGGAGCTAAACAAGCTCACTGTCAAAAATCGCTATCCACTCCCACGAATCAACGATCTATTTGACCAGCTCCAAGGAGCTAGTTACTTCTCTAAGATAGATCTACGATCCGGGTACCATCAACTCAAGGTTCGAGAAGAGGATATTCCCAAAACCGCTTTCCGAACTCGTTACGGACATAATGAATTTGTCGTAATGCCCTTCGGTCTAACGAATTCCCCTGCCGCATTCATGGACCTAATGAATCGAATCTGCCAACCATTCCTCGAAAAATTTGTTATTGTTTTCATTGACGACATTCTCGTCTATTCCCGAAGTGAAGAAGAGCATGGCCAACATCTCCGACAAATCCTGGAAACCCTGCGAACTGAGAAGCTATACGCAAAACTCTCCAAGTATGAGTTCTCGTTCCGTAGCGTGAACTTATTGGTTCATGTTGTTAGTCAGGAAGGAATACATGTGGATCCTTCAAAGGTCAAAGCCATCGAGGGATGGCAATCCCAACGACACCCACAGAAATTCGCCAATTCTTAGGCCTAGCAGGTTACTACAGGAGGTTCATTCAGAATTTCTCTAAGATCGCCAAGCCACTTACCTCGCTTACACAAAAGGGCGTACCCTTCAAATGGACGGACAAACAAGAAGTTGCATTCCAAACTCTGAAGCAAGCACTCTGCAATGCCCCGGTACTATCTCTACCAGAGGGAACGGAAGATTTCGTGGTCTACTGTAACACGTCAAATCAGGGTTTAGGTTGCATTCTCATGCAGCGTGGAAAAGTGATAGCTTACGCATCCCGCCAACTAAAGACGCACGAAGTGAATTATACAACCCACGATCTGGAATTGGGAGCAGTGGTCTTCGCTTTAAAGATTTGGAGGCATTACCTCTATGGTACGAAGTGCACCATTTTCACGGACCACAAGAGTCTCCAACACATCCTGAATCAAAAAGAGTTGAATATGAGGCAAAGAAGATGGGTTGAACTATTAAACGATTATGAGTGTGAAATCAAGTACCACCCAAGCAAGGCTAATGTGGTAGTTGATGCCTTGAGCCAGAAAGAGTAATCTAATCATCGTGTGAAAGCTCTATCAATAACCATCCAATCTCACCTAACCACTCAGATCAGGGCAGCCCAGTCAGACGCCATGAAGGTGGAAAATTGAACAAGCGAAGCATTACGCAAAATGGAGAAGAATCTCGAGGTGAAAGAGGACGGAGTATACTATTTCATGAACCGTATTTGGGTCCCTAAACTTGGAGGAATTAGGGAGGTAGTCATTAATGAAGCTCACAAGATGCGATACTCCATCCATCCAGGTTCGGACAAAATGTACTTGGATATTAAACAAAACTATTGGTGGCCTAACATGAAGGCAGAAATTGCCACCTATGTCAGCAAATGCCTTACTTGCGCCAAAGTAAAGGTGGAATACCAGAAGCCCTCGGGATTATTACAACAACCAGTAATTCCCGAGTGGAAATAGGAAGGGATTTCTATGGACTTTGTGACCAAGCTACCAAGGATGTCAGATGGATTAGACACTATATGGGTAATAGTTGACCGACTGATGAAATCCACTCATTTCCTGCCAATAAAAGAATCCTACAAGATGGAGAGACTGACAAGAATATACATTCGAGAAATTGTGAGGCTTCACGGAGTGCCAGTTTCTATTATCTCAGATAGAGATAGTAGGTTCACTTCACGTTTTTGGCAATCACTTCAGAAAGCACTGGGAACCCATCTCGACATGAGCATTGCTTATCACCCACGAACGGATGGTCAAAGTGAACGAACCATTCAAACGCTTGAAGACATGCTTCATGCATGTGTGATAGACTTTCGGAAGTCCTGGGATACCTACTTACCCTTAGTTGAATTCTCATATAACAACACTTACCATTCGAGCATCAAAGTCACTCCTTTCGAAGTGCTATATGGATGTAAGTGTAGATCACCGTTGTGTTGGGCTGAGGTGGGCGAAACCCAGCTAGCAAAGGAACTAGCATCAGACAAGACATTAACGGGACCAGAGATCATACATGAAACCACGGAAAAGATAGTTCAAATCAGAGCTCGACTAAAAGCATCGCGAGACCGACAAAAGAGCTATGCTGATAGACGGCAAAAGCCATTGGAGTTTCAGGTCGGGGATCGAGTACTGTTAAAAGTTTCACCTTGGAAAGGGGTCATTCGTTTTGGAAAATGGGGAAAACTGAACCCACGATACATTGGACCTTTTGAGATCCTTGCCCGAATTGGTCAAGTGGCGTACAGACTCCAGCTACCCACGGAGCTCAGCAGTGTACACCCCGTGTTCCATGTTTCCAATCTAAATAAGTGCCTAGCCGATGAAACTCTCGTCATTACCCTTGACGAAATTGAAATCAACGAGAATCTCCTGTTCGTCGAAGAACCGGTCGAAATCATGGACAAGGAGGTGAAGCGTACTAAGCAAAGTCACATCCCGATCGTGAATGTACGGTGGAACGCGAAGTGTGGGCCATAATTCACGTGGGAACGCGAAGACCAAATAAAGCAAAAGTACCCTCATCTATTCTACCATTCTCAAATCTAGCTTACAAAAGAATTTCGGGATGAAATTCCCTCTAACGGGGGGATGATGTCACAACTAGAAATTTTTGGTGCCTTGTAACTACAAAACTTATGTCAACTATGAATGAAAAACATGAAAGCATGCATGATGCTTATTCTATGACAACATAATTTCAATCAAACACTTCATACAAGCACTACAAATAGTCAACAAATAATTGGAAACCCTAGAAGTCCTGGTTTAAGTCCATTTTGGACTAGGACTTTGTTATTGGGCCTAATGGACCAATAAGCTTCCAATTGGAATATCATGGGCTTAAAGCTCTTGAATAGGCTCTAATTGGACCCACTTTCATTTATTTTAATATTTTGGGCCATATTGGGGCTAGAATGAAACAAAATATTTATATGAACCTCATTGGGCCATAACTAACCTAATTAGCCCTAATGGGCCATAAAAATCATTACTTGATTTATTTTGGGCCAAGAGTTATCTAAATTAGCTATGATTTGGACTTAGGCATTTAAGGGCCCAATTCCTTCCTTTTTCTCTCCAAATCTCGGCCCAAGCCCAAGAGAAAGGGAAGAGTGGACTTCTTGGATGCTGCATCATTTTTGTATGGGGGATAACTAGGCATTACACTTCAAACATCCATGCACTTCTTATCTTTCCATGCAAGCTCACTCTCTCTTCGTCTCCCTCTCTCCCTCTCGGTCGAATCCAAACAAACACAGACACACACACACACACACTTCACTCACAATTCTCTCAAGAAAACTCTCTTCACTCCTCTCCATATTTTCGAGATTAAGGAAGCTTTCAAGGAGATTTAACCCATAAACACATCATCTAAGGTAAGTTGATGTTAGATCCATAATCTAGCTATTTCCTTTCATTCAAGAATCATCTCTTAATTCATTCAAACTCATGATCTTGCACCTTAGAAGCATCCAAGTTCGAGATCCTCAGAGAAAGGTTGCTAGGATCGAATTCTTCTTCATCTTTTCCTTCCAAAACCGAAACCACACCCAAGGTGAGTTTTATACCCCTTCCTTTTTGGTTTTTATGAGTTTTATGGGGGAGAATACAAGTAAATGTGTAGATGTATGTGTAAATGTATACTATGTGTGATTTGATGCATGTATGTGTGTGATATCATGTGTTTTGTGATGAATATGTTATCAAAAAGTGTGTAAAAACCGAGATCTACGGCATGAGAAAGGAAATAAACATATCTTAAGTTATTATACACTAATCAACTCAAAAAAATAGTTTATGAGGTTAGGGTGAACATATCCTAACATAAAACACATTTTAGGGCTTAAAATGTCAAAAATACAAAACTTAGTGTACAAACCGACAAATTTATAGTTTCTGGAGGGTTAAAAGGTTCCAAACAGTTTCTATAATATTTTTTCTGAACAACAACATTTTTAAGGGACGTAAAGTGTAAATTTTGAACCTAATGGGCTAGATTTGGGATTTTCGGCCCAATAAGCCTCAAAATGCGAGATTTCTAAGTTTGAGGGGCTGAAAATGCAACTTTCTATAAAACAGGGGATTTGAAGTGTATTAAAACTATTTCAAAGGTCAAAAATGCTTTTCAAATTAAAAAAGGATCAAAAATGTAAATTTTTCCTATTTTGGGCCAAAACTGTAAAAGTTGCAAAATTGGGGGTTTTAACCGAGAAAACATCATTCTGGAAGGGCTAAAGCTGTTTACAAAATAAATTTGGGTTAAAAATGTCTTTTCAAAAAATTTATGATACAACAGTGTCAAAATAATGTTTTAAGGACTAAAATGAAATTCTTTTATATAAAGGACTAAAAGTGCTATTTTTATAAAAGAAATGTTGTGAAAAGGTAAAAATCTTACTTTTAAACAAATTAATTCACTAAGACAAAATACATGATCCACGACTACCGACGAAACAGAAAAACAAATACACTGTCAACAACAAATATCGTTACAAAACGAATTGATTCGGTCTCGAATCGATAACAAAACAAAAATCAATAAACCAAAGTATTTCAATAAACACGCGATAACTATGATGAGTCAACATTCAAACTTTGGCCTTGAAAGTTTCAAATCATGCTTGTTGGGCCTTGCTAGCCCAATAACCTGATCTTTGGGCCTGAAGGGAACACACTTACATGTTAATGGGCCTCCTATGACCCAATTTCATGTAAAAGGACTTTCAATAGCTCTATTGTGCTATTGGGCCCTAATGGTCCATTAGTACTGCTAGTGAGGTCGAGAAGTCAAATGCGAGTTGGGCCAAGTGCCTTTCTCATTCCTGATAGCCTTGAATAACTTATGGAAATAAAGGGGGCTTCGTACCCTACTTTCTCCTCGGTTAACCGGCTTATGAGAATTCAAGTAAATAGATTCGTGGTGTTAATTAAGAGAAGTCAGGGTGGTTGGATTATGTGAGTAGTACGGACGACGCCTTAAGGATTGTTCGTAACCTGTAGTTATAAACTAGTCATTTTCATTAATGCGTGATTGTAACAACTCACAAACCCTAGTTAATCCAATGTCAACTGGGTAATCAAAAACATTCGTCGTATCGGTATAACAATAAACAAGTCATGTAATTTGCGTATTGGGAAAACATCGGGTTTTCCCGAAAAGTTCAACATTTTCACCTACGTGATGTATACAAAGTTCAACAATTATACATGTTTTCAAAATCGACAAGCATATTTACGGATCTTCACACTTTTTATAAACAAATACTCTTTTCAGAAAACATCGGATTTTCTGGGTTTTTCAAACTTCACAAAAATCATTTTTCCATAACATTACTTATGAACTCACCAACATTTCATATGTTGATGTTTTTCCAAAATAACTTGTATTCTCAGGTAACAGGAAAGGCAAAGAATAAGTATCAGGAAATGTCATGGTGTTTTGCTTAAATTATCTATCAGACAGTCTATGTTATGGAATTGTAATGTTTAAAACAATGTACTAAATGTAAAAAATATCAGTTGTATTATTCCAATGCATGGTGATGATTTGTGTTATGATTCATGGATATTCATTGTGACGGTATTCAATTTGAGTCACAAGAGCCCTCGGACGTTTCTGCCGTTCGGTTCGGGGGTGTGACATATTATGGGGTGCCGACCTACCCGTGCGGCCATTCTGGGGTGTCGTTCTACCCGTGTCAAGCCATTCTAGGGTGCTGACCTACCCATGTCATGCTATTCTGGGGTGCTGACCTACCCGTCGGTTCTAACAACCGCACTTGAGGACTATTCCACCCCTACTGCTACTATCACATATCTCATAATATAAACATACTATCAGACATATCTGGGGTGTCCGAACTACCCTTCGGTCCTAACAACCGAACTTGGGGACTATTCCCCTCCTACTACCACTATCATATATAACATATCATGCCAGCATATAAACATATCATCACATACTGTCAGGCATATCTGGGGTGTCTGACCTATTCTTCGGTCCTAACAACCGAACTCTACTACTATCACATATAACATATCATGCCAACATATAACATATCAGGTAGTAGCAAACCTAGATGATATTACAAAGACAATCATCTAACATACAACTCCTACTGGTGGGTCGGCATTGTGGCCATAGACCCACTGCTACTGGAAGGTAACTCACCTCGAAAAGTAGCTGCTGAAAGTCTGCTTGCTAGACGACTAACTGCTGCACCGATAATCCTCCGGCTATAAATCCATAAACATAGATTAGTCACTCCTAAATACCCTTAGGTCAAATGACTAACCTACCCCTGGTCCAAGGTCAACTCCTTGGTCAAAGTCAACTTTCAGTTGACTGGACTCGCTGAGTCATGGCACAGACTCGCCGAGTACCTCTCCTACTCGCTTCCAAATCCTCACCAGAGCATCCATCATGAGGATTTGGGTTTCAGGGACTATTGCTACGTGTTAAATTGATCATCCCGCATACAGCTACGAAGGGTTGGACCTTCTACACATAAACCCCTCTTAACTCAGTAACAGCTCATATGACTCGCTGAGTTTGAAGAACAACTCGTCGAGTTCCAGGCAATCTTCAAAGGACTCGCCGAGTTGTTCATCCAACTCGCCGAGTCTAAGACCATCTTCATAGAACTCGCCGAGTCCACTTTGGAACTCGCTAAGTCCCTTCAACCCATACAGACCAAACCTGAGACATACAACGGTTCCAAACCATAAATCTAAGCTCCTAAGGTATGCTTATCACGTAAAGTTGCAAACTTTACGTGTATGCATGGCTCTATGAGCTCAAAAAGGCAATTCCAAGCTCTTTATGAGGTTATACACTCAATAGGGACATCAATCACTTCAACCACAAAGACTTTACACTTCTAAGGTGTCCATAAGGTCCATATCTGAAGTCCTTTCGAAACATAGAGCATAACTACATGGGATTTGAGGTTTTGGGGCTTGAAAACCATCAATTAGGGACAAAAAGGGGATCTAATGAACTAGTGATCAAGGTAGGAAATTTTCTACCTGAATGGGAGCTTCTCACAGTGTAGATTTCGGATCTACTTCCCCTCCTTGCACTCTTCAGCCTCCTCCTTCTTCTTCTAAGCTCCAAACTACTTCACCAAGAAAAAATCACTCACAAGAACAATATGGGGGATAGGGTTTCACTCTACAGCTCTCTGGAAGTGTTAAGGACAAGGAAGGCCGAGTTAGAGTGTTTAAATAGGGTGCAAAGACCCGGGTTAGGGTTTTACTTGTCCAGTATGGACTCACTGAGTCTGGGACCCGACTCGCTGAGTCCCTCACTTAAATATCTTGCCAAAATCACTCCTACTCGGCGAGTCGGGCCTCCAACTCGCCGAGTCCAACGCAAAATGAAAAAAAAACATAAACAGGAATCGTACCAGGAATCCGGTGTTACAAACACTTAACCCTAATCGTCATTTTATGTGAAAACCCTAATTTCACTTGGGCCTTAAGTTGGGCCTTTCCATTAGGCTTTGGTGATCGGGCCAATAATGGGCCATTCAAGAATAATCATATAGACTAGAATAATTGGATGGGCTTTAGGGTAAGGCCCATATGAGGGGTTGGGCCCAATTTGGAAAATTGGGCCATAGGTGGGCCATAATTGGGCCTTCATGATTATAAGATATTCAGCCATTAGAAATGAAAAATGTTGGACTGGTCTAAATGATTGGGCCTTAGAATGAGACCATGTAAAGATTTGGGCCCAATTTGAAAATTGGGCCATATGTTGGGCTTTGATTCATAGTTTAACTTTTGGGCCTTTGGATTGGGCCTTGAGTTAAATCAAGCTAAGATAGGGTTAGGGCAGTCTTTTACCCCAAGCATGGATATATGATTTTTGTGTTAGAACCCAATTATTAATTGGGAGTCGTTTTGATATTGACAGTTCAGGAAGCTGTCATCTAGCATCCAGGGTTTCGTCTACGGGACTTCAGTAGTGTGAGGTGAGTTACCTTCCAGTAGAGGTGGGTCTAAGGCACCAATGTCAGCCCACCAGTAGGTGATTATGTATGAGATGATTGTCTTTGTGATAATTGTCTGGTTTGCAGCTAGCAGATATGCTCTATGTGCTAGGATGCTCTGATATATGTGTTTGTCGAAGTAGGGGTGAAATAGTCCCCAAATACCAGTTGAAAGATATTGAATGGGTAGTCAGTACCCATGCATGCCTAGTAGTATGATCATGATATGATGTTATGTGATAGTGATAGTAGGGGGAAAAGTCCCCATATCTGGTTGATAGGGCCAAGGGGTAGGTCGGACACCCCGGTATGTCTGACTATATGATTATGTTATGTTTCTATGTAGTAGTAGTGGGGGTGAAATAGTCCTCATAATCGGTTGTGATAAACCAGAGGGGTAGGTCAGACACCCTGGTATGTCTGACAGGGGTAAGTTAGGTACCCCGGTATGCCTAGTAGGGGTAGGTTGAGCATCCTGGTATGCTCAGCAGGGTATGTCAGGCACCCAGTATGCCTGGCAAGGGGTAGGTCTGGCACCCCGGTATGCCTGGCAGCATGTGCTTGTATAATATATGGTATAATGGGGGCTCTGACCGCGTGCTTGTTGAAGAATGAGTCGGCAACTCATAGGCAGTGGCTTGGTTAAGGGAACCCAGCAGATCCGTAGCGAAATTGAGTCTTTATAGGGCAATAGTCACTGCTTATGGACCCAAACCTGGGTGATCTATCCATGACCAGGATGAAGCTTGGGTGAAACTAAGTGGAGGTTCGAACCGACTGATGTTAAAGAATCAGCGGATGAGTTGTGGTTAGGGGTGAAATGTCACTCGAACCCAGAGCTAGCTGGTTCTCCCCGAAATGCATTGAGGTGCAGTAGTTGACTGGACACCTAGGGGTAAAGCATTGTTTCGGTTCGGGCCGCGAGAGCGGTACCAATTCGAAGCAAACTCTGAATAGTAGATATGACCTCAAAATAACAGGGGTCAAGGTCGGCCAGTGAGATGATGGGGGATAAGCTTCATCATCGAGAGGGAAACAACCCGGATCACCAGCTAAGGCCCCTAAATGATCACTCAGTGATAAAGGAGGTAGGGGTGCAGAGACAACCACGAGGTTTGCTTAGAAGCAGCCACCCTTGAAAGAGTGTGTAATGGCTCACTGATCGAGTGCTATTGCACCGAAGATGAACGGGGCTAAGCGATCTGCCGAAGCTGTGGGATGTAAAAATACATCGATAGGGGAGTCTTCCTCCTTAGAGTGAAGCACTCGTGCAAGCGGTAGTGGACGAAGCAGAATCGAGAGTGTCAGCTTGAGTAACGCAAACATTGGTGAGAATCCAATGCCCCGAAAACCTCAGGGTTCCTCTGCAAGGTTCTTCCACGAAGGGTAAGTCAGGGCCTAAGATCAAGCCAAAAGGCGTAGTCGATGGATAACAGGTGAATATTGTTGTACTACCCCTTGTTGGTCCCGAGGGACGGAGGAGGATAGGTTAGTCGAAATATGGTTATCGATTCAATGACGTAAGGTGACCCTGCTTTTTTCAGGGTAAGAAGGGGTAGAGAAAATGCCTCGAGCCAATGCTCAAGTACCAGGCACGAAGATGCTAAAGTAACCGATGCCAAACTCCCAAGAAAAGCTCGAACGAGCTTCAACAAAAGGGTACATGTACCCAAAACCAACACAGGTGGGTAGGTATAGAATACCTAGGGGCGCAAGACAACTCTCTCTAAGGAACTCGACAAAATAGCCCCATAACTTCCGGAGAAGGGTGCCTCCTCACAAAGGGGGTCGTAGTGACCAGGCCGGGGCGACTGTTTACCAAAAACACAGGTCTCTACAAAGTCGTAAGACCAGGTATGGGGGATGACGCCTCCCCAGTATCGGAAGGTCAAGGAAGTTGGTGAGCTGATGACAGGGGAGCCGGCGATTGAAGCCCCGGTGAACGGCGGCCGTAACTATAACAGTCCTAAGGTAGCGAAATTCCTTATCGGGTAAGTTTTGACTCGCACGGAAGGCATAACGATTTGGGAACTGTCTCGGAGAGAGACTCGGTGAAATAGGCATGTCTATGAAGATGCAGATACCTGCACCTGGACAGAAAGACCCTATGAAGCTTCACTGTTCCCTAGGATTAGCTTTGGGCTTTTTCTACACAACTTAGGTGGAAGGCGAAGAAGGCCTCCTTCCCGAGGGGGGGGGGGTCCGAGCCATCAGTGAGATACCATCATTGATAAATGTGTCGTCATTGCTTCCTTGTAGTTATCTGGCTTATCCAAATTTACCGTTATACCATCACTGATAAACGTGTCACCATTTGATTTTATATGGAAACCATAGAATGAAGATCGCATGCTAAGCCTATTGGATCGACAAAGAGGTAATGAATTGTCAATGGGCTCAATTAGAGTCTCATCCTCTGGTTGAGATTTAGTGTATTTTAAGGTTACTTTACTGGTTGACTCATGAATCTATTCAAGGTCAATGTCACTCCTAATGTCCTCTTTGAATATGAGCTTTCTCTAAAAAAGGACTCCCCTTTGAGCTACAAAGACCACATTCTCACTAGGTCTGTAGAACAAGTATCCGCAATATGTATGTAGGTAACCAATGAAAATATACCTCTTACTTCTAGGTGAGAGATTAGTCA
Organism: Lactuca saligna; assembly: GCF_052625555.1. Lineage (NCBI taxonomy): Eukaryota > Viridiplantae > Streptophyta > Magnoliopsida > Asterales > Asteraceae > Lactuca > Lactuca saligna. The sequence continues at coordinate 142,641,095 of NC_136425.1, forward strand.
CTCTTGAGAGAGTAGAGATATGATATATATGTATGTCCTAGATGCTTGGACCTAGTGGTCAAGAATTACGTGTAAGGATCTGCCTGATTTTTTTATGGTGTCTTAGTGTCAGTTGGTTTCACTGCTCGAATGCTGCTTGCTTTGTGCTTTGTAGGATCCTTGTGGACGTGACTTAAGTATTAAATGAATATGTTAAGTTACATGATACAAAGGTTAAATAATTCTATAATGATTGATTCGATCCTATTGTGTAGATCCCGTTTGAGTCTAACTGTCGTAGAGTTGGGTCATTTAGTTAATAGATTATTTTAGTTTTGTTGTATTTAATTGTACTCATTAAGTAGTTAGCTGACATTAATAGGGTTTTTTTAGCAGTTGATGGAAGAGTGAGGGTGGGGATCCTAAGAGATCCTAGTAAGTGCTTTAGTATGCGAGCTACACTATCTAGAGGGCATTAGGAGTATTATTATGAGTATGTGACTTAAAGGACTTGAGATAATTCTTGAGGAGAGTATGGATAGGTGTAGAAGGTAGTATTGCGCCCATACTACTGGAAGAACATTATCCATACTCGAATAGAGGGAAGTCACAAGGATTCTAATCAGATGGTTGAGGGTAGATATCATGGTTGGATAACCATGGCTCGTGGCAGGGTTTGCATATCTTTGGATCTTCTGTTATGGTTGTCCAGGCTAAGGATGAGTCTGGTGATTGTTTGGTCTTTAGTGGCCATGTCAGATTGGGTTGAATGGTGCAGACCTAGGTGAATTGTTTTATTTTGAGGTTGCGAGGGCCTTGCTCGATGGTAGTGCCAGTTGAGTTGTCGGACTCAAGAAAAAGCAATTTTTATGATCTGCTCGAGGATTGGAACATAAGGTTGGGTGATTGGCAAATGGATTGGAATATCACTATCTTCGGCATAGGCTATGTTCTTCCAACTTTCCATGTTCTGAGGAGAGAGAGAAAGAGAGAGAGAGAGAGAGAGGGAGAGAGAGGGGGGGGGAGCAAACAAGTGATTTTCAGAGTTCGGATGTAGACCCAACATTGTGCAATGTGGCTATGATTTTTGGTGCCAGTATGGCAATGTCGTAATGTACAAGAGTATTCTTGTGGTCTGGTTGCCTTGAGATGAGATCAAGGGCCAAGGATCATCTAGGTGAACCGGTTCGATTTTTGGTATGTTTGCAATGTCAGTTGGTGGTGGTTTGAATCCTAAGTGGGGGAGAGCTAGATATTCTACTTAGAGGATCAACGATCTATTCGAGTTATGGTTATAGAAGAATGGATAGGGATTTGTGGTTTAGGTATGCAGAACTTTGGTGCAGGATTTGGTCAAAACGGAGGTGCATAGCAAGTTGCCATCAGATGTATGTGTTCAAGAATGCAGGAGTCATATTCGCGGAAAGAAGCTGTTGGACAAGGAGCTTGTTGTAGCCAATGGTTCCTTTCATAAGCTTTGAGGAATAAGTGAAAAGGCGTTTGGGTCACTCAGGTTGAGTATCGATTTTTGAGGGATTTGTCAGCTTGTTCTATAGATAGATATATGTAGTCTAGGATGAGCAATTGTTAATCGATCAATCAATTTCAGAGTTAGTATGTTTAGTCCCTCATGGGCTTTTTCAAGTAAAGTATTGGACCAATGGATCGGTTGTCCATGCACTCTCGATTGTTGGTCTCTTCGTTCATCGAAAATATCATATGTCCTTAGGAAGTTTACGACAATATCATATGTCCTTAGGAAGTTTAGAGATGTATTAATTGGAGTTCAATGTATGCATCATCCTATTGTCAAATTTGAACATTCTACATTTTGTTTTTTTGGGTATTGGTACCCTTAATGGTTGGTTGTGAAATTATTGTTCATAGCATGCTCGAGTTCGGCAGATGTCCTTGGTTATTGGAAGTTCGGATGTTGGGAAAACGTTGTTTAGTTTTTCGGGTATGACTTTGGATCTGGGCACAATCCAAATTTGGCAGGTCGCATTGGTAGGTTGGTATCTGGATGGACCCGACCAGGGTTTTGAGAACATTTATGATAGATCTGGAAGTTTTATCGAGTTATTTGCATTTTGGCAGGATCTATTTGGTTTCAATCAGGTTGTGTGATCTTAGTCTTCAGCCATTCATGAGGATGTTTCTGTTAGATATTGGGTTTTTACATTTCAGTCAGATTTACTGGTACCATACCCAATGGGTAAGGGTAGTGAAGAAGAAGGAGTGTAGTAGATCTAGGGTAGTTATGTGTTTTCCCTTGAAAATAATTGTAGGTTAAATTGTAACACCTATTCTAGGTATCGATTTAGTTTTTTTATACTCTTTAGGGTTTTGAGCATGGACTTGGCAAGTTGGGGCGCTCCAACTCATTGAGTAGAGACTGTTAGTGGATGCAGAGTTTGAGTCCAATTTGACAAGTAGGAGTTGTGAAGAGAAACCCTAATTTTTAGGGTTTGCACCTTATTTAAAGAACTTACTGTGCCTCTTGTGGCCTCCCCTATCACCCTAACATCCAAAGAAAACCAACGACCGATCTTGAACCTTCTTGAGTGAGAGAAAGAGCCTTTGTGAGTGATTTTAGGGCATTTGTGAAGGATTCTAGAGCTTAAAGAGGAAGAAGCAAGGAAATGAGCAGTAGATCCAACATCTACTCTGTCTTGGCCATCATTTTGAGGTATAAAGTCGTCACCTTGATCTCTAGTTGATTAGATCCCCTTTCTTGGTAGTAAATGGCCATTCTTGGTGCAAAATGGAGTCACGCTTGGATATGGAATTAACACAAGAATATGGCTCCAGATCTGGACCTCTCAAGGTCCCTAATGGCATAAAGTTGCTGACTTTATGCAGCCTAGCCCTTTCCATGCACAAAAACCTTGTAAGAAACCTAGTTTTGGGGTTATGGCCTTGTAGGGCCTTGCATGCACATCAAGTTTGCAACTTTACATGGTATCTGCGCCAAGGGAGTTTGGATCTGGAGTTTGGGTCCATAGATCCCACTAAAAAGGTCTGAACTTGTTAAGGAGTGAAGGAACTCGTCGAGTCCCTTAGCTGACTCGACGAGTTGGGATAGGGCTTTCCCGTTTCTGGGTTGTTGGATAAGTGCAGCGAACGATTATGGTTTTGGTCCATTTAGATCTTAGTTTTCTAGACATGTGATGAGCTCGACGAATCAATAGGGTGACTCGACGAGTTGAGGCGGGACTCACTGGGATGGACTCGGGAGGAACTCGATGAGTTACAAAAGGTAACTCGACAAGTTAACGAGTCGTACAGGAGCTCCACGAGTTCATGGGTGCACTCGACGAGTTGAGGTCAACATGGACTGTTGACCTTGGTTGTTCACCAGAGTTGACTTTTAAGGTAATTATGAGATTATGACAAATTAATGGTTATAGGTAGTTGAGGAGGAGCAGTGCATGGGACATACCTGATTCTAGCTTGTCAGTTCAGCATTTGAGAGGCGAGTCTTCTCACCATACCAATAGGTTTAAGGCACCAAGGCCGGCCCATTTTATGTTATGTGGATTGTTAATTGATTATGCGTTATGATAGTATGACATTTGCATGGAAGAGCATGTGGGGGTTCCTGTGGCATTTGATATAAGACCTTGGAGGGTTTCCATGGCATCCTAGTATATCTACTTGTATAATTTTCATTATGTCTTGTTTGGTAGTGAAGACCTTTTGGGGGTTCCCAAGGAAGGAAGACCATGTAAGGGTTAGTATGGCAGATAAGACCACGTGGGGGTTCCCATGGCGTTTGGTGTAAGACCCTGGAGGGTTTTCAGGGCTTCCTTATATGTTGTATGCCTGTATTATGTGATATGTGTTGCTTTATAGCTAATATGAGATGTGTTTTGTGGATTGTGTATGGGGTATGCTCTCGGTACCTCACTAAGGACTAGTTTACAATTTATGGATTTGTTTCAGGTACATTTGAGCCCCGGGGCAAGGGCAAGGCATGATGATGCGGCGTGCATTCTCACTCAGGCATTTTACAGGACACTCTGATATTTTGAAATAAAGTTGTATTTGATATGGTTTGAAAAGAATTATAATTGCTTTTTGTGGATGATGAAAAAGCGATTTGGATAAGTAAAAACAAAAATTTTCTTTTGAAAATTCGGTTCGTTACAAGTTGGTATCAGAGCCTTGTTTTGAGGGATTTGGGCACACTCTTGGTTGTATCAGGACTCAAACTAAGGGAATGGTAAAAATTGTTTTCAAAAATAAAATGAAAAATATTTTAAAGAAAGGAAAAGATGAGAGTGCAACGCGTGTGATTAGCAAAGCTAAGTAAGTAGTTCCCCAAGGTGGTAGCCATGTTATACTGATGTTTGAGCTTTGATAATTATATGGAACTTGCTATGTGAATGCTTTTAAAATTGTATACGGTTAGAAGCTTATAGCCTCATAATGATTGATTTGGCCTTATTTCTTGTTCCTTGTTTGGTTGTGGTCCTAGGGTAGAATCTTTTATTCGTAAGTCTATTTGATCCTTTTCTTTGTATAATTTGCATGCATAAAGGCAATCAGATATGATTGGTATGGGTAGAGAAAATCTTAGGACAACCTAGGATTTAAGAGGTATGGTAGTCTGTGGAATGTGATTTATGTTGAGACAAAATGAAGTTGTCAGGTAGAGCATCGGGGAGGGTACAAGTAGGTGTGGAATGTAGTATGGCCCATACTAGTGAAAGCATAGGACCCGTACCCAAACCAATGTTAGATCTAAGAATTACAAGGAGTACCAGTGTGGGAAGATCCTCTTTATGAGTATCCTGATCATTATGGTTTATGACATTTTAGTTCAGCATGGTGGTGACACGATTTTGAGCAAGGGGATCAGGATCGAGATCTGGATTTGGGTATGGATCAGGCGACACTACCGATATCATTGATGAGAGGCTGTGTGAGCTTATTGCATCCGAGGTTACTAGGGGCATCCTTGACGCTGCCCCAGTCATTTTTGGGATGGTCAAGGAGGGTATGATGGAGATCATGGAGGAGAGGCTCAGGGCATTCAGATCCGAGATTGCTACAAGCCAGGTTGGGGACTAAACTCCCTCATTCCGGGATTTCAAGGCGTGTGGGGTGCTGGAGTTATTTGGGGTAAGGAGTCCATTGTTAGCCAACGCTGGGTAGCGGGTATTGAGAACGCCTAGCATACGAGCTCTTGCCCAGATGCAACAAATGTGGGATTTGCTTCTTGCATGCTGAGAGACAGGGCCTGAGATTGGTAGGACGAGGTTACTAGTCAGGTGGGAGTAGCCGGTGTGGTTGAGATGACATGAGCTGAGTTTTTTCGGTGATTTGACCTGGAGTTTGCACCAGCCATTGAGGTGCAACGGCTTGTGAGAGAGTTTCATGACCTCCAGCAGACCACCGAGACTGTGGCAAAGATCACCACCAAGTTTCGGGAACGAGCTTTATTAATCCCATAATATGGTACCGATGAGGAAATGAGGAGGACACAATATCATTCCATGCTGAGGGATGATATATGGGATTTTGTGAGCTTTACAGGGTTTAAAAACATGAATGAGATGGTGGAGAAGGCACGTGAGCGGGAAATGGAGTTAGACTTCTGCACAAAGTGGAAGCCTTAGCAAGCACATGCAACAGTAGGTCAGGCTAAAAAGCCTAAGACCTCAGATTCATATAGTAGGGGATAGAAGGGCTGGGGATGATTTGCCAAGTGTGGGAGATCACATGTGGGAGCATGTAGAGGACAGGGCATGGTGTGTTATACTTGTGGTTAGTCGGGCAACGTAAGCAGGGACTGCCCCAAGAAGGGCTTGATTTGCTTCCACTGCAATCAAACTGGTCATAAAATGGCCGATTGTTTAAGGTTACAGGGAGGGGGAGGAGCAGTGGTGGCGCCTGCACCTACCATACTGTGGATTACGGATGGCCTCCCTGCTAAGGCGGATGCTCTGATAGTGAAAAGCCACACGTTTTAGTTGACCACCGAGGAGGCTCTGGTAGAGCCAGACGTCATGGCTAGAATGTATTTATTTACCTGCTCTCTATTTATTTAATTGCATTGCTTATGTGTATATCATGCTCAAGTATAGGGACCTTTTTTGTTAATGGTATGTCTGCTCATGTTTTGTTGGATTCGGGAGCTACTCGATCGCTCGTGTCTCTTACGCTTAGCAAGAAGTTCCGGGACGCGCCATCGCCGGGGACCTTGGATTCCCCGCTCGAGTTGGAGATTGCTGATGACCGCACAGTGAGTGCTGTGAGGATGTATCGGGACTATGTTCTAAATGTTCTTGGGGAGAGGTTTCATGTGGATCTAGTCCCGATACTGTTGCACGTACTGAAGGTAATTATTGGGAAGGAGTGGTTGGGGGCCAATAAGGCCATGATTGATTGAGAGAACCAGGTGTGGAGGGTTTGAACCACAAGTGGGGGAGAACTGGTTATTCACGGAGTGAGGGCCTCACAGGGCCAACCCTCTGTTCAGCTGCGAGGGCCAGGAGGTTACTTCATTAAGGTTGTGAGGGATTTTTGGCTAATATCTCCGATACGAGGGATGTGGGCAACGTTCCGATTGTACGAGATTTCCAAGATGTTTTTCCCGAGGAGTTACCAGGGGTGCCTCCGAAGAGGCAGGTGGAGTTTTGTATTGATCTAGTGTCGGGTGCCGCTCCAGTAGCCAAGGCACCATACCGGTTGGCACTACCCGAGATGCATGAGTTATCAACGTAGCTTCAGGAGCTGCTAGACCGAGGGTTCATACGTCTGAGCAGTTCTCCGTGGGGAGCACCGATCCTGTTCATGAAAAAGAAGGATAGATCACACAGGATGTGAATTGACTACCGAGAACTGAACAAGTTAACATCGAAGAACTGTTATCCGTTGCCAAGGATCGATGATTTGTTCAGTAAGCTGCAGGGTGTGTCGTGGTTTTCCAAGATTGATCTTCGGTCAGGATACCATAAGATGAGGATTCGGGATGAGGACATATCGAAGATGGCTTTCAGGACTCAGTATGGGCATTATGAGTTTGTCGTGATGCCGTTTGGGCTCACCAATGCCCTAGCAGCGTTCATGGATCTCATGAACAGGGTGTGTAGACCGATGTTGGATTGGTTGGTGATCGTTTTTATTGATGATATCCTGGTTGATTTTAAGACCAAGGAGCCGTATGAGCAGCATCTAAGGGAGGTACTGGAGACCCTGAGGGTGGAAAAGCTTTTTGCAAAGTTCTCCAAGTGTGATTTTTGGCTGTGAGAGGTACAGTTTTTGGGGAAAATCATCAATCGGGAGGGCATTTCGGTTGATCCAGCCAAGTTTGAGGCTATGATGCGATGGGAAGTACTGATGAACGCATCAGAGATTATAGCTTCTTGGGTTTAGCGGGATATTATTGGATATTTATTCAGGATTTCTCCAAGATTGTTGTTCCTTTGACCAACTTGACCAATAAGAATGTGACATTTTGGTGGGGTTGGGATCAGCAACTGACCTTTAAGACCCAGTGATGGAGGTTATACGAGGCTCCGATTTTAGTACTACCCAAGTGGTTAGATGATTTGGTGGTATACTATGACGCATCGATTTCAGGGTTAGGTGCGGTGCTGATGAAGAGGGGGCACATGATAGCTTACGCCTAGAGGCAGATGAAGCCTCATGATGCAAATTACCCCACTCACAACCAGGAACTGGGGGCGGTAGTTTTTTCCCTCAAGATTTGGAGGAACTACTTGTATGAGTATGGTGCACCATCTATACTGATCACAAGAGATTGAAGTATTTGATGGATCAACAAAACCTCAACATGCAACAAAGGAGGTGGTTGGATGTGTTGAAGGATTATGATTGTGAGATCCTATACCATCCCAAGAAGGCCAACGTAGTGACCGATGCTTTGAACCTCAAGATGGCAGGGTCCCCAATTAGGAACAATTGCATGAGGGTGACGGTGATCTCTCCATTGTTAGACATAAGCAAGGAATCCCAGGTCGAGGGTGTGAAGAGAGAGAATTGGAAGATAGAGCGGATTCGGGGACAATATCTTTTGTTTGTTAAGGATCGCCACGGTCTTCTGACATAGTGTGGGTAACGGTGTCTGGAGGGGTGAAACAGAGGATATTAGAGGAGGCACATAAGTCCAAGTTCTGTATACATCCACGGGCTACGAAAATGTATAGAGACTTGAGACTGAGTTATTGGTGGCCCTCCATGAAGTCGAAGATTGTCTGGTTTGTGGAGTGGTGCTTCACCTGCAGGAAGGTCAATGTCAAGCATCAGCAGCCCCATGGTAAGGTACATCCGCTACCCATTCTGTCACACCCCCAAACCAAGGATGGCGGAAACGTCCGGGGGTGGAGGACTTCATATAGTATCATAACCACAATTTCAATAGTAATTTAAGCAAACACAACCAACATCTATATAATTGAAAAAGTTACATCACTTGTATGAATTACATGGTTCAAAAATTAATTACAATATGTTGACAAAATATGAAATGTTTGACGCCTTAACGTCCCATCCTCAAAAGCACTTGATTACCTGTTTAGTGTTTTCCTGATAATACAAGTTGTTCGAAAAGTGTCAACACAAAGGTTGGTGAGTTCATAAGCTTTTATTATAAAACTTAGTAGAAGTCTTTCACATGTAAATGTCGCGTTTGTTTCAGAAAAATCCGATATTTTCCTTGAAATCCGTAAAATGTAGCCTTATAACCAAAGACCAAAATGTATAAGAATCATCATTACTTAGTAGAAATGGCGTGAGTTTAAAATGATATGGAAAGTAAATTTTTTTATCAACCTAAAACCTACTTCGGTTTTATGAAATCCCGTAAAATTTATGAATTGTTATCTCCCTAGGTGAGTTGCTATAATCATACTGTGACTATGTGAACCTGCCACAACGTTTCTCAGGCGTCGCGAAATGAAATGACATTTGTCACCCGTAGACTTGCAGGTCCCACTGTAGCTAGAAACAAGGTGTGGGGTGTCAAACCCAATATAGATCTATATACAAGTATCACGTTCTCCCTCAAGGAGATTCTGATTATAACTACCAGGAATTATATCCCGCACTCGGACGTACGGGGGGAGAGAGAGTCTCACAACATAGGTTAACAAGTTTACGTGAAATGTGTGTGAATATAAATCTTTCTTGTATGAATGTACCCTTTTTGTACGAGTGTTTTGAGTGATGTATCATAAACTATACCTATTATAGTTTATCTAAAATGTATGTAATATGTATGAATTCTTTTATGGAAATGTATTAGTGTTGTGAATTTATCAAACTATACTTTTTATAGTTAAATATATGTGTTCTAAAATGAATGAATAATATTTAATATGAATGACTTAGTTTCAGTTCATAATGATAAACTAACAAGGAAACACATTCAATAATTAGAAATTATGATTATACACTTTGCTCAACATAATACAAAGTGTTATGATATTTACATGTTGTTGGCTAACTTTAGCCATTCTGCCCTGTTTTGGAAAAATCATAGAAAAATCATACGAAGTCGAAACTAGATCCGTAAATTCTGAGAGTTCACAAAATGTGTCTAGTTTACTCATAATTTTTATCACGATTTTTAATGACCTCCAACTTGGGTGAAAAAGTCCATAATCACAGACTGGTCCGGATTGTTGTTTGAAATTATAGGCAGTTTTGTAAAAATCACCATAAATTGTAGAAAAATCGTATGGAGATGTGCAAGTAGTCATTTTAAAGCTACAAACTTGAACTATTTTCACCTTGTACAGTTTTGAAAACAAAAATGTTTAAGATGCCCAAAACAGTCCGTGAATGGAGTTGAACTTTTCTGATGAAGGCTGTTAGAAAATTTTAGTTATGTTCTTGGTGTTTTAACTTGTATTCCCCCCCTGAAAACTTGAGAAAACATGAAAATGTAGGGGTATGAACTCACCTTAAGTGATTTCAGTAGATGATTGTTGAAGAATGGAAGTGTTTAATTCAAGAACACTTGGAGATGCCTTGAAGATTTTCGAGAATCTAACATTATAGTTATGGAGTTTGTGTAAGCAATCAAAGATTTGAGTAGAATGAAGTGAAATAATAATAGGGAGGATGAATTTTTACTTACTAAGAGTGGAGGAACACTTGAAATCAGCCTTGAATCTCAAAAATTTGTGTAGAAAAAGTTTGAGAGAAAAGTGGTGTTTGTTACTTAGTGGAATGAGAGCAATGAGAGAAAATAAGGAGTGTGGATGTTTGTTCCAGCTCAAAAAAACGTGGGAGTGAGTGTAATTTGAGTGTAAGGGACATTGAAGTGACATAGGTAAGGTGGGGAGGTATGGCTGGTCATAGAGTGGGTTTGGGGTGGTTGCTTGTGTCATAAGTTAAGGCAAAGTCAACACTCCACCTTAAATAAATCCTCCATTAGATCTTTATTATTTAGATAATGATTTTCATAAAAATATGTTTAAATTATGAATATTTAGAGTTTATTATGTTAAAATATAATTTCTGGAGAAAATCCCGCTTTAAAATCACGAAAAACGAGCTCAAAATGTTAAAAATATCAAAAATGGGCTAAAAGTGACAAATTTCCGAAATCTGGCTGAGGTTCGGCCTTCTGATGCTGAAACCGAGAGGAGGAAGGGTAGAAACCGAGAGGGGAGAAGAGAGACGGTAGGAACCGAGAGGGGAGAAGAGAACAGAGGGGCGGAGTAGAGACCGAGAGTAGGGAAGAGAAAGAGAGGCGGAGTAGAGACTGAGAGTAGGGAAGAGACAGAGAGGCGGAGTAGAGACCGAGAGTAGGGAAGAGACAGAGAGGCGGAGTGGAGACCGAGAGTAGGGAAGAGACAAAGAGGCGGAGTAGAGACCGAGAGTAGGGAAGAGACAGAGAGGCGGAGAAGCGACAAAGACCGAGGCTCGGTCCTCGCGTGCATTAGCCAACAGAGGCTCGGTCCTCGCGCGCCTTAGCCAACAGAGGCTCGGTCCTTGCGTGCCACAGCCAACAGAGGCTCGGTCCTCGCGTGCCACAACCAACAGAGGCTCAGTCCTCGCCTAAGAAGCCTCTCTTCTTGGTTTCGGTTCCTAAAGCCTATTTTTCTCGTTTTCGCCCCGTTTTAAGCTGTTTTTTTTTTTTGACCCGGTTAAGGGCCGGAATGACCCGAATGATTCTAAAAAGTTACGGGAACTATTTGAGGGAGATTTGGGAGAGATTTCTCATACTTGGAGAGATTTGGGAGAGATTTGACATTCTTGGAGAGATTTCTCATACTTGGAGAGATTTGGGAGAGATTTGACATTCTTGGAGACATTTCTCATACAAAGAGATATTTGAGAGAGATTTCACATACTTGGAGAGATTTGGGAGAGATTTGACATTCTTGGAGAGATTTCTCATACAGAGAGATATTTGAGAGAGATTTGGGAGAGATTTCTCATACTTGGAGAGATTTGGGAGAGATTTGACATTCTTGGAGAGATTTCTCATACAAAGAGATATTTGAGAGAGGTTTCACATACTTGGAGAGATTTGGGAGAGATTTGACATTCTTGGAGAGATTTCTCATACAGAGAGATATTTGAGAGAGATTTCAAGTGTGGCATTTGTGAGTGTTTGGCTCCGCAATGCAAGTTTCTTGAGCCCCGTTAAGTCATGGTTAAGGGTCCCACACACTCCCAATGAGTATGCAACATGGTTTTTATCAGTTTAGTTCATTGATTAGCACTAGGGCTTAGGAAATTTTTAACACAAGACTTTTCTCAAGTGATGTTTTCCCATTAATATAGCAAGTTATACAGTATGAACATAACACAAACCCTAATACACAAGGTTTAATCGAGTTGACCGGCTTGACTTGATGACTTGACTTGACTCAAGATTGACGATTGTCACACATTCCCATATGGAAATGGGAAGAGATCACTATGGACTTCATCACGAAGTTACCAAGGATGGCAAGGGGCATGGACGCCATATGGGTGATCGTCGACAGACTGAAGAAGAGTGCCCACTTCATTCCAATTTGGGAGAGTATGTCCACAGAGAAGTTGGCGAATATTTATGTGCGAGAGGTGGTGCCTAGACACGGGATGCCAGTGTCAGCAGCCTCTGATAGGGATGTTCGGTTTACATCTATGTTTTGGAACTGGGTACTCAGCTACATTTTAGCATAGCATACCACCCTCAGACAGATGGCCAGAGCGAGAGAACGATTCAGACACTAGAGGATATGCTGTGAGCCTATGTGTTGGATTGTAGTGGGTGTTGGGATACGTACCTCCCACTGGCAGAATTTTCATACAATAACAGTTACCATACCAGCATTGACCGGCCTCCATTTGAGATGTTGTATGATAGGAGATGTAGGACTCCGGTTTACTGGGACGAGGTTGGACACCAGGTCATGGAGAGCACTAAGGTGGTCCTCAAGACTACCAGGTTGATTTAGCAGGTGCGCGACTGGCTGCGAGTCCCGCAGAGCCGTCAGAAAAGTTATGCCAACTGACGATGATCCGATCTTGAGTTCGAAGTGAGGGATTTCATGTTATTGAAAGTGTCACCCTGTGAGGGGGTCATCAGGTTCTGGAAGAGGGGCAAGTTAGGGCCACGATATATAGGCCATTTTAGGATTAGGACCCGGGTGGGCGAGGTGGCATATCGATTAGAGTTGTCGGATGAGCTTAGCTAGATTCACAACACCTTTCATGTGTCACAGCTTCGAAATTGTGTCATTGATGAGTCTGCGGTCGTTTCATTGGACGATATTCAGGTGGACAAGAGCCTTAAATACATTGAGAAACTGGTCGTAATCCTAGATAGGAAGACCAAGGTGCTTCAGAAAAAGGAAGTGAAGCTGGTAAAGTTGCAATGGCAGCACCGCAGGGGCTCCGAGTGGACTTGGGAACCGGATGGCGAGATGCGAGACCACTCTCCATATTTGTTTGAACTAGTAGACTTCGAGGACGAAGTCTAGTTCAAGTGGGGGAGACTTGTAACACATGTTACAGGTATTGATTTATTATTTTATTTTAATAATTTTTAGGGTTTTGTGCATGGACTCAGCAAGTTGGGGCGCTCCTACTCGTCGAATAGAGACTTTTAGTGGACACGGGGTTTGGGTCCTACTCGACAAGTCGGAAGGCCCCGACTCGACGATTAGGAGCTATAAAGAGAATCCCTAATTTTTAGGGTTTGCACCCTATTTAAAGAACTTACTGCGCCTCTTGTGGCCTCCCCTATCACCCTAACATCTAGATAAAACCCTAGACCAATCTTAAACCTTCTTGAGTGAGAGGAAGAGCCTTTGTGAGTGATTTTGGGGCATTTGTGAAGGATTCTAGAGCTTAAAGAGGAAGAAGCAAGGAAAGGAGCAGTAGATCCAACATCTACTCTAGCTTGGCCATCATTTTGAGGTATAAAGTCTTCACCTTGATCTCTAGTTGATTAGATCCCCTTTCTTGGTAGTAAATGGCCATTCTTGGTGCAAAATGGAGTCACGCTTGGATATGGAATTAACACAAGAATATGGCTCCAGATCTGGACCTCTCAAGGTCCCTAATGGCATAAAGTTGCTGACTTTATGCAGCCTAGCCCTTTCCATGCACAAAAACCTTGTAAGAAACCTAGTTTTGGGGTTATGGCCTTGTAGGGCCTTGCATGCACATCAAGTTTGCAACTTTACATGGTATCTGCGCCAAGGGAGTTTGGATCTGGAGTTTGGGTCCATAGATCCCACTAAAAAGGTCTGAACTTGTTAAGGAGTGAAGGAACTCGTCGAGTCCCTTAGCTGACTCGACGAGTCGGGATAGGGCTTTCCCGTTTCTGGGTTGTTGGATAAGTGCAGCGAACGATTATGGTTTTGGTCCATTTAGATCTTAGTTTTCTAGACATGTGATGAGCTCGACGAATCAATAGGGTGACTCGACGAGTTGAGGCGGGACTCACTGGGATGGACTCGGGAGGAACTCGATGAGTTACAAAAGGTAACTCGACAAGTTAACGAGTCGTACAGGAACTCCACGAGTTCATGGGTGCACTCGACGAGTTGAGGTCAACATGGACTGTTGACCTTGGTTGTTGACCAGAGTTGACCAGAGTTGACTTTGAAGGTAATTATGATATTATGACAAGTTAATGGTTATAGGTAGTTGAGGAGGAGCAGTGCATGGGGCATACCTGATTCTAGCTTGTCAGTTCAGCATTTGAGAGGTGAGTCTTCTCACCATACCAATAGGTTTAAGGCACTAAGGCCAGCCCATTTTATGTTATGTGGATTATTGATTGATTATGCGTTATGATAGTATGACTTTTGCATGGAAGACCACGTGGGGGTTCCCATGGAATTTGACATAAGACCTTGGAGGGTTTCCATGGCATCCTAGTATATCTACTTGTATAGTTTGCATTATGTCTTGTTTGGTAGTGAAGACCTTGTCAGGGTTCCTAAGGTAGAAGACCATGTGGGGGCTCCCAGATAAGACCACGTGGCAGTTCTTGTGGCATTTGGTGTAAGACCCTGGAGGGTTTCCATGGCTTCCTTATATGTTGTATGCATGAATTATGTGATATGTATTGCATTATAGCTAATACGATATGTGTTATGTGGATTGTGTGTGAGGTATTCTCTGGGGGACTCACTAAGCACTAGCTTACAGTTTGTGGATTTGTTTGAGGTACATCTGAGCCCAAGGTCAAGGGTAAGGCTTGATGATGCAACGTGCACTTTCACTCATGCATTTTATGGGACACTTCGATATTTTGAAATAAAGTTGTATTTGATATGGTTTGAAAAATTTTATAACTGGTTTTTGTGAATGATGAAAACATGATTTGGATAAGTAAAAATGAAAATTCTCTTTTGAAAATTCGGGTCGTTACATAAATAAGGTAGCATGAGCACACTTGGGTCGAGTTATTGGTATGGTTCTTATTTGGTTTGTTGCCCTTAAATTGGAACAAGGGTATAACTGCCTATCTCATTCTCTGGTTGTGTGTGACCGTGTTTTTGCTTAAATTTTTCATTGATAGCTGCATGTACCGTGAAAGGAATTGTGCGTGATAGAAGGGTATGACCCATATTTGTGTTCGTTTAACGTTGAGAAGGACGTCTGCAATTTGTTGGATTGATGGTTAGGTATCTTTAGGCCCCTTTGGTGTTGGTCATGAGTCTTTATGCCATTGTTGGGATTTGGTCCTCGAAATCATTCCTTACTACTTCCTCTGCCACCCTAGTCGATCCTACCCGAACTTCCTGAACTCCATTTAATACTGATGATTCATCCCAAACGATGACCGCCTCCTAACCCTGCCATCCAAAACCAATGAAAGAAACCCAACTTCTCTTGCTTGAGAAATAAAGAAACTACCTCACCCTTCCCAACTGGAAGACCCCAAATTACAACGACAACCACTCAAAGTAGGAAACTTCTGGAAAAATAGAACCCATTAATTTAAACCCCATAAACTATTCCCTAAGACTGATAATCATTCATTCACCGCACCCCCTAGTCCCTGACAAGGAACACCACTCAACCATGTAGAAGGAATACTTAAAATATACTAATCATGAGTTTCACCCAATCCCAATCCACAGATTGTGCCCAACAACGTTAAATACTCACTTGACTTCCTGACAAGTCATGACCAACCCACTGATCCCAAGAGCATAAGGATGGTTAATACAAGAATTCCCATGCTGAATCCAAATCCATTAGCAGCTTAG
Source organism: Lactuca saligna (assembly GCF_052625555.1). NCBI lineage: Eukaryota > Viridiplantae > Streptophyta > Magnoliopsida > Asterales > Asteraceae > Lactuca > Lactuca saligna. The sequence continues at coordinate 142,656,778 of NC_136425.1, forward strand.
GTGTACTAAGACCTGATAAATCACTCAAGACATTCATAATTAACATCAAGACTCGAGATTCCATAACCAATACCCAACATTGGTAACCAAACTCCTAATAAACAGCCTGCAAGCAAACGAGGTTCATAATGCAAGCACTAAATTCTGATGCACAACTATTACTCCTGATAACCTTTAACTACCTACATGTTACAAACTAGCTGGTCACTGAGTCTCCTGACTCCTACAATGCATTAACACCCAAATATGCCAAGAAAACTAATGATCCGAGACCAAAGAGTCTCAATCAAAAGACTAACGGGTCTCACCTATATGAATCATCCAGCCACTGGTTGATGATATATCATGACACCTACTAACCTATAGCACATGGTTCCTGGTACGTAAAAATATATCTAAGAATTTGTCATTTTTAGCCTTGGACTCGGCGAGTTGTAGGTCCGACTCGCCGAGTAGGGACGGGGTCCGGGAACACGTTTAAGTTGGCGACTCGGCGAGTCCATATTTTAGACTCAGCGAGTCACCGCTGTCTGTTGAAACCCTAAATCTCAAGGGTTTGCACCCTATTTAAACCCTCTTATCCACCCCTAAGCTCTCCCCCTTCACCCTCAGAGCTCCCAACATCATTTCTACCCTTATTCCTTGTGAGATTGAAGTGTTTTGGTGTGTTCATGAAGATTTTGAGGAGAAAGAAGAGTAGATCAAGAAGAGGAGAAGGAGGCCAGGCATCTTTGTGTCATCTCAGCGTTTTCCTTGAGGTATAGCTCGTTTCCCCTCTATTTTCATGCTTGTAGTCTCTATTAGCTACATAAAAGTCCTTCTTGAGCCATTCCCCAAGCTTGTTTGTGCATTGTGGGTTGTAATAAGTTGTTAGCCTCTAGATCTAGGCATGATTGAGTCCCTGGAGCTTGGATCTACTGCCTTTATGGAGTCATATTGCATGAAAGCCCTAGATCTACCCTTTTTGGTGTACTTTGAGCCCTAAAACCTTCATTGGTGATTATCTACACGTAAAGTTGGAAACTTTACGTGTAATCCATGCCCTAGAAACCCAGATCTGTGAATGGCATGAGTTGGATTCAAGAAAAATCGAGTGTATAGTAATTGCATGTGGCCGACTCGGCGAGTCGTCCCTCGGACTCGGCGAGTCGAGTCGCGAGTCCTCGAGTTTTCCCCCTTTTCGTGTTTGTGGGTTGGAGTAGTGAGTCATAGGGTGTGACTCAGTGGGTTGGAAACCAGACTCACTCATGAAGTCACTCAGCGAGTCAATGCCATGACTCGGCGAGTTCATGGCAATCTTCTTGTCTCATGAACAACTCGACGAGTTGTTCATACAACTCGGCGAGTCATAGCTTAGAGTGTTCTTCGGATGAAGGTGAACTCGGCGAGTTGTTTGCGACATCCCCAAAATCACGGCCAGAAAAGACCGATTTTCATTTATGCTTTTAAAATAATTTCAGAGTAAATCCTTTTGATTTGAAAGAGTTGCGGAATTTGTTCCCAAAAACAAAACATGATAAAACAATGTTTACCAAAGCATTTATAAAAGAAATGTATTTTCATTATATAATCAAAACTCGCGGTGTCATGTTCCGATACAGACCAATAAGCATAAACGATAACATTACAAGTCATTCAACAAATATATACATCTACAGACTTCTAAACAAAACAACTCGACGATTCATCCATCTTACGCCCTTGCGCCACTTCCTGTAATACAAATAATACTGAGTGGGTCAGGCTTGGGAGCCTGGTGAGCATATAGGGTTTTCAACCCACAATAAATAAATTGTATTTAATTTCACCAACCAATCACTATCCCGATTACCCATTCCCGTTATCCTCACTTTACGTCCCTAAAACAACATCTATCTCAAGGGACCTAATCTAGGATTTTCATTGGGACGGACATTACTGCTAAGGGGATTCCTCAACAATAGATATCCTAAAGGCAACCATGAGGGGGATAGAGTACACCGGTGAACACATCGTTCACAACACTTACACGTTACGAACCTGCTAGCGTTCCACGAGACTGTCTAGAAGGAGTCTGTGGTCGTTATCCATACTCCGCTGAATAACTAGGTCAACAACAACAACAATATCGAGGCCTCTCATCTGTTTATTACACACCAACTATCTACCCATGTTCTACCCAACATATTAGTAGATAAAAATATATATTTTTATACATAGTTTAAAACCTGTATAGCATTTTCATTCAATACATATTTCACATAACAAATGAGGCATACCCACATAACACGTATTTCATAGAAAACAAATCAGATCTCTACAAAAATCGAACTTCTCGCGGGCAGAGCTTCAGCTCGGAAACCGCACTTCTCGGGATCTTCGGGATCTCGGGACCTGCTTCGGGACTCGGGAATATTACCGGGGCTTCGGGGTATTTCTGGCACGCAAATCGAGGCAAAACGGGAGAGAGAATGGAGAAAAATAGCAAAGAAACTCAACAGCCTCGCATCCTATTTATAGGAGGCTGATGCCTCGGAGTACGCGGGGTGTACAGGTCCGAAATCGTAAGCGCATGCGTCATCCGAAGTCCTCGAGTGCGAATGTTGACATCTTCGCTGTACGCGGGGCGTACTCGAGTACGCGGGGCGTACTCGAGTTGAGTCCGGTGACTCGTCTTCGGATAAGGCCGAATTTAATAATTAAATTTAACGTGATGATATTGATATTGTAATCATCTGTAAGTTGTTTTTTTTGGCGTGACGATCCGAATATTAATTATTTAATAAACTTCAAAAATTTATATCTCCTTCATACGAACTCCATTTTCGACGTTCTTTATATCCACGCGAAGGTGAGACTACGCTCTACAACTTTCGTTTAGACTCCGTCGGCTAATTTTGAATTTATTTTTATTATTTATTTTTAATAGGCCGGGATAGAAAATTTCGTTATAAATTCATAACTTCTTCGTTTGACATCCGTTCTCGCCTAACTTTTTATCGCTTTGATACTAACAACGAGATTTTCGATTCTTGTTTAGATCACTAAGGCTAAATATCGCTCTAACGTAAATTTCACTTTTTACGTTATTCAGCGTTGCCGGTTCTGTCGTGAAACTTCGACAGGTCATAACTTCTTCGTTATAACTCGGATTTCGGCATTCTTTATATCCTCGGAAACCTTGTTTCAACTACTACAACATTATCTAAAGATATCAAGTTTATTTTACACTTAAATTTTGACGCTTATTTTTATTCTTAATTAATCAAACCACATAATTAAGCAATTAAGCACAAAACACATAATACTCAAATAATACACTTCTATTATTTCAAAACGGGTTACAAAGGTTAACCTAGACTATCACATTGCTAAAAATGGCAAGCCCAGAAACACAGGCGTTACAATTCTCCCCACCTTAGAATGATTCCGTCCCCGGAATCACACCTCAACAAACAAATGTGGATAGCGACCCATCATGTCACTCTCCGTTTCCCAGGTGAGATTTGGCCCATTCGTGTGTTTCCATCGGACAAGCACTAACTCGACCATTTTGCATCGCAACTTCTTAGTCTTTCGGTCAACAATTGCCTCTGGTTATTCAATCAACCTTTTGTTCTCATCGATTCTCAACTCCGAAAGTGGAATCATGTCGGGAACTTCCCCCGTGAACTTTCGTAAATAACACACATGAAAAGTGTTATGAATTCCATTCAGTTCTTCTGGTAGTTCGAGCTTGTAAGCTTGGTTCCCAATCCTCTGAAGAACTTTAAATGGTCCAATAAACCTTGGACTCAACTTTCCCCTTTTACCAAATCTTATAAGTCCCTTGCACGGCGAGACTTTAAGCAAAACCGAATCTCCAACTTCAAAAGTCATCGGTCTTCGCTTTTTGTCAGCATAGCTCTTTTGACGATCCTGAGCCGCTAACATTCTTTCCCTAATTATTTTCAACTTTTCAGCAGTTTGATGAACCATCTCCGGTCCCATAAACTGCTTTTCCCCAGCCTCAAGCCAACAAGACGGCGTACAACACTTTTGTCCATACAAAGCTTGGTAAGGTGCCATCTTAATGCTCGAGTGAAAACTATTGTTATAGGAAAATTCTACCAATGGTAATTGTTCATCCCAATTACCTAGGAATTCCAAGGTACATGCTCTCAGCATATCTTCCAGTGTTTGTATCGTTCTTTCACTCTGACCATCAGTCTGCGGATGGTAAGTTGTACTTAAACATAACTTGGTACCCATTTCCTCTTGTAGACATTTCCAAAACCTTGAGGTGAAACGACTATCACGATCCGAGACAATTGTTAGCGGAACACCGTGAAGTCTCACAATTTCCTTCACATAAGAATTCGCAAGCTTTTCCATAGACCATTTCTCCCTGGCTGCTATGAAATGCGCACTCTTAGTGAATCGATCAACGACCACCCAAATCATGTCGTGACCATTCTTTGTTTTGGGTAGTTTAGTGACAAAATCCATAGCAATATCTTCCCACTTACCCATAGGCACAGGTAAAGGCTCTAAACTCCTATACGGTTTCTGATGTTGTGTCTTGACTCTTGCACAAGTTACACACTCAGCCACATACTTCGCAATGTCAAGCTTCATCGTCGGCCACCAGTAATAGGGTTTCAGGTCCCTATACATTTTAGTGCTACCGGGATGAATCGAGTACATGGTCTTGTGAGCTTCTTCCATCAGAAGATCTCTGACTCCTCCTATCTTAGGTATCCAAATACGATCTTGGAATACCTTCAATCCATGACCGTTTGTACCAAACATCAACGTTTTGCCCAAACGTTCCTCCTTCCGGTCATTTTTCTCAGAAGCTTCGCTTTGAGCTTTCTTTATATTCTCCAAAATAGTCGAGACAACTTCAATTCTGAACGCTCTTGGCCTTTTTCTCTCAACATTAACTTTCCGATTGAGAGCATCAGCAACAACATTAGCTTTATCGGGATGGTAAAGTATCTCACATTCGTAGTCCTTGAGTAATTCCAGCCAGCGTCGTTGCCTCATATTTAACTCTTTCTGATTGAAGAGATATTGGAGACTCTTATGATCAGTGAAAAGTTTGCACTTCGTGGCATAGAGGTAAGGCCTCCATATTTTTAGAACGAAAACTACCGCTGCCAACTCCAAATCATGAGTCGGGTAGTTCTTTTCATGCTCTTTCAGCTGTCGAGACGCATATGCTATCACCTTTTCTCTTTGGGTCAAAACACAACCCAATCCAATCCCAGACGCATCGCTATAAACAGCGAAATCTTCGACTCCATCGGGTAGAGAAAGTATCGGTGCCTCGCATAGCTTCTTCTTTAGCTTCTCGAATGCTTCTTTATGCTTATCACTCCAAGCATAAGTAGCTCCTTTGTGGGTCAAAGCTGTCAATGGAGTAGCAATCGAAGAAAAGCCTTGGATAAACCTTCGGTAATATCCGGCTAATCCTAAAAAGCTTCGGATCTCCGTGGGACATTTCGGTGGTTCCCACTTCATCACAACTTCGATCTTCGCTAAATCAACCATTATCCCTTCTTGGTTGACCACGTGACCCAAGAATTGGACTTCACGAATCCAAAAATCACATTTGGAGAACTTAGCATACAACATCTCCTTCTTCAAGACTTCTAACACTTCTCGCAAGTGTCTGCCATGCTTCTCCTGGCTTTTTGAGTAAATCAGAATATCATCTATGAACACTATCACAGATTTATCAAGGAACGGATTACAAACCCTGTTCATTAAATCCATGAATGCTGCCGGAGCATTGGTTAGTCCAAACGACATAACCAAAAACTCATAGTGTCCATATCGGGTTCTGAATGCAGTCTTCTCTATATCCTGCTCTCTTACTTTTAGCTGATGATATCCTAACCTCAAGTCGATCTTTGAGAAATAACTTGAACCTTGTAACTGATCGAATAGGTCATCAATCCCCGACAACGGATATCTATTCTTTATTGTTGCCTTATTCAGCTCTCGGTAATCAATGCACATCCTCATGCTTCCATCTTTCTTCTTTACGAATAACACCGGAGCTCCCCAGGGTGATGAACTAGGTCTAATGAAACCTTTGTCCAATAACTCCTGAAGTTGCATCATCAGCTCCTTCATCTCCGTCGGTGCTAATCGATAAGGTGCTTTTGCAATTGGCATTGTTCCTGGTAACAAGTCAATACGGAATTCCACTTGTCGATCCGGCGGTAATCCAGGAAGATTGATGAGAAATAGAAATCAATAGATAATGAAACTAAAGAGAAACAGGAAGAATCAGAGAAGTAGAAGATGATATCATTAAATCTAATGAAATGAATTACAAACTATATTGAATGAAGCAAGAACCCCAAACAATCCCAGGGAATCTCCCTCTCTCACTAGCTAAATGCTAAGAGCCAAGAAAATTGAGCAATAGTCATCCACACCCCAAAAATGAAATTACTCTTCCCTCTTTATTCTACTCTCTCTCTCTCTCTCTCTCCCTAACTCTCTCTCCCTAACTGACTTTCTAGCCACTTTCCATTTTTGCCCTTCTGCCCCTTCTAGAATGCACATGTAATATTCTTAGTTTATTTATATCAAGGCCCAACCATTTTGAATCTGTATCAAAGATCTTCGGGAAATACTTCCGAATAATCACACACCACAGGAATACTCCGCATCACCTTCTTCTCCTTCTTAGCATCAATCACGAATGCTAAATATGATGTACATCCCTTGGTCAAACACTTTCTGGCTTTCATTAGAGAAATGATTCCAGAATTTACCCTACGTTTATCTCCATACACCATAAACGATTCCTTCCCTGGTGGGTTTACCTTCACTATCTTCTTCTTGCACAAAATTTCAGCGTCATTGGCGCTAAGCCAATCCATTCCCAAAACGATGTCGAAACCAATAAGATCGATAGGTAATAATTCTTCATGAAACTTATTCCCATTAAGGTCGATTAAGATGTTTTTCATACGATGGCTAATAGGTACAAACTTGCCACTAGAAACTTCGACTAATAAAGCATTATCTAGTCTATCAACAGGCAAGGCTAGTTTTCTACCAAATTCATGCGATATAAAGGAGTAGTTAGCTCCAGAATCAAATAAAATTTGGGCAGGAAATTTGTTAACGAGAAAGGTACCTGAAGCAACATCAGCTTCATCTTTAGTGGCTTCCAGTGTCATCTGGAATGCTCTCGCCTTTGGCTTTGGCGGAGTCTTGGGTCTAGCTGCCTCCTTCTTCTTCGGGCAGTCCCTCGACATGTGTCCCTCCTCACCACAACCATAACAACCTTTCTTAGTGAGGGTACATTCATTGGCATAGTGACCTGGCTTTCCACACTTGTAGTATGTGGTCACTACCTCACATTTTCCATGATGCTTCTTCTTACATTTGTCACACCATTTCGCTTTGCCTCCACTTCCCCTCGAACCAGACTTCGAGAACTTGTTTTTCTTATTGGACCCTGAAGTTCCATCGAACTTCCTCTTTCACCAACTTCTATCCTTTCCAGACCCTTTGCCTTCTGCTGGGCCTCCACATTCCTAGTTGCATGAACAGCCGTTTTCAAAGTAGTTGCCATCTTGACTGTCGAACCAAAGTCGGCAGGCAGTCCATTAGCAAACCTCTCAATCTTGGAGAGTTCCGTTGGCACTAGGTACGGAAATAATTTCATTTTCTCAGTGAATGCCGTAGCATAGTCGTCTACGCTCATCCTCCCCTTTTTCAAGTTTTGGAACTCATTGTTCAGATCAATTAGATCTATCTCTGAACAATATTGCACCCTTAGTTGTTCCAAGAACTCCTCCCATGACATTTTCAGGGATTTCCCTTGTGGCATAGTATCTGCCAACAACTTCCACCAACTTAATACTCCAGTCTTCAGTTGTCTAACTGCAAAGACAGTCTTTTGTTTGTTGCTACAGTCACAACTTTCAAATACCATCTCCATTTCAGAGATCCAATCCATTATTTCAACAGGCTTTGGGCTCCCAGAAAGACTTGGCGGTTTGGCACCCAAGAAATTCTTGTACATTCGCCCATCCTTGTTGTTTCTCCTTTCCGGATTGTTCCTTCGTTCTTCTTGAGTCCCAACTTGACTCATAATGCGACTATTGTTCCCTTCCTCCGATTGCTCGGGAATCAATTCAGGTTCCTCAATAGGTATGATAGGTTTATCCCTATTATTATGCAACATTTGTCGCATCTCCTCCCTTTGTTCGGCTAACATAGCCCGAATCATGGCTTGTACTCCAGCCATGGTGATTTGTTCTGGTGCTGCTGCTACAACAGGTGCTTGCTCAATCACTGGCGGTTGATTCCTGTTTTCATCCGAGTTTCCAACACCACTCCTTGATCTCACCATTTTGATCTACACACCGAATAAGGTGAAATTTAGATCTTCGTTCATGATAGATTTCAAATCATCCTTATCACTCCGAAACGATTACATGCTAGTTCTAATATCGTATACATACACTTAGAATCCTAAACACATAAACCATCATATCCGGTTGGCAACAAACTGTAGATCCGAACAAATAATATCATATATGGCAACATATAACATTTAGCACATAAAAGCATTTTAGGCAACTTTCCTAAAATAAACTAGTGCTTGTGTCTAAAATTTAACAGACACACACCTCGCAATCTCCACTTAGCATTCTAAGTTTAAGTTTAGAAATCCTACATATTCCTAGTTCACTTAAACTAATGCTCTGATACCAACTGTGACATCCCCAAAATCACGGCCATAAAAGACCGATTTTCATTTATGATTTTAAAATAATTTCAGCGAAATCCTTTTGATTTGAAAGAGTTGCGGAATTTGTTCCCAAAAACAAAACATGATAAAACAATGTTTACCAAAGCATTTCATAAAAGAAATGTATTTTCATTATATAATTAAAACTCGGGGTGTCATGTTCCGGTACAGACCAATAAACATAAACGATAACATTACAAGTCATTCAACAAATATATACATACAGACTTGTAAACAAAACAACTCGATGATTCATCTATCTTACGCCCTTGCGCCACTTCCTGTAATAGAAATAAAATTGAGTGGGTCAGGCTTGGGAGCCTGGTGAGCATATAGGGTTTTCAACCCACAATAAATAAATTATATTTAATTTCACCAACCAATCACTATCCCGATTACCCATTCCCGTTATCCTCACTTTACGTCCCTAAAACAACATCTATCTCAAGGGACTTAATCTAGGATTTTCATCGGGACGGACATTACTGCTAAGGGGATTCCTCAACAATAGATATCCTAAAGGCAACCATGAGGGGGATAGAGTACACCGGTGAACACATCGTTCACAACACTTACACGTTACGAACCTGCTAGCGTTCCACGAGACTGTCTAGAAGGAGTCTGTGGTCGTTATCCATACTCCGCTGAATAACTAGGTCAACAACAACAACAATATCGAGGCCTCTCATCTGTTTATTACACACCAACTATCTACCCATGTTCTACCCAACATATTAGTAGATAAAAATATATATTTTTATACATAGTTTAAAACCTGTATAGCATTTTCATTCAATACATATTTCACATAACAGATGAGGCATACCCACATAACATGTATTTCATAGAAAACAAATCAGATCTACGAGATTAAAGAGAGTGAATATACATTCACGCACATAACAACAAAACTATACACATAACACGTATTTCGTATAAAATACTTCATAATTATGCGTTTAGAAGAAAGTAACTACACACTCACTTGATTAGAAGATGATCGGACAGCACTACGGCTTGTAGAAGTAGTAATCCTCAGCAGATCTGGAAGATCTCTGCAAAAATCGAACTTCTCGCGGGCAGAGCTTCGGCTTGGAAACCGCACTTCTCGGGATCTTCGGGATCTCAGGACTTGCTTCGGGACTCGGGAATATTACCGGGGCTTCGGGGTATTTCTAGCACGCAAATCGAGGCAAAACAGGAGAGAGAATGGAGAAAACTAGCAAAGAAACTCGGCAGCCTCGCATCCTATTTATAGGTGGCTGATGCCTCGGAGTACGCGGGGCGTACGCCTGTACGCGGGGCGTACAGGTCCGAAATCATAAGCGCATGCGTCATACGAAGTCCTCGAGTGCGAATGTCGACATCTTCGCTGTACGCGGGGCGTACTCCAGTTGAGTCCGGTGACTCGTCTTCGGATAAGGCCGGATTTAATAATTAAATTTAATTATTAATTATTTAATAAACTTAGAAAATTCATATATCCTTCATACGAACTCCGTTTTCGACGTTCTTTATATCCACGCGAAGGTGAGACTACGCTCTATAACTTTCGTTTAGACTCCGTCGGCTAAATTTGAGTTTATTTTTATTATTTATTTTTAACAGGCCGGGATAGAAAATTTCGTTATAAATTCATAACTTCTTCGTTTGACGTCCGTTGTCGCCTAACTTTTTATCGCTTTGATACTAACAACGAGATCTTTGATTCTCATTTAGATCACTAAGGCTAAATATCGCTCTAACGTAAATTTCACTTTTTACGTTATTAAGCGTTGCCGGTTCTGTCGTGAAACTTCGACAGGTCATAACTTCTTCGTTATAACTCGGATTTCGGCATTGTTTATATCCTCGGAAACGTTGTTTCAACTACTAAAACATTATCTAAAGATATCAAGTTTATTTTACACTTCAATTTTGACGCTTATTTTTATTCTTAATTAATCAAACCACATAATTAAGCAATTAAGCACAAAACACATAATACTCAAATAATACACTTCTATTATTTCAAAACGGGTTACAAAGGTTAACCTAGACTATCACATTGATAAAAATGGCAAGCCCAGAAACACATGCGTTACATTGTTCATACAACTCGGCAAGTAGGATGAAGGACTATTGGCCTTGGGTATAAAGAAAGGGACTCGGCGAGTTGGTAAGCCAACTCGGCGAGTCTGGTCAACTGGCAATTGACTGTGACTTGACTCATGACTTGTTAAGGGTAAATGGACCATTTACCCTGAAGGCGGTTAGCAGTAATTAAGTGTTTGGTGGGAATTGCAGCCGGAGGATTTCCGGAGCAGCAACAGCAGACAGACTGTTCCCACACAGATCAGCAACTACGAGGTGAGATACCTTGCAGTAGCGGTGGGTCTAAGGCCACAATGCTGGCCCACGAGTAGGAGATGTATGATAGATGATTGTCTTTGTGATATCATCTAGGTTTGCTACTACCTTATATGTTATATGCTAGCATGATATGTTGTACGTGATAGTAGTAGAGTTCAGTTATTAGGACCGAAGGGTAGTCAAACACCCTAGATACGTCTGACAGTATGGGATGATATGTTAGCATGCTAGCTTGTTATGCTATATGCGATAGAGGTAGTAGGAGGGGACAAGACCCCGAGTTCGGTGGTTAGGACCGAAGGGTAATTTAGGCACCCTAGACATGTCTGATATTATGTTTGTGTTATGATATACGTGATAGTAGTAGTAGGGGGTGAAATAGTCCGTGAGGTTCGGTTGTTAGGACCGAAGGGTTGTCAACACCCCAGAATAGCTCGACATGGGTAGTCAGCACCCCAGAATGGCTTGACACGGGTAGGTCGGCACCCCAGAATGGTCGTACCGGTTAGGTCGGGCACCCCAGAAATGCCTGGCAATATGTATGACATGTGAGTGTATGGTAGGTGTTATGATGGGGGAACTCACTAAGCTTCGTGCTTATAGTTTTCAGTTTTGATTTCAGGTACCTCTTCTTCGAAGGGGAAGGAGCTGGCGCGGTAGCGATACATCACACACATGCTTATATTCCGCATTATGATATCACCTGGGGATTTGTACTCTGACACGTTTCTGTTTTTATAACAATGTTTTCCAGACATGCAATATCTTTTGTGAAATGATATGATTGTTGAACGTTTTATTCCTAATGTTTTGGCTAAGCACACATTTTAAAAATGAAATTTTTGGCTCATATTTTTGGGGTGTTACATGTTGGTATCAGAGCCCTGGTTTGAGGGATTCAAACACAACTTCGGGGGTGTTTAAAGTCAAATCGAGGGATTAAAAGATTTTGGAAAGAGAAAATGTTTTCTAAAAGGCTAAGTAAAGGGTTTTAAGAAAGAACAAAGTGTGTGATGTGCGCGACCGGCCAAGCTCAAGTAAGTATTCCCTAATGTACCCATACAAGTTTATATATGTTCATCAGTTTCCTTAGAACAGCATGCTAGAATAGGACTAAGGATCTAGGAGTGATGCCTTATGTGCCTGCTTTATGTGCTTCAGTATATGAAAAAGTTGCATGCTAGAATTGAGTAGACAGCAGTAGGGTAGCCTGTTTAGTTTATTCCTGATAGTGCGAGTTTGTCATTGTATGCTAGTTCAGTTTTTCTCTACGAGGATAGAGTTGCTTGAGATTGTTTTCTTTATGTACAAATGTTGTTTGCTTTGTGCTATGTGGGATTTAAAGTGATGGGAGTTAGCTGTTAGGTGAATACGTTAAAGTCACATGTGATCAGGGTTGAATAATCTCAGAGTGTTGGATGTGAATCTATTGCGTAGCTCTTGTTTGAGTCCTAACCGTTGTAGAGATGAGTCCCTTACTCGAAGGATTATCCGAGCCTCATCACATGTGATTGTATTAAGGTAATAGTTAATTGGCATCACCAAGAGGCCTTCAGCAACTGAGGACTGGGTTGGGTGGAGTCAGAGGTTTCCTAGGGAAAGCATAGGATAAGAGTAGCAGTGATCAGTAGTAGTGGAAGGGACCTGGTAGAGTCAAGGCAGTCTTTGGAGAAGGTACGGATAGATGTGGAAGGTAGTATAGGCCCGTACTACTGAAAGCAGAGGATCCGTACCCGAACTGAGGAAGGCCAAGATAAGACCAGGGAACTTGTAGTAGGTGTGATCCCTCCAGAGGTATCAGTATCGCTAACAATTGTTATTTCTTTTGTATTTCAGAATGGTGGTACTATGCCCGAGGCCAGCAGTTGGCAGTACAGGAGAGGGATCGGGTTCGGGACCAGGTTCCGAGCCAGTAGATGAGGGGCTACACGAGTTCATCGCGTCAGAGATCACCAAAGGCATCCTTGAGTCGACCCCCATTATCTTCGGGTCGATCAAGGAAGGGATATTGGAGATGATGGAGGATCGCCTCAGGGTATTCAAGAGCGACATGGCATCTGGCCAGTCAGAATCCCGCACACTGTCCTCCAAGGACTTCAGGGGCAGCGGTGTGCCAGATTTTCACGGGGCAAAGGACCGCATAGCTGCCAGGCAATGGATTGGACACATTGAGTCTACACAAACGATTAGCTTCTGCCCTGAGGGGTCGAAGGTGAGGTTTTCGGCAGGGTGTTTACGAGATCAAGCGAGGGATTGGTGGGAGTCCGTGAGCGACTCGTTGGGAGCCTCGGCTGTCGAGGCTATGACATGGTCGGACTTTGCGACCAGGTTCAGGACAGAGTTTGCACCGGCTGTCGAGCTCCAGCAGCTGGCCACAGAGTTTTTGGATATGAGGCAGACGACCGAGACTGTGGCGGAGATCACCGCCAAGTTCCGGGAGAGGGTATTATCAGTGCCCCAGTATGCGGGTGATGAGGACATGAGGAGGACCCGCTACCATGACATGCTCTGAGCTGATATTCGAGAGCATGTCAGTTTTTCAGCTTGCCCTACCTTGGACTCTATGATTGCCAGGGCGAGGGAGAGAGAGATAGATTTGGAGCATGTCCGGAAGAGGAAGACAGAGGAGGGATAGACAGGAGGGGCTTTGGGGAAAAAGCCCAAGGGATCAGATGGTAGGCCGAAAGGCCAGTCAAGACTGAGCCGCTGCAGGAAATGCGGCAAGCCTCATGAGGGGGCATGTAGACTGGGATCATTGGGCTACTATAAGTGCGACAAGTCGGGGCATTTCAGCATGGATTGTACCGCCCTTGCACCTGTGATACAGACATCTGAGTTGCTGTGTTTCCACTGCAACCAGAGGGGCCACAAGAAGACCAATTGCCCCAAGTTGACATCACCAGCGCCGGTTAAGGCACCAGCTCTAGCTACCCTGCGGATTACAGATGGACGGCAGGGCAAGGCAGAGGCTCCAGTGGTGAGGAGCCGGGCGTTTCAGCTGACTGCAGAAGAGGCATGCAGCGCACCCGATGTGGTGACGGGTATGATTCCTTCCCTCTACTTTACTTTATGATGTTATGTTATTGATATGTGCTCTGTGTATATGCATTAGGATCGTTCCATGTGAACGGTATTCCGGTTCAGGTGTTGTTCGACTCGGGTGCCACCCGATCATTTGTTTCTCTTGCGCTTAGCAAGACGTTTACTGAGTCCTCGGGCATGTTGGATTGCCCTTTAGAGGTAGAGATTGTTGATGATCGATCGGTGCGAGCATCAACAGTGTTCAGGGATTGTGTTTTGAGGTTATTTGAGGAGCGCTATTTGGTGGATTTAGTTCCTATTCCTTTGCGGGGGAACAAGGTGATTATAGGCATGGATTGGTTGAGCCCTAATGGGGCGGTGATAGATTGCACACAACAACTAGTGCAAGTCAGTTACCCAAGCGGGGGAGAGTTGGTGATCCACGGCGAGAGGCTACAACGTGAACCTATAGTACGTTCAGCAGCGAGAGCTAGGCGCTACCTTCAACAGGGATGCGTGGGGTATGTCACCTATGTTATGGATACCCGAGAGATGGGTAAGGCAACGGTGAGCAAGGTTCCAGTGGTGCGAGACTACGCTGATGTGTTCCCGGAGGAGCTTCCTGGAATACCTTCGGAGCGTCAGGTAGAGTTCAGGATCGACCTAGTTCCTAGATGCCTTTTGGGCTCACCAATGCTCCTGCCGCGTTCATGGACCTTGTGAACCGCGTGTGCAGTTGGATCGGTCTGTGATAGTTTTCATTGATGACATCTTGGTTTATTTCAAGACTCAGGAGGAACATGAGGAACATCTGAGAGAGGTTTTGGAGACCCTGAGGAGGGAGAGCTTGTACGCCAAGTTCTCCAAATGTGAGTTTTGGTTGCGCGAGGTGCAGTTTCTTGGGCACCTCGTCAACCAGAACGAGATTTCAGTAGACCCGGCTAAGGTGGAGGCTGTGATGAGGTGGGAGGTTCCGAAGTCTCCATCTGAGATTCGGAGTTTCCTAAGATTAGCAGGCTACTATCAGAGGTTCATTTAGGATTTCTCCAAGATAGTCATACCCCTGACACGGTTGACTAGGAAAGTCGTGGTCTTTTGATGGGGGCCTGAGCAGCAGGCAGTGTTCGAGACTCCGAGGCAGAGATTGTGCGAGGCACCGATCTTAGCACTGCCCGAGGGCGTGGAGGATTTTGTGGTATATTGTGATGCGTCGATCTCAAGCTTAGGCGTAGTGTTGATGCAGAGGGGGCATGTCATTGCTTATGCATCGAGGCAGTTAAAGCCTCACGAGGCGAACTACCCGACGCATGATTTACAGTTTGGGGTGGTGGTCTTTGCCTTCAAGATATGGCGGAATTACCTCTACGGGGTTCTATGTACCATTTACACGGACCACAAAAGTTTGAGGTACCTCATGGATCAGCCGAATCTGAACATGAGGCAGCGTCGGTGGTTGGACGTGGTGAAGGATTATGATTGCGAGATCCTTTACCACCCGGGGAAGGCCGATGTGGTGGCCGATGCGCTTAGCCGCAAGGCGGTACCGATCAAGGATTTTTGCATGAGGATAACTGTGGGCACTCCCCTGTTGGAGCAGATTCGGGAGGCTCAACAGGAGGCTATGAAGGTAGAGCATCGGAAGAGTGAGCGAATAGTGGGTCAAGTCACCTCCTTCGATTATGATAGCCAGGGGTTATTAACACTACACCATAGGGTGTGGGTGCCGTATCATGGAGGCGTGCACCAGATCTTGATGGAGGAGGCGCACAAATCCCGATTCTCTATTCATCCAGGGGCAAAAAAGATGTATCGGGATCTTCGCCTGGACTATTGGTGGCCCTGCACGAAGCAGGATGTGGTGTGCTACGTCGAGCAGTGTTTGACCTGCAGGAAGGTCAAGGCCGAGCATCAGAGACCGCACGGCAAGATGCAGCCATTGGATATCCCGTTGTGGAAATGGGAGGATATTACGATGGATTTTATCACTAAGCTTCCACGAACGGCGCGAGGAGTAGATTCGATTTGGGTCATCGTGGATCGATTGACCAAGAGCGCCCATTTTATTCCGATTCAGGAGAGTATCTCGGCTGAAAAGTTGGTCGATATCTATATCAGGGAGATAATGGCGCGGCACGGGGTGCTAGTGTCAATGATATCAGATCGAGATCTGCGGTTCACTTCCAGGTTTTGGAAGAGGTTTCATGATGAGTTGGGCACTCGTCTGCATTTTAGCACCGCCTTTCACCCGCAGACAGATGTTCAGAGTGAGCGGACCATCCAGACTTTGGAGGATATGTTGCGGGCATGCGTGTTAGATTTTGGTGGTAGCTAGGATACCTATCTTCCCTTGGCTCAGTTCTCGTACAACAACAGCTACCACGCGAGTATTGACCGTCCCCCATTCGAGATGTTGTACGGTCGAAGGTGCAGGACCCCGATATTCTGGGGTGAAGTTGGCCAGAGGGTCATGGGGAGCACCGAGGTGGTGCTCAAGATGACCGAGAGAATCCAACAGCTTCGGAGCAGGCTTCAGACTGTGCAGAGTTGGCAGAAAAGTTACGCCGACAAGCGTCGATCAGACGTGGAGTTCCAGGTCGGGGATATGGTTCTCCTGAAGGCGTCGCCTTGGAAAGGCGTCATTCGATTTAGGAAGCGGGGCAAGTTTGGCTCGAGATTCATTGGACCGTTTAGGGTTGTAGCCCGGGTGGGCAAGGTGGCATATAGGCTAGATCTGCCAGCCGAGCTCAGTCAGATCCATAGCACCTTCCATGTCTCCAGCTGCGGAAGTGCCTCATGGATGAGTTAGTGGTAGTGCCGTTAGAGGATATTCAGGTTGATGATAGCCTGAATTACATTGAGCGCCCAGTCGCAATCCTCGATCGGAAGTCGAAGGATCTAAGAACAAAGAGGGTGGAATTAGTGAAGGTGCAATGGCAACACCGCAAGGGTTCGGAATGGACTTGGGAGCCAGTGGAAGAAATGATGGAGCATTACCCCGAGCTGTTTCGGGATCTAGCGGCAGACTTCGAGGACGAAGTCTAAAATAAATGGGGGAGATTTGTAGCACCTGGTTCCTAGTATGTAAAAATTTATCTAATAATTTGTCATTTTTAGCCTTGGACTCAGCGAGTTGTAGGTCCGAATCGCCAAGTAGGGATGCGGTCCGGGAACACGTTTAAGTTGGCGACTCGGCGAGTCACCGCTGTCTGTTGAAACCCTAAATTTCAAGGGTCTGCACCCTATTTAAACCCTCTTATCCGCCCCTAAGCTCGCCCCCTTCACCCTCAGAGCTCCCAACATCGTTTATACCTTTATTCCTTGTGAGATTGAAGTGTTTTGGTGTGTTCTTGAATATTTTGAGGAGAAAGAAGAGTAGACCAAGAAGAAGAGAAGGAGGCCAGGCATCTTTGTGCCATCTCAGCGTTTTCCTTGAGGTATAGCTCGTTTCCCCTCTATTTTCATGCTTGTATTCTCTATTAGCTACATGAAAGTCCTTCTTGAGTCATTCCCCAAGCTTGTTTGTGCATTGTAGGTTGTAATAAGTTGTTAGCCTCTAGATCTAGGCATGATTGAGTCCCTGGAGCTTGGATCTACTGCCTTTATGGAGTCATATTGCATGAAAGCCCTAGATCTACCCATTTTGGTGCACTTTGAGTCCTAAAACCTTCATTGGTGATTATCTACACATAAAGTTGGAAACTTTACGTGTAATCCATGCCCAAGAAACCCAAATCTGTGAATGGCATGAGCTGGATTCAAGAAAAATCGAGTGTATAGTAATTACATGTGGCTGACTCGGCGAGTCGAGTCGCGAGTCCCCAAGTTTTCCCCCTTTTCGTGTTTGCAGGTTGGAGTAGTGAGTCATAGGGTGCGACTCGGTGGGTTGGAAGCCAGACTCACTCATGAAGTCACTCGGCGAGTCAATGCCATGACTCGGCGAGTTCATGGCAATCTTCTTGTCTCAAGAAAAACTCGGCGAGTTGTTCATACAACTCGGCGAGTCACAGCTTAGAGTGTTCTTCGGATGAAGGTGAACTCGACGAGTTGTTCATACAACTCGGCGAGTAGGATGAAGGAATATTGGCCTTGCGTATAGAGAAAGGGACTCGGCGAGTTGGCAAGCCAACTCGGCGAGTCTGGTCAACTGGTAGTTGACTGTGACTTAACTCATGACTTGTTAAGGGTATATGGACAATTTACCCTGAAGGCAGCTAGCAGTAATTGACTAAGTGTTTGGTGGGAATTACAGCCGGAGGATTTCCGGAGCAGCAGTAGCAGACAAACCGTTCCCACACAGATCAGCAGCTACGAGGCGAGTTACCTTCCAGTAGCGGTGGGTCTAAGGCCACAATGCCGGCCCACCAGTAGGAGATGTATGATAGATGATTGTCTTTGTGATATCATCTAGGTTTGCTACTACCTGATATGTTCTATGCTAGCATGATATGTTGTATGTGATAGTAGTAGAGTTCAGTTGTTAGGACCGAAGGGTAGTCAGACACCCCAGATACGTCTGACAATATGGGATGATATGTTTGCATGCTGGCTTGTTATGTTATATGCGATAGAGGTAGTAGGAGGGGACTAGACCCCGAGTTCGGTGGTTAGGACCGAAGGGTAGTTCAGGCACCCCAGACATGTCTAATATTATGTTTGTGTTATGATATATGTGATAGTAGTAGTAGGGGTGAAATAGTCCCTGAGGTTCAGTTGTTAGGACCGAAGGGTAGTCAGCACCCTAGAATAGCTCGACATGGGTAGTCAGCACCCCAGAATGGCTTGACACGGGTAGGTCAGCACCCCAGAATGGTCGTACCGGGTAGGTCGGGCACCCTAGAAATGCTTGGCAATATGTATGACATATGATTGTATGGTAGGTGGTATGATGGGGGAACTCACTAAGCTTCGTGCTTACAGTTTTCAGTTTTGATTTCAGGTACCTCTTCTTCAAAGGGGAAGGAGTTGGCGCGGTAGCGGTACATCACACACATGCTTATATTCCGCATTATGATATCACCTGGGGATTTGTACTCTGACACGTTTCTGTTTTTATAACAATGTTTTCCAGACATGCAATATCTTTTGTGAAATGATATGATTGTATGGTAGGTCGGGACCCCAGAATGGCTTGACATGGGTAGGTTGGCACCCCAGAATGGTCGTACCGGGTAGGTCGGGCACCCCAGAAATGCCTGGCAATATGTATGACATGTGATTGTATGGTAGGTGGTATGATGGGGGGAACTCACTAAGCTTCGTGCTTACAGTTTTCAGTTTTGATTTCAGGTACCTCTTCTTCGAAGGGGAAGGAGCTGGCGCGGTAGCGGTACATCACACACATGCTTATATTCTGCATTATGATATCACCTGGGGATTTGTACTTTGACACGTTTCTGTTTTTATAGCAATGTTTTCCAGACATGCAATATCTTTTGTGAAATGATATGATTGTTGAACGTTTTATTCCTAATGTTTTGGCTAAGCACACGTTTTAAAAATGAAATTTTTGGCTCGTATTTTTGGGGTCTTACATAACGATTAAATAATAAGCTCATGCTATTATGCCGAGGAAGTAGTAAGGAATGATTTTGAGGACGAAATCCAATTTAAGTGGGGGAGAATTATAATATCTGGTCTCGAGAAGTTCTTATTTTAGGATTTTGGACAATAAATGGATCGATTTAAGGCCTTGGGATTCAAGGAATAAGGTTTATACCGCATTGGATGTGGATAATATTGGTTATGAGATCGAAGCTCTTAGTTTGTGTTTTGGAGTCACATGGTAAAATGGGAAAAATAATGTTTTGGACGTCTTTTATGAATTAAGAGTTTTAGTTCGGTATGTGTTTAGTCAATAGTAATTAGATAAGATTGTGGAACTCTTCAATACCTTTCTAAGCATATAAAGAACACTGAAAACGGAGTTGAAACAAAGAAGTTATAGTTATTTAATGTTAAGCTGGAAAAGGAAGTCGGACAATACGTTGGGTGTACATTGGGTAGTATGTTGGGGGTACTAGGCTGAAGGGATGCGTTTTTAGGGTGTTAGTTTGGCCATAACTTTTGGTACATTAGGCATACTGCCGCAGTGTTAAAACCCTAATTTCATAGTTTTGAGCCCTATTTAAGGTCTCTAACCCCTTGGGGGTTCTTCCTATCATGATCCTCCACCCTCTTAAGCCTCTAAATCGGAGCTCTATCCTCTTCTCTCTTATTTTGATCATGGCATCATTTATGAGCTTATTTCTCCATTAGAAGGTGGGATTTTGATGAACAAGGTGGTTTCAAAGTGTATGGAAGAAGTATTCAAGCATAGATCCAATAAGATTACATCATTTCTGGACCTTTATAAGCAAAAAACTTCAAACTTTCTCATTAGTTTCATAGATCTTGTTAATTTTCATATTTATCACTTTTTGGTCACTTTAGTGCATAAAGTTTAGATCTTGAAAGTTTGTAACCTTGTTATAGATAAAGTTGGAAACTTTATCCATCTAAACATCATATTGATTCATATCTGAAGGTCGGAGACTTGGACTTAATGAATTAAGTTGAGAAAGATGCCGTTTTGGTCCATTTGAGACTTAAAGACTAGATCTTGGTTATTTGAACCATTCTAATGGATAAAGTTGAAAATTTATCCATTACGGAGCTATTAGGAAGCATAAAAATGGGATCTTGGACCTTCTTTTCCTTCCATGCAAAGGTTATGATGTCTTAATGGATTAATGAGTCAGGGTTTTAGCTTTTGGACCTTGTCTATCCATGAAAAGTCATAAAAATGGAAATTTTATGACTTAAAATGTTATTTAGGACTAGAACTGAGTTTTGGACGAAAGGAATTTAGGGATTAAGCACTTAATATGAATGATTGGGATCTGGTTGATTACGATGGGTGTACTTCTGAGTACGTAGTACGTACTCCATAGAAGCCCCGTTTTTGTTGAATGAGTATGCCATGTGTACATTCTAAGTATGTAGTACGTACTTAGCTTGGAGTTGACTTTTGACTTTTGACCAAGTTTGAACTAGGGGTATTTTCGGTATTTTGAGTAGTAGTTTGAGACTAGGTCATGTTTTGTTGTATATGTGATCTGTAGAGTTGACATTTGGAGCAACATTCTTTTCTACTATCATTCAGAATGTGGGGGTGAGTTTTCCTCACTATACTTGTGGGTCGAAGGCGCCAAGGCCCACTCACTGGATTTTGTATCCATATATATTGGATTGATGTTATGTTGAGTGTGTGTCAGATTGGTATATATGTTTGAGTAATTGTGTTCACTGAGTATGGGTTAGATTGGTATATCTGTATGATTACCTGTGTTGTTGGTTATTGATTGTTATTGTATGTGCCAACATGTTATGGTTGTTCGGTTACGGTAGTCTTGCTTTGTGCTGAAGACCAAGACACCAAGGGTGGTCTGAATAGACTATAGGCCTATGATGCGGTCCAGTCTGGCCAAAGGCCCAGAGAGCAGTCCAGATAGGTTGTAGGCCCTTCAAGGCGGTCCAGTTAGGCTGAAGGCTTATATATGCATGTTGTTATTTTTATTGGTTATGTGTGGTACTTTGGGGTAACTCACTAAGTTTTGGATTATAGGATAAGTTGTATTGTAACACCCAAAGTTAGGAAGGCCAAGAAGGAAAGAAAACCTTAAGTCAAAGGGGTCAACTCGCCGAGTTTAGGGCAAAACTCATCCAGTCCAAGTGGGATCCAGGCTGAGGAATTAGTGACCGAATCGGCGAGTCGGCTAAGGGGACTCAGCGAGTCTGGTCTGAACAAGGAAAACCCTAATCCTGGAAATTGTGTCCTATATAATGGGTGTTATGTCCCTCCCTCAGCCTCCTTATCATCCTAGAGAACCTGTAAACCCTAGATTTCGTGTGAGCTTCCATCATTTGAGAGAAATAGCTTTGGAGGAAGGAAACTTCGGAAAAGAACTTCAAGATCAAGAAGGTTGCTTCAAAGGGGTGGTAAAGATCCGGGATCTACTTCAGTTTATGTTCATCTTGGAGGTAATAAGCTGCTATCTTCCCTCCTTTGCATCTAGATCTACTTTTGTTATGAGATTTGGGGTTTTTATGGTTATTTGAGACCCAATTCGAGTTTGGGGCCTAGATATGTCGTTGCCACTTCAGATCTAGTGTTGGGATGGTCCAATATGTCATAAAGCATCAGAAGATGAGTAGTTGGTGAAGCCCATTTGTCCCTAAACCTAGCCTTAGAGTGTTTTGAGCCTTGATCTCTTTAGTTATACGTAAAGTTTGCAACTTTACGTGAGGATTGAGCTTTGGGAGTATGGATCTATAAGTTGGAGCCCATGCATGGCTCGAAAAGCCACTGTATGGATTAAGAACTGGTGCAACCCGTCGAGTCACATGGGTGGACTCGGCGAGTTGGATGAAGTTGGGCGGGAACTCGACGAGTTGGAAGAACAACTCGATGAGTCTGTTGAAGATTGCCTTGGACTCAGTGAGTCTGTTCTTGGACTCGGCGAGTCAAGTCGCGAAACCCCAAACCCTTTCGAGTTAAGACTCGAATCAGTGAGTTGAGTGAGGACTCAGTGAGTTGGACAGGTCAGGACTCGGAAATTGGTGAACTCGACGAATCAGTAGGCAGACTCGGCAAGTAAGGTTGACCTTGACCAGGACTTTGTCGTTGACTAGAGTTGACTTGGTTGACTTTCGGGGGACAGTTAGACTAAGTGTTGCATTGATATGGTAGCTCAGGGAGCTAGTGGAGTAGGAGTTCAAAGAGTTTCTGGGCAGCAGATAGTAGGGTTATCAACAAGTGCATGTGAGTTTCCCTTTGTGTGAATGGGTCTAAGGCCACAATGCCGGCCCATGTAGATACGAGTAGGAAGACCCGGGGGTTAGCCCTAGGCACAGTATGCTAGTACGATATTCAGGACGAGGTCCAATGATAGCGGGCGGGTTCCCAAGGAATGGTTTATATGATAGTTTATACTTGTTGTCTATGTGATACATGTATGTGCCTGGTAAGGAGGTGAGTATGGGCAAGGTTCCGTATCTCACCAATAGCAGAGTGTGGATGGTGTTCCACATCTCATTAGCAGCAGAACAGGGGCGAGGCCCAAGTTAGGGAAAGAGTGAGTATGGGTTGGGCCCGTATCTCACTATCAGTAAGGGCGTGGACTGGTTTCCATGACTCATCAGTAACAGGACAAGGGTGGGACCCAAGATAGGCGAGGCCTCAGGATAGGATTTCTGACTATATGTTAGCTTATGTGTTGTTATATGCTTATGTGTTGTTATATGATTATGTGTTATTATATGTTAGCGGGCGGGGCCCAGTGACAGGCGAGGCCTAAGCTAAATAGATCTGTATCCGAGCGAGGCTCGAAGCCAGGCGAAGCCTGGAACAGCGAGGCCGTCTTAGCAGGCGAGGCCCCAGGTAGTGAGCAAGGCCTAGAATAGCGGGCGTGGCCCAGTAGGTGTAATATGTGGTTATGCATGGTATGTGTTAGGGTGGGGAACTCACTAAGCTTTGTGCTTACAGTTTTCAGTTTTGGTTTTAGGGACTTCCGGTAGCCGTGGGAAGAGCTTAGGGTGATCGCATGGCACACACCATAGATTAGACACCCTGGGAATGTTTTACTCTGATAACGATCATGTGTTTTGGAAATTAATACTTTGTTTATGTTTTGGATTTATGATTTTGTTGTAAGTAATGTTTTATTAAAAGAAATTTTTTGTCTGAAATTTTGGGTCGTTACAAGTTGGTATCAGAGCCTTGGTTTGAGGGATTCGGACATGCTCTCGGGTGTGTCTGAACTCAAACTGAGGAATTGGTATAAAGGTTTTCAAAATGAAAAGACAGAATGTAAAAAGAAAGTTTTGAGAAAGAAAATAGTTTTAGAAAATCAAAAAGAATTCAAAAAGAAAAGAATTTTGATAAGAGAAAAGGGTGTGGTGCATGCAATCAGCCGAGCTCAAGTAAGTACCCCAAAATACCCATACGAGTTTATGTTATGAATATCGGTTAATAGAACAGCATGCTAGATTAGGACTAAGTATCTAGGGAGGATGCCTTATTTTCCTGTTATATGTTCTTTGAGCTGCATGATAGTGCTGATTAGATAGTAGTATGATAGCCTGGTTAGGTTATGCCTGAGATTATGAGTTTGTGTTGCATGCTAGTACAGATTCTTGGTATGATATTATGATTGCTTGAATAAGTTATGGTTAGATTTTTCCCCTTGTCTGAATGCTGCTTGCTTTGTGCATTGTGGGATTCTGAGTGATGGGAGTTAGTCATTGGGTGGATATGTCACGTCACATGTGATCAGGGTTGAATAATCTCAGAGTGCTGGATTTGGCCCTATTGCGTAGCTCTTGTTTGAGTCCAACCGTTGTAGGGACGAGTCTTTTACTCGAAGGATTATCTGAGCCTCGTCACATGTGATGGTATCTAGATAATGGCTAATTGGCATCACAAGGAGTCCTTCAGCAACTGAGGGCTGGTTTGGTTTGAGTCAGAAGTTTCCCTAGGGCAAGCCTAGGATGAGGTAGTGCTGGGAACAGTAGTAGTAGAAAAGGGACCTGGTGGAGTCGAAGCAGTTCTTGAGGAAAGTACGGATATATGTGGAAGGTAGTATGGGCCCGTACTACTGAAAGCAGAGGATCTATACTCGATTTGGGAAAGGCCGAGACAAGACCGGGAACCTGGTAGTGTGTGTGTTTGGTCTCACAGCAGTGATAAGTATTCTGATAGTGGTTGTGTTATATTTTCAGCATGGTGATGTTGCGAGAGAGACCAGTGGGCGATTCAGGCGCCGGAGAGGGATCAGGAGCCGAGCAACTCGAGGAGAAAATGAGGGAGTTGATATCAGTTGAGGTTACGTGCAACATACTAGACCAAACTCCTATGATCTTTGGCACGGTCAAGGAGGGTATATTGGAGATTTTGGATGAGAGGCTGGGAGCCTTCCGTACTGAGATGATGGCTTTGATGGGAGCGCATACTTTGACATTTCGAGAGTTCAGGGCTTGCGGGGCACCAGATTATCATGGGGCTAGGGACCCCATCGCTAGCAGCAGATGGTTGGCAGATGTTGCCAACGCATTCCGTACGAGCCGGTGTCCCGAGGGGCACAAGGTTAGACTCGCTTCTTGTCTTATGAAGGATAGAGCGAGGGATTGGTGGGAAGAGAGTGGTCATGCTTTGGGTGATGATGTCGCGTTGGACGCGATGACATGGGGTGAGTTTTCAACCAGGTTCAGGGCAGAGTTTTTGCCAATTATTGAGGTGCAGCAGTTGGCACAGGAGTTTCAGGATTTGACGCAGACCACTGAGACTGTGGTGGAGATCATCACCAAGTTCAGGGAGAGGGCCCTTCTTGTTCTGCAATATGTCGCAGATGAGGAAATGAAGAAGGCCCGATACCATGAGATGTTAAGGGATGATATCGGGCAGTTTGTGAGCAGGTCCAGCTTCAAAACGTTGGAGGGATATGATCGTGCGAACTAGAGAAAGGGAGATTGATTTGGAGCAGATCTGGAAGAGGAAGCCGGATGAGATTCAAAAAGTTTCGGGTTCGGGTAAAAGGCCCAAGGGATTGGATTCGAGACCGAGGGATTATCAGGACTGCGGCCGGTGCCGAAAGTGTGGCAGGGCGCACGGGGGTGCGTGCAGGAGTGGCAGAGGTGGTGAGTCTGGTTGTTTCAAGTGTGGTCAGACTGGTCATTTTAATAGGGATTGTACTGCTACCACCACACAGGGATCCAATTTGATATGTTTTCACTGTAACCAGCGGGGCCACAAGAAGGCCCAGTGCCCTAGTTTGGTTTCGGCAGGATGGTGATGGCACCTGCCCCTGCAACCTTGAGGATCACAGACGGCCGTCAGGGCCGCGCGGAGGCACCTGCGGTAGGAGGTAGGGCTTTTCAGATGACTACCCTGGAGATGCGAGCAGCACCGGACGCTGCAGGTATGCGACTTCCGTTTTCAGTTCTTTTATTTGTGCATGATTATATTGTTATGGTTCTGCATCATTATCTGCATGAGTATTTTACTTTGTGTGGCTTGATTGTGATCGAGTTATATGCCATCTGCATACATTGGATATTTGAATGGTGGTTAGGGGATGTGCTCTAATGAAGAAGGTTACTTAGGATGCAGTATCTGTAGCATGACTAGGAGGGACTTGATATGTCTCGCTAGTTCGGAGCTATATAGTTTCAGAAATGGACTGGTTAGATCCCTAGCTATGGTAAGCTTGGGGTTCCTCAGCATATTGATTATGGAATGGTAGCAAGCAGTGGGATTTCTTTTCGAGCGTTGAGCAGCGAGGTGTAAGCGGGATCGAAGTGGGGGAGGATCCTCCGAGTGTTCAAGGGTAAAAGTACGCAGGTCCAGAATGAGTATGCGATCTCTGAGAAGGAAAAGAAGTAGTACATCGTTCGATGGTTAGTACATGGTTGGGAATCCCGGTTAAAGCATGGTAGAGCGGCGGGAGAGCCGCGACTTCCTCCACCAGTGGTCAGTGGTGGAAGGTGATGTAAGACTGCGGGTAAGCTGTAGCATTCCATAGTAGCTTCGTTAACGGAGTTGGGGCTAGGCCCTTATCTCCTAGTGATCAGATAGGGATCAGGAATGGGTAGTGGATGAGAATAGTAGGGAGTTTCCTGTATCACCCTAAAAAGGTGAGACCTTGGGAGAAGCCGCTCCAGGATGTAGTTGGGTGAGACCCGTGGGTGAGGTCCGTGTGAGAGTAGTAGTATAGGTGAGACCTGAGAGTAGGGTTGCTAAGTAGTATGGTTGGGTGAGACCCATGGGCGAGGCCCATGCAAGAGTGGTTAGACAAGTGAGACTAGAAGGATAGAGGCGGGTGAGACCCGTGGGCGAGGCCCGTGATTTTTAGTAGCACAGGTAAGACTTGGCAGGGACCGTAGTGTCAGATAGGGGATCGAGGATCCCATGAATGTAGTGCCTGAATGACAGAATAGATTCAGTAGTTATAGGTAGTCAAAGTGGCTACGAAAGTCGCTGGGAGCGACTAGGAGTTGTGTTGGGACTAGCGACCGGTGAGAGCCGGTAATCCAGATATTGATAGATTGGTAGGCACGAGGGTGGCCTCAGTTCATCCGGAAGGCAGATAAGGAATAACATAAATTTTCATTCAGTAACAGTGCTGGTAAGCAATCTAAGGTGGAATTTAGTTAGTGGATCATGGGGTGCTCGACACCAAAGTATAGTAGAAGGAAATGCCCAGTGGATACTGGCGATAATGACCCTTAATGGAGTGTAACAACCCGAAATTTGTTCGTCGCCAAGAACCGTTCTACCCGGAAAGTCGCCGTTATCGGATTCGTTCCGATTTCTCGTTGGAATTTATTTATATAAATTATATGTTTATTTTATCTTAATGAGTTTCTAAATCACTCAGGATCTTATGTTAGTTGCCCAAAAACAATTATTTCATAAGTTTTAAAATGTTCCCGTCGGGTGACGGAAACTCAATCGGGTGCGACCAAAAGCCGCGGTTAGCGTCGGTATCGGGTAGAATTCCACCGCGTGTAAATTTTGGGAACTATATAAACGTGTTTCAGCTTTCATTTGAAGCTTTTTCCCTCTCTCACTACTCTCTCTCTAACCTCTCTCCAAAATCCAAAGATTTAGTGTCCAAAACTCAAATTTAAGGCTTCAAATCCTTAAGGTACCTCCCTAGCCTTAATCTATAGCACCTTTAGCCTTCAAATTCGAGAATTAAACAAGAAATTGGACCATGCATGTGAGTTTACGGCCTAAGAGGGTGCTTAGGCCGTAAACACCAAAAAGAGTGGGTTTTGAGCCTTTAAACCCTTCCTTGACTAGTTTGGACCTTAGATATGGCTATGAGACTTTAAAATATGGAATCTAAACATGTAAAACATAATTTTTGTGATGTTTAGAGGAGTTTACGGCCAAGGATCATTCTTGGGCCGTAAACTCATATAATGAGGGTTTTTAAGCCCTTAAACCCTTCCAAATCACCCCTACAGCTTAGATATGAATTATGGGACTTTGATTCTTGCATTTGGACACTTGAAACATTAATTTTGAGGGACTTATGTGAGTTTACGGCCAAGGAGAGTTCTTGGGCCGTAAACTCCACGAAACTTGGCATAAATCTCATTCTAAGGTGTTAGAAAGCCATCCAACACCACCAAAAGCCTTGGAATAAATCAAGGGACCAACAAAAAATACTTTGAGGGCCAAAAACACAACATTTGTGAGGTTTCTAAGGGTTTACGGCCAAGACATGTTCTTGGGCCGTAAACTCCAAAATTTTTGGTGTTAGAATGCAAACTACACACCCCTAAGGCCCTTAGATGAATTTTAGAAGTCCATTCATGCATGTTCTAGGCCTTGAAACACTTTGTAGCACCATGTATTAGAGTTTAGGGCCATGGAGCTTGCTTGGCCGTAAACTCCCATCAAAGAGGGTCAAATTGATGTTTTGAATCATTCCAAGTCCTTAATCCAAGCCTAGAAATCATCCCGTAAGTGTTGGAAGTCCAAAAGGCACCATAGAACACCCATCATGAGTTTACGGACGTAAACTCATGGGGAAGGGTGCTTAGGCCGTAAACTCCTTTAATGGGAGTGTTCCTTTGATGTCCCAACTCATTTCCCAAGTCCCTTGTGCCATTCATGTCCCTAAACGCCACCCGGGTCCCTCCAAACACTCGTATCGGAGTGTTATCGCGACCCGAAACAATTGTCCCTATCCGGCAATCAATCTATGTCATAATTAGATACAAATGTGTATCTTTACTTCATAATTAGGAACCTCGTGCGTTTACAAGTCCCGGCTCAACTCTTAGCATCCAAACCGTCTCGTACCTCGTTCGGTGAGTTCATACCCCTACGGCTTTTTCACTGTTTTCAATGTTTTCAGGGGGTGAATACAAGCAAACCATAACTATTTTCCAATCATAACATTGATGTGTTTCAAACAATCTTTGACAAATCTATAAACTCTTTTACTCCTTATGTATTATGCTGAGCATAAGGAATGACTACTCGATTTCAACTAAATGGATTTTAGTTAAGAAACAATCAAACTAATCAAATTATTATGGGAATAATTTGGGGGTCCTTACTGTGCTTTCTATCGTATACTGATATCTATACTAAATTATTAGATAAACTATGTCTGTTCAGTTTATCTCCGTATCATTTGAATATGTTATCCGATGATTTCATGTATGTATCTATACTTTTCTGTACTATGTTTCATAACTTTCTGTATGTCAATATCTCATACGAACCCTGTGAATAGTTTAGTACTAGCTTGTGAGATAGTCACTACCCTTTATGGATGATCAGTAAATCCTCTCCGGAAGTGTAACCAGAGTCTCCTGGAGGGAGAGCGCGGAATTTGTGAATAGATCTATTCGGGACTGACAATCCCCCACCTTAACTGCTAGCTACAGTTAGGCGGGCACGCCTAGGGTGATAAATTTCTAGAATCGTTCGACGTCTGACAAACATCAAGGAGGTCACATTGTCGTATCAGTATGGTTACCCGACTCACAATATGTATTAATACCAGCTTATTCACAGATTGGGTTCAGGATCTTTATTTCGTTCGGGATAGCGATCCCATGGTTTTGTATCTATATTCTATGTCTCTTTCGGGATAGTGATCCCATGGTATTGTTT
The DNA here is from genome assembly GCF_052625555.1 of Lactuca saligna. NCBI lineage: Eukaryota > Viridiplantae > Streptophyta > Magnoliopsida > Asterales > Asteraceae > Lactuca > Lactuca saligna. The sequence goes on from NC_136425.1 coordinate 142,686,570, forward strand.
CTATGTCCTATTCGGGATAATGATCCCATGGTTTATTTTCTATATCTATTCGGGATAGTGATCCCATGGTTTCTAAATCTATATCTATACGGGATAGTGATCCCATGGTTTCTGAATCTATATCTATACGGGATAGTGATCCCAAGGTTTTCTATATCTATTCGGGATAGTGATCCCATGGTTTCTGAATCCATATCTATACGGGATAGTGATCCCAAGGTTTTCTATATCTATTCGGGATAGTGATCCCATGGTTTCTGAATCTATATCTTTACGGGATAGTGATCCCAAGGTTTTCTATATCTATTCGGGATAGTGATCCCATGGTTTCTAAATCTATATCTATACGGGATAGTGATCCCATGGTTTCTAAATCTATATCTATACGGGATAGTAATCCCATGGTTTCTAAATCTATATCTATACGGGATAGTGATCCCATGGTTTCTAAATCTATATCTATACGGGATAGTGATCCCATGGTTTCTAAATTTGTATCTTATTCGGGATAGTGATCCCATGGTTTCAAATCTATATTTACATACAAACATTAACTTATCTCGTGTTAGTTCGGGATGATAGTCCCATGATCTTGAACCGTACTTTCAATTATCTCAAACTAACTTATATGTCTTTCGGGATAGTGATCCCAAGATTTTCATTATATAGTTTTGCATACTAAACTATACTTTGTAATATACCATTGATCTTACAATTAGGAAAATATGGGATTTTCCTGGGGTAAATACAATACATAATCGATTTGGTAACAAACGATAACTAAATCAACTTCACGTAAGAAAATATGGGATTTTCTTGGATAACAAATCTTTTCGGAAACTAAAGGAAACCGATACATTTTCACAAACGAAACCGCTTATGAACTCACCAGCTTTATGCTGATTTTCAAACCGCTTGTATTCTCAGGTCCAAGTTAGACAGGTACCCGGTGATCTCTTTTGGCGAAGGCGGAGTGCGTAGAAGACTCGTCTCAACTTTTGTTTATATGATGCATATGTATATTTGTATAACTTTACTTTTGAAACACATGTAAACTTTCATATATATATGTAATGTAATGTTTGTTTACTGTGAATACTATGTACATTGGATTTGATACACAACGTGGTAGTCAACCCCGGAGACGTTTCCGCCTCTGGTTTTCGGGGTGTGACAGATTGGTATCAGAGCCCTTGTTTATAGTGAGCAGAGTATACCAAACCTTACATGGTATAAAACTATAAACACTAAAGGGCCTCAGTGCTCTGAATTAAAAGTATCTTCAAAACTACAAGTATTTTCAAAAGTATACAAGTATACCGAACCGCCGAAATCCGTAACTACAAGTAGAACAAAACATAAGTAAATGGATGTTGTACACTGCGGTTAAACCTGGGCAGTTATGTAGTCGTGTCTAGGGTCAATATAGCTTGGCCAACTATATTCATTCGAGACACAGCCAACATGTGCTTGGGAGTGACTGTGGTATGCAGCATGCCTAAAACTTACCTAACATCTCAAACAACGAATTGCTGCTGCAGCGCAACCATGAAATACTATGGGAGTATTTCTCGAGCCAATCCTTTGTAGAAAATCCTCGTATATGCAATGTTACTTGATCACTCCGCTAGCGATAAAATGTTCGGCCTTGATAACTCATTCCTGCTTTATCGCTTAGTATGATGCTATACCTGCCTTGATGAGATATCCCCTGTTCAATATCTCTTGATTCAATTCAGAGGACTTATAATCCTCTCTTTCCTGATCTTTTTAGATCAAGATGCCTTCGAGAAAGAGACCCAGCTCGAAGAACAACAATAATCCTCCTCCGCCAACACCTTCTCCTCAATTCGATCTCGCATCACTTCAAACAGTTCTGACTGCTGCAATGGTGGCAGCTATGTCTCAAATGAATTCTGGTGGCTCCGGAGGTGGTCCCCAACCTCAAAACCCAGAAGGCAGCCAGGAACACCGAAGAGGGGGTTCCTACAAAGACTTCATGAATGCGAAACCCACAACCTTTGATGGCACTGGAGGTGTCATTTCCCTGACTCGATGGTTTGAGAAAATCGAGTCAATCTTCGAAATATGTGCCTGTTCGGAGTCTGATAAAGTCAAGTTTGCTGCCTGTACTTTCCTCGATAAAGCCTTGACTTGGTGGAACGGCCGAGTCAAATCCTTAACTCTACCGGTAGCGAATGCCATGGGTTGGGAAGCTATGAAGGAGCTTCTACTTGCAGAGTACTGCCCTCGGGGCGAAATTCAGAAACTGGAACACGAACTCTGGAACCTTAAGATGAAGGGTTCCAACATAGCTGCCTATACTTCAAGATTCGATGACCTGGCATTACTCTGTCCGGGAATGGTTACCCCGGAGAGTAAAAAGATCGAAAGATTCATCTGGGGATTGACCCAGCCAACCAAGGGGAATGTCTTGGCTGCGAAGCCAGACACGTACGACAGTGCTAAATGCCTTGCGAAAATCTTGATCGATCATGAAGACAACTATGATGAGGAAACTACCACTCCTGAATCGGACACAAGTGGAGGTGAAAGTAGAAAGAAATCTCGGAACAAGCGAAAGGCCCAGAGTACGAGGGGGTCTTCCAAGAAAGAGCAAACGGTAGCAGTTCATGCTGCTACTACTCCTATTGCTATCTCAGCTGTCGGTTCTACAGCCAAAACTCCCACCAGTGGATACACTGGAAATCTTCCTTGGTGTAGTAAGTGCAACTACCATCACCACATCCCTGGTCCGTGTCGCGAAAAGAGCTGCGACAACTGTGGCAGAAAGGGCCATCTGTCTCGAACCTGCAGGAAACCGGCCAAGTCAACGAACCAATCAGTGGGAGCAGGAATTAGTCCAACCTGCTACAATTGTGGTGAAGCAGGGCACTTCAAAAGGAATTGCCCCAAGGCAACTACCACCACAGATCCCTCTATTGCCGCAGGTATACTTCTCTTTGATAACTCTTATACCTGCAACTCTTTTCGATTCCCGTGATTAAAGGGAAACCTGTTATCCATCTATTCGAATGTTTTCTGAGCCCGATTCCTCGTGTGTGATCGAGATGTGTATCATAAAAACGACTAACCAATGAGATGGAGAACACTAACTTCACGCCTAGATTAAATCCTCGGTCTGGAGGACTATTCTGTTCCATTTGGCTAAATGAGAAACCTTGCGTGATAGTACCTTGATGCTACGTTTAGCATGGAATGATGGAGTTCCATTCATGCTATTATCCTGGTTTTGAGAGGGTCGCTTGTCTATATCTTTTCCTCGACCTAACTCTCATGATTTTTCGGCATCAAGCTTTCATATTGTGTCATGCTTTACAATTCCAGAGTTTTCCTGGTACGAATTACCGCATACCTTGTTTCTGTGGTCATTTAGAAACGAGAAGTTAGTAGTTCTTTCTACTAAATGTCTGTCCCAAAGTGTTTCCGGGAAACTTCTTTCGAACATCTAAAGTTTAAATTCCATGTCGTATGTCTTGACATCTTCGCAGAGACCCGATTCCACTTGAGAAAGTGATGATCCAAAACATCGAACCCATTCGAGTTTCGTTTCAAACTCATGATCTATATCCTATTCCTTGAATTTCAGGACGAAATTCCCTCTAACGGGGGGATAATGTAACAACCCGAAATTTGTTCGTCGCCAAGAACCGTTCTACCCGGAAAGTCGCCGTTATCGGATTCGTTCCGATTTCTCGTTGGAATTTATTTATATAAATTATATGTTTATTTTATCTTAATGAGTGTCTAAATCACTCAGGATCTTATGTTAGTTGCCCAAAAACAATTATTTCATAAGTTTTAAAAATGTTCCCGTCGGGTGACGGAAACTCAATCGGGTGCGACCAAAAGCTGCGGTTAGCGTCGGTATCGGGTAGAATTCCACCGCGTGTAAATTTTGGGAACTATATAAACGTGTTTCAGCTTTCATTTGAAGCTTTTTCCCTCTCTCACTACTCTCTCTCTAACCTCTCTCCAAAATCCAAAGATTTAGTGTTCAAAACTCAAATTTAAGGCTTCAAATCCTTAAGGTACCTCCCTAGCCTTAATCTATAGCACCTTTAGCCTTCAAATTCGAGAATTAAACAAGAAATTGGACCATGCATGTGAGTTTACGGTCTAAGAGGGTGCTTAGGCCGTAAACACCAAAAAGAGTGGGTTTTGAGCCTTTAAACCCTTCCTTGACTAGTTTGGACCTTAGATATGGCTATGAGACTTTAAAATATGGAATCTAAACATGTAAAACATAATTTTTGTGATGTTTAGAGGAGTTTACGGCCAAGGATCATTCTTGGGCCGTAAACTCATATAATGAGGGTTTTTAAGCCCTTAAACCCTTCCAAATCACCCCTACAGCTTAGATATGAATTATGGGACTTTGATTCTTGCATTTGGACACTTGAAACATTAATTTTGAGGGACTTATGTGAGTTTACGGCCAAGGAGAGTTCTTGGGCCGTAAACTCCACAAAACTTGGCATAAATCTCATTCTAAGGTGTTAGAAAGCCATCCAACACCACCAAAAGCCTTGGAATAAATCAAGGGACCAACCAAAAATACTTTGAGGGCCAAAAACACAACATTTGTGAGGTTTCTAAGGTTTTACGGCCAAGACATGTTCTTGGGCCGTAAACTCCAAAATTTTTGGTGTTAGAATGCAAACTACACACCCCTAAGGCCCTTAGATGAATTTTAGAAGTCCATTCATGCATGTTCTAGGCCTTGAAACACTTTGTAGCACCATGTCTTAGAGTTTACGGCCATGGAGCTTGCTTGGCCATAAACTCCCATCAAAGAGGGTCAAATTGATGTTTTGAATCATTCCAAGTCCTTAATCCAAGCCTAGAAATCATCCCCTAAGTGTTGGAAGTCCAAAAGGCACCATAGAACACCCATCATGAGTTTACGGCCGTAAACTCATGGGGAAGGGTGTTTGGGCCGTAAACTCCTTTAATGGGAGTGTTCCTTTGATGTCCCAACTCATTTCCCAAGTCCCTTGTGCCATTCATGTCCCTAAACGCCACCCGGGTCCCTCCAAACACTCGTATCGGAGTGTTATCGCGACCCGAAACAATTGTCCCTATCCGGCAATCAATCTATGTCATAATTAGATACAAATGTGTATCTTTACTTCATAATTAGGAACCTCATGCGTTTACAAGTCCCGGCTCAACTCTTAGCATCCAAACCGTCTCGTACCTCGTTCGGTGAGTTCATACCCCTACGGCTTTTTCACCGTTTTCAATGTTTTCAGGGGGGGAATACAAGCAAACCATAACTGTTTTCCAATCATAACATTGATGTGTTTCAAACAATCTTTGACAAATCTATAAACTCTTTTACTCCTTATGTATTATGCTGAGCATAAGGAATGACTACTCGATTTCAACTAAATGGATTTTAGTTAAGAAACAATCAAACTAATCAAATTATTATGGGAATAATTTGGGGGTCCTTACTGTGCTTTCTATCATATACTGATATCTATACTAAATTATTAGATAAACTATGTCTGTTCAGTTTATCTCCGTATCATTTGAATATGTTATCCGATGATTTCATGTATGTATCTATACTTTTCTGTACTATGTTTCATAACTTTCTGTATGTCAATATCTCATACGAACCCTGTGAATAGTTTAGTACTAGCTTGTGAGATAGTCACTACCCTTTATGGATGATCAGTAAATCCTCTCCGGAAGTGTAACCAGAGTCTCCTGGAGGGAGAGCGCGGAATTTGTGAATAGATCTATTCGGGACTGACAATCCCACACCTTAGCTGCTAGCTACAGTTAGGCGGGCACGCCTAGGGTGACAAATTTCTAGAATCGTTCGACGTCTGACAAACGTCAAGGAGGTCACGTTGTCGTATCAGTATGGTTACCCGACTCACAATATGTATTAATACCAGCTTATTCACAGATTGGGTTCAGGATCTTTATTTCGTTCGGGATAGCGATCCCATGGTTTTGTATCTATATTCTATGTCTCTTTCAGGATAGTGATCCCATGGTATTGTTTCTATGTCCTATTCGGGATAATGATCCCATGGTTTATTTTCTATATCTATTCGGGATAGTGATCCCATGGTTTCTAAATCTATATCTATACGGGATAGTGATCCCATGGTTTCTGAATCTATATCTATACGGGATAGTGATCCCAAGGTTTTCTGTATCTATTCGGGATAGTGATCCCATGGTTTCTGAATCCATATCTATACGGGATAGTGATCCCAAGGTTTTCTATATCTATTCGGGATAGTGATCCCATGGTTTCTGAATCTATATCTTTACGGGATAGTGATCCCAAGGTTTTCTATATCTATTCGGGATAGTGATCCCATGGTTTCTAAATCTATATCTATATGGGATAGTGATCCCATGGTTTCTAAATCTATATCTATACGGGATAGTAATCCCATGGTTTCTAAATCTATATCTATACGGGATAGTGATCCCATGGTTTCTAAATCTATATCTATACGGGATAGTGATCCCATGGTTTCTAAATTTGTATCTTATTCGGGATAGTGATCCCATGGTTTCAAATCTATATTTACATACAAACATTAACTTATCTCGTGTTAGTTCGGGATGATAGTCCCATGATCTTGAACCGTACTTTCGATTATCTCAAACTAACTTATATGTCTTTCGGGATAGTGATCCCAAGATTTTCATTATATAGTTTTGCGTACTAAACTATACTTTGTGATATACCATTGATCTTACAATTAGGAAAATATGGGATTTTCCTGGGGTAAATACAATACATAATCGATTTGGTAACAAACGATAACTAAATCAACTTCACATAAGAAAATATGGGATTTTCTTGGATAACAAATCTTTTCGGAAACTAAAGGAAACCGATACATTTTCACAAACGAAACCGCTTATGAACTCACCAGCTTTATGCTGATTTTCAAACCGCTTGTATTCTCAGGTCCAAGTTAGACAGGTACCCGGTGATCTCTTTTGGCGAAGGCGGAGTGCGTAGAAGACTCGTCTCAACTTTTGTTTATATGATGCATATGTATATTTGTATAACTTTACTTTTGAAACACATGTAAACTTTCATATATATGTAATGTAATGTTTGTTTACTGTGAATACTATGTACATTGGATTTGATACACAACGTGGTAGTCAACCCCGGAGACGTTTCCACCTCTGGTTTTCGGGGTGTGACAGGAGGTAGCGGGAGGAATGGATTTGGTGAAGGATATGACCTCCATAGTGACAAAGGAAATAGTTGGTTATGGAGCATCGCCTTGGGAAGGCAAGAAAATGCACAAGGAAAGAGGGGATAAACCCTTATGGGTTCAGTTGCAGTACTCGGACAGTACCAGAAGGATTATCGGTTGAGTAAGTTGTGTTTCCAGAATGTTCAGGGCAGGGTTGACAGGAGTGATGTGTGTAAAACTCACTTAGTTTTAATCCTACTTTAATTATCAAATAACACACAAAAGGCAGTGAACCTATCAATTGTGGTATAGCTAGATAAGTGGGGTATCGAACACAGGGAACGGCAAATTAAATTAAAAACTAATTCTATCTAAGTTAATTTAGCAAATAAGGGTTTTTTCTCTAGTTTTACAAGACTAGAAACTTACTAACTAAAACTAATGCAAGACTAGAAAAGAACAAATTAACTAGATTCAATAATGGGAAAGAAACTTCTGTTTAATTCAACTCGGTTAACTTTATGGTTGATTTTAAGATAATAGTGCAATGGATTAATTCTTTCGTTGGTTACCGATTCAAGTGATTAAGTTTGTGTTCACTACCCTAATCCTTAGCAAATAAACTAATTCAAACAGTGGCCAATTGCTTAATTTAATTATATTTACTAGATTAATTATTCGGGTTAAGTTAGACTTGCAATAGCTAATTAATTCGTTATTCTTAATTAACCTCTTGTTCGATGGTCATCTTACAAGCTTGCACATGAGTTTACTCAATTTCCTTATTAATCCTAGTTTCATATTCATTAATTCTAGACATATGGTATAGTGGTCACATATCATATGAGGTTGATAATCAATAGATGTTCATGCTAATCAATTATCTTCCTATTAACAGAAAATTAATTATCATTCATACACAAGGTTCTTTAGCAAGCTAAAATAACAATTAATCACCAACTTGGAATTAATCCTACCAATCAGTCAAACCATATTGTCAACTTTGTATTCCCAAACAGAAGTCTAAAGAAATTAGTTCATAACTAAGGTAAATAACAGCAAACAAATAAGTTCAAGTTGCTTAATCATGTTGACAAAACAAAAGAATTAAATAGAATGGTGAAATTACGCCTTAATTACTCCCGGGATTGGATTCTAGCTTCTTTGGTCGACTTCTAGGGTTCTTCTGGCTTCTTATTCGCAGCTAAGCACTTCTGAAACTTCCCAGAATTCTCCCTTCTCGCATTGTAGAGTTATCTTTATATATGCGTTCCGACTCGTCGAGTCATATGGTGACTCGTCGAGTCCCTCTCACAATAGTCGTAATCCGATAACTATCTTGACTTCCGAATGCTTATCTTCCTAATTCCGCGACCGGACTCGTCGAGTCAAGGGGCAACTCGATGAGTAGAAGCCTTTTATGGGTGTTTTCTTTCTTCTTTCCACTCTTGAGCTCCTAACCGCTTCTCTTGCTTCCTTTCGTTTCCGAGCTTCATCTTTGGACTGAAAAACATAATTTAACACTTTTAAGTACCTTTTGTCCATAATATGCAACAATTTAGCTAATATATGAATAAATACTACACTTAATACACACTAAATATGCACATATCATAATACCCCACACTTGTCTTTTGCTTGCCCTCAAGCAAAACTGAATTTTAACACATTAGAATCACATATAATAACTCCAATCCAACCCAGCCATTATGCCAAGACCGCAACGCATGCATTTGTGTCTAAAATTCCTAAAAACCCCCCATACTTCAAATACTCACAATCCTCATAAACATTCGCCCACTCACCCCGAACTATGCTCATTTTATGCAACCCTCCGAATCCATCCTCGGAAAACCTCTTTACCCTCAAGGTATTTTTAATTGAGCAACCCAAGCATACATAATCTAGAATTACAACTTTTCGATACCACTATGGAGCTCTTTGGAATTCTTCACTTGCTTGATAATTTGATCTTGGATATCTTTGAATTCACCACCTTTTTGTTTGATTTTTGGTATCTTCAACTTTTTTGAAGTTCTTCGGAATTTTCGATCTTCATATTTGATATTTGACTTTGATGCTCCAAAAATTCTTCAAACTTTTTCTTGTAATTCTCTCTTTTTTTTTTTACATGTATACCTCACTTTTTTTTCACTCAAAACCCTACATGCTTAAGCAGGGGCGCTCAATCTCAACCTTTATTGGCTAATGATAAAAATCTTCCTGGATACATTTCAGGTTTAGGCTGCTAAACATATTGCATCCCTCAGGCTGAGCAAGGTCGTGTTTTTGTCTCATGATTTCACTGAAATAAGGAAGCCACAAATGCACTAGAACGTGTATAGGCTCAACTAAACATTTGGGTCGTCATGCAATTATCAACACAATTCTAACATGGAATCCTAATTTTTTTTTACCAAAATTTTCTAAATTAAATCCTAAATAATCCTTTTGGTATGCAAATTTTTTTTAAAATTTGACTATTATGTAACCAACCCCCTACCCCACACTTATGTGATGCAATGCCCTCATTGCATATTATGCATAAAAACAGAAAAATAAAGAGGGAATTGGAACAAACTCCCATGGGATAGCAGTGGATAGGTTGATCACTCTCATTTAAGCTCCATCTTCAATAAACTTTATACATGGAAAAATCTCATCCATGTCTCGTGTGGGTCGCTCTAAACATGCGAAAATCGGCATAAGATCTTCAAGAATGGATATGGAATTAGAAGGATGCAAGTGGTATAAGTATTAGCATCAAATCAGCAGTCGTTCGGCTCAAAAAATGAATGACTCGTCGAGTCTGATGATGGACTCGCCGAGTTGCAGCGCGCCGTCTCAAAATATCTGGAAATACAAAGCGACTCGTCGAGTCAGCTTAGTGCACTCGACGAGTTGGCCACTGAATGAAAAATCTTGGTATGTGGCAACTGTTTTAGCCTCTCACAACTTCGTTAACCCTTCCTCACATGCGGACTCAATCGCTCATACCCCTAAGACCGGACTTGACACTTTGACGTTAAAAACTCGCTTCCTTGACTCGCTCTCACACGCAAAAACATCCATGCTTTACATCTCTATACCATCCTAAGCAAGCAATCAAAATGCAATCCTGAAAATAACTAAAGCAAACAACTATTAAACATAATAATATCTCAAAGCAGACACACCAAAAACAAAACAAAATAAAAATTGAAATTGTTTGAATAAAAACACAAAAACACTAATAATAAAAATAAAGAGTAAAAGAAAGCAAACTCTAACGACGGGTTGCCTCCCGCCAAGCGCTTCTTTTTGAGGAGTCATTAGCTAGACTCCTTCCCATTTACGTTTTGTCATCTTCAAGCATCGGGAATGTACGCCTCACTTTTTGTGGTTTATACTTAGTCTTGTAGGCGTGAATCTTTTTCTTGTAAGCCCTTTTTAATTCGTCTCTTCTCTTTTTCTCTGTATCATCCTCAGCTGTTTGGGTCTCTCTTTTCCTCTTCTTCTTTTTCAACCTATGCTTTTTCACCAACTTTTGAACCTCCTTTTCTTTAAATTTGATAACTTCATATTTCATAGCGGTCCGTGCTCTAGGTTTAGTAGTGAATTGGTGATCAGCTTCCGCTCTGCTTCCATTTATGTCCTCATCCTCTTTTGTGCTCGACTCTTCTCCAAATGGCATCGTATCAAGGCATGCCACATCGGCGTGTTGGACCTCCATTCCTTTTACTTCTTCTTGCTTGACCTCTGGATTAGCTTTAAACATCACCGACTCATCACCCACTCTTAATGTCAAAGTAGACTCACATATGTCAATTAGGGCACATGCGGTGTTTAAGAATGTTCTTCCCAAAACAATTGGTATTTCGGGGTCTTCTTTCATCTCCACCACCACGAAGTCTACTGGGAAAATAAACTTGTCCACCTTGATAAGGAGATTTTCACATATGCCTTGTGGATGAATTATTGTTTTATTTGCCAAATGGATTCTCATATTTACCGGCTTTGGTGCTGGTAAATTCAGCTTCTTAAAGAATGAATAGGGCATCAAATTAATGCTTGCCCCTGAATCAGCCAATGCTTGTGTAGAAACTTCATTACCAAATTGGCATGGAATTACTATGTTACCCGGATCACCCTTCTTCTCAGGCAGCTCACTCATCAATATCTCCGCGACTTCAGCAAGATCTTTCCTAGCAGCAAACATGCCTTTAAGCAAGTTAAAGTATTTAGGAGTTTGGAGCATTGTGTCCACAAATGGCATATTGACTTGTAAAGCTTTAACATGCTCCATGAAGGTTCTATAGGCTTGAACTTTTTCTGAAGGCATGGCTCTGGATGGGTATGGCAAAGGAGGATTGTATGGCTTCAGAAAACTGGCATTTTCTTCATTCCCGACTTGACTCATCGAGTCCATTTTGGTGACTCGGCGAGTCGGATCGAGTTTTTCTTGTTCTGATTTTTCTTCCTTTTCTGCCTTCTCCTTGGAAACTCTTAGTGTTTCTGCCAATTCTTCTTCACCGTTGGAGGTTATTACGCTCACGTTCTCGTTTCTTGGATTGGGTTGGGTGTCGCTCGGAAGTTGGCCCGGTCTTCTTTCGTTTACTTGATGTGCAAGTTGGCCCAGCTGTTTCTCTATGTTGAGAATAGAAGCTTGCTGATTCCTCAACATGTTTCTGGTTTCTTGCATTGCCACATCATGATCATTATGTCTTTTCTCGGACGCGGTTATGAATTTTGTAAGTATTTCTTCTAAATTCGTCTTCTTGTCCGTCACCGGTTCTTCCTTTTGATAATATCCCCTCTTCCTCTGTTTATATTTCTCTTCCTTAGCCTTTCTGTACTCTTCGTATGGGAGCCATTCCTTCTTCGGTTTCCTCCAGTCTTCATCGTATCTATCGCCGCTGGAGTAAAATACTTGAGCCTTTTTATTTCCATTCTCGTCTCGATCACATTCCTTGGTAAGATGGGGACCGCCACAATTTTCACATCCAACTCTAATAGCATGGATCGTTTGATCCATTTTCATCATTCTTCGGTCTAGGCTATCGAGTTTAGCTATCACCGCCGCCATACCATCGTTTACCGAATTTACTACTCCTCGACTCACTTCATTCCTCGGGTTGTGGTATTCTCTAGAGTGCTTGGAGAATTCTTCAATTAACTCCTTTATTTCCGGAGGTGGCTTTCGGGTGAGTGGGCCTTGTGAATCGAGTAGTTGCCTCGTGGTGACATTTACTCCATCATAAAAGATAGAGACCTCTTGTTGGCTATTGAGATCATGGTGGGGGCAATTTCGAAGTAGGCCCTTGTATCTTTCCCAAGCTTCATATAGGGATTCGCCGGGTTGTTGCTTGAAGTTGGCAATGGCTTTCTTTAGCTTGGCTATCTTGGAAGGTGGGCAGAAGTGATCTATGAACTCTTCTTTCATTTTGACCCATGTGGTAACTGATCCGGGAGGGAGTGACTTCAACCAATCCTTTGCAGCTCCTTTAAATGTGACAGGAAGCATGCGTAGTAGCTGGATCTCGCAGGGCACATTAGGTACATTGAAGTAATCCGCCACATCATTCACTTCATCTAAGTGTTTATAGGCGTCTTCATGATCTCTCCCGTGAAAGGGTATCTCCTTGAGTTGAGCGAGAATATGGCCCTTTAGTTCAAACGTAGCGGTAGCGGGTATTGCGGGTTGCACAAGTCCCAGGCCGGTGTCATCACGCATCCTTTTCTTCCACTCCTCCATGGGGATTTCGTCAATATTAGCCATAGCGGTGGCTAAGTCGTCTTCAAACTCGGATGTGTGCTCGCTTTCTTCTTCGGTCTCGTAATCGGTGTCTTTTGGGATCAGATCTTCGGTTGTCAACGACGCACTGGATGCTCCTGCTTTGCTGCTCCTCTTCTTGCTAAAAATGGATTTGAGGTTTTTGAGTGGTGAGTTCTTTGAAGAAGCGGTTTCTCCAACGGTTTTGCCCTTGTTTCTTCTTAATGCGGTTTCCGGATCTTCAAGAGGGGGAACTAGAGGTGTAGCAGATCCTCGGGTCATGAACCAACTGCAAACAAAAACAAAACAAAACGCGTAAAAAAGAACAAAACAATTAAATCTGATTCAGCGTCGCACTCGCCGAGTCGGGGTGAATGCACTCGGCGAGTTCAAGTTAAAATCAGCGTTTTTTTTTTTTTTTTTTTTACCTAAAAAAAAAACTTGAACAAAAATTAAACAGAAATTAACTTTGTGTAAGATAAATCTTACACAAAGGATCGATTAAATTAGAATTTTAATGCTAATTTTAGAACCGTTCCCCGGCAACGGCGCCAAAAACTTGATGTGTATAAAACTCACTTAGTTTTAATCCTACTTTAATTATCAAATAACACACAAAAGGCAGTGAACCTATCAATTGTGGTATAGCTAGATAAGCAGGGTATCGAACACAGGGAACGGCAAATTAAATTAAAAACTAATTCTATCTAAGTTAATTTAGCAAATAAGGGTTTTTTCTCTAGTTTTACAAGACTAGAAACTTACTAACTAAAACTAATGCAAGACTAGAAAAGAACAAATTAACTAGATTCAATAATGGGAAAGAAACTTCTGTTTAGTTCAACTCGGTTAACTTTATGGTTGATTTTAAGATAATAGTGCAATGGATTAATTCTTTCGTTGGTTACCGATTCAAGTGATTAAGTTTGTGTTCACTACCCTAATCCTTAGCAAATAAACTAATTCAAACAGTGTCCAATTGCTTAATTTAATTATATTTACTAGATTAATTATTCGGGTTAAGTTAGACTTGCAATAGCTAATTAATTCGTTATTCTTAATTAACCTCTTGTTCGATGGTCATCTTACAATCTTGCACATGAGTTTACTCAATTTCCTTATTAATCCTAGTTTCATATTCATTAATTCTAGACATATGGTATAGTGGTCACATATCATATGAGGTTGATAATCAATAGATGTTCATGCTAATCAATTATCTTCCTATTAACAGAAAATTAATTATCATTCATACACAAGGTTCTTTAGCAAGCTAAAATAACAATTAATCACCAACTTGGAATTAATCCTACCAATCAGTCAAACCATATTGTCAACTTTGTATTCCCAAACAGAAGTCTAAAGAAATTAGTTCATAACTAAGGTAAATAACAGCAAACAAATAAGTTCAAGTTGCTTAATCATGTTGACAAAACAAAAGAATTAAATAGAATGGTGAAATTACGCCTTAATTACTCCCGGGATTGGATTCTAGCTTCTTTGGTCGACTTCTAGGGTTCTTCTGGCTTCTTATTCGCAGCTAAGCACTTCTGAAACCTCCCAGAATTCTCCCTTCTCGCATTCTAGAGTTATCTTTATATATGCGTTCCGACTCGTCGAGTCATATGGTGACTCGTCGAGTCCCTCTCACAATAGTCATAATCCGATAACTATCTTGACTTCCGAATGCTTATCTTCCTGATTCCGCGACCGGACTCGTCGAGTCAAGGGGCAACTCGACGAGTAGAAGCCTTTTATGGGTGTTTTCTTTCTTCTTTCCACTCTTGAGCTCCTAACCGCTTCTCTTGCTTCCTTTCGCTTCCGAGCTTCATCTTTGGACTGAAAAACATAATTTAACACTTTTAAGTACCTTTTGTCCATAATATGCAACAATTTAGCTAATATATGAATAAATACTACACTTAATACACACTAAATATGCACATATCAGGAGATTATTATTATCCGCAAGGGTTAATGGTCTTCAGGAGGACCAGGTGAAAGGCCAGCGAAAGTAGGCAGCGGGTATTGGATTAATAGTAGGGTATTGGAAGCAGATCGCAGGCGGTGGGCCATAGCAAACTTCGAGGAAGAAGTTTAGTTTAAGTGGGAGAGAGTTGTAACACCCAAAGTCAGGAAGGCCAAGAAGGAAAGAAACCCCTAAGTCAAAGGGGTCAACTCGCCAAGTTCAGGGCGAAACTCAGCGAGTCCAAGCGAGATCCAGGTTCAGGAATTAGTGACCGACTTGGCGAGTCGGCTAAGGGGACTCGGCGAGTCTGGTCTGAACAAGGAAAACCCTAATCCCGAGAATTGTATCCTATATAATGGGTGTTATGTCCCTCCCTCAGCCTCCTTATCATCCTAGAGAACCTGTAAGCCCTAGATTTCGTGTGAGCTTCCATCATTTGAGAGAAATAGCTTTGGAGGAAGGAAACTTTGGAAAGGAACTTGAAGATCAAGAAGGTTGCTTCAAAGGGGAGGTAAAGATCCGGGATCTACTTCAGTTTGTGTTCATCTTGGAGGTAATAATCTGCTATCTTCCCTCCTTTGCATCTAGATCTACTTTTGTTATGAGATTTGGGGCTTTTATGGTTGTTTAAGACCCAATTCGAGTGTGGGGCCTAGATACGTCGTTGCCACTTCAGATCTAGTGTTGGGATGGTCCAATATATCATAAAGCATTAGAAGATGAGTAGTTGGTGAAGCCCTTTTGTCCCTAAACCTAGCCCTAGAGTGTTTTGAGGCTTGATCTCTTTAGTTATACGTAAAGTTTGCAACTTTACGTGAGGATTGAGCTTTAGGAGTATAGATCTATGAGTTGGAGCCCATGCATGGCTCGAAAAGCCACTGTATGGATTAAGAACTGGTGCAACTCGGCGAGTCACATGGGTGGACTCGGCGAGTTGGATGAAGTTGGGCAGGAACTCGACGAATTTGAAGAACAACTCGGCGAATCTGTTGAAGATTGCCTTGGACTCGGCCAGTCTGTTCTTAGACTCGGCGAGTCAAGTCGCAAAACCCCAAACCCTTTCGAGTTAAGACTCAGATCAGTTAGTTGAGTAGGGACTTAGTGAGATGGACAGGTCAGGACTCGGAAATCGGTGAACTCGACGAGTCAGTAGGCAGACTCGGCGAGTAAGGTTGACCTGGAAGGTTGACCTTGACCAGGACTTTGTTGTAGACCAGAGTTGACTTGGTTGACTTTCGGGGGACAGTTAGACTAAGTGTTGCATTGATATGGTAGCTCGGGGAGCTAGTGGAGCAGGAGTTCAAAGAGTTTCCGGGAAGCAGCTAGAGGGGTTATCAGCAAGTGCATGTGAGTTTCCCTTTGTGTGAATGGGTCTAAGGCCACTGATATGTGTATTTTTAGATATATTTTTATGCACTTTATCTTAATATTTTGGCCTTATTTATTCTATTTTAGAACTAAAGAGTACTCAT
This sequence comes from Lactuca saligna, assembly GCF_052625555.1. Classification (NCBI taxonomy): domain Eukaryota; kingdom Viridiplantae; phylum Streptophyta; class Magnoliopsida; order Asterales; family Asteraceae; genus Lactuca; species Lactuca saligna. The sequence goes on from NC_136425.1 coordinate 142,702,974, forward strand.
AATGCTTTGAATTATGTTTTGCAGCTATTTGTTGTCAATAAAGCACAAGAGAAAAGATTGAAGCGGAAACTGGGCTTAGAAGCTAAAAGAAAGAAAAGGGTGCTGAGGTCGTGAGTACGCCCCGCGTACCTGCTTGCACCGGATATACATGATCGCGTGATTATCTGTAGTATGCGCCGCGTAATCCTAAGTACGCCCAGCGTACTTAGGTCGGCCACAAAGATTATAAATATCGATTTTTAGCTAACCAGTAGGGGGGATTCGACTTCTAACCTAATTTAGTCGACAATTAACTTCTGTTAAGCCGTTTTGAGAGTCTAGAAGGCGGCCGGAAGGCCGTTAAGCTAACGGGAGCAGAGATCTGAAGGATTGGAGAGCAGATACATGTCGGTAATCATATGGATTGCTAACGTGACCATGTTTAGCACTTCCTTATGGTACTTTTTGTATTTAGTTTCTGATTTGGGTGTAAAAACCTTTTACTTTGTGTTTATGATTGAATGAAGTTTTGATTCTTAGACTAATTGTTATGTTAAAGAATTTATTTGTGTTTAATTTATCTTGCCAAGCTTGTTCAAAGATCCTCATGTGTTAATGATGATTATTTGCTGTTAACTGTTAAGTGAATTAAGTTGTATGAAAACCTGCTTGATTTGCTTGTCTCTTATGATTTTTGATGACCATTGAGATTATAAGACTAGAAATAACGAATGTGAAACTAGGATTAACTTGGGAATAAGTAAGTTAATGTGTGAGCCTTGTTTGATGACCATCAACAAGAGGTTAATTAAATGTTTAAATTAACTAAATTTACAAGTCTTGCTTGATACGAACTGAACACTAGGAAGCATGTTAGTTTAATCAATTGATCACTGTTTGAATTAACTTGTTTGCTAAAGGATTAGTTATAGTGAACATAAATCTAATCAATTTAGGAATCGGTGAACATGAATAAATGAATTTGTGTATGCAATTGTTTATGTTTTCAAGGTGGAATTTGTCTAAACCAAAGTACCTAAAGAGATTTGTTTTTCCTGTTAGTTTATCGAGAATGGTTAATTAAATATTAGTTTGAGATTTATTAAATTATTCTTTTCGTGTGACATGTAACCTATAATTAAATATATTAAATTAATCCACCGTTCCCTGTGATCGACACCCGACTTACCTAAGCTATACTGTAATCTGACTAGGTACACTGCCTATAAGTGCATAGTTAGTCTAAGTTTGTTAGGTTATAAATATTAAAATTAATGGGTACTTTCGTGCACATCAAGTTTTTGGCGCCGTTGCCGGGGAACGGCTTGTCATTAATTTATTTTATTTGATTATTCGTTATTTGTTTTTAGTTAGTTCTCAATTTTTTTTTAGTTTGATTTTCGATGATATCTTTTCACTTGTCGGGAAGGTTCTTGTTTTTGTTTTGCAGGAATTTGGGATTGTACACATTGCTTGACTTTACTTTTTGCATGGGTTTCGAGAATGAAAGCGATTAGGGAATTCTTGACCTGCTTAGCCTACTACTTTGTTGATTTGTCCAACTCAATCCATGAGGCGTAGTATAGCAAGGCGTATTGTGGTGGTTAAGTGGAAGACCGAGCTCTTGCTGTTCTTGACTAGTTAGGTCACTTCTTGTTCCGCTTCTAGTTAATGTTGCAAGGAAAACAAAGGAAATATTCTAACGGGTCCCGAAAGTGGGTGTTTTCGCAAACCAATTCTTGCATGCAAAGGTTTTTGATCAACCATTGTTGTTTGATCTTGACAAAGATAAGTGATTATGACATCTCAATTTTTTTTATCACTCATCGTGAAGTCATCATTAGCTTAAGAAATTAAAAAGGAAAAATTAAATAAGTTTTAAGTTCCTAGATGAAATGATTAAAAAGAAAAGGAAATTCAATTAAAAGAAGAAAGGGAAATTTTCATTTAAAATTACGCCCCGCGTAAGTTTAATTACGCCATGCGTAATATGCCCCGGATCGCGAATGAACATTTCAGGGGGTTGAGGTACGCCCCGCGTACTCTTGAGTTACGCCCCGCGTAACACGGCGACCAGGTATATCTTTTGACCCGTTGACTTCTTCTTTATTCTTTTCCCTCTTCTCCTTTCTCGCAAGAACTGTGACGGCAGCTTCTCTCAAGATTCTCGATTCTCTCTCGTTTCTTGTTAAATCCACCACACAAATTATGGCTCGAAGGGCCCAAAGAACCAACCCTCCCGAGGATGTGACCGATCATCGCTTTTTACAATTTCCGCAAACACTGAGCGATGCTACTAGGGCGCGTTATAGCACCAACTTGAGCCTGCTTCTCACAAAGGAGATTGATATTGCACCCTCTTTCGACTGGGAGTTGGCTGCCAGGACTGGACTTGCTGCATTGATCCAGGAATTTTTGCAATACACACACTCGGACGCGAGTGGGGTGGAATTGTTTGTGTGTCAGGGATGGGCGCGTTTGTTCAGGATCCAGGAGCCGGTATATCGAGAGTTTTTGCTGGAGTTCTATGCTACAGTTTCCTATGATCCTAGGAAGCCACTCAATGACAGGACAGCCTTTGCTTTCAGACTGGGGGGAGTGAGCCGGGAATGCAGCGTGATAGAGCTTGCTACTCGGGTGGGTATTTACACAGCCGGTGAGACAAGGAGTGTCCACTTCCCGACATTTCTTGCTGACTGTCTCACGGAGCGGCCGGAGGACTACAATGAGAACACTTTTTGGGCCGAGATTACGGGAGGAATTTATACACCATCTACCGCTCGAGGGGGGATGATTCGGTCTACTACATACCGAATGTTGCACCGGTTGATTTCTATGTCTCTCACGCATCACAAGAATAGTGAGAGAGTGCCTTCGACGGACCTGTATTTCCTATGGGCACTAGTTACTCCAGGGAGGCACCTGAACCTTCCAGTTGCTTTAGCTGCATACTTGGGACGGAGGGCCAGGGGACTTCGGGGAGATAGCCCGATATGCGGAGGGCATTTTATCACACGATTAGCTCGATCATATCAGTTGATGACACGTGAGATCACGAGATCGATGGTGTTTCACGACATGAGGCCGATGAGTCTTCAGCTATTGGAGTCGATGCGCATATTAGAGCGAGGCGGAGATGGTGTTTTGAGGGTTCGAGCAGATGATGTGGCGGATGAGGAGGGTGCCGCCGAGCCACAGCCGAGACGGTTCCCGCGGCGTAGACCTGCTCCTCGGGGAGCGCAGCAGGGACCTGAGCCGGAGATTGATATGCGCTATTTAGCTCAGGGCATTGATCGTCTTGACTTGAGGGTCCAGAACCTTAGCGAGTATGTTGCACATGTGGACGCGCAACAGCGGTGGCAAGGGAATGCGTTGAATGCATTCTTTGCCCATCAGGGATTTCAGTATTCGGTTTCCTTTCCACCACCATTCCAGTCACAATTTGACGGGGCCGGTACTTCTGGGACACAGCCACATGATGATGGAGATGACGAGTGATCCTTTTTATTTTGTTTATTTGTTTGTTTTGTGTTAATTTTTGTTTATGTTTAGTTTTTAGTATTTGGTATGTAATTAAACTTTGATTTAGTTTGTTTTATTTTTGTTTTCCATGTTGATGCTCTATGGTTGTTTAGATTTATGCAGAATATTCGCCCTTATGAAGCTGGTAGTAAGTTCAGCAGCTAGGTCCGACTGTTGCTAGAGAGCCATGTGAGACTTCAAAGATTATAGTCAAGACCCACAATTTGTCATAAGTGTGGGGTGCATATTTATTAGAGTTGTATTTCGACGCGAGGAAGAAGTATCATCCCGGCTGCCACGACATGGTTGACACTTTCCTATGTTGTGGGGGATTTTTCATCGCGAGAAGAGGATGTCATTCTTGACGAGACGACGTGGTCGACACTTTCCCACGTCATGGTTATTATACATTGCATCTAATTGCAATATTTTGTACCACATTTTCGAAGATGGCGGTCTTGATTTTATTTTTCGGCATATTCAGAAGCGGCAGTTCCAGTTTTCAGTTTTTCAGCAGTATTTGAAGCAACCTGTAGCAGCCCCATTCGATCTCGCCACAACTACCCAGGGGAGTCTGTTCCTTTTTCTCCTTTTTTATGTTCTTAATTTGTTTTAAGCATACAATGATGGCCTTGTATGAAATAAGTGTGGGGTAGGGGGTCGGTAAAAGTAAATTATAAAAATATAATAGTTGGAAATTGCTAGATTTAGGGAAATTTAAAAATTTAAAAGAAAACTTGAAATAATAGTTTAATTTAGGAAAATCTAGTGATAATTTAAAATTTTGCTAATATTGTATGAGATGATCCGATGAGAACTCAAATGTTTAGTTGAGCCAATATACGTTATAGTGCATTTGTGGCTTCCCTTATTTTAGTGAAATCATGGAACAAAAACATAACTCCGCTCGGTTTGAAGGATGCAATATGTTTAGCAGCCTAAACCTGAAATGTATCCAGGAAAATTATTATCATTAACCAATAAAGGTTGAGGTTGAGCGCCTCTGCTTAAGCATGTAGGTTTTGAGTGAAAAAAGAGAGGTACATGTAAAAAAAAAAGAGAGAGAATTACGAAAAGTTTGAAGAATTTTGGAGCAAATAAAGTGAAGATCAAAAGATCAAAATTCTGAAGAAATCCAAAAAGTTGAAGATACCAAGAAATCAAATCAAATAAGGTAGTGAATTCAAAGAAATCAAAGATCAAATTGTTCAGAGAAATGAAGAATTCAAAGAAAGCTCCATAGTGGTATCATAAATTGTAATTCTAGATTATGTATGCTTAGGTTGCTCAACTAAAAATACCTTGAGGTTAGGAGGTTTTCTGAGGATGGATTCGGAGGGTTGCATAAAATGAGCATTGTTCGGAAAAAGTGGGCAAGTGTTTATGAAGATTGTGAGTATTTAAAGTATGGGGGGTACTTAGGAAAATTTTAGACACAAATGCATGCGTTGAGGTCTTGGCATAATGGCTGAGTTTTAAATGGATTGTTTAGTCCGATATTGGTAAAATAAAAGTAAATTTGCTTGGGGGCAAGCAAAGGCTAAGTGTGGGGTATTTTGATATGTGTATTTTTAGATATATTTTTATGCACTTTATCTTAATATTTTGGCCTTATTTATTCTATTTTAGAACTAAAGAGTACTCATAATGCTTTGAATTATGTTTTGCAGCTATTTGTTGTCAATAAAGCACAAGAGAAAAGACTGAAGCGGAAACTGGGCTTAGAAGCTAAAAGAAAGAAAAGGGTGCTGAGGTCGTGAGTACGCCCCGCGTACCTGCTTGCACCGGATATACATGATCGCGTGATTATCTGTAGTATGCGCCGCGTAATCCTAAGTACGCCCAGCGTACTTAGGTCGGCCACAAAGATTATAAATATCGATTTTTAGCTAACCAGTAGGGGGGATTCGACTTCTAACCTAATTTAGTCGACAATTAACTTCTGTTAAGCCGTTTTGAGGGTCTAGAAGGCGGCCAGAAGGCCGTTAAGCTAACGGGAGCAGAGATCTGAAGGATTGGAGAGCAGATACATGTCGGTAATCATATGGATTGCTAACGTGACCATGTTTAGCACTTCCTTATGGTACTTTTTGTATTTAGTTTCTGATTTGGGTGTAAAAACCTTTTACTTTGTGTTTATGATTGAATGAAGTTTTGATTCTTAGACTAATTGTTATGTTAAAGAATTTATTTGTGTTTAATTTATCTTGCCAAGCTTGTTCAAAGATCCTCATGTGTTAATGATGATTATTTGCTGTTAACTGTTAAGTGAATTAAGTTGTATGAAAACCTGCTTGATTTGCTTGTCTCTTATGATTTTTGATGACCATTGAGATTATAAGACTAGAAATAACGAATGTGAAACTAGGATTAACTTGGGAATAAGTAAGTTAATGTGTGAGCCTTGTTTGATGACCATCAACAAGAGGTTAATTAAATGTTTAAATTAACTAAATTTACAAGTCTTGCTTGATACGAACTGAACACTAGGAAGCATGTTAGTTTAATCAATTGATCACTGTTTGAATTAACTTGTTTGCTAAAGGATTAGTTATAGTGAACATAAATCTAATCAATTTAGGAATCGGTGAACATGAATAAATGAATTTGTGTATGCAATTGTTTATGTTTTCAAGGTGGAATTTGTCTAAACCAAAGTACCTAAAGAGATTTGTTTTTCCTGTTAGTTTATCGAGAATGGTTAATTAAATATTAGTTTGAGATTTATTAAATTATTCTTTTCGTGTGACATGTAACCTATAATTAAATATATTAAATTAATCCACCGTTCCCTGTGATCGACACCCGACTTACCTAAGCTATACTGTAATCTGACTAGGTACACTGCCTATAAGTGCATAGTTAGTCTAAGTTTGTTAGGTTATAAATATTAAAATTAATGGGTACTTTCGTGAACATCAGCCACAATGTCGGACCATGTAGTCATGTAGATACGAGTAGGAAGACCCAGGGGTTAGCCCTAGGCACAGTATGCTAGTAGGATATTTAGGACGAGGTCCAATGATAGCGGGTGGGTTCCCAAGGAATGGTTTATATGATAGTTTATACTTGTTGTCTGTGTGATACATGTATGTGCCTGGTAGGGAGGCGAGTGTGGGCGAGGTTCCGTATCTCACCAATAGCAGAGTGTGGATGGTGTTCCACATCTCATTAATAGCAGAACAGGGGTGAGGCCCAAGTTAGGGAAAGAGTGAGTGTGGGCTGGGCCCGTATCTCACTATCAGTAAGGGCGTGGACTGGGTTTCATGACTCATTAGTAACAGGAAAAGGGCGGTTCCCAAGATAGGCGAGGTCTCAGGACAGGATTTGTGAGTATATGTTAGCTTATGTGTTGTTATATGCTTATGTATCATTATATGTTAGCGGGCGGGGCCTAGTGACAGGCGAGGCCTAAGTTAAACAGATATGTATCCGAGCGGGGCTCGAAGCTAGACAAGGCCTGGAGCGGCGGGGCCGTCATAGCGGGCGAGGCCCGAGGTAGTGGGCGAGGCCCAGAATAGTGGGTGTGGCCCAGTACGTACAGTATGTGGTTATGTATGGTATGTGGTAGGGTGGGGAACTCAGTAAACTTCATGCTTACGGTTTTCAGTTTTGGTTTCAGGTACTTCCGGTAGCGGATTGAAGAGCTCAGGGTGATCGCATGGCACACACCATAGATTAGACAGCCTGGGAATGTTTTACTCTGATAACGATCATGTGTTTTGGAAATTAATACTCTGTTTATGTTTTGGATTGATGATTTTGCTGTAAGTAATGTTTTATTAAAAGAAATTTTTAGTCTGAAATTTTCGGTCGTTACATGTATGGTTCATGTGCTTCAGATGATCAGGGGGAAGCAAATGTGTGATCATGTACAACATGGCCCATCTGGTTGCAACTATAGCAGACTCGAAGATCCAACATTCAATCCCTCACAAAGTGTCCCTCTTTGCTACACTTTTAGCACAATGTCCATGTCTGATGGGGACCCTTATGACCCTTACCTCACTTTCTTCAAGTGTGGCCCCTCTGGCCTCTTGGTCTCGAATCAGTGGTCTTGAACCACTTAGTCATCGACTGTGACTGACCTGGCCACCTATCTCTCCTCTTTGTCTCCACCTTAGCCTCTCTCACCTAGGTCACCAACTCAAGCTCTAAACTACGTGCATTGGTCTGCAGCTCAGTTAATTTATGATATTAGGTGTTCATCACAAACTCTTAGATATCCTTCTTGAGCATGCTTAAGAATCAAGTCTTCTGCACCTGCTCAAAGGATACATACTCAAGGTAGAATAGGGCCCTATCGTGAAACATCCTAGTTATCTCAATCACCATTTATGTCGTCTGACTAAGCGACAGGAACTCCTGGGCCAGTTGCTCGCTTTCTATTAATGGCACAAAATTAGTCTAGAACATCTCAGTAAAATGATCCCATGTCACAACAGACCGCTCTGCTAGAGAATAATGTGTTGTCACAAACTTTAACCAGTCCTTCGCTTGCAGGAAAAGAAGATTCAGGGCGAAACAAACCTTCAGGTTCTCTATACATGAACAAGTGTAGAAGCATCCCTCAACATCAGAGACACATCTCATAGTAGAAATTGGGTTATTGACCCCGTTGAACTCAAGAGGCTTCATGTTGTTGAACTCCCGGTAGAATATCAAATTACCCCCATACGGTCTAGCAGTAGTAATAGCTGTTGTGGCTGCAGCAGCAGCCTCAATGACGGAAACATAGCACTCATCAAGCAACTAGATCATAGATACCTTTATATACCCAAACATATCTAGAATAGTCTCCTTGATCGTCGTGACCACCTCAATGGCAACAATCCTATGGATATTCTCATCATTGGTACCTGACCTCTCCGGGTAGCTAGAACCTGAACCTCGAGTACTCATCACCATACTGAAACACACAATGAAGAGTTTAAAACTATACTAAATCATACACATACATCGTATACACTCCCACAATTTCCTTAGTACCCAGGGTTCTTCCTGAATCAGATACGGATCTTGTGGTTACGTGCATACACTACCTTCCACACATATCCATAGTTGATTCAATTTGTCCTCCCAAAGTCCTAAGTCACTAACTCACTCTAAGCTAGGTGTATATGTACATGCACACCTAAGGGTCCTACAATAGCACATATAACCACCTAGATACTTGTTCTAGGTTCCCTCTCGACCACCACTCCAGTCCGCAAGAATCTCTGCTAAACTCTTCAATTGCTTCACGTATGACAATTGTACATAATCCAGGACTCGATAAACGGTTGAATAAATGATTCTACCTCAAGTCCACAACCAAACAAGGAACAAGAAGTAAGTCTGAACCAAACATTCTAAGTCTATAAAACCCTAACTACATGCAATCCTAAAGCATATACAAAGCAATTAACAATGTTAGTTTAATTCTAACAAAGTAACACAAGTAATCTACTAGGTAAGAAGACAATACAATTCAAGCAACCTTATCATGCACTTACTGAAGGATCTTAGCCTATCCCTAACATGAATCTATATCACTTCATGTAATAACTAAATGCAACAAAACTCAAGTATGGATATTTTGGGAGATCACTTTCAAGCTCCGGCTGATTATACACATCACTTCCTCCTTTCTTCTTCTGTGGAACTTTTTACTGCATTTTAAAAGATTTATATGAAAATTTTCCACAGATCTTAATTTGAGTCTGGAATCTCACGAGTGTTCATCCAAATCCCTCAAACCAGGGCTCTGATACCACCATGTAACGTCGTATTTTTCAAAAAAAAAATTAGTTTTAAATAAGGATAAACCATTATTTTTCCCAAAAGCCAAGTCAAAGAACATAAGTATCAACATACAATCATACCAAAAATATTAGAGTATCAGAACATGTAGAATCAAAGAACTACAAGTGGATGTGTACAATCAAGCCTTCGCCTTCTTGTGATCATCTAAAGTACCTGAAACACAATATATAAACAGTTATAAGCACGAAGCTTAGGTAGTTCCCCCAAGATACCACATACATCATATATAACAACATGTAGCTATATCGGGTCCGTACCAACCCCAAGTCCATATTAACTCCGAGCCCAAATTGTTGGATTAGTGTCTAAGTCCATAACTATTTTGGTATGTACTTGACCCGATGGTGCATGGTCCTTTTGGGTTGCCTTCACCAAAGCAACTTGATTGGAGAAATAAATAAAGAGAGAGAGGTTACTATGATTTATTAATATATTATAAGAATAATATATTAAAGGAGAAATCATATTTGCTTAATTAATATTGGTCAATAATTAATTAGGAATTAATTTTTTGATCAAGTGTAATTAATTAAACTAGAGGGGCTGAATTGTAATTATGTGATAGTTACAAAATATGGTAATGGTTATCCTAAATATGGGTTGAACGAATTCAAGGAGATAAGGATCCTTGAAATCGTCCAAAGGATAAAGGATAAGGGTTTTCAAGGCTTATCTTATGGTTGCTTTGTGGATAAGCAACTAGATAAGGATAATGACTGAAACCCTATCTCTATACCTATATAAAGACCCTAAGGCCTTAGAATTCGTGTACTTGTTCCCAAGGAGTCCTAAGGATGAATTCTAACCTCTCTCCTCTCTCTTTATACCTTCTCCATTTGCTCTTGGTGTTTGTGAACCATTAGAGGAGTGACACTTGTGACTCTAAGCCTTCCAAAGTCAATTCAAGGTGGAATTGGGATTGTTATTGCTACATAACAATCAAGGTAACATCTTAAACCTAATTATATGTTAATATCGATTTCCATATGCTAGAATTAGGGTTTATAGTCTTGGATTCAAAGCATGTACAATAGAGAAACCTAGATCCAAGCATTAGGGTTTATATGAGCACATAGGATGTCTTATGACCTAAACCCATCACAAATTGGCTCCATCAGGATTGTATCAACCTTGAGTCCATAGTGACTCCGAGTCCACATTGGCTCCATGCATACAAAATCCTATAATACTTGTAATAGTCACATAGACACATGCACAAATGACACCTAATGTCCTATAATATAGTGAGAGGACTCACCTCATAGATAGTATCTAAAACACAACAACACTCACATGATGAATAACGGTACTATGAACCACCTATTCAGGAAAAAGAAAGTACCCACTTAGTCTACACTTTTATAACCCCTAAATTGACTAAAAGTCAACAATGCTAAAAAAGTCAACGGTCAAGGTCAACGACCAAGAGTCAACTTTGGCAGGTCTCCATGTCCTGGTCATCCATAATCCATGTCGTGGGCACTCCAAGACAAAACAGTCGGACAATCATTCGGTTCCCACACCATGGCGACCCATTGGCCATGCTGTGGGAATGTTTATGACATAAAGACCGTAGAAACACCAGTCGTCATGCTGCAGCAACAGGTAGCCACACCCTGGACACTAGGCACCAACAACTTAATTGGTTAAGATGTTATTCCTCAATCCTAAAATCTCTAAAGCTCATATATGGTTCCCCACAAAGTCTTGATGGATAAACTTTCCAACTTTATCCATTAGGACATCCCACTAAGACAAGATCTCAATTTCAAAGTTCTTAATGACAAAATCAAGGCATAAATTCAATCTGAAAGCCACACAAACCATCTTTCTAACCAACCCCAAGGTCAAGAAGCTAACATTACACAGAAGGGTCCTGGAGTTCACTCAAACTCCAAGAACAAGAAAATTTCGGACAAAAGGATCTAAAATGATGAAAACTAGATCTAGAGAACTAATAACAAAAGTTAGAGAATTATTTTACCTCTATTAAGTTAGAAATGAAATGAAGATGATGGATCCAAGCTGAAACCACATGCACGAGCAACACCAAGGGCTCCTTCTTCCTTAACCTTCACAAGAATGGAGCTCAAGCACGTAAAACACAAAAATAGAGGCTAGGGTTTGGATGGGTTTATTATCAGAGGTTGGAGGCTATCAAATGAGGCAACCCTAGGAGTTAGTTCCATTAAATAGGACATCAATAACGAAATTAGGGTTTTAGGACCAAAACGAATTCCATGTCATGGCAAACATAATGTCATGTTGTGGTCTTTCACGGACGCGCATTTCACAATTAGCGAGTGCCACACTATAGCAGCCCTAATGCTAAACTATGTTCCATGCTAAGATAACAAAAATAAATAATTAAACTCAAAAATGAATACCTAGAAAGAGGATGCTACATGATTTTTTCACTATTCTTGAAAACATGAACATGATATTCCTACTTGTCATCTAATGAATCCAAGAAGCTTATCACAAGTATAGTTTCATGCTTTAACATGTTAAACATTCAAATATCAATAATAATAGAATTGAATATATTAAAGGTTTGAGTAAGAGTTTCATTCATGTAAGCGGAAAATATTCATACTTTCTATTGCGGTTGTTTTCCTGAGTAGCCCTAACTTTAGCAGTGCCTTCATAAGCAATGTTCAACGTATCTATCATCTATTTTATTGATAAGAAATTTTGAACCAAATGATATATCTTGTATGGTAATGCATTGACAATAGCATCACAAGCACGAACATCAAGACTTAGCAGCTTCTTGCCGTCTTTAGTACATGCATGTGTATGAGTCCTTTTTGGTTTACCAACGCCATATTTTATGTTGGTGAAAGTTGGAACATATGGAACCTTTTCAATGATGTCCAATATATTGTAATCCAAGGTTTCCAAAACAACCATTTCCTTGGTCTTCTATATTAGAAAGTTTTTCTCATTAAAAAGAGGGATCTTGTTTAGAGACAGAGATCCAGAGGTTGGTTTTGTAGAAATCATGGAGGTAGACATTTCTTGAAGTTATCATAAAGCCTATAATATTTAATCGTTGAGGTAAAACAAGAAATGAAATAATTGACAGAACAAAACTTTCACAAAGTCTTAATCGAAAACAAATTTCGATTAAGGTTTTTCACTAAGAAATTGTTCTCTCACAAAGAGAGATTGCACAAAGTCATACACCTTTACAATAAACCCAAGTATCACTTATATATATATATATATATATATATATATATATATATATATATATATATATATATATATGATGTGAATCTATTTAATAAAATAAATCCCTAGATATCAAGGATTTAAACAAAAATATAGAAAGATAAGATCCTAATCACAAAGATTACGGATCTTAAACTTAGAGAACAAGAAAGACTTCACGTTGGTTTTGAGAGATCAATACAACGTATGAGACATTGTCTAGTGATCAGTATTAATTAGGTTTAACATATTAGATTATAAGGTTCGACCTACAAATCATGCGTCTAAATTATACAAACTCAACTACAAGTAATAATAACCCAAAACTCAAACACAAGTATTTACGATAAAGAAAATCATAATAAATAATTGATTAATAAATCCAAACTAAACAAAGCAAAACATAGTTATTTAAGGGTTAATCTATCTAAGTAGAATTTAAGGGTTTTTAATCCATACTTTAATCTTGAACATAAAACAAAATCATAATAGAATACATAGTGCAAACCGACTAACTAAATAGTAATTCCACACTTTGAGCTTCAAACACTTGCTTTGATCGTGTTCTTTGGATTCAATCTACTTCAATTCTTTAGAAAATCAATAGTTCTCGTTGAAAAAGTCATGGGTTGAAAATGTCATGTCGGCTAGGGTGAGGAGGAGTCATATTTATAAAGATTCAAAAATCCTAGAAACATGTCTTGCAAGGTATTTTTTGTGTCACGTTTCATCATGAATCCTTATTCGATTCGGTCCGTAAAGCTTGGTTGTAGCGGATAAGCGATGTAGTTCGCGACACGTTTCTTGTATTTTTGGAAAGTTTTGAATTTTGATCCTTATCAGCTCCATTTAAGTCGAATCGCATCCTCATCCTTCTCAGGCACAAATTTATCTATAAAAGTTCAATTTAAAACATTATCAATATCATTTATATCTCAATATCATTTAAGCTTATAATATTAAGATACTTGCCTATAACATATGTATAAATAATCCAAAATCATTAGTCACATCGTAAAACATTCTTAATGTTGTGGTTATTTTAGAATGTAGTTGTAACGTCCCAAATTTTCAGACTAAAAATTTCAAATTTTAAATTAATAAAACCATTATCCAAAACAATATTATCAAAACCATAGTGGATCAAAGTGTATCCATAACATCCAAATGCATCAAAGTAATATAAAATACGGAGCGATGTGGAGTGTGCACTGCAATGATCCTATAATCTTCCTCTTCGAACCAGAAGTACCTGAAACATAAACTGAAAACCATAAGCACAAAGCTTAATGAGTTCCCCAAATTATCACATACCATACAAAAATATAGCCAAGCATATATGGGTGCTTGAAATCCCTTTCGGTCTGTTTCATTTGGATACTTTCAAGCATATATGGGTGCTTGCAATCCCCTTCGGTCTATTTCAACCAGATATTGTCAAGCATATTTGGGTGTTTGCAATCCCCTTCAGTCTATTTCAACAAGATATCAGGTCTATTTCACCCCTACCCCTACCATATAATATCATAACAAGGAATCACGGAATCATCAAGCAAATATAGGCATAACCGACAGTTTTCATGAAGACAATCATCATACTACATCATGAACTAGTGGTACGACATTGGTTCCTTCGACCCACAAATACAATGAAGGAAACTCACATCACTGACAAAAATCCATAGCTAACAGCTTACACAGTCAATGAAGGGTACCATACACCTCCTAACACACCATACAAGGTAAACCCATAGTCTACCTTCTAAAAATAGCAATTTGACCAAAAGTCAACCGCAACAAAAGTCAACACTTAAACTCAAGGTCAAAGTCAAAGTCAACAATCAACATTTCCATCAGTTGACACTCACGTCGTGACCAGTAACGCACTCGGCCAAATTCCAACTCAACTTTCTTCAAAATAGTCAACTCGGTCTCGGATGATCCACTCAGCATACCTTACGATGTGAACCTTCCTTGGCCACGTCGTGAGCTCAGTCAATCAAATCAATCACGTAAAAACCACTCTCACATCTTAACACTCCATGTTTCATGTTGTAAGCCACGTATGATGCTGAATCATAATGTATTGAGTTTTTAATCCATTAAGTCATCCATTCCAACTTTCTAGAGGTCTTTCATACAGCAAAAGCAACATAAAAATCTTTGCTTTATGGACATGCTTTTCCAATGCATGTCTTGAGCTTGATTAGGTCAAAATGGTGAAAATGAGATCCAAATCTCATGCATGAGACCAAAACTTAATCAAACTATAGATCTAGAACACCAAACCTCAAAGGGGCCTCATGGATCCATAAAGTTGACAACTTTATGGAATCCAACCACTCAAACCATCTCCAAAATGAAGACAAAGGCATAAAATTCTAGATCTAGAAGAATAACACATAAAGGTTGGAACTTGAGGACTTACCTGTTGGGTTTTGAGCAATCTAACACTTCCTAAGTGCGCATGCAACCCTAATAACCCTTGGATCTATGTTTTCTTCTAAAATACATGCAAATAATAATTTCCAAGGTTCATAACCTAACTAGCATAGCATAAGAATTATGAATCATAAAGTTGCTAGTAGAAGAACATACCTTTTGATAGTGGTTGATTGCTTAGAGTTTGAGAGCCTAGCACCAATAGTGTGAATGCCTCAAATGGAATCACAAATCACCACAAACGTTTGGAAAACTTTGAGAGAGTAGTATACTTTCTCGTGGAATCGGCCACCACTAAGTCTCACACAACTAGAGTCTACTCTTAGAGCCATATTTCTTGCATCATATGCTTCTTTATATAGTGTGCATGGTTAGGGTGAAACCCTAATAACCCATGTCTTTTCCTTTCCAAGGATCCATGGGTTAAAAGCTCCATGGATCATCCATGTACTTCCATATTAGCTTAGCCCATTAGCAAATGAGTATTAGCCCACACTATATAAAATATAATAGCCCATAATTTAATAAGTCTTCTTTTTAATCTATAAATTAATTCATAATTAATTTAAGACTAAAACTAATTAAATAACATGACTTCATATTAATATATTATAACTTATAATATATTAATAAATCGTAAGTATACAATTCTCATAAAATTATCCATAAATCGTTTGGATGAAATGCAACCCAAATGGACCATGCCGGGTCGGGTCAAGTATGTACCAAATAAGTTATGGACTTAGACACCTTGTCCAACATTACCATGATCCAAGTAATGATCTTTAAGGTGGTGAGGGAAGTTGCTTGCTGGATCTAAGCACCAAGAACATCTTCTTCTTCAAAGCACCAAAATCTTCATAAATGGATAGAAAAGGAGAGGTGAGGCTCAAAATGGTGAAAAGGAGGCTAAGGTTTCTCTCAAAATGAACTAGATATGATGGAGGATCATAAAATACCCTAAAAACATGGAACCAACCCTTATATCTATTGAAAACCCTAAAACTCATGGGCTTGGGCTATATAGTTCTCATGTGGTAAGCTCTTAATGCTCATGCCGTGAGCACAGTTTAAATCAACATTTTTCGTTTAATCAATTTTCACTTCGTGAGCTCCAACTACTTGCGTTGTAAGCTTAGTTTTCCCTAAGTCCTTTCCAATTTCGAATAATCATAACTTATTTGTTTCAACTCTGAATTCGGCGTTTTTATATCCACAGAAAGGTATTGAAGAGATCTACACTTCTATATCGGTAATTTTGGCTCAGCACATGTACAAATTAAAACCTTAACCCTCTCAAGCGGCCTAACACATAACTTACTCAGTCCATCCTCAATTCCAAATACATGATTCATAGGCCTTGATCCCATTACCAACAATAACATCTTTCAAGAAAGCCCAAAACTTACTTCCTTAAAAGCCCTAAAGCCTACATATAACTGAATTGCAGCCCACGATCATGAATTACATAATAATCCGAAATATGGTGTTATAGTAGTGGTCGTGAAGCAACCACGAGTTGGTCGCGGTGCATTGACCATTAACTGTTGACATTTTGACAACTTTGACTTTTGGTTAAAATTTGATGGACATGAGTTTTGAACTGAGGATTGACATATGATTTGGTGAAATTAGGTGGTTCATGCTAGTTGGTTTGTTTGATGAGTCGTGTGTATAAGACTTGGAATTCTATCCTCAATTCCTTTTTCTTACTATACTATCTGTGACATTATATGTTGTACCGCCCCAATTTCCAAAATAACTTTTTCATTTTAAAAATAGAATAAAAAACCATTTTATAAAGATACATCTGTGGCAAAATCATTTATTCATAAGCCATAATTTAAAAATTAGATTTATATAGAAAATAAACGTGGAATCTCGAATAATAAAATTGTTGACGTGTGTATATAGTCACACATTCGCCTTCCCTCGAACATGTAAAGTACTTGGAAAACATTTAATCCGCAACTGTAAGACAAAACTTAGTGAGTTCCACAAAATACCACACATAACAATACATATGCAATGCATGTACACAAGATCTATAACACAAGGCTGTACCGCCATCGGAGCCTACAACATCCATGACGAGCCGTTCCCCGGAGCCTACAACATCCAAGTCGGGATGTTCCCATTGGGCCTACATCGTGAACTAGACCGCCTGGGTCTCTTGGCCTTCATCATACAACTGTTGTGCCGTAACGTAACCATAATATGTCGACATATGCAAATAACAATAAGAAGCACACACATGTAATCATAACAAATCTACTTGCCTAACATACCACTACATCATACCAACATCCTAACATACAAATGATGCATACTATAGTACAAAGTATAGTGATACAAAATTACCTAACCTAAACGAAATAATCTTAACAATAACCTCAAAAATAGAACAGCTAACACAAGCTACCTAATAACAAATCAAGACCAGTCCTTATCTAAACACTTAATTCTGACAAGGTTTGACTAAAAGCAAAATTGATTAAGAATTCAACTGTCAGCGTTCAAAGGCCTACCATGCCATGTCAAAACTTTGTCCATGTCATGTCCTGGATATGACAAAATAAACGTAGGACCTCTTTTCTACTGTGTCATGGTCAACGACCCACCAGACCATGGTTTCTTGGCTTAACAGCCTTTGCCATTAAGG
Source organism: Lactuca saligna (assembly GCF_052625555.1). Lineage (NCBI taxonomy): Eukaryota > Viridiplantae > Streptophyta > Magnoliopsida > Asterales > Asteraceae > Lactuca > Lactuca saligna. The sequence continues at coordinate 142,720,600 of NC_136425.1, forward strand.
ACTTAATCCTTTAAGTCCAAAGCCACAAAACTCATATCTAATTCTTCTTAGTGACTTAATGTATAAAGTTTTTAGCTTTATCCATTCTCATGGTTCCAACAACCAAGATCTACACTTTAAGTCTCAAAGTATCTAAGAATGCATCTTTCTCGGCCCAATCCATTAAGTCCAAGCCTCCAACTATTAGATCTGAATCAACATGATGATTAAATGGATAAAGTTTCCAACTTTATCCATAATAATGCCACAAAATTCCATGATCTAAAACCCTAAGTTGAGAAATAACAAAACCCCCACTTTTCTTTATGTATGGAGTAAAGAGAGTTCTTGCACACACTCTTTACTCTACCAAATCAATAGATCTAAACTTTAAATGTGAACCAAAGCTCATGGAGTTCTTAAAAATATGTGGAAAAAGTCACAAAGGGACCAAAACTCATTAAAATGGATCAAAACAAAAAATACTCGTAGATCTAATGATTAAACACCAAGGATCTTTGCTAGTCACAATGATCCAGAAGGTAGATGAAGGATGATCACCACAGTTGCCAAGCTTCAAAACCAAGTCTTTGAATAACAACACACTCAAAAGCCATAATAACACCATTAAAAATGGATGAGAGGATAGATGAGGATCTTAATCTATGAAAGGAGGATATGGTGGCTAGAAAGAGAGGTTCTTGATGCAATGGAGGCTATAAAATGACCTAAAACAAGGGGTTGAAGCCTTTAAATACAAAGCAAACCCTAATTCAATGGGCTTGGGCTGCATAACTCAAGACTACATGGTGAACTCCTCATCAAGCTATGGTAACGGGTTTTCACCCAAATCCATTCCAACTTTAAACAACCATAACTTCCTCATTTAAACTCCATTTTTAGCAGTCTTTATATGCACACAAAGGTATTGAAAATCTCCAAAATTCTATCTAATTACTTTTGATTTCGAACATACCAAACTAAATTTAGTAACTCATGAAAGAAGATCGTAACAACACTTTTCCTATTTTACCCTTTGGCTCCAAATCATAATTCAAGGGCTTAAGTCACTTAGCCAACATTATCAACATCTAATAGGGTCTCAAATTTATTCCCTTGAATCTCAATACCTTTATTAGATCAAGTTACGGTCTACTACCCCGAAATCAAAAACATCTTGAAACTGGATGTTACATATGTCCTTTGTATGGTAGGATGTTTATATATTGTTAGTGTACGAATGTTTGATCAGACTAGAGTAATCTTTTTTTTCTAGTAATTGGAAAGTAGGAGATGATGTTTAGAATCCTACATGTTAGATGAGATGATGGTTGTGCACCTATATAACCATTGAGGTGTTGGTTTTGCACCTACTATCCCAAATGGAATGATAGCTAGGAGCCTACAAGTAAGATAAGATGATGGTTGTAAGCCTACAACCCCATTGAGGCATTGGTCATGAGCTCGCCGTTGGTATACATTGTATATGTGATGGAGTATGTGGTAGACTAGGGAACTGGCTAAACTTTGTGTGTGCTCATTATATTAAATGTTTTTTACGTTGTTTGGTAAGAAAGGAATGGTCACGAATGGACTGTACTCGCATCTATGATTTCTTTTGAGAGTTATATTAACTTCTATGTTTGTTTTATGATGTTAGAATAAAATGAATACTCAAGTTTCTTTTAAAAGATGATTTTTTCTTGTTTATGTGACATCCATCAAAACTCAGGTCAGTACTTATCTAGAACCTCGTCATTTCCTTGTGTGCACTTAACTTGGCTCTAGAGTTACAAGTTGAACTATGTTGCGACTTAATAGATCCCTCGGAACAAGTAGGGTACCTTAGCTTGTACTGAATGGATACTTTGATATGTTAATATACCAACTAGGTTGTAAAGTGCCAATGTTTAATCTTAAGACGAAACACAAAACTATGTTTAGTAGATCACAACTCAAGGGTAAATTAAGTACCCAAAATTCCCTTATTGGGACATTTCAATGATTAACAAGGTTTAGTATTCTAAGAAAATATGAACAAAATTAAATCATAATATGAACCAAATACAAATTTGATACCAAGTTCAAGCAATTCATAATTTTAATTATGAACCAAAAATATATTCCAAAGATTTTCTAATCCTACATTGATATGTTATGAACCCTTGTTGCATTTATTTGAGATATATAATTTTATTTTTATAAAATTAAACCATAGGTTACCATTTTTTTTATTTAATTCAAAGAGAATATAAATTATGAACTTATTTTAAAAAGTAAATGATTCATTAAAAAACAAGAATTAAACTCTTAGAAGTTTATGATAATACTTGAGTTTTATAAAAATTAAAGCCTAGTTTTATAAAAATCAAAGAAAGGCTTTTATTGATTTATCCAATACCAAGAAAAAGTCTTCTTATCTTACCTCTATACCATTCAAAATTCATCCATATGCCCTCCCCTCTCTCTCATGCCTTAAAACCTATCATTACTACTCATTTGAGCCATTTCAACACTCTACTCTCTCTCATTCTTCAAGAAAACTCTCCGACTCCCAAAACCTCTCAAACCCATCCAAAAATCATCCATATTCTGCCCTAATTTATTATTATTGAAGGTATTGAAGTGTTCTTGCTTCACTTATAGTCAAAATCAAGGTAAACAATACAACACCTTCTCATGCTTTTCACGACTTTGCATCACTTTTCTTCACATTTCTCCCTTGTATCTTGGATTATATGCCCTCTAATGGCTATAATCCTTTTCTTCCCACTTAGTATTTTTAGATCTTCACCAAAACACATTTCATGTATTAAATATAGTGAAAATCCAAGATCAAACCAATGCTAACATCAAAGGAAGCATGCATGATCTCAAAACTTCAAAAAAATCGGCTTCTACTCCATCTTCTTTTGCTTTGAGTTTTTCTTATTTAGAAACCATTTGTAGTACATCGTGGATGTGTTTTCACTCCATGCTTGTGATATAAATCGGATTTGTGATGCAAATCCTATTGCAAGATTCGGTTCCAAGGAGTTCTTTATAACAAGAACGAAACACCCATTTTTGGGTTCTTGGATAAACCTAAATCTATAGATTGGATTCTTGCACATAAAATTCATTGTTCTTATGTAAACTCTAGTTTACGGTTATTCATTTTTGACCATAAAGGGGTATGCATGTTGTCCTTGTGAAACATATGACCCTAAGGGGCACTCTAATCAAACCAAAGGTAACATGCATTCTGCTAGAATTATTTGTTCGACTTTAAACAACCATATCTCACTCATTACAAAAACAAATCACGATATTCTTTTTCTAATACATATTTCTATGAGTTAACTTTCTAAATCAATTTGTCTCACTGTAAAACATTAAGAATACGATTTTTGACGATTTTTGCAAACAATTGCTTAAACAACACATTTCTGTGACCACTAGTTTTACATTATATAATCAAGGCCCTTAAACCCCATAATAAATCTGGATAAAATTATTTTAGGAACTTGACACTTCTATCTCAAAAGAACTAAAATTTTATGAGCTAAAACGTTATAGAGGTTTCTACACAAATTATTGGAGCTTTCAGCTGCATTTGGAAGTCATATATTTGCTAGTGCTACATTTCTTAACTTGTTGGCGTTGAATACCCCCCATTTAGCTCTGAAATAATTTTGAACAAAATTGTTTTATGTAAGCTCATATTTTTTAGGGATGTTCTGTAAAACCCCAAGTGCTAGAACAAATTCTTTATTTTTCTACAAAAATAAGGATTTAATGGCCAAAAATTAAAAATAAATACTTACAAATGAGATAAAAATATGAAAAATTATAGAACTAATTTGTGTACGAAATAAGGATACCACCTAAATTTTCATACAATTTGGTCACTGTTTGTTATTTTATTCAAAATTTTCATTGAATTAGAACATGAATTTACAAAACCAGGTCTTAGTACTCAAATGCACAAACCAATACTTTTCCCAACTTTGGGAACATTATTAGAACCTGTACAAATTAATTTGGGAATTTTTACAGCTGTTTACTATTTATTTCTAATTTTTCATATTATTTAGGCTTAAATTACAAATAAATATCAAATGATCTTCAAAAACTACTATAAAAATTATGAACAACCATACCCTCTGTTAGAACCAGAAAATATATTTTTGGAGTTCATCTTCGTGCCTTTGTGGATTTTTGAACACAAGGCACCGCAAATCCAATATTTACCGATAATGAACCGAACAAACTTTGTGCACTTTGTAATATCACTAGTTGGCTAAGTTTTGCTAGTGATCAATAACTTACTAGAAACTTATTGTTCCGTAGGACGCTAGTAGGGATCGAACCCGACGACCTTAAATCGTGACACACGAACTGCGAACTTTCCATTGTGAGTATTCACAGCCAGTGTTGTAAAACTCGCCGAGTCAGCCGATTACTGCTCCAAGTACTCGCTACTCGGCCCCTTCACGAAGTGAGACCATTATGTGTTTTTTAGTTTTTGTGTATTCACATGTGTCTAATTTTGTTATATATTTCTATTAACTTATGATTTTGACATATATATTGTCCCTAAAAATATTTATACTTGAATTATCGAATCCGAGTACTCCCCGAGTACTTGCTACTCGGTAGTCGGCCGAGCAGGTACCGAGTAACAATTTCTACAACCTTGTTCACAACCTCCTTTTTACTATTTTCATGTTTTGGGGTGGAAAGCATGCTACTGTTTTATGAACTATCTGTATTGTTTTATGAACTTGCTGAACACTGTTTTGTGAACTTGCTGAACACTGTTTTGTGAACTTGTTGAACAATGTTTTGTGAATTTTTTGAACTTTGTTTTATAAACTTATTAAGCTATGTTTTATGAATTCATTGAACTTGGAACAATGTTGTTTAATGAACTTGTAATATGAACTTTATGCTATGGACTTTTGATATGAACTCTATGTTATGAAATTTGTATGTTAAGTTCACGAGAATCGAACTAGAACCTATTAACTTGTATTTCGAGCCGACAATCTTATGGATAACATTATTTGGGGTAGAAACCCCCCACTCACCCAGAACCGTGAGTGTATATTTTCGTGAACTGACATCATGAGAACCATGGACATGACAAAATGGGACAAGAATGGTCGTTAGGCTTGGTTATGAACGGAGTGCTTTAGCATTCAACACTCACTTTGAGTTGGAATTTTTGTTGAACAAAACTATATTTTCTTTTACTGAAATGATGTAACTTTATAAACCTGTGAACTCGCTAACTATTTTATAGTTGAACCTCGTTTTTGCATGCTTTTCAGGGAACGACCAATGATCTAAATTAGACGTCAACATGAATTTGCACCTGATGTTTCTTTTGTTATGTATTGGACTTTGTAGTAGGGACTAAAATGTAATTTTGTTTCGAATATGATGTAAACATAAAAATGCTCAATGATTATGATTGGTAATCCTATTTACCTTGTGTTATGAGACCTTAACTTGTCACCCTTTGTGTTTTCGCTTTAACGGGATGTGATAGTTTAATCCATACTTAGAAGATTTTAGATTTGGTTGAGATTTTGAGATGTTACAACATTGATTTCTTCAAAGAAATGTCGTCCCAAATCATACACAAAATCGATTTCAAAAAATCCATTCATGAAAAAACCTTACCTAATGGTTCTTGTCGTCGAGTTTGATAGAGCTAGAGGTGAAGACGACCATCGGCGGAGATCAGATGGTGGAGGTAGAGGGTGGGTATGTCGAGAGAAGATGGTGGATGGGGAGGTGTAGGGCTGTAAACGAATCAAACGAACACGAACAAGGTCTTGTTCATGTTCGTTCGTTTGAGTTAGCCGAACAACAAACGAACGCGAACGGATAAACGAACGAGATTTTCTTGTTCATGTTCGCTCGTTTAACAAATTACTTTGTTCATGTTCGTTCATTTATGTTCGTGAACATGCTAAACGAACATAAACGAACAAACATAAACGAACAAAGATAAAAAAGCACAATTAAACATATATGAACATAAACGAACATATAATATAGCAATATAATAAAAAATAATTGAATATAGATGAATAGAAATAAACTTAAACGAACGAACATAAACGAACGTAAATGAACATCATAAACGAACGTTCACGAACATAAATGAACGAACGAGATCATTGTTCATGTTCGTTCATTTAACTAAATGAACGATAATTTTTGTTCATGTTCGTTCATTTATTAAATAAACGAACATAAACGAACTTTCCGCCGAACGTTCAGTTCGTTTACAGCTCTAGGGAGGTGTATATGTGAATAGAATGATAAGAGGTAAAAAAGATTAAGATCTTTTTGGAAATATAAAAATGGCTCCCATTAATAAGTAATTGCTGAAAAAATTAAAAACAGGATTAAGAGACTATAAAATTATACATCTAACTTACTTTTTTTATATAAAAATTAAAAAACTACCAAATAGCCTTAGTATTTCACCTTGGTGCAAAAAATTAGACTTTGCAACATGCTTTCATATCTTAGTTTTCCAATCTCAGTATACCAAATGGGAAGTGATTTGTACACAACAGTTTTTTACCATACACAACAATTTATGCATTATATAGTTGTACAATACAATATTTTAAAACATCAATTGTTGTGTATAGAAAAAAATTGTTGTGTACAAATCATCTCTCATTTCAAATTTAACGATTTTTCTTTCTACAAAACATGGAATTATGGAAAGGGTTATCTACAAAGTCCCAAACTTTTTTCAAAAGTTTCAGTAAAGTTCTAAAAGTTTTTTTTTCTGAACAGAAAAATCACAAATTTTTGAAAAAAAATCATATAATCTATCATTTGTTGTTCAAATATAAAAAATAATTTTTTTTTCATTAATTTAGACAAAACGTCAAAATATTGAGACTTTTCTGTTAAAAAAAAACTTTTAGTACTTTATTGAAACTTTTAAAAAAAAAGTTTGAAACTCTTTTTTTTTTTTTTAGATAACCCTTATAGAAATTGGTAAAACACATAATTTTTGGTGAATTGAGATATAATTTAAGACAAAGGACATACACACACATCAAACACCAGACACACACACATAAACACTTTTTTATAAACAATAAACAAAGGGGTTATAAGCAAAAAATGGCATCTTGTGAATTACTTTTCTTACATTACCTAAATACACTCTTGATATCATTTTCTCAAAACCCTGTATTAGCCAACCTCAGTTGTTGGGATGGACATCAGTAAATTACTTATGTACGTTGGAATATCGAAAGAAAATGGTTGTATTATATTCTAATGCTTTATATCATCAATACTTATTTTTGGGATTCATCGTATTTGGACATGGTTTTGGGAATGGACTGTATTTGTTTTATCTACTAACCTTTATCTTGCAAGAATTTGATCGGTTGAATATTGAAGATACAAAGTTTCTTGCCTTAGAAGATTCAGTCTAGTGTTAGCTTGATTCATAGATGTTGGTGTTGAATTTTGTATACAGAAGGTCATCGTTGCATAAAGGATTTAGCAACACCCGATTATTATTTATATATGTATTTGGGATGCTTTGGTACCTTAAATTCCAATTTAAGGTCTTTTTTTTTTTTTGTTATATTCCGTTGCATTAAATTGTAGTGTGCGACACATTTCTACTTATTGCCTAAGGAAGCTAAGAACATGTGAATTGTATGAAAACTTAGATTTGATAAAAGACACATGTTTGATGCAGTAAGCATATAATGTGATAGAAAATGTGTTTCTCGATTTTAAGCTTAAAAGGGCATCGACATTAGCATATTGTTTCACGTAGGGACCCTTCACTTTACAACAAATTAACATAGTATTTACATAAAGGTCATTTATTCATCACTATACTATTTATTTATTTTTTAAAGTTAAAACAATTTTATATCAAAGTAAAAGACTAATGGAAAACAAGTTAAACCGCTAACCCTAATATAAATAACTTTTTAACGTCATTTTTTCATGGCTTCGAATACTTTAAGTTCTTTTACCGATTACTTTTAACCAAATAATATCAAATATTGTCTTTCATCTTTAAAATTGAAGGTTCAAATTCGATTTGAAACATATGTATAACGGCAATTGTTTAGAATAGTGTTGTTCACTATTTGATTATAACCAAATTGTCCAAACAGACAATTTAGGTTGGACTATTTGATTTGGATATTTAGATTTTAGATTGATTTTAAATTAAACCGAATTATTATTTTGGATTTCAGATTGATTTTGGTTTATAAAATAAGAACAGAATAATCTAAAAAAACCCGAATTTTTAATATTTATCGTTAATCATTTATAAAATTACTAAATTATTCTTTTAAATATTATAAACTTTCATCTAATATAATACCTTAATATGATTTTTTTTTTTATAAAAAGTTTATTATCATTGAAATATTAAACTATAATCATTTTTTCTTAATACTAGTGTATAAATTATAATTCTTATAGAATTGGCTATCATCTAAGTATTATATCTTAAAATGTCTCCCTTCTTAAAAATCGAATTGTAATAATCAAATTATTGTTTGGTTGGATCGGATTTGTTTTGAATTTAATTTGAATTATTTTAATATATTTTTTGAAAAACAAAATCTTTTTAAATTTATTTGATCGGATCGGATCAAATCAATCTATCCAAACAAACACCACTAATTTAGAAGATTATATTCGCCACTAAACCCAAAATAAATATTTTCTTCCTATATAGATCAAGGTTGTAAAAAACGCTCGGCGTTAGCTAGTCGGTGGACTGGGATCAAGCGATTAATCGGCTAGGCGGAGATTAATCGGGGGATTAATCGGATACCATTAATTGCTAATTTGTTGAATTTTAAAAAATTAAATATGACTAATATCATATCAAATTTCGTAAATACTACTAATATGATAACAAAATAGGTTAATATGATTAATACAACACTAACCATGCCTCAAATAGTTTCCATAGAGATAAAACTTCTTAAAAATGTTAAAATTTCATCGTTTTATAATGCTTCCATCATTATGTATGCAGCGATTAATCGCTAGGCGCCCTTTAATCGGTCGAGTAACGCCTAGGGATTAATCGGAGATTAATCGGGACCTAGTCGGGATTTTTACAACAGTGATATAGATAAATACATGAAATATGATTTTTTTTTTTTTTAAATAACAATAAGAAACATGGTATGACTACACAAGCACGAAGTACAAGTATATATAGTAAGATAGGAATAAACAGACCCCATGTCACGTGACTTCCAGCGTGACCGTTATATCTGTACGTTGGCCCACCGGCTACATTAGCTGTGCCCACTCTCGTTCCAATACCTTTTATTTATTCTACAATAATAATAATAATAATGACGGATTCATTCTCTTGATCTTCCTAGAAATTTCATGGCTACAAATTCCATATCCACTCGCAATTTAGGGTTCCAGTTCTTCCAATTTGCTCAATCAGCATTACTTTCTCCAATTTAAAGCTTTCTTCATTCATTCATTATGGAAACTAAGGTATGTTGAAGTCTTCCACATTTAATTCACACTTTATCTTCACTTATTTAATTTCTCCAATTTTTTGAGTCGACGTCTTTTTGGAAGTGAAAGATTAAGCAATTGGCATTTACTTGAATTCAACCAATACCTAATTGGAAATTTGAGATTTAATTTCGCCGATTCGTTTTGCTATAGCCGGAAACGGCTGTTGTTAACTATCGATCGGTACTTTTGGATCGCTTTTGTTGTATCTATCATTTATATACAATTGTTAAAATTAAGCAAGTGTTCTTTGCTAAAACCAATGGATGATAACGAGTCGATATCCCCTGAAGAATTGGGAAATGTCGGTGAAAGTGAAATTAAATTAAAAAGTAATGGTGTGTGTCACGTTGAAGATGTTAATGATTCGTCCAATCGATCGTCGTCCCCATCTGTAAATAAGCGTGGATTGAGAAAATGGCGGAGGATGCCTAGGGAACTTGTTAAAACTCCAGGTAGTAAAATAGATAGTAGAAATAATGGGGATTTGGGTGATTCACTAGTTAGGGATTCTATGGTGAATGTTAATGGTAATTCTAAACTCCATCATGGTGATTCTGGATTGGGTGATCATTCTGTTCTTGCAACTAGGGCAGATTCTGAAAACAGTGAGGACCAAAGTATCAGGTCCTCATATGCTCCACGAACAAGACCTAAAATAAGTAATTCAAATGGGGGAAATTCAGCCATTTCAGTTCATTTTGGAGATCAGAAAAGCAATCTTCAAACTGGATCCAGCAAGAAGCTTAGGGGATTCAATATCGAGAAGGAAAATTCAGATTCCAATATGGGCAACTTTCTCTTTGTGCAGGGGACTACTAACTCTGTAGCAACCAAAAGTAAACAGAGTGGGAATTCTACAAAACATGATGATGATGAACTTGTAAACAATGAAGCTGAATCTGAAGATGTCACACAAGAAGATGCAGAAGAAGCTAAGGATTCATGGGAGGTGAAGGAAGAAAAGATTGAGAAATCTGAGGTGGGATTTGACCAAGATGCCCTTGTGGAATCCATCACAAGTTTCGATTCTTCCATTGAAGAACTTGAAATAGGTATACACCAAAGTTTCCTACTTTATTCATTCTTGATAAACTATTATTCATTTTCTTTTAAATAATCTGCAGAAGTGCAGAAATGGAAAGATATTGGGAAAGATGAGTCAGAGCCGTTGACTTTTGATGACTCGATTCGTAATATTCTTGAGCTCAAAGATGCCACAATTTCAGAACTTGAATCTGCCATAACATCAGCAGACACTAAAACTGAGCTTGATGAGCTTTTGAAGGAAAATATCCAAGCTGAGGTGGAAATTGTAGCAATAACTACAACAACTAAAAGCTTGATGCATGAAATGAAACATAATTTACAACAAAAAGCTGAAGATGATGTAAAGAAACTGGAAAATAAGAAGGTGTTGAAGAAACAGGAAACAGAAGAAGATGTAAAGAAATTGAAAAATAGGGTGTGTAGATTAAGTTCATGTCTTTTAATCCAATTGATACTATTGTTTGTTACATTTTACATTGAAATTTCTTCCCAAAAAGTGGAGCTTGTTCCCACTTAATTCAATATTAATTAGTATGTGACCCTCTGTAATATTTGTGTTTAGTTTTTGGGTTATTGTAAGGAGGTTATTGATTTGAATCCTGTGTAATTAATTAAAATTATGGTTATATGAAGTAGTAGCTAATTATGCTATTCTTGAAAGGTGTTAATTTGGATCAAATTTGGTTTTATTTTTGTATTTTGGTAAATAGTTGATTATACTATAATTACGAAGATTTTTAGGATCATTTGTTTAAAGTGATAAAAGGTTGGAAGATTTGATTTTGATTTGATTTATTAGATTTTGACTAAACTGGACTGAAGTTGACTATACTAATAAACATGATATTTCAAATGATGTTTTAAATAAAAAAATGAATTTTAAAGACACACGCCAATTTATCAAGATGGATATAGTGCATATCCAATGCAATCCACATTCAATACACACACATTTGCGATGTAACCTTTGTGACATATCATGTTGCTTAATGTTCCCGTTACCTCCCCACGAAAGTGTACAAAACGATCTTGATGTGTCATCCGTTTTATTCGTATTTTTTTTGAAAATTTTGAAATAAAAAAATGGATGCTTTTGGAAAGTATTCTTATAATATATGGAAGTCCGTTTATGGACCTATTATCATGAACCGACTTTTATCGGTGGTATTTTTTTAAATTATTTATAAGTGGTTAGTTATGTGGACTTGGAGTATATCGAAAACATCTTCGAATTCTTAATGGGCATGCTTTTTAGTGTTATGGAAGTTGTATGTAGACTTTTGTAATCCCCATGTCATTCTACTTTAATTTTTTTTTTTTTTTTTTTTTTTTTTTTTTTTTTTTTTAAAACAAAAAGGTTACCTAAGATTCTTGCCAAACAAGAATCCAATTTTTATACATATAGAAGTAATTATGTGAACGTTAATAAAAAGGGTAAATTACATGAATGGTCCTTGTGGTTTAGGGTAATCTACGTATTTGGTACTAAACAATTTTTTTTAACTCGGATCGTCCCTAATTTATATTTTTGTTGCACGTTTCGTACCTATCCATTCTAAAAAGTTTTTAGGGACCAATCACACAGATTACCCTAAACCACAGGGACCATCCGTGTAATTTACCCTAATAAAAAATTATAGTTGTCAATCATGTCGTATTCGAATTTCGGAGTTGATGGGTCAAAAAATGTAACCTGAACGCCACCCATGTAATTAACATATCATATGGTTCAACACTAATCCATATAAGCCAAACACGAACATAAACCATTTATATCGCTTAATTTATGTGCTTGTGGGTCATAACCTTGTTATTCGAATTGACAAGCATCAATGGGTTTGTAGGTAGGGTGTAATCGAGTCGAATAGTGTCAAACTCGAAACTTGACTCAATTAAAAAACTCGGGTTGAAAACTAACTCGTGCCTCAATTTCAAACTCGAGCTGTAGCTCAATAAAGTAATCGACACCTTTGAACTTGGCTCAACTCGACTTAACTAATTATTAAAAAGATAAAATTACATTAAACTGAAATAGAAATACGCCTAACTCATGAGCTTGACTCAACTCGACTCGATCATGTAAAATATGAATAAAATAACGGGTAAAAGTATAAATATAATTAAGCTCGATTAAGCTCCCGAGCGTCATGAGCTGCATGTTTCAATACTCGAGCAGCTCGAGCTCAAGCTCGAATCGAGTTGACTTGAACCGAGTTGATTTCAAATATTTTTCGAGTTGGTTTCGAGTATCTCACGAGCTTACTCGATGCAGTTACAACCCTATTTGTAGGTCATAATATTGTTTGCAGATGACCACCGTATGAAGCATATATACATGACATTCATTATGTTTTAATATATTTTATGCTGTTTTTTTTAAAATCAATTTCATAAGAAAAAGTTAAGGATAGAAGATATTTATTTAAACAATAGTCGATTAAGCAACATGGAGTCGTGACATATGGAAATGATTAGGATCCAGGGCATTGCAAATTCAAAACGTGAGAAAGGATGAGACTAAGAGTTCAAAATTTCTGGATAAGTGTGTTAAAGTGATTACTTTTAGGCTACATAGATTTAGGTATTGCATATTTCAAAAAGGAAAAATATGTTTTTTTAATCTAATATAATTAAAAGGATTTGCGGTCCTAACACGAACCGCCTACCAACCAGAACACGGATCAACCTGTCAATGAGTCGATCCTTTTTCAGACAATCCAAACTTGTTTATTTGCGTGTTATATAAAAAATTACTACCTGTAATAAAACAGATGTTTTTACTTCAAGATTGGTGATATTTGGAAATATATGGCTAAAACGGTGATTCACACAACATATATGCATGACGCAATACAGGGTCATATTACTTTACGTAAAAAAATTGATAAAAATAGTTGCCAATTTGCTCATGACATAATTCATTCAAAACATTGAATAAAGGCATGCCATTCAACTCTTGGTATTCTCAATTCTCAAAGTTATGACTTGTGACTTGGAAAACTTTTATTGATTCTTGCAAGAAATATGACAAAAATATAATGAGGGCATTCTTGTAATTTACTCATCCCCATAAGATTGGCTTCTTTATTTGACATTTTCCTAGTCCAAGTCTTCCTTCCACTACCCCACTTTCCACCTTTTGGGTTGGTTATTTCACAACCTCCAACTATATTTTCTACTTACATCCACCAATTATTTATTATCTACCTTTTAACAACATTCTTTTTCACAAAAATCCAAGCCCGATATTACCCTTTATTTATTCTTATCAAAATATAAAAAAACAATATTTTTTTTCATTTTTAAATTATAACCTTGAACACCACAAAATCTTTGCAGTAAATTAAGATAAAAAACACAGAAAACTCAGAAAGCTAGTGATTGATTGATTTGATTAATCCCATTTGAAGTCCAATATATTCCTAGTACATATGCAACCTTGCTTACATTATGACATCATCATCATCATCATCCAAAAGAAACCAACAAAAAAGGGTATTTTGGAACTTTCCTTAATCCCATGCTAAACACTCTTGCATGTCATCATCACCAATAAAATTCAAACACATAACACCAGCCATATCTAATAACACTTGCCAAAAAAGTGATCATTTTTCAGGAAAAGAAAAGAAAATCAGTTTAGGAAATCTACTACGACTACTACTAATTCTAATGAAAAGGTGATAAAATCACCAAAAAAAAAAAAAAAAAAAAACTAACCCATGTTTGAGTTGTATGATGAAGAAGCATACCCATTTCCATTTACATTTCCAGCTTCATCTTCCATCATTGTAGCCGGAGGAAACTCATTCAGATCAATGTCAAGACCTTTCCGGCGGCCGCTACTAGCTGCTTCTCCGGTGGAGGTGATTTGGCTCGACGGAGCTGCTTGTGCTTCGATGGTTCCAGTCCAGTGGCACCTCTTATGCCCACCAAGTGCTTGTCCTGTTGGAAAAATCTTGTCGCAGATTTTACATTGATGAAGTATACCATTGCTCCCCAGAGTCACCATGGCATCAGCTGCGAATTCGACTTCTTTCTCCACATGTTCATCGGATAGATTCATTAGAGAGCTCTCGTAATCCTCTGGTTCAGTCTGATGATGATGATGATGATCGATTGTTGATGTGAGCTTTGTTTTGTTGTGACTTGATCTATGCCCACCAAGTGCTTGATGAGTTGCGAAACATTTATGGCAGGTGGTGCATTTGTATTTACTCTCATGATGTTCTGGTATTGACAATGACAATGGAAGCAGGAGAGGTGGTGGAAGAGTTGGGTCACCGGCGACGATGGGGAGCTGTTCCAATTCCATCATCAGCTTCATCTTCTTCCTCTTCTTTATCTTGGTAGGACTGTTGTAAGAAGGATTACTGAATGGATTCTTGTATTTGTAATTAATCAGTAAATGTTGGGTGTTTCTACAATCGGATTCGTTGTCAGAAAAATTCTTGATCATACCATCAAACTCCATTTTCACCGGTTCGATTTCTTCCACCATAGCTGCTTTTCCTTTCCCTGTCGACACCGGAAGATGAATAGAAGGAGATTTTTCGTCGATTTTATGTTGATCTTTATTTGTTAGAGAATTACTGTTGGAACGCTCAAGCACCACCACCGGCGCCACTCCTAACTGCCTCTGAGTAACATCGGATTCCGCCGGAGATGGATCGGCATGAGCTAAGCTCATGAGATCCTCCACCGCTTCCAGTAACACCTTATCGTCATCAGCTGCTTTCAACGCCCTACGGCCTCTCCGTTCAGTCACCGACCACCCCCGTAAAAACTTTGTCAAATCAACCACCTGATCGCCGCCGGCGCCACCGTCATCAACGACGTTGCTGCCTTCTTCATTGACATAATTCTCAGATAAAGACGAAGAAGAAGTGGAAGAAGCAAAATAGCTTGGTTTATTTTTCACTAGGTTACGGCGGGGTGCGACGGCGGTTGGGGTTGGGGTGTTGGGTGGTGGTAGAATGCCTCGCCATAGTCGTTCGGGGTGACACCTCATATGTCCAAACAGTGATTTCATGGATGGGAAGATTTTTCCACATAGAGAACATGTGGGTTTACCCTCATCATTCACGCAGCTAGCATAATAGGGTTTTCTTTCTTCTTGTTGCTGTTGATGTTGTTTCTTCAGATTCTCATCGCCATTGTTGAAATCATGATAAGCATCTTTGTTAAACTTAGTTGTTTTGGATGAGTGTTTTAGAAAAGTGTTCTTGTTAGCGGCTTGAACATGAATCCTCATGTGACCTCCCAATGCTTTCCCCGAGCTGAACTCTTTTTTACATTCAGGACAAACCCTTTTTCCTTGATTCATCGTTTCACCTTCTTTCGCCATTCTCGAGCTCGACGTCGAGAAGCTTCCGATCACATCCTCCTCCGACGATTTCTCACCTTCTATCGCCGCCGCGAGCTTCGGAATCTTGAGTTTTATCACCATCTTTCCGTCGCTAGAAGGCGATCCGATCATCCTCTCTTCTATACGATCTTCATCCCCAATGATTTTCTCCATTTATATCGATCAATCGAGAACAAACAAACAAACACTCACGAGCTGTGAAGTGATAGAGATCAATGATAACTGAATAAAACCCTAATCCAGAACGAGAGAAAAAAAAAAAAAAAAAAAAAAAAAACTACGATCGACGATCGATTAATCAAGAAAACGAAATACGAAGAGATGATCTCATGACTGAAAAAGAAAAGAGGGAGAACGAGGGTATTGCTGTTCTTATTCTCTCTCTAAATCTCTGCAACTACGTATGAATAAAATCTTTCAAGGAAGTTAAACCCAGCTCGAAAAATCAGCTGCAAGATCTGGAAAGTGAGAAAAGATTACGAAGAAGAAAGAAAGCAAAGGTCTTCGGTCGATTCTCAACTGCCATGTAGGTGTGTTGAGGGAAATTGACCATCACGTTCGACCTCCGCTTGCCTCTTATTCCGGTTTCTCAGTGTCCATCTCTCTATGATCTCTCTCACACACACACACACGCTTTTCTCTCTCTAACTCCTTCATAGAAATATATATCACAATCACACACAAGCATTTAATTACCCACCTCAAAACAAAAATATGGTTACTAAAAAGTCGCTCTTTCTATCTTGTAACTTAATGAAGAAGGCAAATTAGCCCCTGAAGTTTGATTATGAACGAACACAGTCCCTATGATAGATAACATTTACTTTCAAGTATAATATCTTAATTTTCACATTTGTATTAGTCAAAGGGTTCATCATCTTTTTAGTTTGATTTGCTTATGATAATGGGGTGATTGATCTCTGCTTTTTAATGAAATATATGTAATGTTTGACTTAATGTAAAATTTTAAAAATTATAGTCAAGAATATATCCAAGACTATTTTTCAAGCAAAGACGACGTAAAGAAATTCTAAAGAATAAAGTGAATGTTGTGAATGACGTGTAATTGTTGAGAACTTAATTTTTTTTTTTTTTCAAAAAAATAAAAGTTCTATAGAATTTGGAACATAGACAATAGATGATGAAAAATCATGTATTTAGCAAAGAAAGTATTCGATCTGTTTCTTTTATTGAAAAAAAGGACTTCCATTTTTGTTCTAATAAAAAATATATAACGATTTACAGTATTTAATTAAGAAGTTGGATTAGGAAAAGCCAAGTATGATGGGTTTGTTGTGTTTATATTTTTTTAAAGTTTGTTAAAAAGAAGCACCCACATATATATATATATATATATATATATATATATATATATATATATATATATATATATATATATATATATATATATATATATATATACACACTAATAAATAAAATCATTTTTCTGCCACATGTCATGCCTCAATGATTTGGACACATGACATTTTAATACATTTTTAGAATTTTGTTATTTCCAAATGTAATTTTCTGATTGGCTTACATACATAGCTTATTTCGGTTACAAATTTGCTGGAAATAAAGGCGATAAGTAATACAATTGATTTCTTTTTGATACCCTCATTTTACATCTCCTCATTTACGCCTCCATCTCTACAACGCCTCCAATTATTCTCTCAATCCATCCTCAGGCTTCCCATCTTCGATCAGCAATCCAGCCCAAAACTCCATCATCGATCTTCCAATTTCTTGATCTAACAACATCAATCTTTAGGATCTACATCCATCTTCAGGCTGTAACCCTTGCAATTATTGATCTTCCACGTTCTCAAATTAATTGTTGGCGTTATTACAGGTACGATTCTACTATCCTTGCACACCAACTGTTTGATTATATGCTCATAACAGTTTTTCGTCTGGATTTCTCGATAATCGATCAAATGAAGCTTATGTGTTTGACGATATAACTATTTGCTATGTAACCCCAAGATGGTTAATGGTTTAGGTTAGTTGAAATAACACACTTGGTGTAATTTGCAAGTTTCTGAGAATCTTAATAAACGACTTCAATTAAGATTAAAAAATGTCACCTGCATCAAATTATCCCTGTACACCAACTGTTTGATTATATGCTCATAACAATTTTTGGTCTGGATTTCTCGATAATTGGTCAAAATGAAGATTATGTGTTTGATGATATAACTGCTTGCTATGTAACCCCCAGAAGGTTAATGATTTAGGTTAGTTGAAATAACCCACTTGGTGTAATTTGCAAGTTTCTGAGAATCTTAATATACAACTTCAATTAAGATTAAAAAATGTCACTTGCATCAAATTATCCCTGCACACATGATCGAGTGATTAAAAACAAATCTGCAAAAAAAAAAAAAAAAAAAAAATCTCTTATTTGTTAAAAAAATCATAGATGTGATTGTTTTTGTTTCAATTTGGTGTACATTCTGATTTGACAAATATTAGAAAATTGTTAAATTTGCCACAATATATTTGATTATGTATATTTTCTGTTCATGATAACATAATATTTATACTTTGTTGGAATAAGTAAAAATGTTTCAAAATGTTTAAAATGTTTATTGTTGGTGTTATTATAGGTACGATTAAGTATTTATAACCCCCAAAGTTAATTGTGGGTATAAGGGTAGTATGGTCTTTTTAATTAAGAATTTGTTTGTTATCTTTTTTTGTTCATGATAACATAAAACTTATATTCTGTTTGAATGAGTAAAAATGTTTCATATTGTGCATTGGTGTTTGTTTGTTATAATTGATAACCCCCAAATTTACTTGTGAGTATAAGGGTAGTAACGTCTTTTTAATCAAGTATTTGTTTGTTATATCCACAGGTGGTACACTTGTTCTGGGGGACGACTTTCTCTATCAAATTGTTGTCTATCTGAATGGTACATCCTTAATATACAACTTCAATTAAGATTAAAAAATGTCATTTGCATTAAATTATCCCTGCACACATGATCGAGTGATTAAAAAAAAATCTTATTTGTTAAAAAAATCATAGATGTGACTATTTTTGTTTCAATTTGGTGTACATTCTGTTTTGGCAAATATTAGAAAATTGTTTTTGTTTCAATTTGGTGTGCATTCTTTTTACTTAAGAATTTGTTTGTTATATTTTCTTGTTCATGATAACATAATACTTATATTCTGTTTGAATGAGTAAAAATGTTTCATATTGTTTATAAGGTGTTTGTTTCTAGGGCACACCACCATCTTTATCTCAAGACACAATCTATCACAACCATCATCGTCCTTCCTCCCTCATCTAAATTTCATCACTAGCATATTTTTGCTTCCCTCTCTTCTTATCTTCTTGTTGCTGCCCTATGTCCTCGCGTCATCGTCATTGTGAAAAAAAATTAGCAGAATAAGGGTTAATGGGGGAGACTGCTTTGAGACATAGAAGAAACAATCAAGGAGTTTGTTCAGATTAGCATATTCATCGATGACTGGTCTGCATTGTTATTGACAAAGCACGACGGAATGAGGGCTACCGACGGTGACCATGATGATTTCTTGGTGAGTAGACAACCTTGTTCTTCATTTACACATCGAAGCCTTTATTTATTGGTTCTACTTCATCTGACACTGACCCTTATAATCGATGGAAAAAATAGCTACACAAAGTTGTAATCTGATTTGAAGGAAAAGCTAATGCACAAAAGTTGTTTGATGAAATGTGTGAGAGAGATCTGGTGTCTAAAACTCAATGATGTATGAGTATTTTCATATTAGTTTTTCTGGGTTCTATTTGTTCTTAAAAGGGAAAACAGAGGATTGAGCTCGAGAGGGTTCAACGAGAGATTGAGAAAGGTAATAAAAAAATCGTTTAGGCTGTTTTTCTCAATTCCCGA
Organism: Lactuca saligna; assembly: GCF_052625555.1. NCBI lineage: Eukaryota > Viridiplantae > Streptophyta > Magnoliopsida > Asterales > Asteraceae > Lactuca > Lactuca saligna. The sequence continues at coordinate 142,740,439 of NC_136425.1, forward strand.
TCCACTCTTTGCTTTCTAATTGAATTTTCTATATCATAAGTTCTATGTAGGAAAAGAAATTGATTCGTGCATCACCAGGTAACAAAAATTTCTTTTTTTTCAACCCTTGTATTCATTCTCGCATCTTTACTTGGTTCTGTTATCAACCTTGTGAAAATATTGGTTGCAAGTGGAGAACATGATCATGAATCTTGAATTTTTGATTGTTTGTTGTATTTTGTTATGGAAATTTAAAGTTATTTTATTGATATTGTTATTCTTTTTCATTCATCTGCCAAGCTTTCTCATGTTTTTTGTATAATTTTTGTGGATTCCGTGCTAATGTATTGAAAAGTTTATGAAACATTATAAGAGTAGGTCTGTAATATATTTATTTACCATTGATTGTATATCTTTCATTACCCGCTTGTAGCATGAGTCATTTCTGAATAGATTTTTTTTTTTTTTTTTTTTTTTGTAATATAAATGTGCTTTTTCAAATTTAGGAAAATGGTGTGACTAGTTCATCAAAGATGTTTTGAATAGTGGATGGCTTTTAGGAAACATTCAAGATAATTTAGAAGACTCTCAACTGAATGTCAAAACTAATAAATCAAATTTTATAAATAGGTTTTTTGAGTTTAATCATCAATGAATAGAATTATATTATAATTGCATGTATTTAATGATTGATGTTTTGAACAGGTTTAATGTAAGAGCTTGATATTTTGAATAAGGCTAACTGTAACTAAGAAAATCGATAACATGATCAAGGGGGACCCTTTTTGAATTCATTTATGATTAGTGGTATATTTATCAATGAATATAACGGCTGGAAATGTAGAAATTTAGATATCTTTTGTATTTTGTTAAAATATATTCATATATGGTTAAAAATGTATGGCTAAAGTTGTATTCTTGTATGATTATGATTAGAGGTTCATTCTTTTGTAATAAAATGCTTTTGTTTAGAGTTGTATTCATTTATGATTACGATTAGTGGTTTATTTTTTTTGAATGAAATGATGAATTCTTAAAAATTCTTTGTTTTCAATTCATAAAAAAAACGAGTCTAGTCATGTCATCTTCACTTATGAATATAACACTACTTGATAAATATTCGGATAAAATGATTAATGTGTCAATATTTTTGATGTGGGTGGTAAAAATATAACTTTAAGCAAAATAATAATAATAATAATAATAATAATAATAATAATAATAATAATAATAATAATAATAATAATAATAATAATAATAACGTTTTATTTTTTAAAATTATGGTAAAAACGTTTTTTAAAATCATTTTATTGATTTTGTTAATTAAAAATAGATTATATAAATTCCTAATATTTGGATAAAAAATCTATTAATCATATTAAATCCTATGATTTTAGGAATTAATTAATTACCCATAAATTATCCATAATTAATTATATTGTAAAATTTCTTTTATGCACTTATATGATGATTTGTTCACAACTGTTCTCACGTTCTCAACCTTTTAGGTATTCTCATTTGATCCTTTTCACACACACACACACACACACACACACATATATATATATATATATATATATATTCAATTTACATTTAATTTAAGTTGTTACGGATAGAATCAACGTTAAGATGGTGTAGTGGTGATTAAATAAAAGTAAATTAAATATTGAATTACACATACTTCAACTTTAAACTTTTCCTAGGAATTTAGGATAAGGAGGTACCGGAGGCAAGAGCTCACAGAGAGATAATCGAGGTCCTACTAGAGTCTGTTTATATAAAGATTTTATGCACTGTAAGTCAAAACCCTTTTATATAAACAAAGGCGTAGTTGGGTTGACTATGTGGATGAAAAAGATGGAGTCTGTTTTCGAGATAAGATTTTGTCTAGAGAACTGCCAAATCGAGTTCGCCACCTGCACCATGACAAACATAACCTTAAGCTAGTGGAACAATTACACCAAGAGCATGTGTGTTAACATAGCAAACACCATGTCTTTGAATGAGTTGAAGCAACTAATGATTGGAGAGTACTGTCCACATGAAGAGATACAAAAGTTGGAGCAGGAGTTGTGGTATCTTATGATGCAGGAAGTTGATGTTGCTACCTATACAAGTCGTTTTAACGACCTTGCCACCTTATGTCCCGGGATGGTTACCTCGGAAGAGAATAAGATAGAGATGTATATTTGGGGTTTGCCTCAGCTAATCCAAGGCTTATTCATTGCCTCAAAACCAACTACCTTCGACAATGCCAAGAGATTAACCTTTAGTCTGACCCATCAAGAGGTTCGTTGTGGAACGATGGTTCAGAAGGCTGAACTTCCGAAGGTAGAGGGTAGAGAAAAGAAGTTTGGCAAGGAGTCCAAAAAGAAGGTTAGACAACTAGCAGAGAAGATACGGGAAATTATTCAAGCGTTTGCGGTTTCAACACCATCAACAAGGACTCCCTCTGGAAGTAGCCCTAGATGCAAGGAGTGTAGGTTTCGTCATAATGGATCATGTTGGGTCTGTACCAACTACGGCAAGAAACGTCACATTGCCAACATATGCAAAACCCCACCCAATCAAGGAACCACAACAGTAGATAGTCGAGCGTGCTATGATTGTAAGGAGATTGGACATATCAGGAGGGATTGTCCAAAGTTGAAAGGTCAGGGAGATAATACTAGAAGCAGTGCATTTTTCGTAGGAGCAAGATCTGAAGGTGATGACGGGTACGTTCCTAATCAATAATTTATATGCAAATATACTTTTTGATACCGATGCTGATAGAAGCTATATTACCCCCGAATTTAGGAAATTGTTAAATCACCCATCTAGTAAACTTAGGGAAGCGTATAGGGTAGAAATGGATAATGGCCAAGTCGGTAGTGTTAAAAAAAATACTTAGGAATTGTGCCTTACCATTAGATAATCATACTTTTCTCCTCGACCATATGCCAATGTTCATTAGAAGTTTTGACGTCATCATCGATATGGACTGGTTATCCTCTAACCACGTCGAGGTACTGTGCTTCGAGAAATCCTTACGTCTACCCTTAACAAACAGAGAACCCTTAATCGTCTACGACGACAAACCCGGTAGAAAAATTAGGATCATCTCCTGCATGAAGGCTAGAAAATACTTGCATAAAAAGTATTTCGGCTTCTTAGATCATATTGTCGATAGGAAAGACAATAAAAAGAAAAGATCGAGGAAGTACCTCAGGTGTGTGATTTTCCTAATGTATTCCCTAAAGATCTATCAGGTCTACCGCCAGATCGAAAAGTAGAGGTTCAAATCGATCTAGTTCCAGGAGCTTCCCTAGTAGCAAAGTCTCCTTATAGATTGGAACCCTTAGAGATGCAAGAACTCTCCAGCCAACTACAAGAACTTCTTGAAAAGGGTTTCATTAGACCAATCTTTTCGCCTTGGGGAGTACCCATTCTATTTTTCAAGAAGAAGGACAGATCTTTTCGAATGTACATTGATAGAGAGCTAAAGAAGTTGACCATTAAGAATAGATATCCACTACCCCAAATAGACGATCTACTCGATCAATTGCAACAATCCAGTTACATCTATAAAATTGACTTGAGATCGGGATATCATCAACATCGAGTCACGGAAGAGGACATTCCAAAGACCGCCTTTAAGATGCGGTATGGTCATTATGAGTTCTTAGTCACGCCTTTAGGATTGACCAACGCCTCAGATGTCTTTATGGATCTTATGAATCGAGTGCGCAAGCCCTACTTGGATAAATTCGTGATTGTATTCATCAACGATATTATGGTATATTCACGAACCAAGGAAGAGCACGGGCAACACCTTCGAGTGATCCTAGAGCTTTTAAGGAAAGAAAGATTGTAAGTAATATTCTCTAAGTGCGAATTTTGGATAAGAGAAGTACACTTTCGTGGGCATGTGGTAAGAAATAGAGGAATTCATGTCGACCCTTCCAAGATAGAAGCAGTAAAGAATTGGGAAGCACCCAAAATGCCAACATAAGTGCATTAATTTTTAGGTTTGGTTGGTTATTACTGAAGATTTATATAAAATTTCTTCCATATAGCGAAACCCCTCATAATATTAAGCTAAAAAGAAGTAAGATTCATTTTGGGAGACCAATAAGAAGCAACTTTCCAAAAGCTGAAGGAAATGTTGTGTAGTGCACCGATACTATCCCTTCCAGAAGGCACTGATGACTTCGTAGTATATTATGATGCTTCACATTAGGGATTAGGATGTGTGTTTATGCAAACGGAGACTCTCATAGCCTATGCCTCAAGATAACTTAAGGTACATGAGAACAAATACACCACCCACGACCTAGAGTTGGGAACAATAGTTTTTGCCCTGAAGATTTAGCGTCATTAATTTCACAAAACGAAGTGTGTAGTATACACAAATCATAAGAGTCTGCTTATCATCTTAGATAAAAAAAGAGCTCAACATGATACGGAAAAGATGGTTAGAGTTGCTAAATGACTATGATTGTGAGATTCGTTACTAACCAAGAAAGTATAACATTGTAGCTGGCGCTTTAAACCACAAAGAGTGAGTTAAACCTCAGAGTCAAAGCACTTATGATAAATACCCAGTCAAATATAATCTCATAGATTAGGAATGCTCAACTCGAGGCTTTGACGGAAGGAAATGTTAAAGAAGAAGGCCTCAGAGGGATGGAAAGGCAACTTAAAATTAAGGATGATGGAATAAGATATTTCATGAACCGTGTATGGTTTCCAAAATTGGAGAGGTCAAGGAACTAGTTATAAATGAAGCCCATAAGACTAGATATTCCATTAATCCTGGAGCAGAGAAGATGTAGATGAACCTAAAGGCCCTTTATTGGCAGCCAAAGATGAACGTTGAGATTATAACCTACGTAGGTAAATGCCTAACATGTTCCAAGGTCAATGCAGAACATCAATGACATCAGGATTATTGTAGTAGACTGAGGTTCTTGAATGGAAGTAGGAGCAGATTGCACTGGAATTTGTTACCAAATTACCAAATATTGTTGATGGTTATGACACTATATGGGTAGTTGTCGATAGATTAACGAAGTTTGCCCACTTCACAACGATAAAAGAGACTGACAAGATGGAGATGCTGACCAGAATGTAGCTTAGAGAGATCATCTTATTACATTGGATACCCTTATCTATTATCTCTAATAGAGATTGTAGGTTTACCTCTCGCTTCTGGTAGAGTTTGTAAAAGTTCCTTGGTACGCGTCTGGATATGTGTACAAGTTATTATCCGCAGACCGATAGACAAAGTAAAAGGACCATCCAATCACCGGAAGACATGTTCAGAGCATGTGTGATAAATTTCAGAAGTGCATAGGATACTCACCTTCCTCTGGTTGAGTTCTTATACAATAATAGCTATCACATGATAATCAAAGTAGCACCGTTTGAAGCACTATGTGGATGAAAATGTCGATCTCTCATTTGTTGGACAGAAGTTGCAATATCCGACCGACTAAGAAATTTGCAAGGGAGGCCCTACAAACAGGCCCAAAGATCATCGGCAAGACAATTGAAAAGATAGTGTAGAAAAAGAGAACGCATGAGGGCAAAACATGACCATTAAAAGATCAACGCCGACGTGAGGCGTATACCCCTGGAGTTCCAAGTTGGAGACAAGGTGATGCTCAAAGTATCTCCTTGGAAAGGAGTTATAAGGTTCGAAAAGTGGGGTAAACTACTCTAAGATACATAGGACCATTTGAAATCCTCAAAAGGATAGGTACAGTCGCATATCAACTCATGTTACCCCAAGAGCTTAATAATGTGCACGATGTCTTCCATGTGTCAAAAATTAGGAAGTGTCTTTTCGATGATATGCTCATCATTCCACTTGATGAAATTAAGATTAATGCTGAACTGAACTTCACCAAAGAGCAAGTTGAAATAATAGACAGAGAGGTCAAACAACTCAAGCAACGTGTGACAACCCAAAAATTTCTATTCTGTACAACCATCCACTTCAAAAGAAGTCAAAACTGTTTCTGCTAACTTTCAAGCTTTTTGGAATAAGTTTGAGTGGTTTAAAGTTAGTGCTTCAAGAGATAACTGGAGAGAGGATGCCCTAGTGTTTATTATACATCAATTAGGTTCCAAAAACCCCGAGAGTTTGGAGTTTACGGCCCAAATGGTATTAGTACCGTAAACTATAATGACTATATAAGTGAGACTTGGTTATTTTTCTCACTTTTTCACAATTCCAAGATCCAAAATCAAATCCTCTCAAGTATCATCCGAATTTTCCTTCTTGATCTTCAACTTGTAAGTGTTTAAAGCCCTAATGAGTTGATATCTACCTTAATCTAGTGATCTAACACACTTTCATCCGTGAAATCATTCCAAAAGTGTAGATCTTCAAATTCACCAAGAACACACACTAGTGTTCATGGACTTTTAGCACCTTTTCAAGCTTCTACCTTGTAAATGCTTCTATCCTAGAGTCTTATAATCTTTGTTACACTTCTAAACACCAAGAAAACACCCAAGAAACCAAGGATCAAGGGTGTTTATGGTCCAAGAACATCTTGGGCCGTAAACCCTAATTTTGGTGCCAAAGTGTGCCTTATCCTTTCTTAATGCCTTGGAAACTAGCCTAGCACCTTACCTTGATGTGTTTAGGACTCAAAACAATCAAAATACCATCACCCATATGTATTTACGGCCACAATCACATGGAAAAGTGGTCCATGGGCCGAAAACTCAATTTAGGAGTGTATTGATGCCACAAACACTCCCTAAGGCTTAAACATGAAGTATGGATGCTTAGTATGACTTGGAAGGCTTCAAAACTCAAAATGGTCAAAGTGTAATGAGTTTACGGCTGTAAACTCATGGGTTTACGACTGTAAACTCAATGAGTGATGGTCACAAGGCCTTAAACTCATGTTTTGGTCATTCCACTTCCCTTTGATGAATCACATGTGATTCCAACACTTAATCAAGGTGTTTCCTAGTCCTGGAAGGTGTTTCCTTTCATATAGTTGTTTATAAACACTATATTCATGTCAAAATGTGTCCCTATATGTCATCTAGGACTTCTTGTGTCTCGGGACTTCATTCGTGGAACATCTCATCCTTACACGCATACCCGATTGAATCACTGCATCAGGTGAGTTCATACCCCATAATGAATCTTTTAACTGTTTAAGGGGGGAATACAAGTTGAACACAATGATAATTGTGTATATGTTTGTTGTTAAACATCTTTCAAAATGATACTTAAGTTATTTATAAGTTGTCAAAACATTTCAAAACTCTTTAAAGTTATGTTACTTTATAGTTACACAAAACTCTGTTTTTAAAGTACAAGCATAACTTAGTAGATAAATGAGTCTTTTCAATAATAGTCGAAGTAGAACATTAGTAAACTATAATAGGTGCAGTTTAGGAGAATGCTATTCATTACTTCTAGTACAATGAAGCACATAAAGAGTCAGTTCATGCAAGAATCAAACAAACAGTAAAGAGAATCCAACAATACAGTACAGAACATGTAGTAAAGAGATACAGAACAAAACAGAACATAACAAACAAGTTAGGTTGCTATAGCATGAGAACACACAAACATGATCTAATTATACTAACGAATCACTAATTCATTGTTTTAAACAAAAGGTGATAGTTATATTGGGGATAAATGATCATATAACTTTAATGTGAATTACACGACTTGCAAGAATTTGTAGGGGTCGCGTTTGGTTCCCTTCATCTCTTGACAGGGAGAGCGTTTAGTAGGGGTCTTAGCCTTCACATTATGACCATAATAAAAAAAATATGTTTTAGGTTATTTAGTACATCCGTATGTTATTATAAACGACATCTGTGTACTTACTTTCCCATTACTTTCATAAAGTGACAGTACCACTTGAAAGTTAAACTAATTTCTAGTCAAGATAGTTATAAACTAGGGAAAATATACTTTTTACAAATCGAAAAAGGAAGAGTCGGGTCTAGCACAGAACAGAAGATGCCTTGGTAGAAGGCTACGATTAAAGGATAGGACCATAATGCTAGACTTATGATTCCTTAATGTATACATCACAGGATACATATATATCAATAGGTTCCGATAGGTAATAGGATGTGTGCTCTTCTCTTATTTCATGTCCTCTTTGGGTTGTGGCCTTGGAACAAGTTCACCCAATCTATTATCTACCCAATTCTATATATATTTATGCTTAATATACATTAAGTCATCATAAGGGTACCAGGTATGGATCAGGTTATAGGACACAGAGTCGAAGCATAGTTTTTCTAGTACAAAACTTACTTTTCAAAGTCAGTACTTTTGGTATACAAACTAGAGATTTCCCAGATGAGGCCTTAATCCATTTTATTAAGTCAGCACAATTCTAAAAGACTTTAGGTGAGTAAATCTATAATACATTAGTTTATACACCATGTTGATATATAAAACTAATACCCAATAGACGGTTAAATGTGTGTTTTCCGCCTTACCTCCTGTTCCCCGTTAGGTTGTGGACTTAGGGCAGATTCAATCAATTAACTTTCTACCCGATATCATATTATATATAGCAGTATAAACAAAGCTATTATAAAAGTAGTCATTGTGGTTGATATTTTACTATAAGAAATATAGGTTTTCATAAAAGGACTTTTCATTAGATATAAAGGAACCATTACAAATAACTCCATGAGTAACAAGTGATTACACCAGGGTTATTTATGACAATTATCTAACAACCAATGGAATGTGTGCTATCCGCCTTACTTTCTGTTCCCCGTTAGGTTGTGAGCTTAGGGCAGATCCGCACAATTGATTGTTTGTTTACTCTGAGTTATAAATAACTTGTAACCACTTAGTACCCATAGAAAGGCTTGTAGTGTTATTTTACTTAACTTTCATTCAAGTAGGAAATATATGATTTTCTAGAGGAACAGGCGAACTTTTCAAAATAGAACTTACAGCTTACATCACTTTTACATATACATTTTCCACAACGCTTTACAGCTTACTCACATCACTAAAATCTTATGAACTCACTAGCTTAATTGCTGATCAACTCTTTCAAATAACTTGTATTCTCAGGAGACTATTAGACAGGTGCTCGTGATGTGGATTCAGAAGATGGAGCGTTATAGCTTCAAGTCTTGTTTTGTTATTTGTGTATGAATTCTATGTTTTGTGAACACACACATTGTAAACACCTTCTTTCTAAATGAAATGGTTGTTCATTACTTGCTTACCATATACATATCTCGTGATACTAAACATGACGTCCTCCACCCTTGAACGTTTTCGCGTTCCGGTTTTGGGGTGTGACAGATTGGTATCAGTGCATTGTTTATAGTGAACTAAGGATATCAACCGATAAAAGATATACAACTATAAATACAATGGGGGCTTAAGTGCTCTGGATAATGATAAATTTTGGAGTATAACTACAAGTTATAAAAATATACCTACTTGCTCATATATGTACATAATAGAACTAGTGTCACGAGGAGAACAGAACTAAAGTATTTAAAGGTTGGACATTGTCGTCAACCTGAACAGTTATGTAATCATAGCTAGGATCAATATAGCCTGATCAACTATATTCATTCGAGATGTGACCGACATGTGTTTGGGAATGATGTGGTGTTGCAACAGAGTTAAAAATTACCTGAACACCAGTCAAGAGAACACAGAACGAGTAGATTCATAGTTAGAATACTATAGGAGTATTTTAGTCCAGATAAATAATTTATGTGAGAACTGAAAAGACTCTTGTGGATAAGCCTATAATCTTACAAGGTATATTCCTAAAGTGTTATATAATCAGGATCTTATAGACATAGAATCTATGGCCTACGCTTTGCTATCCAATCCTCTTAAGGGTGTAGTGTTGAGGTGGGATCAATTATTCGAAGGTCTATTTAATCTTCAATTATATACGAACTTGTGTACCTGGTAAAATTATAGGAAGACTCCGTAAGGATCACCCCATAAAGGTACCTTAAAGCTCATAGATTCTTTAGTCACTTCCATTCTCGCACGACAAGCCCAGATAAACGTAACCACTCCCTCATAGTATATGGCAGAAGAGTCCAGGAGGAACAAGGACAAGTTCATGAGAAGTTTTCAAGAAAAGATCAGCCGAAGTAACCAAAACGTCTTACACGTCACACTAAAAAATATAAATCGTGTTAGTTTATCGAGCGAGTGGAAACACTGCTCACATTACATGTGTTAGGATTAATTTCTTACATTCAACTGGTAACAGTTATTCATGAAACAGATTTTCATTTGAGGATAGTTATTTCAAATTCATAGAGTTTATTAGGTATAGACTCATTTATGAATTGTTCCTAGCTGTGGAAGTCAGGTCTCGATGCATGCAGAACTAGGATAACCTTGTCTTTTCAGCTTTCGACTTGTGTCCATTGATATAGACTTATTCCGTCTCATCTTTGTTTTCTTATAGCAAAGATTCTTCCTCACAGATCACCCAGGCACACTACTCCGATAACTCCAATACCGCCTCCTTCGCAAATAGATATGGCAACCATAAACGTTGTAGTGGCCGCGGCTGTGTTAACAACCATGGATCAATATCACCCCATCAGTACAGGTGGAGGCGAAACGCCTACTGATTCTACTCAAGGTGAGGTCCCTGTGCGCCCGTGAGAGTTCTCCTACAAGGAGTTCACCAGATGCCAGCCATTATCCTTTAATGGGACTAAAGGAGTCATTGCACTCATGCAATGGTTCGAGAAAATAGAGTCGGTCTTTGAAATCTATTTATGCCCAGAAAGAAGCAAAGTGAAGTTTGTTGCCTGCACCTTCTCTAGCAAGGCCCTAACATGGTGGAACAGCCATGTTAAGTCACTGACTCTATCAGTGGCAAACTCAATAGGTTGGGAAAACCTATAAGAGTTAATGTGGGAGGAATACTGCCCGTTAGGCGAGGTTCAAAAACTAGAACAAGAGCTGTGGGATCTCACTATGTTCAGCTCAGACATAGTGAAATACACTGAACGGTTCAGTGAAATAGCATCTCTATGCCCCGATATGATTGCCTCGGAGAGAAAGAAGATAGAAAGATACATTTGGGGTCTGACTGCTCTGACCCAAGGAAATGTGATGTCTTCTAATCCAGCCACATTCGATAGTGCTAAATGCATGGCTCATTGACTCATTGACCATGAAGTCCGCCATGGTGTAAAATTCCCTATTCTCGAGCCATCCATGGAAGAGGACTATAATCAGAAGTCGGAGAACAAGAGAAAGAAGAAGAGAACAACCCAAGACACCCCGCAAGAGAAACCAGTGAGTACTATGTACGCCGCTACGACGCTTACTACTTCAGCACCTGCCAATCGATATGCTGGAAACCTTCTGAAGTGTGGAAAGTGCAACTTTCACCACACCAGAGTATGCTGGGAAATGCGGTGTCTGAACTGCCACAGAAAGTGTCACACCGTCTGTTACTATAGGGCACCGGCTCAACCAGTCTTCCAAGTCCTTGGAGCTGAAGAAAACCAAGCCTGCTATGGCTATGGTGAGACTGGACACCGTTAGAAGGACTGCCCAATAATAAGGAACTCAGGAGCAGGTGGACGCATTCTGATGATCACCGCAAGAGAATCTACCCCGGAGTCATCGACGAGTAGTGGTACGTTTTCAAAATAGTAATTACTTTTAAATTAATTTATATTCATATAAGATTATAATTTGGGGATGACACTTAAAAGTAACTATAACAACTCACATGTTAAAATAGGTCACAATATTCAAGGGAACTAAAAGATCCTTTAGAGAAGCTATTATGGCTCACCCTATACATCAGGGTTGTGCGCAACTAAGATGTTGCAGACTTAGAGTGAGTGACTCCGCTTAGGTCCCCTTTCCTTAATTGGTTGAGGATTTGAGGCAGAGATGCTCAGTTGACTGCCTGGCTCATCTTAATTATTCATAACTTGTATATGACGGGCGATGGTAGTGGTACCAGGAAGGATCATAGTATAAAAGTATCCATACAATTAATAAAGCACTTTTATTTGTATGTATACGCACATAACAGTTTGATACATAGGAGTGTTAACTTCAAATAGAAAACAGGAAACACGAGAACAGTTTACAAGGAGTACATTGTTGAACATACTAGGAGTACAGTGCCGAGCATACCAGGGATACATCGTCGTTTAGCAGACGTTTCTTTCATTTGAACAAAACTTTGTTCAGTATAGAGTCCGTTGTTTTCTTTCGTCATGAGTTGGCGTGGTCCTCACCATACCGAGTTCATATGTTTCTATCGCCTCGATCGTCAAGTTCTCGAAACTTTCATTATTCGTATCGAAAGTCTGACCTGAATAAAAAATTTTATCTTTCGCATTCTAAACCCCCGAAGTACTGACGCGAAGAGTACTTTGTCCTCCGAAGCCTTATCATCAGATGTCCGCAGACCGTCATGAAATACCACTCGTCCAGCAGACCAAGTTCGAGCACATAGGCTATGGACGAATACAACCCATCTAGTATGTGTGTTTCCACCCTATCTCCTATCCTCGTTGGGTTGTGGACCTGGAGTAGAGTCGCACATCCGACAGTCCTACTAATGCTAATTATATACGACTTGTATACACGAGGTAATGATAGATGGAGCAAGTATGAATCCTATCAGGAACACCAGGACAAAGTTGCCAGGTCTACGAGTGAGTATTCTGCAAATCAGAAAAGTGCAACCCCAGTAGTTATGTTAAGAAAGCTAATTTTGGGATGAAATTCATTCTAACGGGGGATGATGTGACAACCCAAAAATTTCTATTCTATATAAACATCCACTTCAAAAGAAGTCAAAACTGTTTCTGCTAACTTTAGTACCTTTTCAAGATTCTACCTTGTAAGTGCTTCTATCCTAGAGTCTTATAAGCTTAGTTACACTTTTAAACACCAAGAAAACACCCAAGAAACCAAGGATCAAGGGTGTTTATGATCCAAGAACATCTTGGGCCGTAAACCCTAATTTTGGTGCCAAAGTGTGCTTTATCCTTTCTTAATGCCTTGGAAACTAGCCTAGCACCTTACGTTGATGTGTTTAGGACTCAAAACAATCAAAATACCATCACCCATATGTGTTTACAGCCACAATCACATGGAAAAGTGGTCCATGGACCGAAAACTCAATTTAGGAGTGTATTGATGCCACAAACACTCCCTAAGGCTTAAACATGAAGTATGTATGATTAGTATGACTTGGAAGGCTTCAAAACTCAAAATGGTCAAAGTGTAATGAGTTTACAGCTGTAAACTCATGGGTTTACGAGCGTAAACTCAATGAGTGATGGTCACAAGGCCTTAAACTCATGTTTTGGTCATTCCACTTCCCTTTGATGAATCACATGTGATTCCAACAGTTAATCAAGGTGTTTCCTAGTCCCGGAAGGTGTTTCCTTTCATATAGTTGTTTATAAACACTATATTCATGTCAAAATGTGTCCCTATATGTCATCTAGGACTTGTTGTGTCTTGGGACTTCATTCGTGGAACATCTCATCCTTACATGCATACCCGATTGAATCACCCGCATCAGGTGAGTTCATACCCCATAATGAATCTTTTAACTGTTTAAGGGGGGAATACAAGTTGAACACAATGATAATTGTGTATATGTTTGTTGTTAAACATCTTTCAAAATGATACTTAAGTTATTTATAAGTTGTCAAAACATTTCAAAACTCTTTAAAGTTATGTTACTTTATAGTTACACAAAACTCTGTTTTTAAAGTACAAGCATAACTTAGTAGATAAATGAGTCTTTTCAATAATAGTCCAAGTAGAACATTAGTAAACTATACTAGGTGTAGTTTAGGAAAATGCTATTCACTACTTCTAGTACAATGAAGCACATAAAGAGTCAGTTCATGCAAGAATCAAACAAACAGTAAATAGAATCCAACAATACCATACAGAACATGTAGTAAAGAGATACAGAACAAAACAGAACATAACAAACAAGTTAGGTTGCTATAGCATGAGAACACACAAACAAGATCTAATTATACCAATGAATCACTAATTCATTGTTTTAAACAAAAGGTGATAGATATATTGGGTATAAATGATCATATAACTTTAATGTGAATTACACGGCTTGCATGAATTTGCATGGGTCGTGTTTGGTTCCCTTAATCTCTTGACAGGGAGAGCGTTTAGTAGGGGTTCTAGCCTTCACATTATGACCGTAATAAAACAAATATGTTTTTAGGTTATTTAGTACATCCGTATGTTATTATAAACGACATCTGTGTACTTACTTTCCCATTACTTTCATAAAGTGATAGTACCACTTGAAAGTTGAACTATTTTCTAGTCAAGATAGTTATAAACTAGGGAAAACATACTTTTTACAAATCGAAAAAGGAAGAGTCGGGTCTAGCATAGAACAGAAGATGCCTTGGTAGAAAGCTGCGATTAAAGGATAGGACCATAATGTTAGACTTATGATTCCTTAATGTATACATCACATGATACACACACACATATATATATATCAATAGGTTCCGACAGCTAATAGGATGTGTGCTCTTGTCTTCATTTCCTGTCCTCGTTGGGTTGTGGGCTTGGAACAAGTTCACCCAACATATTATCTACCCGATTCTATATATATTTATGCTTAATATACATTAAGTCATCATAAGGGTACTAGGTATGGATCAGGTTATGGGACACTGAGTCGAAGCACAGTTTTTCTAGTACAAAACTGACTTTTCAAAGTCAGTACTTTTGGTATACAAACTAGAGATTTCCCAGATAAGGGCTTAATCGATTTTATTAAGTCAGTACAATTCTAAAAGACTTTAGGTGAGTAACTCTATAATACCTTTGTTTATACACATGTTGATATAATAGGCAGTTAAATGTGTGTTTTCCGCCTTACCTCCTGTTCCTCGTTGGGTTGTGGACTTAGGGCAGATTCACTCAATTAACTTTCTACCCGATATCAGATTATATATAGCAGTATAAACAAATCTATTATAAAAGTAGTCACCGTGGTCGATATTTTACTATAAGAAATATAGGTTTTCTTAAAAGGAATTTTCATTAGATATAAAGGAACCATTACAAATAACTCCATGAGTAACAAGTGATTACACCAAGGTTATTTATGACAATTATCTAACAACCAATGGAATGTGTGCTATCCGCCTTAGTTTCTTTTCCCCGTTGTGTTGTTAGCTTAGGGCAGATGCGCACAATCGGTTGTTTGTTTACTCTGAGTTATAAATAACTTGTAACCACTTAGTACCCATAGAAAGGCTTGTAGTGTTATTTTACTTAACTTTCATTCAAGTAGGAAATATATGATTTTCTAGAGGAACATGCGAACTTTTCAAATAGAACTTACAACTTACATCACTTTTACATATACATTTTCCACAACGCTTTACAGCTTACTCACATCAGTAAAATCTTATGAACTCACCAGCTTAACTGCTGATCAACTCTTTCAAATAACTTGTATTCTCAGGAGACTATTAGACAGGTGCTCGTGCTGGGGATTCAGAAGATGGAGCATTATAGCTTCAAGTCTTGTTTTGTTATTTGTGTATGAATTCTTTGTTTTGTGAACACACACATTGTAAACACTTTCTTTCTAAATCAAATGGTTGTTCATTACTTGCTTACCATATACATATCTCGTGATACTAAACATGATGTCCTCCACCCTAAACGTTTCCGTCGTTCCGGTTTTGGGGTGTAACACAACGTGAGATTCCCATTTCCATGGTGCGATGGAATTCTAAGTAAGGACCAAAGTACACATGGGAACAAGAGGACCAAATGAAGGACAAGTACCCTCACTTATTTGAAGGAAGCCCGACGACAAGATAAAATTCCAGGACAAAAATTCTAAAACGGGGGGAGACTGTGACAACTGAGGTTTCCATCACTAATTGCCAATAGGAAAGAGTAGGAAATAGATGTAATAGCTTAATATTGTAATATTTGATTTTTGAGATAATAAGAATCAAATGTGCTGTTACATTTATTTGATAAAAAACATCCATTAGGCTCGAAAATTCGTGTCCAAAAATTTGTAACATTTTCTGAGTTGGTTAACATCTCGGATACTTCTCGTTAACATGATCTCAAGTACATAAGATCCGTAAAAATCCGACTCCAAAGGAAAGAATTATGGATTTTATAAAAAAGAAATCAATTGCGTAATTAAAATTAATTACGTCAAAATTGTACTTAGCGATTGGTTTGGTTTTGAATTAAAGTAAAAAAAGGAATTTCGTAGTACTCCTTGAGATATAAACTTTAGGAAAAAGTATACTGAAAATGGGGTCTATATGCAGAGAGATATGCTTTTTATAAAATCATTTATTTTTAACCCCGTTAGGCACAAAAATGAAAGTTAAAACTAGCTAAAACAACCAAAATGCGAGTTATAGTACTCATTGCAATCATGATATAGATATAGAGTGGGATTAGTTTGGAGCTCGCACGAATAAGTTATGATTTTTACAAAATATTTTCGTGGGCGCTAGTTGCATGTCTCCTCACACTGCAGACTTGACACCGGATTCGAGTAGATTGCGAGTGACGTGGCCAAGTGGGGGAAGTGACACGTTGCTAATTCCGGATGGAGCCATGATGTTCATGCATGACGCGTGCATATATTTACCAGGTGCACACCTCCAAAACTCGACTATAAATAGAAGGCAGTGCCATTCCAGTTTTTCACACCTCTAGACTTCTCTCTCACTCTCTATCTTGAAGCTGCTACCCTACGGAGCGGTGATAGTTTCATTTTATTACTTCTTTTCTTAGTTTATTTTTAGTTAATTCCATCTCATTTTAGTTAATATTTATGTATATTTTCCCTTTTGTTATTTTTCACTTTTACGAGCTACTTTCTAGTCTTTTGAGCATAATTGCAGGATTTACTAAAGACTTTTCGTCATTGGAGGTAGGGGAGCAGTGCTTGACTTTTGGAGGCTTACAGTTTGCTTGTGGACTTGAAGTGGTGAGATTGGGCTTGGTGTCAACATAAGCAAGAAAGAGAGTTGGACTCAATATTTGGACGAGAATGATAACGAGGCGGCAAGGACTCGAGCTATGGAAGATTAAAGGAGCACTGGAGCACCTTTGAAGACTTTGGAGGGCATAATTGCGCTCTCAAGAGTTTGTGCATATGGGCTGGATCATTAATGAGAAGAGTGGGCAAGTATACTAATTAAATAGGCCAAGGGACCCATTCAGCGAGACCCACGTGGTCTACGTGGATCGTGCTGTGAATGACTTGGGTTTTTGACATGAAACTCTAATTTGGGAAGGTTAGTGGAGTGCTTTTGGCCAGCTTTTGGATCCAGAAATTTGACTCTTTTTACTGGAGATTTTGAATAGAACTCAAGGATAACACATTGAACAAGAACTCTTTTTTGCTCTCAAGGGGGTTTTTTGGAAAAATTTAAAGATTTTGAAGATTGGAGTAATTTTCTTTCATCTTGCAACTTGAATCATGTTTGGTACCTCTAAACTATATTGTATTTCTTTTATTTTAGCCATGCTTGGCTAGACTTATATTTGGTTGATTAGGGTTTAGCCCATGGATGATTGGTTGTTTTGAGGACTTTATTCTATCTTGCGTTTGAAGTTTATGCAAATGTTTTCTAGTCAAACATGTTCTTGTGTTTATTTATCATTGATTATGAGCCTTGATGAATGAATTCTTATTTTATTGACTATTTTCTTGGTTAAGTAATGGTCCCTCTACTTAGTAAGCAACAAATGGTTTCTATGTTTGTTTTCATTTCATTTAAACCGTGGAAATGTTTCCTCTATAATGATAATGTAAGCATTTGATTATCTTTTGGACTTGGTAACTCTTAAAAATTAACGCTAATTGATTTTCACAAGATTATATGCTTCATTTGTTTTGTGACTTTAATTAAGGAAATGTGTTTGGAGCTCCTTTAACCATTTTAATAACAAAGAAGAGTTGAGGTAATTTGTGCTTATGAATTGCTATATTCAAGTGAAATTTACTCACAAGTGTTGTTCCATTTAGTCTAATGATAAGTCAACTATGTCTTCCATGTGGTGTATTCCAAAATCAACCAACTTTACTCCATTGAACTTAATCAATTTATCTATTTGTTTACTTGTCATATTTACATTCTAGCTAAGTTTTAATTTTCTCAAACAATCAAAAAGATTTAACCCCCTCCCCAATTTTACTTTTACTCTTGTTTTACAAGCACTTGAATGAGTGATTTGTACAGAGATTTAAATTGAATCAATCTCCATGGATACGATCCCTTTACTACTATACACTATTTTAGTGTAAAAGATTTAGTATTATAAATTTTGTTGGCCTCGACAAACACCAAAATTTGGCGTCGTTGCATGGGATTGGTTTATTGTTAATCAATTTGTTTCTCTATGCTCAAATGTCAACGTACATGTTCTTTGATTTAGCTCACATAAATTGAAAAAGAAGCAAGGAGTTTGGCGAAGGAAAAGAGAATAAAACATGGTCAAACTTCCAATTATCACGGGGACCCGGAGGTTGAAACCGATTCCTCTAGTGACACCAGACCCGATTCTAGCCCCAACACCCGCCAAGTAATTCCTGAAACACCACCCCTACAACAAAATCCCACCATCATAAGCCCAATTTCAATTTGGATGGAGGAGAAGCTCCCGCAAGAACCTTGAGACAAATGATGGAAACCGATATTATATAAACTCCAACCGGTATCAATTACCCCGTTTTGGAAGGAGGTTCGGAATTGAAGTCAAGTTTAGTCCATCACCTTCCAACTTTTCATTGATTGGAGAATGAAGAACGTCATAAAAAGTTGAAGATGTTCCACATTATTGTCACTAGCATGAAGCCGCAAGGGTCAACTGATGACCAAATCAAATTAAGGGCATTCCCCTTTTCATTGGCTGATAGAGTAAAGGATTGGTTATTCTATCTTCCACTGGGGTCAATCAACTCATGGACCGATATGGCAAGAGGTTTTCTTGACAAGTTCTATCTAGCTTCAAGAGTATCGAGTCTTAGAAATGAGATTTGCGAAATCCACCAAGGTCAAAACGAGACTTTTCATGATTATTGGGAAAGGTTCAATAACTTGTGTTATAGTTGTAAACAACATCAAATTCCGGAACAACTCCTCATTCAACACTTCTATGAGGGATTGTTACCAATGGAGAGGAGACTAGTTGATGCCTCAAGTGGTGGGGGATGCCTTTATCAAAACTCAAAAACAAACAAGACAACTCTTGATCAACATGATAGCCGCCAATTCCCAACACTTTGGCTCACGCCAAGAGATGAAGAGAGACACACAACATAAATTCAATGAAGTGGGGACATCGTACCTATAATCTCAAATTAAATATTTAATATCCGTTGTCCAAAAGTTATCCATTAGACATGATGGGTTTTATACAAAACAAACAATCCTATGTGTGCATGCAACCCTAATTTGAGGATCTATGTTTTCACTATTAGACATACAAGCATTAAACACAAAAACTAGAAACCCTAGGAGGCACATGTAATTTTTGAAACTAACATATAATTAGGGTTAGGATACATGCCTTTATTGTTATATTATAATAACAATTAGATCCTTGAAGATCTTGAACTTTAGTAGCAAGCGACACACGTTTCGCGCCTCTAATGGCTCACAAACAAACCTAGCAACCAAGGATTACTATGGAGAGAGAAGAGAAGTGGAAAATTCGGTCCTAGCCTCTCTTAGAGTCCCCTTCGACGAAATCCAACCCTATAAGGGTTTATATAGGTGATAAGGAAGGTTTAGGATAAGGCAAGTGTATCTTAGATAACCCTAATCCCTCAACTTCCTCCCTAAGGCTTCCAAGGCACCCTTAGAGCCCAAGGAAACCCTAAGACCCTCTCGATTTCGTTCCATACCTCTCAGGGAGGTTCTAGAATGCTCAATGCTCAAATTTTGAACATTGTCACCTTTAGTCCCTGCAATTTCAATTAATTCTTGTAATCCCAAAATTAATTCCAAATTAATTTTTGATTAAATATTAATTAAACAATATGATTTATAATTAATATATTATATCCATAATACATTAATAAATTAATTTATTAACCAAGTAATAAATTAATAAATTATTCTTCTCTCTCCAACAATAATCCTATTCAATTGTTAGGTTTGAATGCAACCCAAAAGGACATTGCTACTATCAATTCAAGTACATACCAATTATAGTTATGGGCTTAGATACCTAATCCAATAGTCTCCCACTTGGATAAGTCTAATAACTATAGTTGTAAGTATAACTTCAGAATTGACTAGCAAATTTTAGCTACCAAAAGCCGCTGTCAAACTCTAATCTTATCAGTGACGTGTCCTTAAGATAAGGGATCATATATTCCTCCATTCTAGATATCGTATAGATTGAGACATGGATTTTAATCATTCTCTCTGTCTATGTGTTGTTTCCCGATTTCCGATTTATGACGACTGATAATAGAGTACAATTGAACACATCAACTTAGTCCCCGCTTGGCCAAGCACTTAGGGTGTCATCACTAAATCATCGAGGGGCCCACATATATCGCTTTTATCCACTTTGGGTAAAAGGAATGGATAAACTTCGACTCTAATGCTCGCTTGTATCTATTCATCAAATCACACACAACAATATGTTTTATAACACTAAGTTACTGGTGAGTTTACATATTATCAATATGCAACCGACTTGCAGAATACAACTCACACGTCTCGAATTCAAGAATATAAGATATTATCGTATCACCAATCACTCATGATAAAATCCATTAAGCGATCAAAGTGAGCACGGGTTTAATCCAATACTCTAATCTTATAGCAGCACTCAAGAACTCTGCAGCAAACTTGTGATATGTCTAAACACTTTAGACAATCTACAGACAGATTCATGACAGTCTTCATTCATACCTACTTCCAAAGTATGAGCGACTGTGGAGGATTTGAATAATCTTATTATTTGGGAAGTCAAAACATGCAAAGTGAAACACAGTAATACTAATCCTATATGTCCCCAAACCTTTGAGTATAAATAATTTTTTTTTTATTTAATCACCATATTGATTACTCATTATTTGTTGTTTTCGGTAGTCAACTTCTTACTTGAATTATAACAACAGTTGTCCCATGCACCAAGCATGCACACTATGTTTACCTATGGTCCTTACTTCGTCAAATAGATCAAATGAACACATTTCCAATGATGCTCATTTCATAATTCCTAATCCTAATCATTAGTGTAAGAATACAAAATCTCGCCACTACTAAAATATGTTAGATTCTAACATTTTATGCAACAATCCTTTCGTAATGTCATGGCACAAAAGTCACCAAGACTCGGCCAATGAAATTACAAAGTGATCTATTGGAGATTGTTACACGACAATCCTATAGATGTGAAGTCTCACATTCAAAGTACATTCCTTTGAACATCCTTGTTGCATAAAAGTTTCTAATCTAGACATAAATTCTTAACGTTCAACTCCAAATATGGAAACATTTCCATATTTGCCATATGAAAACTCATTCTAAATAGAATATTGTCTATTCATAATAATGTCAATATGGTTCATCCATTAGTATACTTCCAACTGCTTGCAAGTGACCTATCTTTGGCGAACCTTACATTGTCCTTGACAGTTGCTTAATTATTTTAGTCAAATCCGGTTCTAGTCCCTTTTTCCCTCTTAATGCCCTAGACATTTGAAAAATTTTAGAACGCTCAAATATTACAGCATATGCAATCAATCTTATACGACAAGCATATGGGACACGATTCATAATGTCTTAAATAAAAGCATGATGCTTTATCAGCCATTTGCCATAATATTTCTATTTGCCACATTCTCACAATTTCGAACTATGAAGAGGGATGTCGTAATCTTAATCGAATTTTGAGAATGCAGTAAATATATCCTTGACTAAATTTGATTAAAATTTCTTGAATTAAGCCTTTAGATTTGAATGAAGTATAACATTCTCCCCCTTTATTATAGCAAAACAACTTTTCAACCCCTACAACTTTGCAAAGTGAAACTTTTGTTTTCTATAATTAATATTGCCAACCTGCAACACTTAAAATAATAATCATGCTCCCACTATCATGATGATTATATCTATTCCAGCATAACATTTATTCTCCCACTAGCTTTGACACGTATTTAGAAATCAGTTAAGCTTCTAGAAAACAATACTTATTGACTTCCAAATTTCATCTTTTCTAATATGATATGCTTCGATAAGTCTTTATCTAAGCTTCTCAAACTCATACACCTTTCCTTAGATAGCTCACATATGTGTCTAAACTATTCTAGGACTTACAACAATAAGTCTCGAATGTTAAACTAATTGCCAAATATCACAATTTGAACTATGAATAGGGATGCCATAATTATAATTGAATTTGAGAATGCAATTTACATAATCGCTATCTCCTTAAAATCTCTCTTAGTGAAAGCATTTCCTCACAATCATTTTCATGAAGGAGAGAAACCTTATGACACTTAGATTTTATGGTGTATGTGTCCCTATCCATGTGAATTTGTCATCACCATCATTGTAAGATAATGTTCGTGACAAATCCAAACTTTTATGGATAAAACTTGTTCATACTTGATTTCTTGCCATCAAGGGTCCCACCATTACATTCAAGTTATTTACCAGTTCACCTATACTTGTCAATGTTCTTTAATTGAACAAGGTGATTGCCTTTATGTATTCTATTGAGAGCTCGTGGAACTCATATGCATAGTTTACTAAACTGGAATGGCACATAAACAAGGATACGTCAACACGATAGGTTACAAACCTCAAGTCGTGTGCTAGTGTTTAATAATAGGTTTACTCTTGATTAGTTATTGAAACTTTTCAAGATCATTTAGACTCCCACAGACCTCTTGACATATAAGATTCTCCTGTTAAGAAACATTTCTTGACAAACAAATATTCAATAGTTAGTGTGGATTCTTATCAAGCAAACACTACACACAATTGGTCTTAGTTGGTCTTTGTCTTATCCACGACATCACAACTTACCAATTTCAAATGTGCAAGAGTAAGAAAACCAATTTTTTTCTACTTCACATTTGATGAGTGTGTTAAAGCTTCTTAAGATGTGCTACTCAGGTCACAATCTTGGAGTATGACTCTAAGACTTGATTTTGGAACGAAGTATGACTCATCTTTCTGATTTAACCATTTCAACAATTTCTGATTCCTCTTCTTAGCCATACTAGTGCACTAAGATGTCCTTAGAGGATTAATTGTGATATGGTTTCATAATCAATAAGACAATCATAAAACACGATACAAAAGTACTCTCCCTTCTTCTTAGATTGGAGAAACTTTTATCTTCCGGCCTAATTGATTCTTCTTATTCGTTCTGCCATACATTGAAACTTTTCAATGATTTAGAATTACACTTAATCTTGTAAGCATAACCACACATTTACTAGACTTTTAATAAATCATGACAAATAATCTTATTGTTCTGTGTGGTGGACTTGACTAGTGAACAACATTGTGTACCAGTTCTCCTAGTCCTTCACTTGACTCTTTGTCAAGGAATTAGTCTTAATTTTCCAAATATGAAGGTTCTCATTCATCATACAGTACAATTTATATGATTCCAAGTTTCTGTCCAATTGAAACTCGGGTGACAAGTTTTGACATTTCCACAAATAACATAATGAAGAATCACATCCATTTTATCATTGCTAAAACTAGAAATACACAAACGTCAATTTTTCATACATGTCATTGCAAGGAAATAAATAAATAAGACAAACAAAAATTTATTTTATTTATAAAAGGTGCGGAAAAACTTATCCTTACAATGAAATTTAAATGAAAACTATGCTATTACATATTCCCAAGCAATCTATCATAACTCTAAAAGTAGCAGCTCCAAAAATCCGATCATCAAATCATGCGATCGAAATCCATTTCTTCATGATCAAATTCAACTTTCTTCTTCCTTTAAGCTTCATCTCTTTTCTTCGATTCTACAAAACATCAAAAAATGTAATCTTATCACATAATGTATTAAGAATAAAAAAATAGGAGCTTACAGAGTTAGTTAATGGATTTTACCTAAAGTAGAGTCATATGTCTTGACTCTCCCATCTCTTAGATCTCTCAGGTAGATAGGGCAACTTCATCTCCAATGTCCCTTCTTTTGGCAATAAAAGCAAATTGACTCTTTTGGAATAGTGCACGGAACTACCTCAGACTTTGCCTTTCTCTTATGGTCAAATTTTTTGACCATGTCATGCCTTTCATTGCTATTGCTTATGTCCATGGAGGTTTGGAAGGAAGATCTACCAATCAACTTTGCTTCTCCAGTGCGCCAAATCATTTCTGATTCAGCACCAACAAGCAAATATGTGAGATCGATGAGGGTCACATTGTGGTCCATCATATAGTACTTTCTTACGAACTCACTATATGAGTCAGGAAGAGATTGAAGAACCTAGTCAACAGCCAGCTTCTCAAAGACAATGACTCCCAACATTCTTAATTTGTTAATGCACGACTTCATCTTTAAGACGTGTGCACACACAAACTTTCCTTCTTCGCGTTTACTTGACAAAAGGGCTTGAGTGTGCTTGAACTTTCCAAGTCTTCGAACTTGTGGGTTAGGGAGAACAATAGGAGGAGGTGGAGGAAGTGAAGAATGATCTCTTGTTCGTCGATTGAATCGCAGAATATCATCTTCATGTGGAAAGCTTGTTCCAAGGGATTTAGGAAGACCATAGTTAGAATCAGACATATACAAAACGGGAGAAAATTCGAGTCAGTTGATTGAGTCCTTAATAAAACACCCAAATGAGATATTAAGGCTAGGATCCAACACAATGTTCTACAATTTGGAAGAGTGATGACGTAATCCAAATTGCAGAACATTTGAAGGTAGTTAAATGATGATTTACCAATTTCCACCATGAAAAACGAAAGGAAATTGAAGTTTTAAATGAATTGAAAATCCTAGATCTTTTGATATTCATATAAATTTTCAATGGCATGTTTAAATCTCGATTGTGCCCTTCATTTGTGACTGGGATGTCGAGGATCACAAACAAGTTGTGGATAACCATGCAACTTATCTTGTTACTCTCGATGTTATGAATCACCTAATCAATGTGCCGGTTAACCATACATGCTCCATTGATCTATGATAAGCATCAAGCTACCCATTTCCATCCTTCATTGGCTATTAGTGTGTCGGTTAACCACACACGCTCCACTAATCGACCAATAAGGGTGCAATGTGCAATTTCATGGATTAGCACCAATTCCACATTTTTCCTAAAGTAACTAAGATTTGGGGGTTTATCAAAGTGTTTAGTTACTTCGTTTTTCATTATACTTATAACTGAAGGTTGTATCCTATCCTACCCGTTTGGCTAACAACCCTCCAATAGTCAAGAGTGCGGTGGGTAAGAGTGGATACCTGCTCAATCGCCATTTTATATGTAATTTCTTTAAACACCCCTTATGGACCAGCTTCGTGAATGAGGCCTGCTAACGGTAAGGCTGAATCTTTACTTATACATATATAATATATTAGACTTTTAATTTTATATAGTATAAGGGTGTATTTTAAACTTTTAAAATACTAGGGTTTTTTAATTTTATCAAAATTTTCAAAAATTAAAACCATTTAATTTAAAATCTTAAAATTTAAAAACCTTTGATTTAATAATTATTCAAAAATTAAACGATTAATTAAATTATTAAATCAAATAAGGATTACCAATTTAAATTAAACATACTAACTTAATTTAATCATTTATCCATGGATTTCAAAATTTAGGTAGGGATATCTTTAATTATCCAATTAAACAATTTACAAGATAATTACCAAAAATAACAACCTACTAACTTATCCCTTAGATTTCGAAATCTTCTACTTGGAGTGGAAGGCAAGGCTTTCAACCTTTCCAAAAAAAACAAAAAACCCTAGGGTTAGGAAACCCTATATTTCGACTTCAAGGTGGCAAAGGAAAGGGTTTGAAAATCCTTAGGGATTTTCGTAAAACAGGGTTCTAAAACCCTAATTTGTGAAAATTTAAAAGCCCTAGGGTTTAATAGCCATAAAACCTAATTTTTTCTAGTTCAATCAATTTTACGAAATATAATTGAAAACAACAATCATACGCTCTGATACCACTGATGGGTTTTATACAAAACAAACAATCCTATGTGTGCATGTAACCCTAATTTGAGGATCTATGTTTTCACTATTAGACATACAAGCATTGAACACAAAAAATAGAAACCCTAGGAGGCACATGTAATTTTCGAAATTAACATATAATTAGGGTTATGATATATACCTTTATTGTTATATTGTAATAACAATCAAATCCTTGAAGATCTTGAACTTTGTTAGCAAGCGCCACAAGTGTCGCGCCTCTAATGGCTCACAAACAAACCTAGCAACCAAGGATTACTATGGAGAGAGAACGGAAGTGGAAAATTAGGCCCTAGCCTCTCTTAGAGACCTTTTCGATGAAATCCAACCCTATAGGGGTTTATATAGGTGATAAGGAAGGTTTAGGATAAGGCAGGTACATCTTAGATAACCCTAATCCCTCAACTTCCTCCCTAAGGTTTTCAAGGCACCCTCAGAGCCCAAGGAAACCCAAGGACACTTTTCATCCCTCTAAGGGAGGTTCTAGAATGCTCAATGCTCAACTTTTGAATATTGTCACCTTTAGTCCCTGCAGTTTCAATTAATTGTTCTAATCCCAAGATTAATTCCAAATTTATTTCTGATTAAATATTAATTAAACAATATGATTTCTAATTAATATACTATATCCATAATACATTAATAAACTAATTTTATTAACCAAGTAATAAATTAATAAATTATTCTTCTCTCTCCAATAATAATTTTATTCAATTGCCAGGTTTGAAGGCAACCTAAAAGGACATTGCTACTATTAATTCAAGTACATACTAACTATAGTTATGGGCTTAGAGACCTAATCCAACAAGACAAACTCCAAAAGTGATGGTTTGTGGAATATGTGCAACAATGGGGCATCCTATGGATATGTGTCCCATTCTTCAAGAAGATGCAGAACATGTAAATTCCACGAGAGAGTTCCAAAACTACCACAACAAACTGCCCGGTTACCAAAATGCATACAATTCAAGTTGGAAGCCAAATCCGAAGATGAGCTACAAACCAACACCATTGCCCCAAAATTCATTGATTAGACATTCCTATACACCACAACAACCTCATTACCAATACCCATAAACCACATTATAAATCCAAGCCACACTCTCCACATCATCACCAACAACCTTATCAATCCCAACCAAGTAGCTTCGGAATGTCTCTTGAAGACATTGTTAAATCCCTAGCCACTAGTTCCTAACAATTACAAAAGGAGGTAGGGACTAGTATCTCCAACCTTAAAGAACAAATGGGAGATATAGTTACATTTATAAGCAAGTTGGAGTCATGTGGTAAACTACCTTCTCAAATCGAAAAGAACCCAAATGTCAATGTAGTGACTTTGATAACCAAAACAAACTGGAGAGAGTAGTTCCAAGAAGAAGTCAAGGGAAGATGAGGAAGAAATAGAGATCACTCCCATTGAGGAACCTATTGGTAAAAGTGATGCACAAGACAAAGTTCCAAAGAAATTTACCCCTTTAGTGACACTAATAGCTATTCAACCGCCATTCCCTTCCCTAATTGCAACCTTAAAGAAGAATGTAGAGGAGAAATAGATTTTGGACACCTTCCAAAAGGTGGAAGTAAACATCCCATTACTTGATGCAATCAAACAAATACGTAGATATGTAAAATTCTTGAAAGAACTTTGCACCAACAAGAGAAAATTGAAGGGAAATGAAAAGATTTTGATGAACAAGAATGCATTCGCGGTCTTACAAAGAAAACTTTTGCCTAAGTGCAAAGATCCCAGAATGCTTACAATTCCTTGCAAGATAGGGGATTCCACTTTTAGTAGTGTCATGCTTGATCTTGGTGCTTCTATCAATGTCATGCCATATTCGGTATATGAGTAACTAAATGTTGAGCCTTTAAATGAACCCGGTGTCATAATTTCTCTTGCAGATAAATCAATTATTTTTCCTAGAGGTGTCCTAGAAGATGTCTTAGTACAAGTAAACCAATTGGTCTTTCCAGTGGATTTCTATGTGATTGATTTAGAAGAACAAATGTCCTCCAAATCAGCCCTAATTTTACTTCAGATACCGTTGTTGAAGATAGCTAGGACAAAAATCGATGTGTATGTAGGAAGTTTAACAATAGAGTTTGATGGTGAAACAATAAGTTTTAACATTTATGATGCCATGAGATATCCTAGTGATGTTTCATCCTTGTGATTTGTTGATGTTCTTGAACTCCTAACCCAAGAAATGTTTGAGTTGTCTAATGGTTACACGTCGGAGATGATTTTAAGCAACAAATTTAATTGTGGGAAACTATCCAAGAAGTTGAATCTCTACTCATTAGACTCGAAAGTTGAAAGGTTGGTTAACAATTTGGAGATCAAGAAAACTACTCGATGTAGTGTGAAGCAAAATGAATTACCTCAAACTCACATGAAATTGCCACCCTCCCTAATTCCACCATCGGAATTGGAATTAAAATTCCTACCTCAACACTTGAAGTATGCATAATTGGGAAATAATGAAACTCTTCCAGTTATCATTTCAACTCACTTAACTGAATTTGAAGAAGAGAAACTCCTCAAGGTGTTGAAGGGACATAAATAATCAATGGGTTTGAAGATTAGGGATTTCAAAGGATTGAGCCCCTCCACTTGTATGCACAAAATTTATGGAGGACGAATGCAAACCAAGCCGAGATGTGAAAAAGGAGATTAAATTTGCTAATAATGGAAGTGGTCAAGAAAGAGACATTGAAGCTTCTTGATGTGGGAATGATCTATCCAATATCAGATAACAAGTGGGTGATCCCGGTGCAAGTAGTCCCGAAGAATATTGAAATCACGGTGGTCGAGAAGATCAAAGGTATAATGGTCCCCACCCGCGTGTAAAATGGGTGGAGAATATGTATTGATTATCGCAAACCTAATGCAAGCTCAAGAAAATATCATTTTCCATTTCCTTTCATTGACCAAATGTTAGAAAGGTTGTCCAAAAAGTCTCGTTATTGTTATCTAGATGGGTATTCTAGTTTTCACCAAATCTCGGTGGCACCGGAAGACCAAGAAAAGATAACCTTTACATGTCCATTTGGAACTTTTGCATACCAGAGAATTCCATTTGGATTTTGTAATACCTCGACCACTTTCCAACATTGTATGGTTAGTATCTTCTCGGAATATGTTGAAAACATAATTGAAGTTCTTATGGATGATTTTACAGTGTATGGAAGCTCTTTTCAAGAATGTTTGACCAATCTCGGCAAAATTTTGAAAAGGTGCATTCAAACGAACTTGGTCTTAAATTTTGAAAAATGTCATTTTATGGTGATTCAAGGTCTTATTTTGGGTCATATTGTGTCAAAGAAAGGAATCGATGTAGATAAGACTAAAACTGATGTCATTCAAAGCTTACCTTACCTAACTTGTGTTCGGGAAGTTCATTCTTTTTTAGGTCTTGCGGGATTCTAACAAAGGTTCATCAAGGATTTTTCAAAAATAACAAGACCACTATGCAAACTCTTGCAAAATGATGTTGATTTTGAGTTTAATGTGGCATGCTAAGAGGCTTTTGACAAGCTTAAAGAGTTGCTTATATCTGCCCCCATTATACAAGAACCAAATTGGGATCTCCCCTTTGAGATTATGTATGATGCAAGCAACTATGCTATATGCGCTATTTTGGGTCAAAAGAATGGAAGAGCCACTCATGTGACCTATTATGCATCAAGGACACTTAACAATGCTAAAAGCAAGTACTCTACCATGGAGAAGGAGCTATTGGCCATAGTGTTCGCTTTGGAGAAGTTTAGGCAATATCTACTTGGTACCAAAGTTATTGTGTATTCGAATTATGCGGCCCTCAAGTACTTGATGACGAAGAAATATGCAAAGCTAAAACTCATCCGGTGGATCCTACTATTGAAAGAGTTTGATTTGGAAATTTGGGACAAGCGTGGATGCGAAAACCTTGTTGCCGATCATCTAAGCTGGATCACTTCAAACGAGACTCCTTTCCTGTTGCGGGACGAGTTTCCGGATGAGGATCTCTTTTCCCTTACTCACTCTATTACTTGGTTTGTTGATATCGTTAACTTTTTGGTCACGAAAAGGTATCTTGACACATTCACACGTGATCAAAAAGATAAATTGAAAAGTGATACAAAATATTATGTGTGGGATGAACTTTATTTATGGAAACATTATCCTGATCAAATTATCAGGAGATGTGTACCCCAACAAGAACATCAATCCGTTTTACAATTTTTTTCATGAATTTCCTTGTGGGGGACACTTCGGACCTAACCGAACTTTGAGGAAAGTTCTTGAGTGTGGATTATTTTGGCCAACCATGTCACATGATTGTTATTTTTTTGCAAATGTTGTGAATGGTACCAAAGGGCGGGGAACATTTCACAAGAGAATCAAATGCCAAAAAATCCAATCATTGTTTGTGAAGTTTTGACGTATGGGGGTTTGATTTTATAGGCCTATTTCTCGTCTCATTTGGTAACGTTTACATTTTACTCGCAGTTGACTATGTCTCAAAATGGGTTGAGGCCAAAGCTACAAGATCGGATGATGCCAAAACGGTTATCGACTTTTTAAAATCTAATATATTTGTGAGTTTTGGTATGCGTAGGCTTTGATTAGTGATAGAGGGATGCATTTTTTCAGTAAGATGATGGAGACTTTATTGAGTATATACAACGTGACCCACCGCGTCTCTACCGCTTAGCACCCCCAAACGAATGGTCAAGCGGTGGTTTCGAATCGAGAAGCGAAGTCTATCCTTGAGAAGACGGTGAACCCAACAAGAAACGATTGGAATTCGAGGCTTGATGATGCCTTATGGGCCTATGAAACTGCTTACAAGACCTCGATAAACATGTTTCAATTTAGGTTGGTTTTTTGGAAAACTGTGTCATCTTCCCGTGGAATTGGAGCACCGTGCATTTTGGGCGGTCAAGCAATGCAACTTCAACATTGGTGAAGCGGGAAGACATAGGAAGCTTCAACTTCAAGAGTTAAAAGAATTGAGGAATGAATTTGAAGAGAATACAAGGATATACAAGGAGAAAACCACAACTTACCATGACAAGTCCATCACCCGAAAACATTTCAAGCTGGGATACAGACTCTTACTATACCATTCCCGTTTGAAATTATTTCTTAGAAAATCGAGGTCAAGTTAGACAGGTCTATTTGTTGTGCTAAAAGCCTGTGAACATGGAGATGTGGAGATCTAAAGTGAAGAAACGGGGAAAATCTTCAGGGCATCGTTTGAAACCTTTCTACGAAGGTTTTAATGCAAATGTCTTAGATGTCATCCGATTGGATGCCCCAGTATACTGAAACCGAGAGGGAAGGATGTCTCACCAAAGACGTTAAAGAAGGGCATTTTTGGAAAGCATTGTGCTTTCTTCCTTTTCAATTCCAAATAAATGTTAGCCAAATCTTTTTTGCATTCCAAATTTCTTCTTCCTTCTTGCAGTGAAAGCGTGTTGAATTTTGAGGCCCTGGTGTTTGTTTTGGTCAAGCGTGAAGGTTCGGAAATTTTTATGGGTTCACAAATGGTCCGCTTGTACTCGAAGGTTTGTTTACGTGCACCACAAACAGTCCATGTGCATCCCCTTAAAACGACCGTGTCATCTTTGCGATTAAGAACCTTTTTAGAGCACCTCACACAGACCGCGTTTACTCCAAAAAAATGTCTGCATGAGTCATTGACTTTCGTTGACCTATGCATTGACCGAGTTTGACCAATCATTAAGCCACGAAACCCTATCAGCCATTCCTTCTTCTCTCATTCTTCTTCTTCTTCTCTCTCCAACCTCCATTTTTAAACACAAAAAATTGATTTCCTATCACACCACCGATCAGAATCGAGTGAAACTAGCGTTTTTATCTTCTATTTTTCAAGCTCTACATTTCCCACCGAGATGTTGTCCCGATCCACCCTCGAAATCAAGACCGGCGACCACTCTCTTCGATTTTATGGCCACCTCCGACCACCTATCAAAATCTCAACACCACCATTGTGTTCCTTTCGGTCTAGGCTACAAATCCCACTAAAAATATTTCTCAAAGCTCGTCGGAAAATTTCGCCGGAATTTTAACCCGTTGCCGGATTTCTCGGGTTTTCGTGGTAAATTAGTTCTCATGGAGTATTGAGTAGAGCGTCAAGCTTGGGGTGGAGTATTGCAAGATTTTCAAATCCTAAATTTTCGCGTGCAATTTTTGATTTTCAAAATCCGTGGTTGCCAATGGGTACATTCCTTCCCTGACATTAACTAATCCGTATGCATGTTTTAGAATGATAAATTAAATGGCATTGCTTCAAATGAGTCTAGGAAATATATTTTACATTAGTTGTTGACCCTTTTTAGAAGTCCATAGGGAGTCGATTGGTGAATTGAATTACACTATTATTTTTTGGAATTGTTGGTCCGTGTGGTTGTAAATTTGCTTGCAGGTTAGTCATGTCTACGTCAAGAAAGCGCTCGGCTGCCATCCGAGGCCAAGCTCTCGCTATAGCTCAAAATGAGGAACCCGACATTCCAAGGTTCAGAGACATAAAGGCGACTGAAAACTATAGAAAGAGTTTTCAGAGAAGAGATGCCTCAATCAAGTTTATGTCCAGGTCCACACTTATTTCGTTAGGGGTTCTTGATGGGGTTACTCAATTGTTTTGTAACATTGGGTGGAAAAATCTTCTCAATCTCATGGCACATACATACCAACTCCTTACTACAGAGTTCCTTGCTGACTGAGGGTTAGACAACGAGAGAAAAAAAGGTACATTCCAACTTATGGGAGAGTCGATGCACATCGATTTCGCAAGGATAAATAACATCTTGGGCTTACCTACCTCGAACACATTCGTGGATTTTGATTCACTGCCTCCCGAGTTCAACCATGAGACTTTTTGGACATAAATTACTGGTGGGATCTTTTCTTGTGTTGACCGCGATAAGGAAACCTCCATCATTCACCTGTGCCTCTGCATTGCCCATCATATCTTGGTGTGCACTGTCTTTTCCTGTAAAGAAGTTGGTCAAGTCACGAAAATTAAGCTATTCTTCCTTTGGTGCATGACATGACATGAAAACCCTTCGATCCTAGATTTTGCCTCGTTCTTTTTCTACAAATGTGCACTCATGAAAACCAAAGCATCCGGTGATATTTGCATTGGAGGATTTGTCACCCTTTTAGACCGCGGTCTTAACATCAAGCTCCCGGACGACCACATGCCTGTAGACAACAAAATTATTTTGGATGAGCATGTTCTAACAAACATGCATCACATCTATCATAGGAGTAGAGATGGTTTTACATGGTATTCTCCTTAAGGGGTTTGATATCTTATTCTTCTCGACCCTCGAGTCTTTAACTTCACTTTCCACAATCGCACTCAGTGGAGACTTGAGAGGACCATCATCCAGACATTCAATGAGGATGCACTCCATGCTCGATATGATGACAGGATGCATATGGATGACGAGTCCGATGATGAACCCACACATGGTCCACAACAAACCCAACCCCAAGCACATCTCGAATATTACCCGCTTCCCCTAATTTTGCCGAATGGTTCGAGGGTCTTTGTGTCTCCAACCAGATGATGTCACAAAAACTGCACCATATGTGGGGGTGACACCAATCACAAAACCACTTTGAGAATGTACCACTTCCTCCTCCATATCCATACCCTCCCCCCACTTACCCTCTCCCCTCCACCCTACCCTTACCCTTACCCTCAATACCCATATCCTCCTCCTGAGCCCCAGTTTTGGTACTTTCTCCTCACCCCAAGCATTGAGGATAATGCTTATTTCTAAGCTTGGGGGTGGGGTATTCCCTTTTCTTTTACCTTTTCATGCATTCTTTTAGGTTGCATAACATATTAGTTCAAGCTAATTTGCATTAAATTTTATTTATAAAACTCCAAAAATATTTTATTATCTTCTTTTTCACTTTTTATTTTTGCATAACATTTGGATTAGGGCATTAGCATTCATGCATTTTTTTGTTATCTATTTATTCTTATCCTTGAACATCTTTACTTGAAAGACTCGACACACCTTAAATACAATTTTTTTTGAAACTTACATAACAAATAAGAATCGATCTTAGAGACTTTCAGTTATTGCGTATTCTTTTATATATACATGGGGAGAGAGTACAAGTAGTTATGCATATGAATCGACTCATGACAAGTGTGGCATAAGTAGGGCGACAACTTAGCCTCGTATCAACTAGTTCCTCACCTGCATGTTCCTTACAAGCCACAATCGAACCCCAAAGAGAGGAATACAAGCTAGATTTTGCTATTTTGAGATCCTTAGTGTCTATCTTCTACATTACACATCATATCTCATCACCTTATTCTTTAGACACATTTTCCCCACTATTAGCCTTAGTGTAGTTGTGCCCAACTTTTTCACTTAGTTTCTTTAGATTCGCTCGTTTGGCCTCTTGTTTGGGTTAGATTTAGTTATCACTTATAGTTTGTATATAGTTATGCTTTATTTTTATTTCATCTATATATGTAAAACTCCTGTGGTAAACCAAAAAGTGAGCCCCCAAAGAAAGAGAGAGAGAGAGAGAGAGAGAGAAAGAGAGAGGCAACTACCCATTTTTTCTAGTTTTGTTTTTATGTTTCACAAGTCAAAGTCAAGTTGTTTTAAAATTTCGGTTCGAAAAATTTTGCACTAATGTTCGAAAAATTTTAGTAGAAGTCTAGTATTTAGTATGTGCTATGTGAAGTCTCATATGTGTTTATTTTTGTTTGGAGAAGTCAAGTTTTGATCTTATATGAAGTGTGAACTTTATTTTTGTTGATTTTAGTCTTTTAGAGTCTTTAATATATATATATATATATATATATATATATATATATATATATATATATATATATATATATATAATCGTTTTGAAAATTCGGATATTATCGCAATTATAAAATGCGAATGTAGTTAAAAACAAATTACTGTTTCCTTCATTGTTTTTTATAGATTTTTTGTTAG
This sequence comes from Lactuca saligna, assembly GCF_052625555.1. Lineage (NCBI taxonomy): Eukaryota > Viridiplantae > Streptophyta > Magnoliopsida > Asterales > Asteraceae > Lactuca > Lactuca saligna. Next base: position 142,775,639 of record NC_136425.1, read on the forward strand.
TAGCTCAAACATTTTGTATTTGTAATTGTATCTTTGGGGTTTTTTTGTCCATAAAAAAAGGTCGGGCCACAGAGTTACATCCATTTTTCATTTGTTAGATGTTTAGAACTTTTGGATTTTAGTTCATGTAATTTGTTTCTAGTTTTATGTTTTTCTAGTTTAGATTTCATCTTTTGATGGCAAGTACAATGGTTCCCTTTGCTTATCGCGTGCTCGATTCTTCGCTCTACATGGAACTTATTTTGGTGGAAGCACTTATTCTTCTAGATGATTATAGTTTGTCAACCTTTGTACATAGCTCGTTCCTTTCCATTTTTGGCATGAGTTATCTTTTCCTAGGTCTTGTTCCTTGGCGTGGGGTTGGAATTGTGAGGAGTAAGGAACATTCTAATTGATGAACGCTTTCTTATGGCCTGTGGGATAGATTGGACCACGAAATAGTGTCACATAAACCAAAATAGTGAAGTATGCATGCTTATCTTGTATCTTGTTCAACATGTATCCCTTGATAGAAAAGTTACAAAGGCGCATCCTATAAAGCGGTTCTTATTCCTAAAAATGGATTATATGTTTTTATTTTAAGGGTGTGTTCAAGAATTTATGCCTAAGATGTTCATTCTTTTTCCTTTTTAGGATAGTTCATATCAAGTTCATTTTAGTCTTGTATTACTTGAGAACAAGTAAGGTTTAAGCATGGGGTGATTTGATAGTTTCATTTTATTACTTCTTTTCTTAGTTTATTTTTAGTTCATTCCATCTCATTTTAGTACATATTTATGCATATTTTCCGTTTTTGTAATTTTTCACCTTTATCGGCTACTTTATAGTCTTTTGAGCATAATTTCAGGATTTACTGAAGACTTTTTGTTATTGGTGGTAGGGAGGCGTGCTGGACTTTTGGAGGCTTACGGTTTGCTTGTGGACTTAAAGTGGTGCGATTAGGCTTGGTGTCAACATAAACAAGAAAGCAAGTTGGACTTAAAATTTGGACGAGAATGATGACGAGGCGACGAGGATTCGAGCTATGGATGATTAAAGGAGCATTGGAGCACCTTTGAAGACTTTGTAGGTGTTGGATATTATTCCTTTTATATATCAGCTCAGATACCGATGGTTGGAAATATAAAAATCTGACCACTACAACAAAAGGCTCGGTTACCAGTTACTGTGTGATAGATATATAAGTTTAAGATATAAGATGTAAATATATATAAAGAATAATAATTGCGGAATAAGTATAAATATAAAAGCTATAAATGACTGAAAGCTATAATAATATAAATGACTGTATTTAAATGACGTAAAGCTATAAATAATATAAAGGACTGTATTTAAATGACGTAAAGCTATAAATAATATAAATGACTGTATTTAAATGACTATATTTAAATGACATAAAGCTATAATAAAGTATATAAATATATAAATATATATCAAGTAGGTTCGTCAATAAATTGACTGAACTGGACTTATGGAGCGACTGGTCGATATTTGTTCTTTGAATGGACTGGTCGATATTGGGACTCTTGGAGCGACTGGTTGATATTTGTTCAAAGATCAATCCGGCATTGGATAAGTAACAAAAAGTTCATTTAAAGCTCGATTTTATGTAAAACAAGTGTTTACAAAAGGGTACAAAATACATGGGTTTATGTATTTGTAGTTGAAGTATTTTTGGGTAAAAACATGCACACGGGTCGTGTAAGATAAGGCACAAGTGACACGGGTCGTGTAGGAGGGTTTTGGAGGGTTTTCTTGATGAAGCTTCTGAACACGGGTCGTGTAGAATAAGGCACAAGTGACACGGGTCGTGTAGGAGGTTTTTAGAAGGTTTTAAATGTCAAAATCCTGAACACGGGTCATGTTGATTTAGGCAAAAACAACACGGGTCGTGTTCGCGCAGATCCTTGCATACACAGATTAAAAACCTTCAGTTTTCAGAAAATCTCTCTGGATAGCCATTTCTCTCTCGCGTCTCTCTGGGGCTTCCCGTGGTCAAAATTGTCCACGAAAATTCCTAGATGTAGGTAAGGTTCTAAAGAATTTGTGGTGAAAATCTCCCTAGTCTTATTTTGGCTGTGTTGTGCTCGGTTTTTTGTTTTCTAACATGCAGATTCTGAACTCGAAAACAAAAATCTCTCTGGATAGCCAATTCTCTCTCGCGTCTCTTTGGGGTTTCCCGTGGTCAAAATCGTCCACGAAAATTTCTAGATGTAGGTAATGTTCTGAAGAATTGATGCTGAAAATCTCTCTAGTCTTTTTGTGCTTGTAACGAGCCCAGTTTTCTTCGTTTTTGACTTGAAGATTCTGATGTCGAAAAACAGCAAGGTGGTGATGGTTGTGGTGATTTGAAAGGGTTTTTGGAAGAGGTTTAAGGAGGGTATTTGGAGGGTGTTTGGAGATTATTTTGAGATTGGAAGGAGGTTAATATAAGGGAGGTGTTTGGTGGTAAATGGTGTGATGAACAAGGATAGTGAAGATGAAGAACCTTGAGTTTCAATGAAGAAGATGAAGATGGTTGATGGTGTTCTTCATTTAGCTTGTTGATGATCTTGGTGTTCTTCACTTCATTGTTGTTTGATCTTGGTGTTCTTCATTTTCTCCAGGGATTTGTCTTTGTTCTTGAAGAAGATGATGATTGGTGATGTTCTTGGGAGTGTTTGTAGTTTGTAGGAAGTGTTACAAGATTACAAAATGAACACACACCCTTACACACACAAACTCATGTATACATATATGCATGAAACAAATATCTTCTAGTACACTTGAGTATATGGAGAGTTGGCTGCAAGTTGATGTAGAGTAGGAGGCAAAAACGTGGGGGGGGGGGGGGTTTAGCTTCGTCATCTTTGACTTTTGTTGACTTCCTCATTTGTTTGACTTATTCAACACATATACATACCTATATATATATATATATATATATATATATATATATATATATATATATATATATATATATATAACACATATATATATATATATATATATATAACACATATATATATATATATATATATATATATATATATATATATAATACATATATATACATACGTGTGTGTATATATATATATATATATATATATATATATATATATATATATATATATATATATTGGTGAAACTTTTTAGTGACATAGCTAATTTTCTCGTCTATGCGCGTGCTTTCGTATTTTCCGTTTTATCACGCATTTATGCAACCTGAAATAATTGATAATATTTGTTAGATTGTATAAAAACAATTCATCTTATTTCAGTTATGGTCACATACAAGGTTACATAAGAACATTTTTCAACAATTTCCCCCTATGTGATCATTGCTGAAATAAGGACAGGTATGATATAATCATATTGACAGTTTAACTTTTGAAGATTCGAGATAAAGGATTTGTCAATAGATAAGATATATATATATATATATATATATATATATATATATATATATATATATATATATATATATATATAAAACCATAGCAATTGATTTGAAAGTTTGTGACTTGGTTTAACATATCTTATGTAAAAGATTTTCAGAAATTTGTTTCCGAATCAAAGTCTCGGGTTCGGTTATCAAAGGGTAGCCATATATGTATCAAAAGAAATTTCTTAAGATTTTATAGCATTATAAATGACGACAAGTGGTTTAACAGGTCGATTCAGATGAACGCTCATAGGTATAGCTCACACTTCACTTGGGTGTTTGGTTGTTATGGCAGCAGAACAAGTTAATGATCACTAAAAACGAGTGATATCTCTCTCTGACGACTCACACTCATATTGGAGGTGTTCAACTATGCTTTTCCCGAAAGGTCACTTAGTCTTATTATTAGATAATCAATCACATAAGACTGGTTTCGGCATTACTCAGCGGGTTTCTTCATTCATGCCATTTAAGTTCACTCTCTCTCCGTCGGGAAATACATATAGAGGGGTTTAGCAATTTTCATAGTGCAGTTTGCAACTAAGAATCTTCAGTGATGAAGGCTACAGTATCCTGGGAAATCCATTGTTGTTGCAGCTTTTTCTTTGATGGTATCCTTTTTGTTGATCAATATCTTTTTGTTGTAAAAGGATATTTTGTTTTAGCATCGAGAATTTGCTACATTTGAGAAAATTGGGATTTTTGAGAGTATCTATCTTGCGGGATTAAGATATCCCTTTTTGTGAAAAAATGGTTAAAAACAGATCACGAGATCTTTTGATGTTTGCTTTGAAATAACCATTTGGTTGAACTTTGTTTGAAAATACTAAATGTAGAGTTTTTTTTTTTTTTTGGTATTTCTTCGGTGAATGATTTGGCTTTTTTTTTTTTTTTTTTGATTCTTCTTTATCTTGTTTCGTCTTTTCTTGTTGATGGATCACGGGATCTCAAGACATCATTTTCGGTTGGCTTATATCTAGGTAGGGATTAGTGGCATAAAAGACAGTTTGTCTAGTATGTAAGAAATGAATGTATCGTCCCTGGTCATTTTGATATCTAAGCAAAAATGAGACCGTGACAAGGTATAATCGGATATACCTTATAAGCAATAGTGACACACCTAAGCTCACAAGAAATGAATTCCACAATGATTCAGATTGATGAGGCACAAATTCTCACATGGGTTTTTGTTTTCATCTGAACCTCCTAACCTTATGTCCCTTTTTAAAATCATCAATAATGAAATAAAATTGAAGGAAATAAAGTTATGTACATTATGAAAAGTAGGAGATTTGAACCTTCACTCCAATTGAGAATCAATATGACTTAAAATCTTCATCGAGCATAAGCATCTGAAAATTAAGTCAAAAGACGATTAATCACAAGGTTCTATAAAAGCTTATTACGACAAGTCTTTTATTATATTTTTGAAGATTTGTTTTTCTGAATGTTTTTGGAAATATTGGTTATTTCAATGTTTTTGGTTTTTTTGAAAAGAAAGCAGTTTTCAAATGTTTTTGAATTTTCTTTTTGAATGAAAGTAAACACACTTTTGTACAAACAAAAAGTAAAAGTTTAAGGATGGATGTTATCTGGATTTAACATTCCTAGACGGCCTAGGAAGTATTGAAACTTCGTTTCATCGAGAGCCTTAGTGAAGACATCGGCAATTTGATCTTCGGAGTTGATGAAGTGTAGTTCGATATGACCCTTTTGAATGTTGTCTTTGATAAAGTGATATCGAATGTCGATGTGCTTTGTCATGGAATGGTGAACGGGATTGTGAGAAATGGCAATTGCACTGGTTGAGTCACAAAATATGGGAATTTGTGAGATTTTGAAGCCATAGTCACGCAATTGAGTTTGCATCCATATGACTTGTGAACAACAGCTGGCGGCAGCGACATATTCAGCTTCTGCTGTTGATGTGGACACACACGTCTGTTTCTTTGAAGTCCAACTCACTAGTCTACCTCCTAGGAATTGACAGCTACCAGATGTACTCTTCCTATCTAGCTTGCATCCTCCGTAGTCTGAGTCGGTGAAAGCGTTCAGCTGAAAATCGGATTTAGCTGGATACCAAAGGCCAAGTTTGGGAGTGCCTTTAAGGTATTTGAAGATGCGTTTCACAGCAACTACATAGGATTCCATAGGATTTGCTTGGTATCTAGCACAAACACATGTAGAAAACATGATGTCAGGTCTGCTGGCAATGAGGTACAAGAGTGATCCGATCATTCCACGATATCTTTTCTGGTCAACGGGTTTGCCATTTAAGTCTGCATCAATTTTGTATCCAAAAGCCATTGGGGTTTTTGCGGTATTGGATTTTTCCATTGAAAAACGAGTGAGTAGGTTTTTGACATAATTCTCTTGGTTGATGAAAATGCCATCAGTTGACTGTTTGATTTGAAGTCCGAGAAAAGTAGTCATCTCCCCAATCATGCTCATTTCAAATTTGCTCTTCATTAGATCTGCAAACTTAACACTTAAAGATTCATCAGTAGAACCGAAAATAATGTCATCAACATATATTTGTACGATTAACAGATGTTTATTAAAGATTTTACGAAAGAGGGTTTGATCAATTGAACCTCTTTTAAAACCTGATTCTTCGAGAAAGGTTGACAACGTGGCATACCAAGCTCGAGGTGCTTGTTTCAAGCCGTAGACAGCTTTCTGCAATTTAAAGCTGTGATCTGGAAATTTGGGATCTTCGAAACCTGGTGGTTGTTGGATGTATACTTCGTGATCTATCTCTCCATGTAGGAATGCACATTTAACATCCATTTGGAATACTTTGAAATTCTTATGTGCAGCATACGCAAGAAAGATGCGAATTGCTTCAATTCGGGCAACTGGAGCATATGTTTCATCGTAGTCGATTCCCTCTTGTTGTGAATATCCTTTGACTACAAGACGTGCCTTGTTTCGACAAATGATTCCTTGATCGTCAGTCTTGTTTCTGTATACCCATCTTGAACCTATAACAGTAACATCGGGTGGAGTAGGAACAAGATTCCATACGTCATTTCTTTCAAATTCTGCTAGCTCTTCTTGCATAGCTTTTACCCAATCTGGATCTTTTATAGCAGAATGTATGGTTTTGGGTTCAGTCGTGGATAAGAAGGCTCCAAATAAACATTCATTTGTGGATGCGCCTCTAGTCTGAATGCCTATGTTGGGATCTCCGATGATTTGGTCTGTTGGATGATTTCTGGTCCACTTTATTAAGCAATTCTCTTCTGCTATAATAATTGGAGTTTCAGTATCCCATTGTTCTTCTCCGGGCGTTTCATCTTGGAATAGGTTTGAAGGTTCCCCCATAAACGATGCATCGGGATTGTTTTGGCTATTTGGGGATGGGGTGTTTAAAGGAGGATTTGGTGTTTGTTCCAAAGAGGAAGTATGTGTTGGTGGTTCCCCCTCGAATTGATTTGCATCATTTTGGTTTGTTTGTGGAATTAGTTCACTGGGTGTTCCTGTAGGGTCAATTAAAGTAGTTAGAAGTTCAGAATTGTAAGCGGTTTTTGGTTGTTCAAAAAGCAAATCAAGATCGATTTCAATGTCTATGTCAGGAGAAGGTGTTTGTTGAATTGGATTTTGAAAAATATTTTCAATCATTTTTGAACCAAAATGTTCACGATCCAATTTCCTAACATAAAATTCATCGAAATGAACATCGGTACTTTCTTCAATTACTCTAGTACGTTTATTCAGTACTCGATAAGAAGCTGAAGAAAAAGAGTAACCAAGGAAAATTCCTTCGTCCGACCTTGATTCAAATTTTGAAAGGTGATCTTTATTATTCTTTACGAAGCATCGACAACCGAAAATATGGAAAAATTTGATGTTTGGTTTTCGGTTGTTAATGACTTCATATGGTGTTTTATGAAGATGTTTATGGATTAAGGAACGATTTTGAGTATAGCAAGCTGTGGCTATTGCTTCTGCCCAGAAGTATTGTGGCAGATCAGCGAAGATAAGCATTGATCTTGCAGCTTCACATAGAGTTCGGTTCCTTCTTTCGACAACACCGTTCTTTTGTGGAGTGTATGGGGCTGAGAAGTTATGTTCAATTCCTTTGTCTTTGAGAAATGAATCTAGATTATTGTTTTTGAACTCTAAACCATTATCACTTCGGATTCTTCGAACAGGTCGTTTCAGCTTTAGCTCGATTTGTTTGATGAAGTTGATCATCTCTTCAGGTGCTTCTGATTTTAGTCTTAAGAAAAAGACCCAAGTAAAGCGTGAGAAACCATCAACGACAAGAAGAATGTACTTCTTCCCTTGTATGGTTTGGGTTTTGGCAGGGCCACAAAGGTCTATGTGCAACAACTCTAGTGGTTCGGACACACTAGATTCTGAGATGCTTTTGTGAGTGGATTTGGAAAGTTTTCCTTTTTCACATGCAGCACAAAGAGTTTCGTTATCAAGCTTCAGAAGTGGTAGCCCTCGAACAAGATCATCGCCGATTAATTTGTTGATGTACCCAAAGTTTAGATGGGAAAGACGGCGGTGCCATAACCAACTAATATCTGCTGGGGCTTTAGATAACAAACAGATATCGGGTTTACCATAGATAAGATCCATGTCAAGTGGATACATATTTCCGGCACGGTCAGAATCAACTATAACATCTTTGGTTTTGGCGTCCATGATCAAGCTTCGTTGTTTGGTGAAAAGAACTTCAAGATTGTTATCACACAGTTCAGAAACACTGATGAGGTTGTGTTTCAGGTCATCGACGAAGGCAACTTTCTTTATGGTAAAATTACCATTTGTTATGTTTCCATAACCTTTGATTTTTGCTTTCATGTTGTTGCCGAAGGTAACATCTTGATTGGTTTGTATAGGTTTGAAGTCACGTAAGTAGTTCCGGTTTCCTGTCATATGCTTGGAGCAGCCACTATCAATATACCATGAATCATCATTGGGTTCTCCAGCATTAAGTGCCTGCAATCAGACAAAAAGTTTAGGTACCCAAATCTGAATGGGTCCTGGTTTGTCAGTTGTTATTTTGGGTGCTTTTCTTAATGAATTTCTTTTATCATTTGACTTCACATTATTGTAATGGTTTGGTTTATAACGATGGAATGGTTGAGGTTTGATTTGATCTATCAATTTTACCCAAAATGCGATTTGTTTTTGAAAACCTGTGGGTTGATAAGATCTGTGATTTGGTGAAAGATGTCCTAGATGTGAAGGTTTGTTTGAAAAGTTTTCTTCATATCTGGGATGTGATGGGCGATTTTGAAAGGCTTTTTGATGATGATGGTTTAAAACTTTCTGATGTGATGGTTTTTGAAAGTTCCTTGAATGATTAAAAGTAATATCTTGAAAGCGGTTTTCAAAAGGTTTTTGAAAAGATTTTGGTTTTTGTTTGGAAACCTATTTATGAGGTATGACGTATGGTTTAACTGGTTTCTTTGGTTGTTTTTCAAAAATTTTTGGCTTGATTAGTGGGGTTTTGGTGACTTCAATGGATTTTTTGCTTGTTTGTTGATTCTTGGAGTATTTTTGTCCCAGACTAGTTTTTCCAACAATTGATGAAGTCATTGTAGGAAAAGCAGTTGGTATAGAAGTACTACCATCCTCATAAGAGGAATTTTCTCCATTCAAAAAGTTTTTGAGTTTAGTGGTTCCATCAGTATGTTTGATTTGGTGAGTTAAAGAACTTGCAGAGTCTGTTTCAGAATTTACAACTCTTTTGAAAGACTTTTTGGAAACACTGAAAGCAGTATCATCTGGACTACAGTTGATAACTGTTTCTTCATCTAAATCTTCCTCATTAACAGATGTGAAAAGATTAGGTAGAGTAGATTCAGAGTTTTCACAATTCGTCATGTTTTCCTGTTTTGCTTGTTCAATTTCAAAGGATTCTCTTCCAATTCCTGGTCTATAATTCGTATCAATTTTGCCAGTTCCTAAGGAGTTTGCCTTGGTGAAAATATCATCACTTAGTTTTCTGGCAACTTTGATTGAATCCACATTCCATATCAGTCTTTTATTCTCGGTTTCAAGAGAATTGATTTGTTTTAAAGAATCAGTCAATTTTTCATTTAAAACATTGTATTTGTCAGTTGATTCTTGAAAGTCTTGTTTCAACTGAAGGATTTCCATTTCTAAAACATCTTTTATTTCAGAAGAAATGACTGACTAATTTTTTAGTTCCAAATCCCTTTTTTGAATTAGGGTCTGATTTAATTGTTCCAAGACGTGATTATAATCTTCTGATTTTCTTTCAACGTCTCTTTCCAATTTGCTTTTCGTTCTTGTTGATTCTCCAAATTTGAGTTGCAAGGTTTGTAACTCAGATTTGCAAATATCATAATTGACCATTGTGTCATGATATGTTTTGAGATCAACTTCCAGACTAGTCTCAATTTTGGTTATGTGGGACTCAAAAATCGTTTTGGAAAAACCAAGTTCAGAGATCATAGACCATACCTGTTCTATGACGTTTGGAGCTCTTGAAGGTACTTCAACACCAGCTACGAAGCAGAAGTTTGATTGTGTTGGTTCGTGTTCAGCTTCGTCATCAGAAGTTGGCCAGTATTCCACACTTGGTTCATGGATTGCCATCAATGCTCTTTGCTTTTCTTGGTTTTCCAGTTTCTTCAATTCATCGGCTCTTTGAGCATAGTATGCTGAGTCTTTGATTTTGTTTTTGGCTCGACATTCTCTGGCATAGTGATTTGTTCCTTTGCAGTTGTGACAAATGATCACTTCTTCATCACTATCATCCTTTTGACTTTTAATCGGAAGTCTTTCAGGTGTTTGACTTTGGGATTGTTGGGAAGGTTGAGAATGGTTTTGTTGGAATCCAAAATTTTGGTTATTTTGAAAACCATTGTTTTGATTGTTGTAACCTTGATTTTGGAAACCTCTGTTTTGATTTTGAAAACTGTTGTTTGGATTGTGATTATGACCTGAGTTGGGATCGTTTTGAAATCCCTGGTTTTGAAAACCTTGGTTTGAGTTATTTTGGAAAGAAGGTCTTTGAGAATTTTGTCCAAAGTAAGGTCTAGGTTGAAAACCTGAGTTGTTTTGACCAAAAGATGGTCTTGGTTGAAAACTTGAGTTATTTTGTCCAAAGATGGTCTTGGTTGAAAATTTGGTCTAAAATTTGATTGACCATGATTTGGGATAAATCTCTGGAGATTTGTGTTTGCAATCAACGCACACAGTTGTTGATAATCTGCTTCATCATTTAAATCAGACTGGAAGGCTTGATTTTGAAAAGATGTAGTCTGATTAAAATGATTAAAGTTTTGATCATTGAAAGGTGTTTGGTTATGAGAAGTTGTGGACACAAGTGCAAGTGGTCCTCCAAAAGCTGCAGTGGTTGGTGGGTCAATCAAGGATTCATACGATTGAAGTTCTCCATACAAGTTGTACAAAGTTTCAGTATGAATTGCTGGATTTCCCTGAATAATGAGTTTAACCATTTTCCAGCTTTCGAAAAGATTGTTTAAAAACTTGAGATTTATCTCGTGTTGTGTCTTTTTGATACCCAAATTGTTCATTTTAACCATAATCAAATTGAACCTATCATGAGCATCATGGATGGTTTCTGATGAAAGCATTTTGAAATTATCGAATTCATTCAAAACAGATGTTCTTTTGTTTCCGATAATTCTTTTATTTCCACAAAAACGATTTTTCAAATTCTCCCAAATTTGATTTGCGGTTAACAGTATAATGTCATCCATTTGACTTAGAATACTGTGAGGTATTCCAGAAACAAGTTCCTTTTTGGCTTGGAGTTCCAACTTTTTTGTAATTTCAACTTGAGTGGCTTGATTTGTAGCAAGAGTAGCCATATTTTCTGGAGTAACATATGTTCCTTCTACACACTTCCAGACATCTTCATTTATAGCATTAAGATGAAGATTCATACGGCCAACCCACAAATTATACTCTTCAGGAATTAGTATGGGTGCCCGTGAACCAGATCCTAAGCTATTTGCAATGGAGACAGAGTTCATGTTGGAGTAATTTGCCAAAGACATTTTTTTTGAAAGGATTTTGAACAAGTGATATTAAAATGAAATTTTTAAAGAAAAGCTTATGGAAGGTTTATAAACGCTATAACCAAAAGTTTTTCGACAAAAATTTCAAGGTAAATTACACAAGCTCTGATACCAATTGTTGGATATTATTCCTTTTATATATCAGCTCAGATACCGATGGTTGGAAATATAAAAATCTGACCACTACAACAAAAGGCTCGGTTACCAGTTACTGTGTGATAGATATATAAGTTTAAGATATAAGATGTAAATATATATAAAGAATAATAATTGCGGAATAAGTATAAATATAAAAGCTATAAATGACTGAAAGCTATAATAATATAAATGACTGTATTTAAATGACGTAAAGCTATAAATAATATAAAGGACTGTATTTAAATGACGTAAAGCTATAAATAATATAAATGACTGTATTTAAATGACTATATTTAAATGACATAAAGCTATAATAAAGTATATAAATATATAAATATATATCAAGTAGGTTCGTCAATAAATTGACTGAACTGGACTTATGGAGCGACTGGTCGATATTTGTTCTTTGAATGGACTGGTCGATATTGGGACTCTTGGAGCGACTGGTCGATATTTGTTCAAAGATCAATCCGGCATTGGATAAGTAACAAAAAGTTCATTTAAAGCTCGATTTTATGTAAAACAAGTGTTTACAAAAGGGTACAAAATACATGGGTTTATGTATTTGTAGTTGAAGTATTTTTGGGTAAAAACATGCACACGGGTCGTGTAAGATAAGGCACAAGTGACACGGGTCGTGTAGGAGGGTTTTGGAGGGTTTTCTTGATAAAGCTTCTGAACACGGGTCGTGTAGAATAAGGCACAAGTGACACGGGTCGTGTAGGAGGTTTTTAGAAGGTTTTAAATGTCAAAATCCTGAACACGGGTCGTGTTGATTTAGGCAAAAACAACACGGGTCGTGTTCGCGCAGATCCTTGCATACACAGATTAAAAACCTTCAGTTTTCAGAAAATCTCTCTGGATAGCCATTTCTCTCTCGCGTCTCTCTGGGGCTTCCCGTGGTCAAAATTGTCCACGAAAATTCCTAGATGTAGGTACGGTTCCAAAGAATTTGTGGTAAAAATCTCCCTAGTCTTATTTTGGCTGTGTTGTGCTCGGTTTTTTGTTTTCTAACATGCAGATTCTGAACTCGAAAACAAAAATCTCTCTGGATAGCCAATTCTCTCTCGCGTCTCTTTGGGGTTTCCCGTGGTCAAAATTATCCACGAAAATTTCTAGATGTAGGTAATGTTCTGAAGAATTGATGCTGAAAATCTCCCTAGTCGTTTTGTGCTTGTAACGAGCCCAGTTTTCTTCGTTTTTGACTTGAAGATTCTGATGTCGAAAAACAGCAAGGTGGTGATGGTTGTGGTGATTTGAAAGGGTTTTTGGAGGAGGTTTAAGGAGGGTATTTGGAGGGTGTTTGGAGATTATTTTGAGATTGGAAGGAGGTTAATATAAGGGAGGTGTTTGGTGGTAAATGGTGTGATGAACAAGGATAGTGAAGATGAAGAACCTTGAGTTTCAATGAAGAAGATGAAGATGGTTGATGGTGTTCTTCATTTAGCTTGTTGATGATCTTGGTGTTCTTCACTTCATTGTTGTTTGATCTTGGTGTTCTTCATTTTCTCCAGGGATTTGTCTTTGTTCTTGAAGAAGATGATGATTGGTGATGTTCTTGGGAGTGTTTGTAGTTTGTAGGAAGTGTTACAAGATTACAAAATGAACACACACCCTTACACACACAAACTCATGTATACATATATGCATGAAACAAATATCTTCTAGTGCACTTGAGTATATGGAGAGTTGGCTGCAAGTTGATGTAGAGTAGGAGGCAAAAACGTGGGGGGGATTTAGCTTCGTCATCTTTGACTTTTGTTGACTTCCTCCTTTGTTTGACTTATTCAACACATATACATACCTATATATATAATACATATATATATATATATATATATATATATATATATATATATAACACATACATATATATAATACATATATATACATACGTATATATATATATATATATATATATATATATATATATATATATATATATATATATATATATATATTGGTGAAACTTTTTAGTCACATAGCTAATTTTCTCGTCTATGCGCGTGCTTTCGTATTTTCCGTTTTATCACGCATTTATGCAACCTGAAATAACTGATAATATTTGTTAGATTGTATAAAAACAGTTCATCTTATTTCAGTTATGGTCACATACAAGGTTACATAAGAACATTTTTCAACAGTAGGGAATAATTGGGCTCTCAAGAGTTTGTGCATATGGGCTAGATCATTAATGAGAAGAGTGGACTGGTATACTAATTAAATGGGCCAAGGGCCTCATTCAGTGAGACCCATGCGGTCCGTGTGGATCCACAAACGTCCATGTGGATCGTGCTGTGAAGGACTCGGGTTTTTGACATAAACCTCTAATTTGGGAAGGTTGGTGGAGTGCTTTTAGTCAACTTTTGCATTTGGAAATTTGACTCTTTTTAATGGAGATTTTGAACAAAACTCAAGGAGAACACATTGAACAATAACTCTTTTTTGCTCTCAAGAGGTTTTTTTGGAAAAATTTGAAGATTGGAGTAATTTTGTTTTGTCTTGCAACTTGAATAATGTTTGGTACCTCTAAACTATCTTGTATTTCTTTTATTTTAGCCATGCTTGGCTAGATGTATATTTGGTTTATTAGGATTTAGTCCATGAATGATTTGTTGTTTTGAAGACTTTATGCTATCTTGTGTTTGAAGTTTATGGAAATGTTTTCTAGTCAAACATCTTGTTGTGTTTATTTATCTTTGATCATGAGCCTTGATGAATGAATGCTTATTTTGTTGATTAATTTCTTAGTTAAGTAATGGACCCTCAAATTGGTAAGCAACAAATGGTTTCTATGTTTGTTTTCATTTCATTTAAAGCATGGAAATGTTTCCTCTATAATGATAATGTAAGCATTTGATTATCTTTTGCACTTGGTGTAACGCCCGTAGATCCGGGCTAGTCAATTTAGAGGCAATAGAGGTCGAAAACGACTTTTCGACAAAAGATTATTAAGAATAAATAATCTCAACCAAGTTGTAGTATATGTTACAAGGTTTCCATACATATTTAGAGCGTCAAAATCCGAGTTATAAAGAAGAACTTATGACCCGTCGAAGTTTCGCGACGGAACCGACACGATACCGGGAGGCGTATACAGTGAATTTATGATAGAGCTTCTTTTAGACTTAGTAATCTAAATGAAAGTTGTAGAATATGTTAACCTGAGAGCTTCCATAAAAAGAACGCCCAAATCTGACTTCTTATGAGGAAGTTATGATTTTTCGAAGTTTCGGCTTAGCAGTGTACAACCCGAAGTTCGAGTATTAGATCGAGCGGTTTTTAGCCGACACAACCTAAAAGAGAATCAAAGATCACGTTATTAGTAGCATAACGATAAAAAGACAGACGAAAATGGACATCGAATAAAGAAGTTATGAGATTTTAACGGACCAATCCTGTACCGGCCTGTTAAAAATATAACTTTAAAAATAAAGTCAAAATTAGCCGACGGAGTCTAAACGAAAGTTGTAGAGTACGTCTCCACCTACGCGTGAATATAAATAATGTCAAAAATGGAGTTCGTATGAACGAGTTACAAATTATAATATCATATTTACGTATTAAAATAAAGTATAAATCATATATATGTACACATATATATACATATGTATATATCATTAGAATGATATCGACGACGCGGCCATTATAAGAGTAATGTTAAGTTCTTTCGACATCAGTTTAGCGCAAATATCGTTAAATCTATTTAAAATAGTATTATAAAGGGGTGTTTAGTTGTTTATATAACTATAAGGTCATTAAGTAATTATGGAGGGTAGTTTTTGTAAATTCAATTATTATAAATAAGAGGCTTGGCCTCTCATATTTCTTGCACCATTCTCTTGATTCAATAGTCTTTCTCTCATTATCCCCCGAACATTTCGGTCCCTCGTGATTCGACTTCTCTTTCTGTAGTTTTAGTATAGTAAAGTGAGCGCTGAAGCGCTGCACGAATCTTTCTTAGAAAGATTCAGCGACGAAGTTCTGCCCCTGTAGAGCCCGACTCCTAGCTAAAATCCCCTTGTAAGTAAGTTATGCTTACCCTGTTTTAAATATAGTTTATATTTAAAATTAGTATTGTTATTATAAGTTTATAATTAATATTTGAGCTATTATTATGACTTATATAAGTATCGTTATAATATCTTTTTAACTACTCGTGATACGGGGAATCTGGTTTAAAGGGCCGCATAGGGTTGTTGGATTTCAGAAGTGCTATACACCAAAATGGTCCTGCCCTCCGGTGTTTTATGTCTGGCCCCTGTCTGTACATAGTGGTTGGAAAGTATTGTTTAAACGCTTATATAATAATAATAATAATATAATAATAATAATAATAATAATAATAATAATAATAATAATAATAATAATAATAATAATAATAATAAGAGTAATAATTAGTCACGGTAATATTAGACTAGAATCTAGTGGTGATAATACTAGGTTTCGTCGATGGAAATTATTTTAAAGTAAACGAAGCGCTGTCCGAGTACCGAGTCACCACCTTCTCAAGTGAGTGCATAGTTACTTTCAGCTTACACATAGATATGAAGTATTTTATATAAATTACCTGCTATGTGTGCATATTATCTGAATACTTGCTATCTATGCTGGATGAACGTTTTATACATGTTTTCAATGATTTAAAATATATATGTATTTTATATCTACAAAATGTGTTGGGTAAAACATGTGTAGATGTAATAGTTGCTGTGTGACAAAATAAAATAATGTGAGGCCTCGTTATAGATGTTAATAATGATCCAGTCATCTAGCGGAGTATAGATGACGACCACGGACTATTCTAGACAGTCCAGTGGAACACTAGCAGGCTCGCAACCTGTAGGTGTTTATTCGAACTGTGTGTTTATTTGAACTGTGTGCTCATTAGATGTACTCCATCCCCCACATGGTTGCCTTAAGGACATTTACGGCTGAGGAATCCCCTTAGCAGTAGTGCCCATCCTAATGATAGTCCTTAGACTAGGTCCCTTGTGTTAGATGTCTTAGGGACGTAAAGTGAGGATAACGGGAATGAGTAATCGAGTTTATTTGGTTTGATAAAGTTAATAAAATTATTTATTATGGTTTGAAAACCCTATGTGCTCACCAGGCTCCCAATCCTGACCCATTCAGTTTCTTGTATTACAGGTAGTGGCGCATGAGCATAAATGTGATGTCTTGGGATAAGAGATTAATGGATTTTAGGCCTGTAAATACGGAATAATGTAGTAAGGCCTATGTTGTATTGTTTATACTTATCTACTGTATCGAACATGACATCCCGAGTCTTTTTAATGAAATACATTTCTATGGAAATGCTTTTGATAAATCTTTATCATAATATTGTTTTGGGACAAATTCCGCAACTCTTTTATTAAAAGATTACTCTGATTTTTAAACAAAGCATGAACAAAATCGACCTTTTCTGGCCTTGAAAATGGGGATGTCATAGTTGGTATCAGAGCATAGTTTAAGCGAACTAGGAATTTGTATGATTTCTAGACTTAAACTTAGAATGCTAAGCTATGATTGTGAGGTGTGAGCACTAGCTTATTTTAGGAATTATGCCTAAAATGCTTTTATGTGCTAAATGCTTTGTGCCTAACATGCTATTATTTGTTCGGATCTATGGTCTGCTGCCGATCGGATCTAGAAACCGTATGTGTTTAGAATTCTAAGCGTTTAACTATGATATTAGAACTAGCATACAAACGTTTCAGAGTGATAAGGATGATTTAAACGTCAATCCTAAATAAATATCTAGATTCACCTTATTCGGTGTATAGATCAAGATGGCAAGGACCCATAGCGGAAACGTGAATGCAAATGGGAACCGAGATCAGCCCCCAGTGATACAACAAATACCAGTCGTAGTAGAAGTTGCACCCGAGCCAATCACGATGGCCGGAGTGCAACCATTGATCCAGATGATGTTGGATCGTCAAATGGAGGAAACAAGGCGTTTACTTCAACAAGCTCGAGAGGAAATTATGATACCTATTGAACAGCTCGAGCTGAATGACTGGCAGTTTGAGGAAGGGAACGACAGCATGATCGTTGGTCAAGCTGATCCCCCAGTGATTAGGAGGAACAATCATGATGAAGGAGTCAAGAGGAATGGAAGCAAGTACAAAGATTTTCTAACTTGCAAGCCATTGAATTTCACTGGGAAGGAAGATCCGATCGGGGTCATGGATTAGATCTCGGAGATGGAATTGGCCTTCATGACATGTGGTTGCGAAGGCAAGCTACAAACCACGTTTGCAGTACGTCAATTCAGAGGAGGTGTTGTTCGCTGTTGGAATACCCTAGGGAAGACTTTGAGCCCCAATGAGCCCCTGCAACTGGCATAGGCAGAGTTTGTGGTGCAATTTAAACGAAAGTACTGCTCAGCTCAAAACTTACTCGAGCTGGAGAACCAGTTCCTGACCTTGAAGAAAGGAAGCATGTCAATTGATGAATACACCAACAACTTCACAGAGAAGATGGAGTTCACCTTGCGCCTTGTTCCGGATGAGCTAACGAAAATCGACAAGTACGCAAAGGGACTTCCATGGGAGTACGCGGTGCCGGTGCGTCAGGAACCTACTCTGGAGGCAGCTATCTGGGCTGCCAAGTCTGTTGAAGATATGATTAAGGGAAGAGCTGCCAACAAGATTGAGGTTGGCGAAAAGAGGAAGTTTGAGGGGTCTACGAGGCCCAATAAGAAGATCAAGTCTGGTTCAAAGGAGTTTAGCGGAGGAGGAAACAAAGTGAAATGGTGCGAGAAGTGCAAGAAGAATCAATTTGGGAAATGTAGTGAAGAAGTGACTTGCTACAAGTGCGGGAAGACCGGACATTACGCCAACAAGTGAACCGCCAACAAAATGGTGTGTTATGAATGCCGTGAAGAAGGGCATGTTGCTAAGGATTTCCCGAAAAAGAAAGAGGCGGCAAGACCAAACATTCCGCCAAAACCAAAGGCAAGAGCATTCCATATGATCCTAGACAAAGCAGCTGACGATGCAAGGAATCAGGAGTGAGGATGGATACATGGAGATCAAGTTATGAAGAAGCTATGTAGATAGTGTCATATGGTGTAGCCTATTAGAGGCATAATCTAGGGTGAACTTGAACACCCATGTAATCATTTCAGGGAATAATATAAAACCTTCGTTTTGATATTTTATTTGTTAAGTTTCTCTGTGATTTTCTTGTATGGTGACTTGGAAAACTACGGGATAATACTTGGGACGAGTATGAGTAGGTGTGAAAGGTAGTAGAGGCCTATACTACCGGAAGCACAGGACTCACACTTGGATCAGGGAAACTCACAAGGTTACCAAGAAACTAGTAATTGATTTTGTTTTATTCAAGTATGTCGTTACCATTGTTTCGGTAATGACTAAGAAGATTGTTGTTATCCCGACCCTAGTGGTCATATCACATTGGGTCCGACTACGATGAGTAGGTTACGTGGTTTAGAGAACTAAGTTTGATGTAGCGTCCGACTTAAACCAAAGGATTGAAATCAAAGCGATCAATAGAAGTATCACGCTTGTTGTTAAAGAAGTTGGTAGCTAGAAATGCTACATGTTAAAATGTGATTATATCACATTAGATGATGAAGGAAGGAATATTCCATTCCGGAATTTGACTCTAAGAGACCTGAGTCTAAGCATTGCTACATACGATGATAGTTCATTAGAATATGACACATCGGTCAATTGTAGTAATCAAATTAACTTATCCTAAGTTTGTTAAGAAGAAGAAGGAGTCTTTGATAAAGAATGAGGTTGTGACACGAAGGTCATGATTGAAAGTCTAACGAGCAGGTGCAAGACCGAGCACTGCTTGCAGTCAAGGAGTCTAAGAGTTAGATACTCGTTCGAAGCAACATAGAAGTTACAGTTATTACCTAGGATGAAGAGATAACGTATGGAGTCATTATACAATCTTGTTTCGTTGATGATTCCGGGACGTAATCATCATAAGGGGGAGATAATTGTAACGCCCGTAGATCCGGGTAGTCAATTTAGAGGCAATAGAGGTCGAAAATGACTTTTCGACAAAAGATTATTAAGAATAAATAATCTCAACCAAGTTTTAGTATATGTTACAAGGTTTCCATACATATAAAGAGCGTCAAAATCCGAGTTATAAAGAAGAAGTTATGACCCGTAGAAGTTTCGCGACGGAACCGACACGATACCGGGAGGCGTATATAGTGAATTTATGATAGAGCTTCTTTTAGACTTAGTAATCTAAATGAAAGTTGTAGAATATGTTAACCTGAGAGCTTCCATAAAAAGAACGCCCAAATCTGACTTCTTATGAGGAAGTTATGATTTTTCGAAGTTTCGGCTTAGCAGTGTACAGCCCGAAGTTCGAGTATTAGATCGAGCGGTTTTTAGCCGACACAACCTAAAAGAGAATCAAAGATCTCGTTATTAGTAGCATAACGATAAAAACACAGACGAAAATGGACATCGAATAAAGAAGTTATGAGATTTTAACGGACCAATCCTGTACCGGCCTGTTAAAAATATAACTTTAAAAATAAATTCAAAATTAGCCGACGGAGTCTAAACGAAAGTTATAGAGTACGTCTCCACCTATGCGTGGATATAAATAATGTCAAAAATGGAGTTCGTATGAATGAGTTACAAATTATAATATCATATTTACGTATTAAAATAAAGGATAAATCATATATACGTACACATATATATACATATGTATATATCATTAGAAAGATATCGACGATGCGGCCATTATAAAACTAATGTTGAGTTCTTTCGATATCAGTTTAGTGTAACTATCGTTAAATCTATTTAAAATAGTATTATAAAGGGGTGTTTATTTGTTTATATAACTATAAGGTCATTAAGTAATTATGGAGGGTAGTTTTTGTAAATTCAATTACTATAAATAAGAGGCTTGGCCTCTCATATTTCTTGCACCATTCTCTTGATTCAAGAGTCTTTCTCTCATTATCTCCCGAGCATTTCGGTCCCTCGTGATTCACCTTCTCTTTCTGTAGTTTTAGTATAGTAAAGTGAGCGCTGAAGCGCTGCACGAATCTTTCTTAGAAAGATTCAGCAACGAAGTTCTGCCCCTGCAGAGTCCGACTCCTAGCTAAAATCCCCTTGTAAGTAAGTTATGCTTACCCTGTTTTAAATATAGTTTATATTTAAAATTAGTATTGTTATTATAAGTTTATAATAAATATTTGAGCTATTATTATGGCTTATATAAGTGTCGTTATAATATCTTTTTAATTACTCGTGATACGGGGAATCTGGTTTAAAGGGCCGCAAAGGGTTGTTGGATTTCAGAAGTGCTATACGCCAAAATGGTCATGCCCTCCGGTGTTTTATGTCTGGCCCTTGTCTGTACATAGTGGTTGGAAAGTATTGTTTAAATGCTTATATAATAATAATAATAATAATAATAATAATAATAATAATAATAATAATAATAATAATAATAATAATAATAAGAGTAATAATTAGTCACGGTAATATTAGACTAGAATCTAGTGGTGATAATACTAGGTTTCGTTGATGGAAATTATTTTAAAGTAAACGAAGCGCTGTCCGAGTACCGAGTCACCACCTTCTCAAGTGAGTGCATAGTTACTTTCAGCTTACACATAGATATGAAGTATTTTATATAAATTACCTACTATGTGTGCATATTATCTGAATACTTGCTATCTATGCTGGATGAACATTTTATACATGTTTTCAATGATTTAAAATGTATGTGTATTTTATATCTACAAGATGTGTTGGGTAAAACATGTGTAGATGTAATAGTTGCTGTGTGACAAAATAAAATAATGTGAGGCCTCGTTATAGATGTTAATGATGATCCAGTCATCTGGCAGAGTATAGATGATGACCACAGACTATTCTAGATAGTCCAGTGGAACACTAGCAGGCTCGCAACCTGTAGGTGTTTATTCGAACTGTGTGTTTATTTGAACTGTGTGCTCACCAGATGTACTCCATCCCCCAGATGGTTGCCTTAAGGACATTTACGGCTGAGGAATCCCCTTAGCAGTAGTGCCCCACCCAATGATAGTCCTTAGACTAGGTCCCTTGTGTTAGATGTCTTAGGGACGTAAAGTGAGGATAAGGGGAATGGGTAATCGCGTTTATTTGGTTTGATAAAGTTAATAAACTTATTTATTGTGAGTTGAAAACCCTATGTGCTCACCAGGCACCCAAGCCTAACCCATTTAGTTTCTTGTATTACAGGTAGTGGCACATGAGCATAGATGTGATGTCTTGGGATAAGATATTAATGGATTTTAGGCCTGTAAATACAGAATAATGTAGTAAGACCTATGTTGTATTGTTTATACTTATGTACTGTATCGAACATGACATCCCGAGTCTTTTTAATGAAATACATTTCTATGGAAATGCTTTTGATAAATCTTTATCATAATATTGTTGTAGGACAAATTCTGCAACTCTTTTATTAAAAGATTGCTATGATTTTTAAACAAAGTATAAACAAAATCGACCTTTTCTGGCCGTGAAAATGGGGATATCACACTTGGTAACTCTTAAAACTCAATGTTAATTGATTTTTAGAAGATTATATGCTTCATTGGTTTTGTGACTTTAATTATGGAAATGTGTTTGGATCTCCTCTAACCATTTTAATAAAAAAGAAGAGTTGAGGTAATTTGTGTGTATGAATTGCTATATCCAAGTTAAATTTATACACATGTATTGTTCCATGTAGTCTAATGATAAGTCAACTATGTCTTCCATGTGGTGTATTCCAAAATCAAAAAACTTTACTTCATTGAACTTAATCAAATCATCTATTTGTTTACTTGTGATATTTACATTCTAGCTTAGTTTTAATTTTCTCAAAAAATAAAAAAGGTTTAACCCCCTCCCCAATTTTACTTTTAGTCTTGTTTTACAAGTACTTGAATGAGTGATTTGTATAGAGATTTAAATTGAACCAATCTCCGTGGATATAGCCCCTTTACCACTATACACTATTTTAGTGTAAAAGTTTTAGGGTTATAATTTTTTTTGGCCTCGACAACCACCAAGTGTTCCTCGAAGTCTCGAGCCTGATTTAACCCTACATTAAAGGTTTCACGCAACTAGGGTGAGTAAACGACCCCTATTTCACCGTTTTAAATGTTTTACTGTAACATAAATGTTTTGAAATCGTGTTTTTATAATAAATAATATTATGAAATATTATATGATTTTGAGTGTTGAGTTCTAACAGATAGTATATACTAGAAATAAAGTAAAACTATGTTTAGAATCACTCGGAAAATATTGGACGTCTTATGAGATTCCAATCTGATATTGAAATTTAAGGAAAATATAAAATTTGAAATAAGTAAAATTTC
Source organism: Lactuca saligna (assembly GCF_052625555.1). Classification (NCBI taxonomy): domain Eukaryota; kingdom Viridiplantae; phylum Streptophyta; class Magnoliopsida; order Asterales; family Asteraceae; genus Lactuca; species Lactuca saligna. Next base: position 142,798,614 of record NC_136425.1, read on the forward strand.
ATTATTGAATGTTGTAGAAATCTCGTTAGAAACATTAAGACGAAAACCTCATTGAAATCCGAGTTATAACAAATAAGTTATGACTATTTGAAGTCTCGCGACAGAACCGACACGACGCCGTATGACGTAAAAAGTGAGTTTTTGATATTTTTTTAGCCAATAAGAACAAAATGAAAGTTGTAGTATTCATTAAACCGATAATTTTTCCATAAAAAGAATGTCCAAATCTGACTTCGTATGAGGAAGTTATGATTTTTCTAAGTTTCAGAATAGTAGTAGACAGCTAAAAACTTGAAATAAAGATCGAGTGACTTTTAGCCGACGCAACCTAAACGAGTATCGAAGGTCTCGTCAATAGTAATACAACGATAAAAAGACAGACGAAAACGGACTTCGGATGAATAAGTTATGAAATTTTACCGGACTTTTCCTGTCCCGGCCTGTTAAAAATATAATATTAAAAATGAACTCAGAAATAACCGACAGAGTCTAAACAGAAGTTATAGAGTATAATCTCACCTACGCGTGGATATAAAGAACATAAAAAACAGAGCTCGTATGCAATAGTTATGGATTTTAGAAGTTTTTAAATAAAAATAAATGAAAATTCGAAGCCTTATCCGAGGAGGTATGCCCAACGTACTTTGTACGCCCAACGTTCATATGCGGGGTCAGAAGTCAGCCACATCCCTCTCTCTTCACACGAAGCACACGTATCGGATAAGATGGCCACGTCCGAGACTCGGGTTCCGATCAGAGGACACTCCTCACATGTACGCCCCACGTACGAAGGCTACACCCTGCATACTGAGCCACCTCACAGTACGCCCATCGTACAGAGGACTTACACTCAGCGTAGTTAGCAGCTTCGGTCCCCTATAAATGGAGACCGAGGGTCTCCAGAATTATGTTACTTTTTCTTATTTTCTTTCACTCTAAAACCTGTTTTAGCCCACGTTTAACCCCAAGAAGCCCCTATATCAACCCCAACACCCGAATCAAGCCCCGACGCTCCAAAGTTCTTGAGAAAATTATATTTTCAAGCTGAAACTCTGCCCGAGTATGGCTGGTTTTCAACTAAAATCCTCGATTTCATCACAAAAAGTCATATTTGGAGTCAGTTTGTATCCAGTCTATGTAAATAAACTATCAATGTAAAATATCGTTTTATAAATATGCATGTAGCATGTTTTGGAGTAACAATATTGTGAAATATGAAAGTTTGGATCTTTCAGAAATATGATGTAATTTTAGAAAGAATGGAGAATAGGTCTTTCAATCATGGCATCAGAGTAATAGTTTAAGTGAACTAAATATCACGAATCGGTATTTAGACTTAAACCGTTGGAAGTTCTATATATGAACGGATTCATTAGGAATAGATGGATACAAACCATAGGAAATATTTCAGTAAAGTATTAGGTAATATTTTAAATATTACGTTACTCCAAATTTTCAGAAGAATGGTTGAACAGGTAGAGAGCCATACACCAGAAGTGGGTGGTGATGCTAAACCTGGTGAAGTAAATAATCCAGTATCCCCTCGAGAGGAGAGACTCTTGGGTAAACTTACTGGTATCCTTTGGCAGAATCTTGAAGAACATAAGAAGGATCATGATAAAGTCAAAGATAAATCCACTGGAGAATCTTCAAAAGTAGAGGTGAAGTGTCCCTCGTTCAAAGATTTCGAGAGTAGTGATGCTATGGAATTTTCAGGTGCCATTAATCCTATTATTGTTCTTACCTGGATCCAGAATACGAAAAAAGTATTCTGCATCTCTCATGTGATAAATGAATACAAAGTCAATTATGCCTCCACGATGTTCACCAAAGAAGCTCTCGTCTGGTGGGAAGCAACATTTGAAGCTATTAAAGAGCATTATCAGGAGAATCTGTCTTGGGGAATGTTCAAAACTCGCTTACTAGAAAAGTATTTTCCTATAGATATGAGAAGAAGATTGGAAAAGGAGTTCCTTGAACTTAAACAAGGATGAATGACTGTGAATGAATATGAAACGCAATTCAATCAAAAAGCACGGTTTGCTACAAAGTATATTCCAACTGACGATGATAAAATTCAGTTATTCATGGAAGGATTACGATATGAAATCTACGATTTCATGAGTACTCGGGATGTTCTATCATTTGATAAAGTTGTTGAGTACGCCCGAAGACGCGAGCATGATTTGGAGATACGTGGTGCCACTTTTACTGTTCCAAAGCATCCACATACTGAAAGAATTGTTTCTGTTCCCTCTAGTCCACCCAGTCAATTTCTTCTATCTAAACCTAACAAGCAAGTGCAATCTCAACATGCTTTTCATGGTCGTGGGAGATCACAATCTTTTTCTCTTCAATCGCCATATTGCTGAAATTAAGGAAAGAATCATCCGAGCGAATGCAGACTAGAAAAAGGATCAGTAGCCTATTTTAGATGTGGAGAAATTGGCCACAAGAAGCCCGTTTGTACCATGAAGGATGTTACATGTTTTTCTTGTGGTATTACTGGCCACAAAAAGCGCTTCTATCATACTCTTACTAGTCAGGTGATGGGGAGTCAAGCTTCTGTTCAACAACCGGCGAGAAGCCAAGGCTCTGTTCCACAACCGAGGAGTACTCCAACTAAAAAGGAGGAGGTACCAAAAGCTAAGGGCCTTGCATTCCAGATTACCACGGAGGAGGCACACAAGGACCCAAATGTTGTGACGAGTACATTTATTGTCAATTCTAGACCTGCTCACATCTTATTTGATTCTAGTGCCTCAAATTCTTTTGTGTCTCATGAATTTGCGCATTCTTTTCAAACTACTTGCTATGCACTTGTGCAACCAATTCACGTAGATACTATGGGAAGTATATCATTACCTGCTGATAATATCTATAGGGATTGTGTCGTAGAAATTGAAGGCTATAATTTTCTTGCTAACCTAATTCCTATCTCCTCGCCCAACTTTGATATTATTCTCGGCATGGATTGGTTGTCAAAGAACCATGCAGACCTCTTATGCTAAAAAAAGATAGTATGTATGCCTATTGAAGGGGAGAATCCTATTTATGTCTACGATGAACAAAGAAACTTAAAAATAATCTCTTTCCTAAAAGCTCTTAATTCATAGCGAATGGGTTCCCTATCTATCTAGCCTACACAGTTGATATCTCAAGAGAGGAGAAGAAAACTATAAATGATATTCCCATTGTTAACAAATATCCTGATGCTTTTCCCGATGAGGTTCCTGGACTTCCGCTTGACAGGAAAGTAGAATTCCAAATCGATCTTGTACCTAGTGCTACTCCAATTGCAAATACTCCTTATCGTCTTGCGCCAGTTGAAATGAAAGAAATTATGATCCAATTGCAAGAATTACTTGACAAAGGCATCATTCGATTGAGTACCTCTCCTTAGGGGTGCTCCAGTACTGTTTGTCAAGAAAAAAGACGAATCAATGCGAATGCTTATTGACTATCGCGAGCTAAATAAGGTGATTATCAAGAACAAGTGCCCACTACCTCGCATCGATGGTTTGTTCGATCAACTTCAGGGTGTTAGTTATTTCTCGAAGATTGATTTGAGATCTAGCTATCATCAGTTGAAAGTACACGAGCAGGATGTATCGAAGACTACCTTTCGTACTCGATATCGACATTATGAATTCCTTGTTATATCGTGCGGTCTGACAAATGCTCCTGCTGTATTCATGGATATGATGAATCGGGTATGCCGTCCAATGCTCGATAAATCTGTCATCGTATTCATTGACAATATTCTAATCTATTCCATGTTTGAAGATGATCATGCCATTCATATTATTGTGGTATTAGAGCTTCTTCGAAAGGAGAAACTATATGCTAAATTCTCGAAATGTGAATTTTGGCTTGGTCAAGTTCAATTTTTCGGCCATGTGATTTCTGGTGACGGTGTATCCATAGATCCTACCAAAATTGAAGTCATTCAGAATTGGGAAGCACTTCGTAATGCTTCTGAAATTTGTAGTTTCTTGGGTCTTGCGGGTGATTACCAGAGATTCATAAATGACTTTTCTCGTATAGTTGTACCTCTCACTACTCTTACATTTAAGGAAGCAAAGTTCGAATGGAGTGAAGCTCAAGAAAAAGCTTTCTCGACTCTAAAAGATATTTTGAATCATGATCCAATCTTATCAATTCCAGAAGGTGATAATGATTTCTCCGTATATTGCGATGCTTCAATATTGGGACTCGGTTGTGTGTTGATGCAACGTGGTAAAGCGATAGCCTATGCCTCAAGACAGCTGAAAGGGTATGAAAAGAATTATCCCACCCATGATCTCGAACTCGTTGCAGTTGTATTTGCCCTAAAAGTTTGGAGGCATTATCTTCTTGGTACAAAATGCTAATTGTTTACCGACCACTAAAGTCTTAAGTACATATTTAGTCAGCAAACTTTGAATATGAGACAACAACTAGCCATGGAGCTGATCAATGATTCTGACTCCGAAATCGTGTATCATCCTAGAAAAGCCAATGTAGTTGCTGATGCACTTAGTAGGAAAGTTTATCGTAATAGTATGTGTTATAGTATTACTCACATTACAGTGAAGTTCACTATTCTTGATGAATTAGAGAAATGGAAAGAAAAGGCCATAAAGACAGAAAATGTAAAGAAAGAAGGGATGATACATTATACTGATGTTTTACTTGATGATCCAAGAGGACTAAAGATATTTAAGAATCGACTATGGATTCTAAAGATCGGTGGATTAAGACAGAAGATTTTAGATGAAGCCTATAAGTCTAAACTGTCAATACATCCTGGTACTAGTAAAATGTACTATGATGTAAGAGCTAGTTATTGGTTGCCTGGATTAAAGAGAGACATTGGAAGATATGTGCAGGAATGCTTAGTATGCTTACAAGTCAAAGCAGAGCACCAAAGGCCTTACGGAAACCCAGGAAGTCTTAGTGTTCCCGTATGGAAATGGAAAGAATTGTCCATGAATTTTATTACGAAATTGTCAAAGACTACTAAAGAGAATGATAGCATTTGGGTAATCATCGACCGCTTGACTAAGATTGCACATTTTCTTGCAATGCGTGAAACGACTCCAATGGAGAAATATGCACATGTATACTTGGATGAAATTGTTGCAAGACATGGTGTGCCACTAAAGATCAATTCTGATCGTGATACTCGCTTCACTTCTCACTTTTGGGCGAGTATGCAATGTGAATTGGGATCTCGAGTTGCTCTCAGCACAACTTATCATCCCCAGACTGACGGTCAGACGGAGAAAACAATCCAAACAGTAGAAGATATCCTTCGTGCATGCGTTTTGGAGTTCGGTGGTAACTGGGACAAGTACTTACCCCTTGTTGAATTTTCATATAATAACAGTTGCCACGCCTCAATCAAGATGCTAGCATATAAAGCATTATATGGTCGTGAATGTCGTACGCTATTATGTTGGCGTGATATAGGACAGAAAATCCTTGGAGGCCCTGAAATGATTCAAGACACCACTGATAAGATCAGGATCGACAGAAGTCCTATGTAGAAAAGTGAATTCCAGGTGAGTGATTTTTTAATGCTAAAGGTATCCCCTTGGAAAGGCCTTATGCGATTTGGGAAGAAAAGAAAGTTGAGTCCCATATATGTTGGACATTTCAAAATCACCCAGAGGATTGGTAAACAAGCATACCGATTGGAATTACCGAAAGATTTGGCAGGTATTCATGATGTGTTTCATGTGAGTTATCTACATAAGTGTTTAAGCATATATGATGAAGAGGTTCCATTATCCGAGGTGAAACTGTATAATAAGTTAACATATGTAGAAGAACCTGAAGAAATCGTAAATGAAAGAACAACTGAGCTATGTAATAAAAAAGTCGGGTTGGTGCTTGTCAAGTGGAAACACCATAGAAGCCCAAATTATACCTAGGAAAATAAGAATAAGCTAAAAGCGAAATATACCCATTTATTTTAATTAATGTAATTTCGGGGACGAAATGTAGAGTCTATGTATTGTAAAAGTCGAAGTAGTTGTTTCTTTTAAGTTTCGCATATTAGTTATTTTACTGAGTCACAGTTTTATGCGAAGCGTATTGTAATAGACTTAGTATACTTTTTGTACACTCAGGTCTCCTATAAATAGGGACTGAGGATAGAAGTAGAAAGTACTTTTTGCACTCGAGTATTCTTTCTGCTTAAAGCTTTGTAATCAGTCTTCATCAATATAAGATTTGATTAATATTTACTCGTTGTGTTCTTACTTTTCAATCATTTCAATCATAAGTACTTTTATAATCTCGATAACAATTCTCTTCAATTGGTATCAGAGCAGGATTCAAACTGCATCGATCTGATTTTTGTATTAGAATCATTTGTTTTTGAGTAGTAACTTTACTCAAAATTTTCCGCGCATTTTGGTTCTGAAAATCACTTTTGATCTTCAGTTTTGAATCGATTTTGCCTTTGGATTGTTTAGTCGAGTGATCGATTAGCAATTTGTGATCATTTTTGTTGATCAATTCTCAAATTCATCAAGTTTTTTAAGCTTTTTGAATTTTTCGTGTTCATCAATGGCGAACTTCAACATGAATACAATGACTTCTTTCTCTCATTTGCTTGGGACTTCAACCAAAATTCCGATGTTAATCCCTGAATACTATGATCAATGGGCTGATAGAATGGAGGATTACTTAAATGGAATTGATGAAGAACTTTGGAATTGTATCAATGGAACAGTTCAAGCTCCTGCTAATGTTCAATCAATTGGACCGTCTACTACTTCTACTGAAGTTGCTGAACAACAAAATCATCTGAAAAAGAATGAAAAGAGGTGCATGAGGGAACTAAGAGGTGCTCTACCTCCTGTGGTTTATAATTACATCCGTAGTTGTAGAACAGCCAAGGAGATCTTGAACACTCTGAAAGAGAAGTATCAAGGTAACGAAAAAATGAAGATCAACTCTGTGAAGCAATGTCTTGTTGATCTAAAGGAATTCAGATAAAAGGATGATGAAACTCTTGAAAGTTACTATGATCGTCTGAATGAGCTTGTGTATCGCTGCAATAGGTATGGAATCACTAGGTCTCTCATGGAGTTCAATTTAACATTCATCACGGGCCTTCGCAAGGAATGGCGAAGTGTGAGTATGCTGATAAAGAATCAACAAAGCTTTAACACAACCAGCCTGAATGATCTCTACAATCAGCTGAAAACACACGAAAGTGAAGTCTCAAAAATGTATGAAGAATCAAAACAAAGTATAGGAGGTCCTTTGGCTCTTGTTTCAAAGGTATCTAAAGTTGATACTAATGAAACATATGGTTCAAAAAATGAATGTTTCTTAATGAACTCTGATGATGAAGCTGTAGCATTCTACTCAAACAACAGAGTTAAGAAATTTTTCAAAAAGCCTTTTAATCCAAAAGGAAAGGCAAATGATGCGAAGAGGGGAGTTGCTAAAGATGGAAGTAAGGAGAAGAAGAAAATGGAAAAAGTTGATGAAAAGCAAAAAGATGCAAAAGATGTGAAGAAACTGAAAGGTGATTCTGGAATTTATTGTCACTACTGCAATGGTGAAAATCACTTCGCAGCAGATTGCATGTTGCGAAAGAAAGAGGAGAAAAAGAGCAAAGTGAAAGATGAAGCTTACTATTCTGAAAAGCTCGAAGAAGTGCGTGCGAAGGCGAAAGGAACGTCAGTGGTTGCAAAGGGTGAATCTGATGAGGAAGAAAGTGGAACATATCAGATCTGGTCTTCAGGATCTGATGATGAAGAAATGAGGCATCCAACTCATGGAGCAATGTTTGCAAACTTTGAATATGATTGCGAAGACATTGTTTCAGGTCGGTGCTTCATATCCAAGTCCACAGACAAATCACCAATGATTACCAAGGTACGTGCTATTCTTGAATCTTTTAATATTCCTTTATCTGCTTATGATGCTGAAATTACTTCTTTTGATGATACTGTTTCTTATTTTGATTCTATTATTGTGTCTGCTAGTACTGAAGCTCAAAATATAAATATACAACTAGGTGAGACACGAAGAGAGTTAGAAATAAACAAAGCAGAGTAGACAAACTTGAAATGTAAATCAAAATGTAAATTGTGATAGGGACAATCTTGGAAATGAAGTTAGGTTGTTACTAGCACAAAGAAACATATATTGTAACTCTACTAAGCGTTTGTATGCAAAATTAACTGCTTTACATCATTCATCTGACATTAGCAAAGAACAACATAGGAAACTTTTACCTTTTCTTGAATATGATCGTGAAAAAGTTGATGTTGTGTCTTATGATTGCGAAAACGCTCAATTTGACAAAATACCTGATGATTGATTTGCATATGGTATTGTCAAAATTGATGAATACTTGAATGCTGATGAGTTGGTTAGTATTGTCAATGAAAGTTTGACAAAGGATGAACAAGTGAAAATCTTAAAGAAAACTGAAACCTCAACTCTTGATTCTAAACTCAATTATGCTGATGTCGATGACAATTCAGATAATGTGAGTGAAATCAGTGAGATTGATGAGGAAGAAGAGGTTGATTGTTCACAATTGTCAATCATTAATATCACATCTAAGATCAAAGGTAAAAAATTATAGTTGATTCGATAGTAAAAAATGACATTGAAAAACCCTTTGCTTCGCAACATTGTAATTTTGATAATGTGGAAGTTGAAAGCTGGAAATCTGATGACACTGATGAAAACAAAGAATATGTGAAGGATTCGCATGAAATACCTCCACGAGTTGTGGTTGATCAAGTATTTGGTGATACAAAAGAATTCGAAAAAATTCTAAGTGACAAAGGTGTACATTATTTGGAAACTAACATTGTAGTTTATCCAAATTTTATATGCACAGATAACACAATTTTTCCAAATCAAGTATTTGTCACTACTGGGAATGCTGAGAAAATTAATCCTAAATTCAACGAAATTGTTGAAAATGATAATCAAAGGTCAACTACTGAAGGTTTCTTCGTAAATCAAAATACTGTAGAAAACAATTTGACTCAAAATTCTTATGTTTATCGAAATCAAAAATCATCACAAAAATGGGTGGTTAAAAAGGAAAAACCAAACAAAGTTTTTGAGAATGTTTCAAAACTAAAGATTGAAGTAAAATTAAATTCTTATGAATTTAAATTGATGGTTGGAAATTATTCAACAAAAAATAATGTTTCAAAAAGAAAAGCAAGAAAAGAATTTTTTTTGGCAAGTAGTGTCCAATGATAAATCAAAAGTTGAAAAAGAACAGATTTCAAAGTCAAAATCATCAAAATTTCAAAGAATGGATAAACAAAAAGATACAAGTTTTCACAAACCAATATATTCTGTTGACAAAATTCCAATGACAAATAATGATAAATTTGTTCATAAATATGACAACAATCGAAAATTTGAGACTTCGCAAAAATTTGTGAACTATCATAAGTTTCATAATGTTGACAAATTCACGAATAATTCATCAATTTTGAATGTCACAAATCAAACCAAAATGAAATTTACACCTAAACAACCAAATTTTCCAAATCCTTCAATTTCAAAACCGACCAAAGTTTCGTATACAAAAGGAAAATCTGATGTATGTATGATCAATCATTGGATTAAAGGGAAAGGAAGACAATATCAAAATGGAAAGTTTTCAGAGCAACAAATAAAGAATGCATCTGACAAGTTCGCAAATCACTCTTCCAATGCTAGTTCATCATCTTATAATTCGCAAGTTCCGGTACAAAAATGGAAACCATTTATCAAAGTTATGAATGTTGTGAAAGATGAGATGAAACTCAATGAAAATTCGAAACTGTCGAATGACTATATTTCAATATGTCGATCTGATGATGTTGATATAATTGACAGTGTGACAAACAAAGTGAAATTATGGTTTTTAAATTCAAAGCATTTGTTCAAAACTACTAATATAGGACCCAATAAGTCTTGGGTTCCTAAAATTTTTCAACAAATGCAGGTGATATGTGACGAGCAATATGATGCAAAATGGTATATTGATAGTGGTTGCTCTCGTCACATGACTGGAAGGAAGGAAAACTTGCGAGATTATAGAAGCTTGGAAAATGCTGGAGTAGTCAAATTTGGAAATAATCACAAGTGTTAAGTGAAAGGTTATGAAAAAGTCACGAATGGACAATTCACTGTTAACAGGGTTGCTTATGTAGAAGGTCTACAACATAACTTGATTAGTGTTCCGCAACTTGTTGTGGGTACTGGAAATCAAGTTATGTTTAATGAAGAAGGAAGTATCATTTCAAATGCGAAAACAAATGAAGTACTTCTCAAATCCAAAAGATATGGTGATATGTTTACACTGGATATCAAACCAATCGTAGGCAAACCTGCTGTGTGTTTACTATCAAAGGCATCTAATGATATTAGCTGGCTTTGGCATCAAAGATTGTCTCATTTGAATTTTCACAACATTAACAAATTTGTCACTGAAGATTTAGTTAGAGGTTTACTTATACTAAAATTTGACAATGATACTTTATGTGCAACTTGCGAACAAGGAAAACAACATAGAAAAGGTCATCCGATTGTGATAGATTCAAAAATCGTAGAACCATTGGAACTTCTTCACATTGACTTATGTGGACCGTCGACTGTTGCTACAATAAATAAAAAGCGGTACATTTTAGTTATTGTTGATGATTTTTCTAGATTCACATGGGTATTTTTTCTCAGGTTAAAATCTGAAGTTGCTCAAACGATGATTGATTTTATCAAAAAGATTGAGATTAGCCTTAAAAGCATGTTCGCAAAGTTAAAATTGATAATGTTTCTGAGTTTAAAAATCAAACACTGGACTATTTTCTCACAGACAAAGGTATCTCGCATAATTTCTCTTCACCATATACTCCACAACAGAATGGTATTGTTGAAAGAAGAAATAGGTCTTTATGCGAAGCAGCCAGAACCATGTTGACATATGCGAACTTACCACAATATCTTTGGGCTGAAGCAGTATCTACTGCTTGTTTTACTCAGAATCGGTCATTCATTCATCGCAGATTCAATGGTACTCCATATAAAATACTCAACAATCAAAAACCTAATGTCAAATTTTTCCATGTTTTTGGTTGTAGGTGTTTTATAATGAATCTAAAAGACAATTAGACCAAGTTTCAAAATAAAGCTGATGAAGGCATATTCTTAGGATATTCGCAAAATTCGGTTGCATACAGGGTGTTAAACAAGCGAACAAGAAAAGTTGAAGAAACTTTTAACTTAACTTTTGATGACTACTATCTTAAATAAACGGATAGTAAATTTGAACATAAATCAATTCTTGTTAATTCAGATACTAACATTGATAATTCAGAAATAAAAGATTTTGATTATGACTTAATTTTTGGAACTTCTGACAGGGCAATTGATGCAGAATCGAATGCTCCTGATAATCAAACATTAGAATCCTCAAAACATAATGATGATTCAACAATCACTACAACGTTGATAACTTGCGAAAGTGTGCCTGGAGTTGATGTGGTAGAGCAAACTTTCGAGGGGGAGAAAGAAAATATGAATCATCAAGTTGAGGAGGAGCATTTGCAAAATTATCAGGAATATCATTTAGAAGGGGAGCATCAAGATGAACGTCATGTTGAGGGGGAGCATGATGAAACAAAGACAATTAATCTTGATGAAAATGATGAGTTTCATGAATTAAATGATAATTTTTCTGTTGCAGAATCTGAAAATGAAGATATGTATGAAGATGCACCATTGGAATTTAATCCTGATTTTCCACCACTTGAGAAATGGACAAGAAATCATCCTAAAGAACAAGTAATTGGAAATCCACAAGATGGTGTGTTGACAAGAGCTCAAATTCGTGCGAAAAATGAGGTACTAAATGCGAATCAAGAATTGTGTATGTTTAATGTTTTTATTTCGAAAATAGAACCAAAGACAGTAAAGAATGTTATGGAACACTCATATTGGGTTGTTGCTATGTAATCTGAACTGGCTGAATTTGAACGAAACAAGGTTTGGAGATTAATTCCAAAACCTTCTGATGTTTCAATTGTCGGATTAAAATGGATCTTTAAAAATAAAACCGACAAAGATGGCAATATTATTCAAAATAAAGCTAGACTAGTTGTTAAAGGATATTCGCAAAAATAAGGAATAGACTATGAGGAAACTTTTACTCCTGTCACAAGACTCGAAGTAGTTCGCATATTTTTAGCTTATGCAGCTCATAAAGACTTTGACGTTTTTCAAATGGATGTTAAATGTGCATTCTTAAATGGAGAACTTGAAGAACAGTGTATGTTGAACAACCACCTGGATTTATAAATGAGGAACATCCTGATCATGTCTACATTCTTGACAAAGCAGTTTATGGGTAAAAACAAGCACCAAGAGCCTGGTATGCAACACTTACAAATTTCTTGAAACAATCTAAATTTAAACAAGGATCAGTTAACCCTACATTATTTCGCAAGAAAGTTGGGAATCATCTCATGCTTGTTCAAATTTTATTTGATGATATTATTTTTGGCTCAACTGACCCAACATTGTCACTTGAATTTGAAAATCTAAGGAAAAGTCAATTTGAAATGAGTATGATGGGAAAAATCAATAATTTTCTTGGTTTGAATATAAGATAGATCAGGGATGGAATTTTAATCAATCAAGAAAAATACACAAATAACTTGCTTGAAAAGTTTGGAATGACCAACAACACGAAGTTGCGAGTACCAATGGCAGTGGGAACAAGACTAACTCCTTCATTAGATACTCCTGCTGTGGATTTAACTTTTTATCGAAGCATGATAGGGTCTTTATTGTACTTAACTGAAAGTAAACCTGATATTATGTTTTCGGTATGTAATTGTGCTAGATATCAAGCTAATCCCAGGGAAACTCATTTAACTGCAGTGAAAAATATTTTTCGCTATCTTAAAGGAACAATTTCTTTAGGACTTTGGTATCCTGCGAAATCTGGATTTTTTATTTAAGCTTTTTCAGAATCAGATCTAGGAGGATGTACTTTAGATAGGAAAACTACAAGTGGTGGATGTCAACTGTTGGATGGAAAGTTGGTGAGTTGTCAATCAAAGAAGCAAACTTGTGTTGCTATATCAACTGCCGAAGCTGAATATATTGCAGCTGCTGCTTGCACTTCGCAAGTCATTTGGATTTAGAGTCAACTTCGTGATTATGCTATCAATATGAAAAAGATTCCTTTGTATTGTGATTCTCAAAGTGCAATTCTCATTTGTCATAATCGAGTACAACACTCAAAGACAAAACATATAGCTCTTCGATATCATTTTATCAAAGATCATGTGGAAGATGGGAATATTGAAATTCATTTTATTAAAACCACTGAACATTTTGCTGATATTTTTACTAAACCTCTTGATGAAAAATCATTTGTAAGAATTTTAGCAGGTTTGGGAATGATAGATGTGAATTCAGTTTCAAAATCAATAATTCAAGGATGAAAGGTCCGGTCATAAGCTCTAAGTCGGAATTGTTAAGAAGTTACTGTTCATTCAGAGGCTTCGCATCCACATTTCTTCGCATCCGCACATATAACAAACTAAGATTAGGTTTACTTTTGATTCATTTTCATTTTCGAAAAATAGGAAAACTTGAAAAATCAAAAATATTTTCTTTTGTTTAGTTTTTGTTTTTATATAAAAAATATATATATATTTTTTGTTTTTTTTAATAACCTTGTTCTTTAAGGAATGTGTGTTTTTAGTTAGTCCAGTGCTTAATGCGAAGAGGTCCTGCTCGTATGTTTCTATGGGAAGGTACTATTTCTTTTAGCTTTGCACTAGTTAGGATGTCCCTAGAAGCATGCTGCAGCATGTTGTCTCAAGCCTCATATGACTTTATGTGTACGAAAGGAAAGCCTTAATGAAATTATCACATGAAAATTTCTTCCCAATAAGGCTTATATTCGCATTAGTCAAAAGAGCTACCATACTCTTCTCAAATGAGTTAAGAGTTTTCTGTTTGGTCCACACATAACAGAGGTATATTCGGTCTTATAACTAATCTTTTTCATCATAAAATTCTGAACACAAATCACACACAAAGGCGTATGTCCGAGAGGTCTCTGATCAAACCCATCGAGACTTAGATATACAAACATTCTGTGTTAAGGATCTGACATCATGAGACCGTGATGAAAGTGAAACCCAAAATTCTAAACTTTGAGGAATTGACGGGGAAATTTTTTCCAGATATTAACGAAACTTTTGTTTCAGTACGAAACTTTCGAAACTCCAAATCATATTCAATTCGCATGTGTGGTCTTGATCAAACATTCGCAACCCACGATGTTTGTTACCCAATAAGATCAAGTACAACAATTTTTATGAATATGATTTCTATTTGAGTTTCATTTGCAAATCCTAGTCTTGATAAATATTTTCAAAAGCCAACTTGTCACTGACTACACTGGTCATACAAGTAATTTCAGTTGCAATTTCTCACCTTATGTTAAGGTTGATATGTAATGAAATTTGAAACCAACCCAAAATATCATTCAAAAGAAGCCCTTTGATACTTATCAAAAAGTATTCGATTGTAATTCACGGGAACATACACAAGCTGTTGATCATCTCTCTTGATGATTAATGAAGAAACCTTTGCCTGGGGTTTAACTGCCTTTGTGTCAAATTGAATTTTTGACATCACAGAATTCCAATTTTTTTTTTATTATTTCTTATCTTATTTCTTTGGAACACTGCACACACGAAATCCTTGAGGATCTGAGTAATACCAACTCAGGCTGATGATTTTGCAAAATCTGGCACATGACTTCACTTTATATCCCAAAAGTGAAAGAGCCTAGCCTCCATGCGAAGGGTTCTAACGGTTACAATTCAACAAAGGAATATTGACAGGCTGTGTATACGTGACGAATGGTATTCGGTCTGGGTTTCTAGGAGATGTGACAATTGCTTTTTCACACATGGCTAACTTTTGCAGTAATGGTCCGATTTCCAAGGTGCCACATCGGATAACATTAAACGCATCCCGCTTTAATTTCAAATCGATTTGGGTTACCTATAAAAGGGGATTCAAGCAGGTGTTATACGGTTACGCGATCAAAACAAAAATTCCTAAGTTCTATGATTCTTTTTCTTCTTCAAACCCTAACAATGATTGCTACTCAATCCAACACTGATGAAGTTCTTTCACAATCACTCATGAAGATCCAAAGCACCAACTACCTTGTTGATCGTCGAGTTTCATCTTACCCAGAAGAACTAAAAATGTTGATTGTTGCCTTGAAAAGATCTCCTTTAGTAACTGCCATGTTTAGTTCCTTCTCTGTTCCGATGACATGGTTGTCTTTGGTAGCATCAACCGCTTCCCACAACTATGCCACTGATGTCATAACCTTTCAACTGGTGAACAATAAGAGGGTTTGCTTGAACAAGAAGATGTTCATTGAGTTCTTGAACGTTCCCAATAACCCTCCATTTTTCAAACCCATCAATTCCCAAGTCATCTTTATGTTCAATGAGATGGTTCATCAACCAGCACTTGAAAAGATCAGTGATTTCCGAAAATCTGGATTATCATGTATGTGGAATTTTCTATTTGGCATTTTTCTCAGATGTTTAACATGAAGAACAGTTGGTCTTGACAGGGGGCGTATGGAAGTGTATGCAATGGTGATGGGATTATACTATGACATCAGTGTGGATTACGGAACTCAATTATGGAAGGAGTTCGTAAAGAGTCTTGAAAATACTAACTCTGGAACAGGAATTTCTTGTGCAACATATTGGAGCCTTATTCTTGAAAAGATATATGAAAAAGAAGGAATTCAAGTTCCTGAAGGTGCTGAGGTCCAGAATTCTCGTTGTATCAATTTCCAAAGGTAGTGGTAGATGATGAAAATATATTCACACATGTTGCTCGCATTCCGGATGCGATGCTTAGAAAGGTATCATCCACTCACAAGGTCTTGGTCAAATACATGAAGACTGTGGATCCTGCTGTGCAGACTGGGATCCTATTGGAATTCATCGACAAAACCTAAAAGAAGAAGAAGACCGCTAAGAAGGGTGAAACAGGTCAATCTTCCAAACAAACTCAAGTGGAAGAGGTTCAGATAGAGGAAACGTCTTCAAAATCGAAGAAGGAAACTATACCCTCAAAATCTGGGGTACTGAAGACAGTTCGCAAATCCTCATCTCCTATTCGCAAGGCAGAAGTCAGCAGTAAGGGGGTTACGGTTACAAGTGTTCCAGCTCCTGTTTCTCCAGGTTCAAATAGGAAAAGAGCTCAGGATGTTGCGAAACATATGCAACAAACACTTTCCAAGAAACAAAAGTTGGTTATTCGCAATGAGTCGTCTGATGAAGAGGTTGTTCCAGAGACTCCGCCTGTTTCTTCACTGGTAACTGTTTCTATTCCACCTGTTTCAATTACACCAACTTCGCAAATCTCTACAACAACTTCCATTCCACTTGAAGTAGTCACTACCAAATCATTTTCTGAGGAGGTACCTACTTCTGATATGGTTGTCAACGTATCTGATACGGGGGCACCTATCACAAGTGTCGAAACCACACTACCAATTAGCTTATCTGCTTCTTTACCCATTTCTTCTGAGAATATATCTACTTCTTTACCACCATTTTCTCTTCCAATAATTACACTCACTACTTCATCCATTTTTGAACATTCTTTACAAAATCCTTTCACCACCTTGTTTCCATCACAATCACCCGAAACTCCTCAACCTTCGCAACCCATGTTCGATGATGAAACCGCAAGAGGAGGTTTTGGAGGAATATTTGAAGATTTGCATTTTGATTAAGAGGAGGAGGAGATCGCTGATCATATGCTTATGACAGGAAAGCAATTCAAAATCCTGAATCAAAAATTGAATGCCATTATTCAGTCACAAGCTGATTCTGGTAAAACGTCATCTACATCAGGTTTGGTGGTTGAAGCTATGATCAAGTCTGCTGAAAAGAGAATACTTGATAAAGTTGCTCAATCAGATAAGAATAATGAGCTTCGCATTCAAGCTCAAGCAAGTTCATTTAATGATGTTTTTAAGGAGCTGAAGACTGTTGCAAAAGAACGTCATGTTCTTTTTGAGCAGGATGCGAAGAAGGTTGGGGAGGATGTTAATTTGAAAGTTGAGGAATTAAAGAAAGAACTTGCCAAGGAGCTTCAAGATATTACTTCTCAAAATTTGCAAGTACAGAAGAGGGTTGATGTCATTACAACAGATCTGAACAAAGTTTTCAATGATTTTCAATCTCCTGCTCCAGTTCTTGCAGCAAATCAAAAAGAAAACAAAGAGAGATTTGATCAGTTGATTTAGTTGCTGACTGAATTAAAAACTTTGGTTTTGAAATCTTCATCACAGACAATTCTCACTCCTGAATTCTTGTCTCTCAAAGTCAATACTTCGGAACAAGCAATTCAGAAGGCACTTGCTCCAATTGCGAACTTTACCTCTATACTACCGAAGAATGCCCCACTTGCTTTCATAGGGGTGCAAGGGGGAGAGAAGAATACAAGTAAAGAGGATGATGTGAAAACTGTGGGGAAAGTAATATCCACTCAGCTTAAAACTACTCTTCCAATATTCACAATAACAATTTCTTCAACCACAGTAACAACAAGGCCAATTCTCAAGGGAATTGTAATTGGGTCAAAAGAAGGAGGAAGTTCAAGTGCGAAACCTCCAGTTGATGATGTGGGAAAAAGAAAAGGAATTTTGTATGAAAAGTCAAAGGAGGAGAAGAAAGTTGAAGCTGAGGCTGAAATGGAAAGGATGAG
This sequence comes from Lactuca saligna, assembly GCF_052625555.1. NCBI lineage: Eukaryota > Viridiplantae > Streptophyta > Magnoliopsida > Asterales > Asteraceae > Lactuca > Lactuca saligna. The sequence continues at coordinate 142,816,410 of NC_136425.1, forward strand.
ACATGTTCAGAGCATTATGAGGCAAAGGGCAAGTGATCCTCCCACAATGAATAAAGGTGATCCTGCGAAGCTTTATTCTTATGAAACTATAGAGTCAAATGTGGTGGGGAAGGAGATATATGAGTTTGAGAAAAAGCCAAAGAGGAGCTATGATATTGCGAATTCGGAAAAATGCCAATTGGATTTTCCAATTAATGAAATTCTATTCATTACATCTCAGTACAAGATAAATGAGAAGTTTAAAAGTGTTGATGACTACATACACATGAAAATCAGATTTCATGCTGTATTGGGGAAGAATCCAGGTGAAATATGGTCATTGTTGAAGATTAAAAAGGTGTTGACGATTAAGAAGGATTTGTTGTTTGAAGACATGCTTCAGAACTTTCGATATTTTGTCAACAGAGCTGATAACAAACAATATGACTTCACAATAGCTGACTTCCCTCTGATGAACTACAATGATCTTATCCAAGTAGCTCTTATTTTGAAACACATGCAAGGTCAAAAGCTCAAAGGATCTGAAACTGAAGTGTTTAGATTCGGTTTCGCACATGTCAAGATTTTTATTGATAACTACTTTGAATGTTTGACATTAACCGATGAAGAACTCGCAACAACCTTGGGAAAGGAAGTAAATGTCCCCTGGGAAGATACTTTGACCCAGTCAGCATTATCTAAATATGCTGATGGTGAAATATGTCTGAAACCTTTTGGCATGGTATTTTCAGGGAAGGATACTAAAGGAATACCCAAGAAATTTTTGTTGATGTTCTCATAAATTGAAAGATATACTTCTTCGCAATGTACGAATTTTATTGTTCGTATGAATAACTGCAAGAAGAATAATGAAGGAGACAAGAGGGAGCTTAAAAAGGTGATTATTTGGTATAGTGAAGTGAGATAGACAATCTACTCAGCTGTTCAGAAACTTATGGACTGAATAGCTTCGACTGTTTACAAAGGGGGAGATTGTAGAGTCTATGTATTATAAAAGTCGAAGTAGTTGTTTCTTTTAAGTTTCGCATATTAGTTATTTTACTGAGTCACAGTTTTATGCGAAGCGTATTGTAATAGACTTAGTATACTTTTTGTACACTCAGGTCTCCTATAAATAGGGACTGAGGATAGAAGTAGAAAGTACTTTTTGCACTCGAGTATTCTTTCTGCTTAAAGCTTTGTAATTAGTCTTCGTCAATATAAGATCTGATTAATATTTACTCGTTGTGTTCTTACTTTTCAATCATTTCAATCATAATTGCTTTTATAATCTCGATAACAATTCTCTTCACGAAATCCTCAAAAGGAGGAGGTATTTGGAACATACATTTTATGAAATCGTGTTTTTGTAATAAATAATATTATGAAATATTATATGATTTTGTGCGTTAAGTTCTAACAGAGAGTTTTTGTAATGACCCAAAAATACGACCCAAAAATTTCTTTAAAAACATTACTAAAATCATATTTATAAAAACTGTATCATAAGTCATAACATAAATTCTCGAGTATTAATTCAAAACATAATATCATTATCAGAGTCAAACATTCCCAGGCTATCTGACTATGGTGTGTGTACTGCAATATTCCCGAGCTCCTCTTTTGAAAATTGAGTACCTGAAACCAAAACTGAAAACCGTAAGCACGAAGCTTAGTGAGCTCCCCCAATCTAACACATACCATGCAATAACATATAAAGCACATACTGGGCCTTGCCCACTGCATCGGACCGATGTCCGGACTAACTGGGGCCTTGCCCCCTACATCGGACCGAAGTCCGGAAACTGACTGGGACCTTGTCCCCTGCATCGGACCGGAGTCCGGACTAACTGGGGCCTTGCCCCTGCATCGGACCGAAGTCCGGAAACTGACTGGGACCTTGTCCCCTGCATCGGACCGAAGTCCGGACTAACTGGGGCCTTGCCCCCTACATCGGACCGAAGTCCGGAAACTGACTGAACATAGCATAGCATAACATATCAACTAGCATGAACACATATACTGCATACTACATCGGGCCGTAGCCCGAAACACATAACACATAACACATAACACATAAATCCTGTCTGAGCCACGAAGGCATCAAACATACTAACTACTGCATCGGATCGAAGTCCGGAAACTACTGCTAACTGAACGGGCCGGCATTGTGGCCTTAGACCCGTCCCTACTGGAAGGAAACTCACCTGATGCTGCTGAACTACTGCTGCTAAACCTTTTGACTGCTACCTGGCCTCTGACTTCGACTGCTGCTCCACTAGCTCCTCGAGCTACCAATATCAATGTAACACTTAGTCCAACTGACCTCCAAAGGTCACTAGGTCAATTCTGGTCAAGGTCAAAATCCTGGTCAAAGTCAACCTTCCGGGTCAACCCTACTTGCCGAGTCTACCTACTGACTCGCCGAGTTCATATGCTCAGGGTCTTTCTTATTCGCGACTCGACTCGCCGAGTCAGTCCATGACTCGCCGAGTCCAACTAGTTCCAAGTCCTGTCCTGTCCAACTCGCTGAGTCACCACCCGACTCACTGATTCGAGCCCCAACTCGAAGGGTTTAGGGTTTCACGATCTGACTCGCCGAGTCAAAGAATAGACTCGCCGAGTCCTAGACAATCTTCAACCAACTCGTCGGGTAGCTCATCCAACTCGCCGAGTCCATGCCTGACTTCATCCGACTCGACGAGCTGTTCATCCTACTCGTCGAGTTCCTCCTCATCTTCAAGCTACTCGCCGAGTCCACTCGAAGGACTCGCCGAGTCTATCCAGTCCTCAATCCATGTAATGGCTTTTCGAGCCAAACAGAGTTTCCAACTCATAGATCCATACTTCTAGGGTCTATCCCCCACGTAAAGTGGCAAACTTTACGTGTAGATTAAGAGATCTAGGCTCAAAACACCTAAACTAGGGTTTATGGCAAACATACTTCTTCAACATACCAAGGGCTGATACTTTAGGGGATTCAAGACCAAAACAAACATGGATCTGAGGTAGCAACCTCAGATCTGAACCTCCAACTCGGATTGGTTACATATCATACGAACAATGACCAAAACTCACATATAAGAATAGATCTAGGTGCAAAGGGAGTCCAAGCAACAACTTATTACCTCCAACTGGTGTGAAATGTCTTCTGAATCTCGGATCTACAGTCCCTTCTTGCACCTCCTAGGCTTTTCTTCCTTCTCCAAGCTTTAGTGCACTCTACAAGGCAAGATCTAGCTCAAAAATGGATATGGCGGCTAGGGTTTGGTGTTCTGGGGGTAGTGAGGCAATAAAGGAACCCTAGGAAAGAGAATGAGATGCTTAAATAGGCTCCAAATCCCGGATTTAGGGCTTTTCCTCGCTCAGACCCAACTCGTCGAGTCTCCTTGGCCGACTCGCCGAGTCGGTCGCTTACACCACAACCCGGATCCCGCTCGGACTCGCCGAGTCCCTCCATGGACTTGCCGAGTCTCCCCCCAAAACTTGAGGTTTTCTTTCTTTTCTTGGATTTCCAAACTTTGGGGTGTTACAACTCTACCCCACTTAAACTAAACTTCGTCCTCGAAGTTTGCTATGACCAACTGCCTGCAAACTGCCTCCAATTCTCTGTCTGGGAAATCTAACACCCTTTTTGTCCTTCACTCCAGCCATTCACAATGCCGATCACTACCGTTGGTACATACTGAATCCTTTTCTTTTCCATAATTTCCTCAACGTTACTTCCACCGACTGAAAATCCTGTTGCCTCTCATCTGCCTACTAGATGCACTGAGACTACCCTTGTTCAACTATTCTGCCAATATCTGAGTTACCGAACTCCCACCGGTCACTACACTCCATCGCAGTCTCCTAGCCGCTCCCAGCGACTCCGGAAGATACCTCTAAATGTTCTATCCATTCTGCCATCCATACTGAATCGATGCTGCTGGAACCAACTTGCTTATCTCCCACCTGATTACTCAACTCCTACTAACTCGAGCCTTTCATTCTAAAGAAAAGCTACCTGCCTAGCTATCCTTACATAGCACTTATACTCTGCCGAAGGCTCAACTGATCCTGCTGAGAGAGACTTGCCATTTCCAATTCAACCAACTATACTGCCAGCACTTGCATTCCAATGCAAATACTAATACTGATCATGCCTGAAACTCTAAACTACCTGAAACATTGAACTGACTGAAACACTGAATTCCGACTCAAACGCGGAATTAAGGACTCCTCACTTAGTCGCTTCCACGACTTCTGAACGAAATCTTTCTCTGGAACTAGTTTCCACTAGTTATCCTGTCGTTGTGGCTCTAACAACCTTCCGATCCAACCGATCGGGTCCATACATCACATCCTGACATCATCCATTCCATGGCTAACAACATGATGGTTCCCAGACTGACGGTAGCCCTTAACATGCCCGAACCCTAACGGTCCACTGCTACTCTGATCTCATAACTGATGTGACGATCTATAGCCAAAATTTGCTGACTTAGCCATAACTGAACCATTTGGGAAATCTGAATCTAACCCGTGGATTCCCATAATCCCACTGTTGCACCCGAACGGGTGGGAATTACTACGTTCCCGCGTTCAACAACGCGCTCATGCTGCTACCAATCTGATAGAAAAGCCACGGCTACACCCGCGGACTCACAACTCTCAAATACTATCTGGCTGCTAATGAACGCTACGGCTACCCCCCGCAGACTTACAACACTCTACTACTATCTGACTGCTAGTGAATGCTACGGCTACCCCCGCAGACTTACAACACTCTACTACTATCCCGAGGACATCCTAACTATCCCTAGTCCCTCTCGTGAATCCTCATCCTGATTCCTCAAGACCAGCTCTCAGTCTTTGTATTACTGCATCATCCTCCACATCCTATATCCTTGAATGCTCAGCGCTTCGTTGAGGAACTCTTCGACTTGGTTCCCGAACCAACCGTCTACTAATCCAGATATAAGAAGCTATTGTTGGGAAGTTTCCAAATTCCCAACTCCTGAATCCACATCATCCTGCATGCTGACTCTGCCACTGGCTACTAATACGAAGACATCTCCTGCTAACCGTTTCTCCGGATCCTCATTCCGACTCACTTGAGCCTCTACAGGTGGTCCTCAAATCCTGGATTCCCAACCAGCTTCTAACCATCTCGATTACATGAACTAACTGCTGGGAAAAGTTCTCAAACTCCCAATTCTGAACTTCTCAATCCAACCATTACTGTGCTACTACCACTTCTTCTCAAAGGCCGCGCACTCATTCTGGGTCTACGTGACTCTTTTCCATGTATGACCGGAGGGATCTCCCCCACTTCGATCCTACTTACCCCTTGCTGCTTTACATTCAAAAGAGATCCTGACCTTTACTACCATTCCAAAACATCTACTGGGGAACCCAAGCCCGCCAGGTAGGAATTTAACCAATCCATCCCAAACACTAATCACTCTGAACTAGCGAAACGAACCAAATCTCTCCCAACCATGCTACAGTTACTGCATCCTCCGAAACCTTCTCCATAAGAGCACATCCCCTAACTACCAACCAATTATTCGAGGCATGCAAATGGCATATAACATAATCACAAGCAAGCCACTCCATAACACAACACTTATACCACAATTGATGTAGAACCATAACAATATAATCATAACATAAGCTGACAGAAAAAAAAAACAAAGTTACATACCTCCATTATTCAGTGCTGCTCGAATCCCTGCTGAAATCTACCAGAGAAACTCGGCTCCGAGCCGTAGGCACCCTTGCCCGGCCTTGACAACCACTGACGGTACTTGAAGTCCCAAGGGCAAGAGCTGGCGCCTGCCCTGCATAATACAAACTCGGACAGTGGGCCTTCTTGTGGCCCCTCTGACTGCAATGGAAACATATCGGATCAAGTCCCTGGGCGATAGAAATAATGCAATCCCTGCTAAAATGGCCAATCTGGCCGCACTTGAAACATCCGGCATCGCCACCACTCCTACGCCTGCACACACCCATGTGCGTCCTTCCGCACTTCCCGCATTGACTGCGGCTCTGGTAGTTCCTTGTCCTCAAATCCGAACCCTTGGGCCTCTTACCCGAACCTGTGGCTACCTGAGTCTCATCCATTTTCCTCTTCCTTTCCGACCCCCTGCCCGACCCTCGCTCCTGCGTTACCTCAACGGCAACGCCTGCCGACTGAACAACAGCTGTCTGATCCTGGAGTCTCGCTATCAATCTATCAGTGGTCCTCACAACCATGTCGGGCAGATCCTCACGAATGGCTTGCGAAACTTCCTCAACTATCCAATCATGCAAAGGTCTCTCTTGGAGACAGAATGCCCCATTCACCCCTGCCCCCCGATGGCAGGAACTAGAAATGGGATGTCCCTCCCTGCACCTGAACTGCCAACTGATATCTCGCGCAACGTCACAATGCTGAAAATATAACAATTCCTGATCAATTTACACACTACCGCTGAGGGATCTTTCACACACTCTACTAGTTCCTTGGTTTTTCCTCGGCCCCTCTTGAATCGAGTACGGATCCTCTGCTTTCAGTAGTATGGGCCCCTACTACCTTCCACATCTACCCGTACTTTCCTCAAGAGTTACCTCAACTCCACCAAGTCCCCTTTACTCTTCTACTGATCTCTGCTACTCTCATCCTAGGCTTGCCCTAGGGAATCTCTGACTCTACCCAAACAGTCCTCAGCTGCTGAAGGCCTCCTTGTAATGCCAATTAGCCACCACCTGAATACCATCACATGTAGTGAGGCTCGGATAATCCTTCGAGTAAAAGTCTCGTCCCTACAACGGTTGGACTCAGACGAGAGCTGCGCAGTAGGGCCAAATCCAGCACTTTGAGATTATCCAACCCTGATCACATGTGATGTGACGTATTCACCTAATGGCTAACTCCCATCACTCAGAGTCCCACAAAGCACAAAGCGAGCAGCATTCGGATAAAGGAATCATACTCAGGCAAAACAATTCTCATAACAAGAAACTGCACTAGCATACAATGCTAAGCTCATGCTATCAGGCATAACCTACACAGGCTATCCTACTACTGCCTACTCAATACTAGCATGTAATTCTTATCAAGCTGAAACACATAAAATAGGCACATAAGGCATCATCCTAGATCCTTAGTCCTATTCTAGCATGCTGTTCTACTGAAGCTGAAACTGAACTGAAACTGAAGCTGATAATGATAATCATAACATAACTTGTATGGGTAAATTGTGAGTACTTACTTGAGCTTGGCTGATTGCATGCACCACACCCTTTTTTTTTTCTTTTCAAAGTTCCTTCTTTCTGAATTCTTTTTACTTTTCTAAAACCGTTTTCTTTCTCAAAACCCTCTTTTTACAAGACCGTCCTTACATTTTTGAAAATCTTTATACCAATCCCTCAGTTTGAGTCCAGACACGCTCGAGAGTATGTCCATATCCCTCAAACCAAGGCTCTGATACCAACTTGTAACGACCCAAAAATACGACCCAAAAATTTCTTTAAAAACATTACTAAAATCATATTTATAAAAACTGTATCATAAGTCATAACATAAATTCTCGAGTATTAATTCAAAACATAATATCATTATCAGAGTCAAACATTCCCAGGCTATCTGACTATGGTGTGTGTACTGCAATCTTCCCAAGCTCCTCTTTTGAAAATTGAGTACCTGAAACCAAAACTGAAAACCGTAAGCACGAAGCTTAGTGAGCTCCCCCAATCTAACACATACCATGCAATAACATATAAAGCACATACTGGGCCTTGCCCACTGCATCGGACCGATGTCCGGACTAACTGGGGCCTTGCCCCCTACATCGGACCGAAGTCCGGAAACTGACTGGGACCTTGTCCCCTGCATCAGACCGGAGTCCGGACTAACTGGGGCCTTGCCCCCTGCATCGGACCGAAGTCTCGAAACTGACTGGGACCTTGTCCCCTGCATCGGACCGAAGTTTGGACTAACTGGGCCCTTGCCCCCTGCATCGGACCGAAGTCCGGAAACTTACTGAACATAGCATAGCATAACATATCAACTAGCATGAACACATATACTGCATACTACATCGGGCCGTAGCCCGGAACACATAACACATAGCACATAACACATAAATCCTGTCTGAGCCACGAAGGCATCAAACATACTAACTACTGCATCGGATCGAAGTCTGGAAACTACTGCTAACTGAACGGGTCGGCATTGTGGCCTTAGACCCGTCCCTACTGGAAGGAAAATCACCTGATGCAGCTGAACTGCTGCTGCTAAACCTTTTGACTGCTACCTTGTCCTCTGACTTCGACTGCTCCTCCACTGGCTCCTCGAGCTACCAATATCAATGTAACACTTAGTCCAACTGACCTCCAAAGGTCACTAGGTCAATTCTGGTCAAGGTCAAAATCCTGGTCAAAGTCAACCTTCCGGGTCAACCCTACTCACCGAGTCTACCTACTGACTCACCGAGTTCATATGCTCAGGCTCTTTCTTATTCGAGACTCGACTCGCCGAGTCAGTCCATGACTCGCCGAGTCCAACTAGTTCCAAGTCCTGTCCTGTCCAACTCGCTGAGTCACCACCCGACTCACTGATTCGAGCCCCAACTCGAAGGGTTTAGGGTTTCGCGATCTGACTCGCCGAGTCCAAGAACAGACTCGCCAAGTCCTAGACAATCTTCAACCAACTCGTCGGGTAGCTCATCCAACTCGCCGAGTCCATGCCTGACTTCATCCGACTCGACGAGCTGTTCATCCTACTCGTCGAGTTCCTCCTCATCTTCAAGCTACTCGCCGAGTCCACTCGAAGGACTCGCCGAGTCTATCCAGTCCTCAATCCATATAGTGGCTTTTCGAGCCAAACAGAGTTTCCAACTCATAGATCCATACTTCTAGGGACTATCCCCCACGTAAAGTGGCAAACTTTACGTGTAGATTAAGAGATCTAGGCTCAAAACACCCTAAACTAGGGTTTATGGCAAACATACTTCTTCAACATACCAAGGGCTGATACTTTAGGGGATTCAAGACCAAAACAAACATGGATCTGAGGTAGCAACCTCAGATCTGAACCTCCAACTCGGATTGGTTACATATCATACCAACAATGACCAAAACTCACATATAAGAATAGATCTAAGTGCAAAGGGAGTCCAAGCAACAGCTTATTACCTCCAACTGGTCTGAAATGTCTTCTCAATCTCGGATCTACAGTCCCTTCTTGCACCTCCTAGGATTTTCTTCCTTCTCCAAGCTTTAGTGCACTCTACAAGGCAAGATCTAGCTCAAAAACGGATATGGCGGCTAGGGTTTGGTGTTCTGGGGTAGAGAGGCAATAAAGGAACCCTAGGAAGAGAATGAGACGCTTAAATAGGCTCCAAATCCCGGATTTAGGGTTTTTCCTCGCTCAGACCCAACTTGTCGAGTCTCCTTGGCCGACTCGCCGAGTCGGTCGCTTACACCACAACCCGGATCCCGCTCGGACTCGCCGAGTCCCTCCATGGACTCGCCGAGTCTCCCCCCAAAACTTGAGGTTTTCTTTCTTTTCTTGGCTTTCCAAACTTTGGGGTGTTACAGTTTTTACTAGAAATAAAGTAAAACTACATATAGAATCACTCGGAAAATATTGAAAGTCTTATGAGATTCCAATATAATATTGAAATTTAACGAAAATATAAAATTTGAAATAAGTAAATTTTATTATAGAATATTGTAGAAAATCTCATAAACATTTAGGCGAAAACCTCATCGAAATCTGAGTTATAACAAAGAAATTTTGAGTATTTGAAGTTTCACGACAGAACCGGTACACCGCCGTATGATGTAAAAAGTGAGTTTTTGATAAACATTTTTTTAGCCTATATGATCTAAATGAAAGTTTTAGTATTCATTAAGTCGATAATTCTCATAAAAAGAACATCCAAATCTGACTTCGTATGAGGAAGTTATGATTTTTCTAAGTTTCAGAATAACAGTAGATAGCTAAAAACTCGAAATAAAGATCGAGTGATTTTTAGCCGACGCAACCTAAACAAGAATCGAAGGTCTCATCGATATTAGTACAACGAGAAAAAAAACAGATGAGAATAGACTTTGGATGAAGAAATTATGAAATTTTAACGGATTTTTCCTATCCTAGCCCGTTAAAAATATAATATTAAAAATAAATTGAAAAGTAGCCGACGGAGTCTAAACAAAAGTTATAGATTATAATCACACCTACACGTGGATATAAAGAATGTAAAAAACGGAGCTTGTATGCAAAATTTATGAATTTTTGTAGTTTTTAAATAAAAATAAATGAAAATTTGAAGCCTTATCCGAGGAGGTACGCCCAACATACTTCGTACGCCCAACGTTTTTATGCGGGGTCAGAAGTCGGCCACGTCTTTCTCTCTTTGCATGAAGCACACATATCGGATAAGATTGCCACGTTCGAGACCCAAGTTTCGATTAGAGGACACGCCTCACATGTACGCCCCGCGTACTGAGCCGCCTCGCAGCACACCCAATGTACAAAGGACTTATGCTTAGCGTACTCAGCAGCTTCGGTCCCCTATAAATAGAGACCGAGGGTCTTTGGAATTATGTTACATTTTCTTATTTCCTTTCACTCTAAAACCCCTTTTAGCCGACTTTTAACCCCCAGAAGCCCCGTTATCAACCCCGACACCCAAAGCAAGCCCCGACGCTCTGAATATCTGGAGAAAATTATATTTTCAAGCCGAAACTCTACTCAGTAAGGCTGATTTTCAACTAAAATCCTCGGTTTCATCATAGAAAGTCATATTTAGAGTCGAAGTGCAGCCCAAATTATCATTTAATCCCCTATTATTTCAAGGTGAGTTTCAATATAGGGACAATTGTATGTTATGTGTTATATGTTCAATGTGCTTTCCCATGTTATTATGATAATGAGCTATACCTTAAGCCACGAAGTGTATGACATATGCATCACTTGGGTACTGGTATGTAGCATTTGGCCATGAAGTGTATGGCATAAGCATCACTTTGGCATAGTAGAATACAAAGACATGGCTAAAAGCCTGTGTATTCTAATGAAATGATTTTCTAAAATCATATTTTCTACGCCACTTAGGCTGGAGTCTTATTGATGTATATCAAGTGTTGAAATTGTTATGTCTCATTGAATTTAAATCTTTGAATCTGATTATTCGTTGATATGGAAAACCTGTCATATGATACTCATTTGCCTATTTTGTTGCTTGTCCATCTATGCTTCTATCATATTGATATGTATATAGCATAATGTTATATTGTAAATGTTATTGAACTCACTAAGCGTCACCCGCTTATCCCTCTCAATGTTGAAAACTATTGTTGGCGATAAGCATTCAATATAGTTTTGTACTGGTAGAAGATGTAGAATAGATAATATTATAACTTTTGTATTGTATTCCCGGGAAAGTATGTAATGTGTATAAAACTTTGTAAAAATCTTAATAGTTGATTTGTATCCAATCTATGTAAATAAAGTATCAACGTAAAATATTGTTTTATAAATATGCATGTAGCATGTTTTGGAGTAACAATACTGTGAAGTATGAAAGTTTGGATCTTTCAGAAATATGATGTAACTTTAGAAAGAATGGAGAATATGGGCACATCGCCCACCGTCACCTTACCCGCTTCCCGAACATCGCACAACCCTACTGAAAGTAGCACCTAGTTCTCGCTGTTGAACATAGAGTTGGTCCTCGCTATGGCCTTTCGCCCTGAACCACCAGCTCTCCCCCACTTGGGGTCCTGATCCGCACCAACTGTTGCGCATAATCAATCACTGTCCCGTTAGGGCTTAGCCAATCCATACTAATAATAACCTTGTTCCCTCGCAACGGTATGGGAACCAGATCTACCAGGTAATGCTCCTCAAACAACCTCAAATAACAAGCTCGCTAGACCTTTGATGCTCGCACTGACCGGTCGTCCGCAATCTCGACCTCCAAAGGGTAATCCAGCATGCCTGAAGACTCAGGAAACTTCTTGCTAAGCGCAAGAAAGACAAACGATCGGGTAGCACCCGCATCAAAAAATACCTGAACTGAGATACCGTTCACATGGAACGATCCTAAACAAATCACATACATAACATATCAAAATCACAACAACGTAACATAAAAGCATAAGAAAGAAATCGTGCCCATCACCACATCGGGTGCAACGCGTGCCTCCTCAGTTGTCAACTGAAATGCTCGGCTCCGCACCACTGGAGCCTCTACCTTGGCCTTCCGGCCATCCGTCACCCGTGCCGACGTTAGGGTCGGCGCCACCACTGGTGCTGCTGCTGTCGTTGCTATCAATCTAGGGCAGTTGGCCTTTTTATGGTCCCTTTGATTGCAATGAAAGAAAATCAGGTCTGATATCTAAACCGTAGGAGCAGGGGCGGTACAATCCCTCCCAAAATGTCCAATCTGGCCGCACTTATAGCAGCTAGAACCCAACCCAGTGCAGCAAACTCCCTCATGTGACCGACCACACTTTCCACAGCGTTCCCGCCCCTGCTGGCCCTTCGACCTCATGTCGAATCCCTTGGGTTTCTTCCTCGAAACCCCTGCAACCTGCACAGTCTCTGACTTCCTCTTCCTGAGATAGTCTAAATCAATCCCCCTGCCCTGACAATCATGGACTCCAAGGTCGGGCTGGCTGAATAGCTGACATGTTCCCGAATGTCGGCTCTCAACATATCATGATAGCAGCTCTTTTGCATCTCCTCATCCCCTACATATTGGGTTACTAACAAATCCCTCTCCTGGAACTTGGCGGTGATCTCCGCCACGGTGTCCGTAGTCTGTCTCATATCCAAAAACTCTCTGGCCAGCTGCTGAAGCTCCACAGCTGGTGCAAACTCATCCCTGAATTGGTTCACGAAATTTGACCAAGTCATAGCCTCGACGACTGGGGCTCCTAAGGAATCACCAAGAAACTCCCACAAATCCCTGGCTCGATCCCTCAAACATCCGGTAGCAAAACGGACCTTCAACTCTTCCAGGTAGAAGCTCATCAACTACACAGACTCAATGTCTACGATCCATCTCCTGGCAGCAATGGGGTCCTCCTCCACATGAAAATATGGCACACCACTCCTTTAGAAGTCCTTGAAGGACATTGTGCGTGTACCCGTCTGGCTAGATGCCAGATCAATCCTGAATGCCCAGAGGCGATCCTCCATCAGCTCAACAATCCCCTCCTTAATCGACCCAAAAATGATAGGGGTCGCATCAAGGATACCTCTCATGATCTCAGACGCGATGAACTCGCATAGCCCATCATCAACCTGCCCGGATCCTGCACCCGAGCCTGATCCTGATCCTGATCCTGAACCTAATCCTCCTGCTCCATGTCGTGTGATTTCCATACTGAAAATAAACACATAAACGTCAGGATCATACATACCCTCGAGAGGTCTCACACACTCTCCAAGTTTCCTGGTTCCATCTCGGCCTTCCTTGACTTGAGTACGAATCCTCTGATTCCAGTAGTACGGGCCCATACTAACTTCCATATCTATCCGTACTTTCCTCAAGGGTTGCTTCGACTTCACCAAGTCCCTCTACCGATACCCTTTTCTATTAATCCCATCCTAGGCTTTCCTAGGGCACTCTCTGACCTACTCTCCACCATCAGCTGCACTAGGAGTCCCTACTTCCCTTACCTAGCTAGCTTGCGAATACTGTTACATGTCTGCTCACTAGTTAGTTAAAGTTGGCCAGGACCCCTTAAGGACAAATAAGCAGCATGCGTGCATCGAGTAACCACATCAATCATAACCTAATCAGGCTATCCTATCGCTGACTAAACAATCCTAGCATACAACTCATACAACAGACATTCAATGTAACCACTAGATCCTTAGCCCTACTCTGGCATGTAGTTCTCATAATCATGAATCATACACATAACATAACAAGCATGGGTATCTTGGGGAAACTTACTTGAGCTCGGCTGGTCGCACGCATCACACACCTTGTCTTTTCTCAAAATTCCTTAACTTAAAATGTTAGCACTGTTTTCCTTGAAAAATCTTTTAGTCCCTCGGTTTGAGTCCAGACACCCCCGAGGGTGTGTTCAAATCCCTCAAATCAAGGCTTTGATACTAACTTGTAACATCCCAAAAATCAAGGCCAAAATTTTTATTTTTAATTAACTAGTTTATAAAATAACTTATCAATACATTGGTAAAATTATGTCAATACATAAAACCATAGTGTCATGTCACAAAACCATACCATCAAAAGTAATGAAAAATCAGAGTGCAATCCCAAAAACCCAAAGCAGAAACCATGTGTGTGTGATGCGCTGCTACACCGTTGACTCCTTCCGCTTCAATGAAGAGGTACCTGAAACCAAAACCAAAAACTGTAACCACAAAGCTTAGTGATTTCCCCCACCATACCGCATACCATATAATATCATCGCTATCTTTCAACCGGTAACTACCATCGGTATCTTTCAACCGGTAACCGCCGTCAGTATCTTTCAACCGGTAACCGCCGTCAGTATCTTTCAACCGGTAACTGCCATCGGTATCTTTCAACCGATAACTGGGGACTATTTCACCCCTACCAGTAGCATACAGTAAAAAGATATAAACATACAATCAGGCATATCGGGGTACTGACCTACCCTTGGTCTTAACGACCTATGCCAGGGAAAGACTATTCCCTATCACTACCACTAACACATATATCCTATCACGCAGGCATATCTCATGAACAAATCACATAACCAAACCAAGATAATTATCACAAAGACAATTATCTACTAAATACCCCTGTTGGTGGGTCGGCATTATGGCCTAAGACCCACCCCTACTAGAAGGTAACTCACCTCGATGTCGTGTAGTGTCTCAACCGTCCTCTGCGTGAAGATCGACTCTTCTCGACTCCTCAATCCCTATATGACAATCCTCATGTCATCAAGCAGAGCATATGACCCTAGCCCATGTCAAAACCATAACCAGTCAAAGTCAACACCTAGTTGACCTAACTCACCGAGTTGGTCTACTAACTCATCGAGTCCATGTTCCACTAACCGATCCAAACTCGACTTTACTCGTTGAGTCTAGCAACAACTCATCGAGTTCTCCTTCATTCAAACCATCGAGACCATCTTCATCCGACTCAGCAAGTTCATCTCCCTCATAAAAATGTGTCCAGTCTATGACTCGCCTAGTTGTATGAACAACTCGTCGAGTCCATCTTCAACGGTTGGGAGATTACCTTGGACTCGTCAAGTCTGTTCAAACACTCACCGAGGCCCATGATTCCTAGGTCCCTTTACGTGCCTAATCATCTACGAGACTTTCTTCCCAAACAACTGGTCCATCCACATAAAGGATTTGGTGGTCAATACACACCGACTCGATGAGTTTCAAGAACAACTTATTGAGTCCCTTTTTGACCCTTACTATATAGCCGATTTAAATGGATCTTAACACATCAAAACCATAGATCTGGCCTCCTAATGTCCTTTTTATACGTAAAGTCCAAACTTGGTGCACATGCATGGGATTTTTGGCTCAAAAATCCATAAAAGGTGCTCTACATTGTGCATGGGGCTCTCATGGCTAAAATGTTGGCACCTTTATGCCATGAGACCCCTCCAATAACTCATATCTGAAAGTAGAACCCCATGAATCACTTCACAAATCCGAAAATGTCTTAGGAAACCCTAAATGCACCCAAAATCTAAGCCCTAAAGATGAACGACCAAATGGAAGACCAAAACAGGGCGCATTTACCTTGTTTGAGCTGAAGATGGAATAAGATCTCTAGATCTACAAGCCCCAACTCGAATTCTCAAGTTTCTTCCTTCCTTTCAAGCTTCACAAACCACCCAAAAGCACCAAAATGGCCTTAGATCACTAAAAAGCAGTTAGGGTTTTGATATATAGCTTCTTGGGAGAGATAGGGACATGGAGGTTGAGTTAAGTCGTTTAAATAGGGTGCAAACCCTCAGATTTAGGGTTTCCCTGAAACAGCACCTACTCGCCGAGTCATTCTACTGACTCATCGAGTAGGTCACTTAAAATGCTCGCAAATCACGACCCTACTTGATGAGTTGGGCCACGAACTCGTCGAGTCCTAGAGAAAATACAGAAATGCTTTATTTAAATGTGTACCGGTAATTAGGTGTTACATTAACCTTTTCTTCTCAGCAATTCTCAACTCAGAAATTGGGATTATATCGGGAACTTCTCCTGTGAACTTCCTCAAATAACACACATGGAAAGTGTTATGAATTCCATTCAGTTCTTCGGGTAATTTGAGCTTGTAAGCTTGATTCCCAGTCCTCTGAAGAATTTTAAACGGTCCAGTAAATCTTGGAATTAACTTTCCCCTTTTACCAAATCGTGTAAGTCCCTTCCACGGTAAGACTTTAAGCAAAATTGAATCTCTAACTTCAAAAGTCATCAGTCTTCTCTTGTTGTCAGCATAGCTCTTTTGAAGATCCAAACTGCTAACATTATCTCCCTAATTATTTTCAACTTTTTAGCAGTTGATGGACTATCTCTGGTCCCATAAACTGCTTTTCCCTAGCCTCAAACCAACAAGATGGGGTACGACAATTTTGTCCGTACATAGCTTGATAAGGTGCCATCTTTATGCATGAGTGGAAACTATTATTGTAGGAGAATTCTAACAAAGGCACATGTTCATCCTAGTTACCTTGGAATTCCAGGGTACATGCTCTCAACATATCTTCAAGTGTTTCTATCGTTCGTTTGCTCTAAGCATCAGTATGTGGATGGTAAGCTGTACTCAAACACAACTTGGTACCTAATTCCTCTTGTAGACTTTTCCAAAACCTAGAGGTGAAATGGCTATCACGATCCGACACAATAGTTAACGGAACACCATGAAGCTTCACAATGTATTTCACGTAAGAATTCACAAGCTTATCCGTAGACCATTTCTCATTAGCTGCTATGAAATGTGCACTCTTAGTGAAGCGATCAACGACCACCCAAATCATGTCGTGACCGTTCTTTGATCTGGGTTGTTTAGTGACAAAATCCATAGCAATGTCTTCCTATTTACCCGTAGGTATAGGAAAAGGTTCTAAGCTCCCATATGGTTTCTGATATTGTGCCTTAACTCTTGCACAGGTCACACACTCGATATCGAGTTTCATTGTCGGCCACCAGTAGTAGGGTTTTAGGTCCCTATACATTTTTGTGTTGCAAGGATGAATCGAGTACATGGTTTTGTGAGCTTCTTCCATCAGAATATCTCTTACTCCTCTTGTCTTAGGCACCCAAATTCGATCTTGGAATACGTTCGGTCCGTGACAGTTTATACCGAACACTAACATCTTGCCCAAACGTTCCCCCTTTCGGTTATTCTTCTAAGAAGCTTCTTCTTGCTCTTTCTTTATACTCTCCAGAATTGTCGAGAAAACTTTTATTCTCATCGCTCTTGGCCTCTTTCTTTCAAGATTAACTTTCCGACTGAGAGCATCAGGGATAAAATTAGCTTTATCGGGGTGGTAAAGTATCTCACAGTCTTAGTGCTTAAGTAACTCTGGCCAGCATTGTTGTCTCATATTTAATTCTTCCTGACTAAAGTGATATTGAAGAATCTTATGATCCGTGAAAAGTTTGCAGTGCGTGCCATAGAGGTAATGCCTCCATATCTTTAGAGCGAAAACTATTGCTGCCAACTCCAGATCATGAGTGGGGTAGTTCTTTTCATGCTCTTTTAACTATCGAGATGCAAACGCGATCACCTTTTTTCTTTGGGTCAAAAAACAACCCAATCAAACCCTAGATGCATCGCTATAAATAGCGAAGTCTTCAACTCCATCGGGTAGAGAAAGAATCGGAGCCTCACATAGCTTCTTCATTAGCAACTTGAACGCTTCCTTGTGCTTATCATTCCAAGCATAAGGAAGTTTTTAGTAGAGTAGCGATCGAAAAAAAGCCTTGGATAAACCTTCGGTAATATCCGGCTAATCCCAAAAAGCTTCGGATCTCCATGGGACTTTTTGGTTGTTCCCACTTCATCACAACTTCAATCTTTGCTGGATCAACCATTATCCCTTCTTGGTTGACCACGTGACCCAAGAATTGGACTTATCGAATCCAAAAATCATATTTGGAGAACTTTGCGTATAGTTTCTCCTTCTTCAAGACTTCCAACACTTCTTGCAAGTGTTTGCCATGCTCCTCTTGGCTTTTCGAGTATATCATAATGTCATCTATGAACACTATCACAAATTTATTAAGCAATGGTTTACAAACCATGTTCATTAAATCCATGAATGTTGTTAGGGAGCTGGTTAGTCCAAACAACATTACCAAAAACTCGTAGTGTCCTTATCATGTTATGAATGCAGTCTTTTTGATATCCTGCTCTTTCACCTTCAGTTGATGATATCCTAACCTTAGGTCGATCTTTGAAAAATAACTTGAACCTTAAAGTTGATCGAACATGTCATCAATCCTGAAAATAAATATCTATTCTTTAACATTTCCTTGTTTAGTTGCCTGTAATCGATACACATTCTCATACTTCCATCTTTCTTCTTCACGAATAACACTAGGGCTCCCCACGGCGATGAACTAAGTCTAATGAAACCTTTTTCCAATAACTACTAAAGTTGCATCATCAACTCCTTCATCTCCGTTGGTGCTAATCAGTAAGGTGCTTTTGCTATCAGCTTGCTTCCTGGTAACAACTCTATTCTGAACTCCACTTGTCTATCAGGTGGTAATCCAAGATCTTCGGGAAATACGTCTAGATAATCACACACCACAAGAATGCTCGGAATCTCCTTTTTCTCCTTCTTTGCATCAATCACGAATGCCAATATGATGTACATCCTTTGACCAAACACTTTCTTGCTTTCATTAGAGAAATAATTCTAGAATTCACTCTACTTTTATCCCCATACACCATAAATGACTATTTCCCTGGTGGGTTTACTTTTACAATCTTCTTCTTGCACCGTATTTCGGCATCATTGGTGCTAAGCCAATCCATTCCTAGCATGATGTAAAAACCATTTAACTCGATAGGCAATAATTCATTGTGGAACTTATTCCCATTTAAATCAATTAAGATGTTTTTCATAATATGGCTAACAGGTACAAACTTGCCAATTGCAACTTCGACTAATAAAGCATTATCTAGTCTATCAATAGGCAAAGCTAATTTTCTACCAAATTCATGCGAAATAAAGGAGTAGTTGGCACCTGATTCAAACAAAATTTGGGTAGGCAATTTGTTTACGAGAAAGGTACCTAAAGAGACATCAACTTCGTCTTTCAAAACTTCCAGTGTTATCTGGAAGGCTCTTGCCTTCGGCTTTGCTGGAATGTCGGGTTTTGCTACCTCCTTTTTCGGACAATCCCTCCAGATGTGTCCCTCCTCACCACAACCATAACAGACTTTCTTGGTGAGGGTTCATTCATTGGCATAGTGTCTTGGCTTTCCACATTTGAAGCATGTGGCTTCCCTGCCACATTTCCCATGATACTTCTTCTTGCATTTGTCGCCCCATTTTGCTTTGCCTCCCCCACCTCCTATCAAACAAGACTTCGAGAATTTACCCTTTTTGCAACACCTCGAGGGTCCGTCAAACTTCCTCTTTTCACCAACCTCTGAACTCTCCATACCCTTCTCCCTGATATGGGTCTCAACATTTCTAGCAGCCCAGATGGCGGCTTTCAATGTAGTTGCTTGCTTAACCATTGGACCATAGTCCGCTGGTAATCCACGAACAAACTTGTTGACTTTAGAGATTTCAGTTGGAACTAAATATGGAATAAGCTTCATCTTTTCCGTGAAACTAGCAGCGTATTCTGTAACTCTCAATTTTCCCTTCTTCAAATTCTGAAACTCATTATTGATTTCCAGAAGGTCCTTCTGGGAGCAGTATTGCAATTGGAGTGGCACCACAAAGTCTTCCGAAGACATCTTTCTCACTTCTCCCTTGGGCATCGAGTCAGCTAACAGCTTCCACGAACTCAACACTCCAGATTTTAACAGAGGGATCACAAGAGCGGTCTTTTGTCTGTTGCTGTATTCGCAACTTTCAAACATTGTCTCCATTTTGGAGACCCGATTTATCACTTCCATCGGCGTCGGGCTTCTGGATAGACATGGTGGCTTGCACGCCATGAAATCCTTGTACTTGCACCCATGCCCATCATTTCCTCCATCCTGGTTGATTTGCCTAACAATCGGTGGGTTGGCTTGACCAACAATCCCATTGAAGTTTCCTCCTTCCAAATGCCCTTCATTCAATTCGGGCTGTTGAATTGGCATTGAAGGTTCTTCACGATTCTGCTGAAGCAAACATCTGGTTTCTTCCACTTGATGATCCAACATCATTTGGATCATCGCTTGTACCCCAACCATTTTCATTGGCTCAGGTGCTGCTGCTACAACAGGAGCTTGCTCAATCATAGGTGGTTGATTCCTGTTTTCATCTGTGTTTCCGAATGCCACTTCTGGTTCTTAGCATTTTTGAGCTATACACCGAATAAGGTGAATTTAGATCCTCATTCACGATAGATAAATAAATTGTCCATGTCACTCCGAAACATTTACATGCTAGTTCTAATACCTTACGCATACACTTAGAATCCTAAAAACATAAGGTCTCCAGATCCGGTTGGCAACAAACCGTAGATCTGAACAAATAATATCATACATGGCAAACACATAACACTTAGCACATAAAAGCTTTTTTGGCATCTTTCCAAAAAAAACTAGTGCTCGAGTCTAAGTTATAACAGACGCTCAACCCACAATCTTTCCTTAGCATTCTAATTTTAAGTTTAGAAATCCTAAAAATTCCTAGTTCACTTAAACTAATGCACTGATACCAACAGTGACATCGCCAAAATCCCAACCAGAAAAGACCGATTTAATTTATGCTTTTAAAATAATTTTTAGAGTAATCCTTTGATTAAAAGAGTTGTGGAATTTGTTCCCAAAACAAAATATACTAAATAAAATTTATCAAACCATTCCTTAAAGAAATGTATTTTCATATATAACAAAACTCAGGATGTCATGTTCTGATACAGACCAAAAGCATAAATGGCACATTATAAGCCTTACAACAGTTATATACAACTACTGGCTTATAAACAAAATATCTTCACAAATTGTCCAACTTATGCTCTCGCGTCACTACCTATAATACAAAGAAACTGAGTGGGTCAGGCTTTGGAAGCTGGTGAGCATAGAGGGTTTTCAACCCACAATAAAAAATTATATTGAATTTTCACCATCCAACAATAACACAATTACTCATTCTCGTTATCCTCACTTTACATCCCTAAAACAACAACTATCACAGGGGACCTAGTCTAGGATTTTTCATCGGGGTGGACATTAGTGAAAAGGGATCCTCAACAATAGATGTCCTAAAGGCAACCATGAGGGGGATAGAGTACACCGGTGAACACATCATTCACAACACCTATAGGTTATAAGCCTGGCAGCATTCCACTGGACTATCTAGAAAGAGTCTGTGGTCATCATCGATACTCTACTAGATGACTAAGTCAACAACAACATCAAGGCCTCTCATCAATTTATCACACGTCAACTATCTACCCATGTTCTAACCCAACATATTTTGTGGATAACAATATATAAACATACATTCATATTTAACCTAAAACTTGATGAGATATTCATTCAATACGCATTCCAAATAAACAGATCATATATATATATATATATATATATATATATATATATATACACACACACACACATAGCGCGTACTCTATATGAGATACTTCATAGTTATGTGTTACAAGAAAAGGGAAGATACCCTCACTCAAAACATATACTTAATACATACAACAATATTTGTATTGACGATCGTGTATATGAAAGGGACTATGCACTCACTTGATAAGACGATGATCAAATAGCACTACGGCTCCTAAAGTAGTATTCTTTAGTGAAAATGTGATCTCTTCACACACCGGGCTTCTTGCGGGCAGAGTTTTGGCTCGAAACTCTTTTTTATGGGTTTTATGCATAAGAACAATCCTAAGTGCTCATACAAACCCTAATGCTTGGATCTAGGTTTCTCTATTGTACATGCAATGAATCCAATACTTGAAACCCTGGATCTAACATGTATAATTCAAAATTAACATTGTAAGAACAAATCTAAGTGTTTACCTCTTTCTAATTGCTTGGAATCCTTTGAATCTTCTTGATCTTGAGCTTATAGTCACAATTGTAACTCCTCTAATAGTTCACAAACCCCACAAGCAAGAAGGCTATTAAGAGACAGGAGGAAGAACACTAAAAATCATCCCTAGGGTTTCTTTTTGAAGTCAAGCATCCGAAAAATGCATCCAAGGGTTTCTATAGCATGCTGCTAGGGTTTCAGTCTAAACCCTAATGGACAGCTGAGTTACCAAGCAGCCCATAGAACCTTTTAGATTAGTGCCGTTAGAAGAAAAATATGATGGATACCCATCATAATTTTGTTCCCCCATTAATCCATTAGGTTTCCCAGCCCAAAACTCAATTATCATACATTTGACAGTTTATGCCCCTTTATTTAATTAATCTCTTTTAGTCACCAAATTAATTCCTAATTAATTTATGACCAATACTAATTAAATAAATATGATTTCTCTTTTAATTAAACACCCAACAGAGAAATTAGGGATAAGACCCAACAACATTAATTACAACTTATAAAGGGATGCCGTACTCTAAAAGTAAATAATTTGAAGGTAAGTGAATGACGATTCACTAATTCTCACCATGAAAAATGAAAAAGAGATTAAGTTTTAAATGTATTTGAAAACTCCTAGATCTTTGAGATTCATTGAACTTTTCAATGGCATGTTTAAATGTCAATATACACTCCAAATTTGCGACTGGGATGCTGAAGATCGCAAACAAGTTGTGAATAACCATGCGAATCAACATGGTGCACTCAATGTCTGTATCACCTAATCAATGTGTCGGTTAGCCACGCAGGGTCGATTGATCTATGACAAACATCAAGACACCCTTTGCCACCAATTTCAATCCCAAATTAGTGTGCCGGTTAACCATGCAAGCTCCACTAACGTTTGACAAGGGTACAAAGTGTAATTCCATGGGATAACATCATTTTCACATTTTACCCTAAAGTAACTAAGTTTGGGAATTTGAAAAAACATGTTAGTTACTTAGCAATATTCATTATACTTATAATGAGGTATTAAGTGCCCTATCCTACGCGTTTGGCTAACAACCCTCCACCAATCAAGCAAGCGGTGGGTGTGAGTGTACACCCATTAAGTGTCATTTTATACGCAACAACCTTATACACACCTTATAGATCGACTTCGTGAATGAGGCCTACTAGCGATAAGACTAGATTATTCTTATACACACACACACACACACACATATATATATATATATATATATATATATTAATCTTATAATAATATAGTAGTATAGGGTTGAATTTTAAACTTGTAAAACTCTAAGGGTTTGAAATTTAAATTACTCAAAATCAAACTTTTAATCATAAATTTCAATTTCAAAACTTGACAAAAGGGATCAAATTACAAATAATTTAAATTAAACAATTAATTTCATAATTATCTATATTTGACTTAATCCAATTTTAGTTATAAGATAATTACCAAATAATATAAATAATCCATATTTATCATATAAATAAACTATTATTCAAAAGATTTAAAATTATCTATTGTTTTGGTAGGGATAATCATTCAAATACAATAAAATTCGGATTTTGTCTTGAAAAACGATTTAGGCATTAATCCCATAACAGAACAGCAACAAAATCTCGAAATATCATCTGCCAGACACACAGACTCGCCGAGTAAGTCTTGGACTCGCCGAGTCCAGATACTGAATAGTCGAGTTGAGTCAGGCAGAGGCAAGAAAAAATGATTTTCAGCAATTAAACAATTAAAGCATCATATACAACAGAAACCAATCAAGGCTCTGATACCACTAATGGGTTTTATGCATAAGAACAATCCTATGTGCTCATACAAACCCTAATGCTTGGATCTAGATTTCTCTATTGTACATGCAATGAATCCAAGACTTACAACCCTAGATCTAGCATGTATAATTCAAAATTAACATTGTAAGAACAGATCGAAGTGTTTACCTCTTTCAAATTGCTTGGAATCCTTTGAATCTTCTTGATCTTGAGCTTAGAGTCACAATTGTAACTCCTCTAATGGTTAACAAACCCCACAAGAAAGAAGGCTATTGAGAGAGAGGAGGAAGAACCCTAAAAATCGGTCCTAGGGTTTCTTTTTGAAGTCAAGCATCCGAAAATTGCATCCACGGGTCTCTATTTATAGTGCAGGCTACTAGGGTTTTAGTCTAAACCGTAATGGACACCTTAGTCACCAAGCAACCCATAGAACCTTGTAGATTAGTGCCTTTGGACGAAAATATGATGGATTCTTATCATAATTTTGTTCCCCCCCCCCCCTTAGTGCATAAGGTTTCCCAGCCCAAAACTCAACTATCATACATCTGACAATTTATGCCCCTTTATTTAATTAATCTCTTTTAGTCACCAAATTAATTCCTAATTAATTTATGACCAATACTAATTAAATAAACATGATTTCTCTTTTAATATATTATTCTTATAATATATTAATAAACCATAATATCCTCTCACTTTCTTAAATAACCTTGTCAAGTTGCTTTGGTGAAGGCAACCCAAAAGGGTCATGTATAACCGGGTCAAGTACATACCAAGTATAGTTACGGACTTAGACAGTAATCCAACATTTTCTTCTCGGGATCTTCGGGGCTTCGGGACTCGTTTCGGGTCTCAGGATGATACCAGGGCTTCAGGGTATAACTTGCACGTAAAGCAAGGTAATATGTGTGAGAGGAAAGAATTTGTGCAACAAAAATCGATTGGCCTTGCTTTCTATTTATAGGGGGCTAAAATCCAATGCTCACATCGTGAGCTCGATGACATTGCATTTGTCATCAAGCTACTTTCCCTGGAAGATGTCCATCGCTTGCTCACATCGTGAACACTATGCTCACGTCGTGAGCTCTGACACATGGGTTGAAGTCCGTGCCCCGAACTTCCTAAATTCATATCTTTTGCATACGACCTCCATTTTTGACGTTCTTTATATGCAAGCATAGGTGTAACATCCGGATTTTACCAGGTATCTTGTAAATCTAATTTTGTCATATTGTGAGAGGGACTCGGCGAGTTGGAGCTCAGACTCGCCGAGTAGAGACGCGGAATTGAACATTGGTGCGCGCCTGGACTCGGCGAGTCCAGGATATGGACTCGGCGAGTCTGCGTTGTGTAATGAAACCCTAAATCTCCGGGTTTGAGGCCTATTTAAAGGGCCTTATGGCCGTCATTTGTGCTCACCCAACCCTCAGTGAGTGACCCTTGTGTTCTTGAGCTATTTGTGAAGAGAAAGGAGCCATTCTTGATCTTGTGTGTGTTATTTAGCAAGAAGAAGGAGACCCTAGGCAAGAGGAAGCAAAGGAGGTTGCTATTTCGTGGATTTGGAGCTTAGATCATCACTCTAGAGGTATTATCTCGGACCATTTTCTGTTTAGTGAAGCATGATGCAATTTAGGGCTTGTGGTGGTCATTTATGGGATGATTTGATGCCCATTGGTTCCCTCTTTGAGTTGAGGCCATGGATCTGGATCCATAGAGGTCCAGAGAGCCTCACTCATCAAGCTTTATGAGTGACAATAGAGTCTTTGACCTTGTGTTGTAGTATTTGAGTCATAAACATCATATATGGTCATATAGAGGTTGTATGTGCATCAAGATTGTAACTTTACGTGCTAAATGAGCTTGGAGGGACTGGATCTATGGATTAATGAACTGGATCTGACCTTTAGAGCAAGATTGAGTCAGTGCATGGCATGGACTCGCCGAGTCCGAAGAACAGACTCAGCTAGTAGCATGAATGTTGCCCGACCACACTGTGAGTGGCCTCGCCGAGTTGGGAAAGGTGGACTCAGTGAGTCAAGGGGGAGTCAGAATGGACAGGTGGACTGAGTCTAACTGGACTCGCCGAGTTGTTCTTGAGACTCAGCGAGTTGAGTCGTGGTGGCCCCACAACTCGTGCCAGGTGGAACTCGTCGAGTTGAGGGAATGCTCAACGTGTCAAGGGAGGATTCCAGGGAAATTGGTGTACACGCCCAGACTCGTCGAGTCGCCTGGGTACTCGCCGAGTCCGGTCAAAGTTGACCGTTGACCGTTGACCAGCGTTGACCTAGATTAACTTGTTATAGTGTGGTCAACCCTAGTTGGGAAAGTGTTAATTAGAGGTGTATTGTGCTATAGGGGGACGACAGCTCGACAGGTCGAGTGATTAGCGATTTCAGGTTTACGACTTACCGAGACACGCGAGGTGAGTCTTCTCACTATACTTTACCTTGAGTAGGTAGCCAGAGTTATGTGATAGAGTATTTGTATGCTATGTATGTTATGTGTTGTACTGCATTACTTCTATGTGATTGATGCTGTGCATGTTTACAGAGTTAGAACCGGAAGGTTCACAGAGTTAGAACCTGAGGGTTCACAGAGTTTGGGTGCACGGACCCACAGAGTTATAGCCTCGAGTGGCTAATATGTGTTATATGTAGTATTTTGGGGAACTCACTAAGCCTTGTGCTTACAGTGTTGATGTTATTGTTTCAAGTACTAGTGACGACCGCGGGAAGGCACCGGCTTGATCCGTACACACACACATTCGGAGCTTGATATCATGATCTTGGGATTTTGTATTGTCTTGTTTGGATAATTAAAATGGTTGTTTTATGAATATCAATGGAATTATGTTTTATAAAAATTGAAAATTTTGTTTTGAAAATTTTCGGTGTAACAAATTGGTATCAGAGCCTTGGTTTGAGGGATTCGGGTACACCTTCGGGGGTATTTGAACTCAAACTAAGGAATTGAAGAGATATTTCAAAATAAAACCAAAGTTTTCTAAGAGTAAAAGATTTTCCAGGAAGAAACGTGTGTACGATCAGCCAGCGCCCGAACGGTGAATTCCCAAAATACCTTTATATTATGTGATAATTATTATTAATGTGATGTATTTGCATGCTAGAGTAGGCTAGGTATTGCTAATAGGACTAGAGTGGCCTGTTTTGTGATGCCTTAGCCTAGGGAGGGGTGAGCTGGTATGAGATGCTGAGAGTAATTAGGTAGCAGCTAGGACTTTGTGTGAGACCTGTTGCAGGGTGATTTAAGTATAATAGAGTACTTGGGGATTGGGATCCGAAGAGGAAGATTTGGGGTGTGTACTGAGACGGTGCGGACAGTAGTATTGGGCCCGTACTACTGAAAGCACCGGTGCGGTACACAGTCCAAATAAGAATCTTGGGATACCAAGAATCAAGGAGGGGTGGATTGTCGAATGTAAGAGTGTTCGAGTAAATTCTAATTATCGCATGTTGTATTTCAGAGGTTGATCATGGTGAGGACACGTCACATGCCGGAGGATGCCGGAACTAGCGATGAGGAGATTCGACAGATCATTCATGAGGAGGTGGCTGCGGTCATCAGAGCTGAGTTACCAGAGATGTTCGGGTCCATTAAGACCGCGTTGATTGAGACATTTGACGAGCGCTATGCCGCTCTTTCTGAGGCTGCGGTTGCAGCGGCTACCGCAGCGATTGCTGCGGCAAGACCCCAGGGAGGTGATGCGACATTGTTTAGGGAGTTCAGCAACACCAAGCCACCAGAGTTTGATGGTACGCAGGATCCGGTGGCAGCTATGAGGTGGATATCTGATATGGAGGGATGCTTCTTCACTTGCTCGTCCCCTGAGCATTTGAAGGTTCGGTTCGCGCTAAACCAGCTTCGCTTGGGAGCGAAGGACTGGTGGAAGTTTGTGACGGCACACTTCACACCGACTGAGCTTTCGGCAGTGACCTGGGAGAGGTTCACTACCATGTTCCGAGATGAGTACGTTCCTCAGGTGGAGAGGGAACGTCTGACACAGGAGTTTCTGACCCTCAAGCAGGGTACCGAGTCAGTCACAGCTATTACGAGGATGTTTCATGAGAGGGCGATGTTCTGCCCTGAGCACGTGTCCACCGAGCAGGCACGTATGAGCCGTTACCTGAGCATTCTGAGACGGGATATTAGGGAGTTCGCTGCGAACTCCTCGTATCGGACATTTGCCGAGCTTCAGGCAAATGCTCGGAAGAGGGAGATTGAGCTTGAGACTCAGGCAAGGGAGGAGGCGGAGTCTCTAGGGAGGGATCGGCGGCCGGCACAGTCCCAGCCGGCAGCCAAGCGGGCCAAGCCCGCTGATCCCCGACCCGGGAGCCAGAAGGGCCGCACTTGTGGAAAGTGCGGCAAGGGTCACGATGGAGTCTGTCAAGCGGGGTCTTGCTACAAATTTGGCAAGGAGGGACATATGGCCAAGGACTGCCCCAAGGGGTTTACAGTGTGCTTCCACTGTAACCAGACCGGACACCGGAAGGCAGAGTGTCCGCTGCTGCGCGGAGCATCTCAGGGGTCTGCTCCCGCCGCCATAAGAGCTACTGCTACAGAGAGTCGGCCCGTGAAGGCCGAGGCACCGAGGGCTCGGGGGAGAGCCTTTCAGCTGACTGCGGAAGAGGTCCGCGCTGCACCCGACGTTGTGGCTGGTACGCTTTCTTTTTATTATTTATTTATGGTGTCGAGATATTATGCTTATATTATGCTATGCATAGGTACCTTCCTTGTGAATTCTGTACCTGCTTTAGTGTTATTTGACTCGGGTGCGAGTCGATCTTTTGTATCTTTGACATTTAGTCAGCATATCAGTGTTAGTCGTGGGGCACTGAGTCGGCCCCTACGGGTTTCCATAGCCGCCGACAGAGTGATTTGTGCCACGGAGGTCCTCCGGGGATGTGTATTGGAGATTTTTGGGGTTGAGTTCCCGATCGACCTGATTCCTATTGCGATGGGTGATGTCTGTGTTATAGTGGGCATGGACTGGTTGAGCTGATTCGGCGCGGTTATCGATTGCGAGCGTCAGCTGGTGACTATACGAGATCCTAGTGGGGGAGTTCTTTCGGTTTACGGCGAGGGTACACGTTCTG
This sequence comes from Lactuca saligna, assembly GCF_052625555.1. Classification (NCBI taxonomy): domain Eukaryota; kingdom Viridiplantae; phylum Streptophyta; class Magnoliopsida; order Asterales; family Asteraceae; genus Lactuca; species Lactuca saligna. Next base: position 142,845,479 of record NC_136425.1, read on the forward strand.
GATCAGCCTTTTGTTCGGCTGCTAGGGCGAGGCAGTGTTTACAGCAGGGCTGTAAGGGTTTTGTGGCGTATGTGATGGATACGCGAGTGATCTTCGAGAGACCGAGTTCGGTGGATGAAGTTCCGATGGTGCGTGAGTTCCCAGATGTCTTTCCCGAAGAGTTACCAGGTGTGCCTCCCGTGAGGCAAGTGGAGTTTGGTATCGATTTGGTTCCGGGAGCCGCGCCTATCGCTAAGGTGCCGTATCGCCTTGCGCCTCCAGAAATGCAAGAGTTATCCTCGCAACTTCAGGTGTTGCTGGGGAAGGGGTTTATTCGGCCGAGTAGCTCGCCGTGGGGAGCACCCATCCTGTTTGTGAAGAAGAAAGATGGCTCGCATCGCATGTGTATTGATTATCAGAAACTGAATAAGTTGACGGTCAAGAACCGTTACCCGTTTCCAAGGATCGACGATTTATTCGATCAGTTACAGGGAGCATCTTGGTTCTCCAAGATTGATTTGAGGTCGGGCTATCATCAGGTGAGAGTACGGGACGAGGACGTCCAGAAGACAGCATTCAGGACGCGTTATGGGCATTATGAGTTTGTGGTGATGCCTTTTGGGCTCACCAATGCCCCGGCTGTGTTCATTGACGTCATGAATAGGGTATGTCGGCCGATGTTGGATCGGTCGGTGATTGTGTTCATTGATGATATTCTGGTATATTCGAGATCTAGAGAGCAGCACGAGGAGCATTTGAGGGAGGTTCTTGAAGTTTTGAGATCGGAGAAACTTTATGCAAAGTTTTCCAAGTGCGATTTTTGGTTGCGGGAGGTCCAGTTTCTGGGACATCTCGTTAACCAGAAGGGGATATTGGTCGATCCGGCCAAGGTTGACGCAGTGATGAGGTGGGAGGTGCCAAGGTCACCTTCTGAGATCCGGAGTTTCCTTGGGTTGGCAGGGTATTATCGGAGGTTTATTAAGGATTTCTCCAAGATTGCGGTTCCACTCACCAGATTGACCCGGAAGGGTGTTACATTTCTATGGGGTCCCGAGCAGCAGACCTCCTTTGAGACGCTTCGCCAGAGGTTGTGTGAAGCTCCGGTATTAGCTCTTCCGGAAGGGATGGAGGGTTTTGTGGTATTCTGTGATGCATCAATTTTAGGACTGGGAGCGGTACTGATGCAGAAGGGACATGTGATAGCATATGCATCGAGGCAGTTGAAGCCTCACGAGACGAGGTACCCCACACATGATCTGGAGTTGGGGGCAGTGGTGTTCGCCCTCAAGATTTGGCGGCACTACTTGTATGGGGTTCGTTGTACGATTTACACGGACCATAAGAGCTTGAAGTACCTGATGGATCAGCCTAACCTAAACATGCGGCAAAGAAGGTGGTTAGATGTGGTCAAGGATTATGATTGCGAGATTTTGTACCACCCGGGCAAGGCTAATGTGGTAGCCGACGCATTGAGTCGCAGGGCGGAGAGTGCTCCACTGTGAAATGTATGTTTGCGACTGACTATGATAGCTCCAGTTCTGGACGCCATTCGTGGGGCACAGGCCGAGGCTGTGCGTCCGGAGATGCAGAAGAGAGAGCGGGTCGTTGGGTTGGTTTCGGAGTTCGTATCGGATAGTCAAGGCCTTATGACTTATCAGGGCCGGATCTGGGTACCGTTTGTAGGCGGTACACGTACTACATTGATGGAGGAGGCTCATAGATCGAAATTTTCAATCCATCCCGGGGCTACAAAGATGTATTTGGACCTAAGGAAGGAGTATTGGTGGCCTTGTATGAAGAGGGATGTCGCATGGTTTGTCGAGAGGTGTTTGACCTGTCGAAGGGTAAAGGCCGAACACCAGAGACCGCATGGCAAGTTGCAGCCATTGGAGGTTCCCGAATGAAAGTGGGAACAGATCACTATGGATTTCATCACCAAATTGCCGAGGACTGCCAGAGGAGTCGATGCAATTTGGGTGATTGTGGATAGGTTGACAAAGAGCGCTCACTTTCTTGCCATCAGTGAGAGTTCTTCGGCGGAGAAGTTGGAGGAGATTTATGTGAGGGAGGTTGTATCTCGGCATGGGGTGCCGATCTCGATCGTTTCAGACCGCGATGTGCGTTTCACTTCCCGCTTCTGGAAGAAATTTCATGAGGAGTTGGGTACTAAGCTACATTTTAGTACCGCATACCACCCCCAGACCGAAGGCCAGAGTGAGCGGACGATTCAGACACTTGAGGACATGCTTCGGGCATGTGTATTGGACTTTGGGGGTAGTTGGGATACGTATTTGCCTTTGGCGGAGTTTTCCTACAATAACAGCCATCATTCGAGCATCGGTATGCTGCCCTTTGAGCTGTTGTATGGTAGGAGGTGTCGGACTCCCATATGTTGGGGAGAGGTTGGGCAAAGGGTAATGGGCAGTATAGAGATCGTGAATCAGACGACAGAGCAGATACTGCTGGTCAGAAAGAGGTTATTGGCCGCTCAGAGCCGACAAAAGAGTTACGCGGATAGACGCCGGTCCAAGCTGGAATTTCAGGTCAGCGACTTTGTTCTCCTGAAGGTTTCTCCTTGGAAAGGAGTGATCCGGTTCAGGAAGAGGGGCAAATTGGGGCCCCCGGTTTATAGGTCCGTTTCGTGTGAGCGAAAGGGTAGGCCGGGTAGCCTATCGGCTGGAGTTACCAGCAGAGTTGGGGCAGATTCACAACACTTTTCATGTATTGCAGTTGAGGAAATGTATAGCCGACGAGTCGGCAGTGGTTCCATTAGAGGATATTTAGGTAGATGCAAGCCTGAATTATGCTGAGAGACTAGTGGCTATTAGAGATCGGAAGATCAAGATTTTGAGGAACAAGGAGGTACCTCTGGTATTGGTACAATGGCAACATCGGAAGGGATCAGAAATGACCTGGGAGCCGGAGGGTATGATGCGGGAGCAGCATCCGGAGCTATTTTAGAGCGAGACTTCGAGGGAGAAGTCTAGTTCTAGTGGGGGAGAGTTGTAACATCCGGATTTTACCAGGTATCTTGTAAATCTAATTTTGTCATATTGTGAGAGGGACTCGGCGAGTTGGAGCTCAGACTCGCCGAGTAGAGACGCGGAATTGAACATTGGTGCGCGCCTGGACTCGGCGAGTCCAGGATATGGACTCGGCGAGTCTGCACTGTGTAATGAAACCCTAAATCTCCGGGTTTGAGGCCTATTTAAAGGGCCTTATGGCCGTCATTTGTGCTCACCCAACCCTCAGTGAGTGACCCTTGTGTTCTTGAGCTATTTGTGAAGAGAAAGGAGCCATTCTTGATCTTGTGTGTGTTATTTAGCAAGAAGAAGGAGACCCTAGGCAAGAGGAAGCAAAGGAGGTTGCTATTTCGTGGATTTGGAGCTTAGATCATCACTCTAGAGGTATTATCTCGGACCATTTTCTGTTTAGTGAAGCATGATGCAATTTAGGGCTTGTGGTGGTCATTTATGGGATGAGTTGATGCCCATTGGTTCCCTCTTTGAGTTGAGGCCATGGATCTGGATCCATAGAGGTCCAGAGAGCCTCACTCATCAAGCTTTATGAGTGACAATAGAGTCTTTGACCTTGTGTTGTAGTATTTGAGTCATAAACATCATATATGGTCATATAGAGGTTGTATGTGCATCAAGATTGTAACTTTACGTGCTAAATGAGCTTGGAGGGACTGGATCTATGGATTAATGAACTGGATCTGACCTTTAGAGCAAGATTGAGTCAGTGCATGGCATGGACTCGCCGAGTCCGAAGAACAGACTCGGCGAGTAGCATGAATGTTGCCCGACCACACTGTGAGTGGCCTCGCCGAGTTGGGAAAGGTGGACTCAGTGAGTCAAGGGGGAGTCAGAATGGACAGGTGGACTGAGTCTAACTGGACTCGCCGAGTTGTTCTTGAGACTCGGCGAGTTGAGTCGTGGTGGCCCCACAACTGGTGCCAGGTGGAACTCGTCGAGTTGAGGGAATGCTCGACGTGTCAAGGGAGGATTCCAGGGAAATTGGTGTACACGCCCAGACTCGTCGAGTCGCCTGGGTACTCGCCGAGTCCGGTCAAAGTTGACCGTTGACCGTTGACCAGCATTGACCTAGATTGACTTGTTATAGTGTGGTCAACCCTAGTTGGGAAAGTGTTAATTAGAGGTGTATTGTGCTATAGGGGGACGACAGCTCGACAGGTCGAGTGATTAGCGATTTCAGGTTTACGACTTACCGAGACACGCGAGGTGAGTCTTCTCACTATACTTTACCTTGAGTAGGTAGCCAGAGTTATGTGATAGAGTATTTGTATGCTATGTATGTTATGTGTTGTACTGCATTACTTCTATGTGATTGATGTTGTGCATGTTTACAGATTTAGAACCGGAAGGTTCACAGAGTTAGAACCGGAAGGTTCACAGAGTTAGAACCTGAGGGTTCACAGAGTTTGGGTGCACGGACCCACAGAGTTATAGCCTCGAGTGGCTAATATGTGTTATATGTAGTATTTTGGGGAACTCACTAAGCCTTGTGCTTACAGTGTTGATGTTATTGTTTCAGGTACTAGTGATGACCGCGGGAAGGCGCCGGCTTGATCCATACACACACACATTCGGAGCTTGATATCATGATCTTGGGATTTTGTATTGTCTTGTTTGGATAATTAAAATGGTTGTTTTATGAATATCAATGGAATTATGTTTTATAAAAATTGAAAAATTTGTTTTGAAAATTTTCGGTGTAACAATAGGTTAGATTATGCTCTACAACTCTCATTTAGACTCCATTGGCTAATTTTGATTTTAACTTTAATTATATTATCTTAGTAGTTCGGGATAGGAAAACTCTGTTAAGAATTCACAACTCCTTCATCCGACATCTGTTTTCGTATATCTTTTTACCGTTGGACTACTATCGACAAGATCTTCGATTCTCGTTTAGATTGTTTCGGCTAGAAATCATTTGATCTCATATTCGAACTTTGGGTTGCATACCACTAGGTCGAAACTTTGAAAAATCATAACTTCCTCATACGAAGTCAAATTTAGGTGTTCTTTTTATGCACCCTTTTGGTTTAACGTATTCTACGACTTTCCTTTAGATCACTAAGGCTAAATATTGTACTATCGTAAATTCACTATTTACGTCCTACAGCGTCGTGTTGAATCTGTCGCGAAACTTTGACAGGTCATAACTTCTTCGTTATAGCTCGGATTTCGGCATACTTTATATATTCGGAATCCTTGCCACGACCACTACAAATTCCTCCATAGATATCGGGCTTATCTAATATTTTATTATTACGCTTAATTCATTTAAGTCACACAATTAAGCATAGAACACATAACATTCATAATAATACATATTTATTATTTCACAATAGTTTTAAAAGGATAACCTAGACTATTACATCATCATTAATGTCTAGCCGAGAAACATGGGTGTTACACATGGCACCAGAACAATTTGTAAGGATGGACTTTTGAGAAGAGGATATTCATGATTTATTATTATATTAGAAGTTCTAATATATTAATATGAAATCATATTATTTAATTAGTATTGATCAAAAATTAATTTGGAATTAATTTTATGATCAAAAGAGACTAATTAAATATAAGGGGTTGATTTGGTAAATCATTCATTCTTATGGTGTGGGCCAATGATCCATAATTCCTTATGCTGGGCTAAACCTATGTGACAATCCGCGGATGATTCATCCAGGTTTAAACCCATAGATCCTAAGGAATATGGAAGGCCATGTCCGTTAAGGTTTACATGGTGTAACCCTAGTTTTGCCACACTATATAAGAATCCCCTAGGCTACCAAAAATCGACACCTAAGTGTTCTTGGAGAGATATAGCTGAATTTGGTGCAAGACAATCCTTCTCAAGTCCCTCCATTGTTAGTGGTGCTGTGTGAAGCATTTGAGGCATCACATTTTGGGTGCTAGGCTCTTAAAGGTCCAAGGAATCAAGCTACAAGAAAAGGTGTGTGCTCTAACCAGATTTTTGTTATACAAATACCCATGTTTGTATGTTAGTTAAGGAAATGCTTTGGAAAATCATTTTACATGTATAATTATAGAAAACATAGATTCAAAGCATTTAGGGTTGTATATGCACCTTAAGGTTGTTAGGATGCTCGAAAGCCTTTAAAATTTGCATTAGTTGGTTATGTTTATGCATATATCTTTTTATGCATGTTTGTGGTGTTTATTTAAAAAATAAAACCCGGTTTTATAAAATCGTTAATAGCAACAATTTTTTTAATATTCCATTATAAGTTTAAAATGGTGATTTTTGTAACTTATACAAACTTCAAATGCATTCAAACTTAATACTGGTTATTAAAATTGAATTGCATCAAATTATATACAAACTAGCGTTTTATACAGAACCTTTAAAACTGATTTTCATTTGAAAATTGATACCATGGTTTATTATATGCATGTAATAACCATGATATCATATATTTTTTAAACTAGAATTACAAAACATATAAAGACCCTTTTTACAAACCTCAAATCTATGCAATCCTTTTGAAGAATACTCGCACGTCTCTTGTATGCACTAGTGGGATAAATGATACTTAACCACTTAGTTTTATCTTTTGATGGCCGGGGTGTATTCATGATTTCTATAACCAAATTATAAGCTGATTACACAAGTTTTTCAAATTGGACGATCTGATCGGAAGTCTTTTGTGATAAAGGATACCTAAGCAAAAGAGTTCAGAGGCATAGATGGGATCAAACATGTCTAATTAAATTTGTTATAAGCGATCCCATACATCTAGAAATTATATAGCAAGATATAATTGATAATCGATATCTATCGGGTTGAATTCAAATGAATGGGATAAAGGATACCTAACCATTTATTTGTTTTACAACTTGGATCCAAGACTTTGATAATTAATGTCTTTTTGGAAACCAAAGGGGTATTAATTATTAAATATTAAATATTCAAAATACTAAATGAATTTTGTTAAAAAATTTGTAGTTATGTCATCCATTCTCATTATCATGTATTGTCATTTTCTTTAATGTCTTAATGAAACAATAACATTCAATAGCTACAACTTTATTGAACAAGTTCATGTCTTAAGTGACAATCTTGTAAAAGATATAAAAATGTATACACTTAAAGGTCCTAGTCCTAAACTATTTGCTTGGAGAAATTAAACTTGAACATGATACCTAGTAAAGGCATCATCGTAATGCTTAAGATGTTTCTAACATCAAACTAGGAATAGTTATTCATGACTTCTAGGAAGTCTTGGATAATTTAAACATGTACATCTGATGATATAACAGGTCAAGCAATATTCCAATAAATATAGTGATATTTTATTTAAAGCTAATTTAAACATTGGAATAATGCAAGGCTAAAAGAATCACTTTGTGTGATCTAAGAGGTTCATGTTTTATGGACTGGACACCTTTAGGCCCAAGAAATCTACTAAAGCCCAGATAGATGTATCTTGTTTCTTTTCTGAAGAAACTGGACACTGGAAGAGGATTTAATCCTCTTAATTGGAAAGAAAGTCTAAAAGAGACTCGTACTTCTAGTATCTACTAGATAGAACTCCTACTTTTCATATAAGACTTAGTTACTTGGTACTTAAATGTTAATCTAATATTTGTAAATGGCTTGCAAATATTTATTGAAGAGTAACCAAGCTGAGCACAATCAAGTTGGAACTACACTCTAAAAGTTTAGTTTATTATTTATGTTTAGAACATAAATCATTTGTAATGTAAAACAATATTTGTTTTGGAACAAAGTGTGTTTTAATTTAGCATGTCTAAATTTATATCTCATTATTTTATTCAAATGTTGAATCATTTACATAATTGATTTTTTCTTCATAAAGATAATATTAATATTCTGAAATGATTAACTTCTATTTATGAGACTATATCTCTTAATAGAATTGTGAAGTAAATATCAACATTTTATAAATAAAATTAAGTTCTATATGCAAGCACTTTTTGACTTAAACTTGTTTTAAGTCAAACTCATATTTGACATTGTTATCTTTATTATATAAATGACATTCACATATTCCAACTTCAAGAAATTGATCTTTGAAGGCAAAAAAGTATTATACAAATATGTATTTAATATGAGATATAGTAAATTGATTTTAAGAAACACCGCTTTTCTTAATAGATATATATTATAAGATATCTATATAGATTAGCCTAGGGTTTTTTTTCTAATCTAAATTATCCTTATATATATATATATATATATATATATATATATATGTATGTATGTATGTATGTATATATATATATATATATATATATATATATATATATATATAGCTTGAGATCCACTTGTGGATATAAAGTGAAGATGTTGCACCCATCATTTCAATATAAAACCACAAGGTATGTTTTTATATTAAAATAAATAGAATATGTGTGTTTACTAAGAAATAGTGGGAGTATAGTGAAATTCCTAATCTTGTATGAATAAGACATACTTAATCATTTGAAATCACATTCTAACTAAGCAATGTCGTTTTCACCTAGGCTCGAAAAGTTTTTCTAAAATGAAAGACTTAGGAAGGAGAAGATACATTCTTGGAATGTAAAATCTATAAGGGATAGATCAAAATGAATGTTAAAAGTTTCATGTCCTTATACATATGTTGACAATATCTTGAAAGGGATCATGACACAAGATTACCATTTTGAGCTAGCCTCAAAAGTAAATAGCTCATAGACTTGAACTAAATGAAATGATTTATATTCTATTTTCTTAGAAAATGAATTCATCATTTACGCCATATTATGCATAGGACATTGTAATATCCCATTTAAAATATAATAATTAAATAATAACCCGGGACACCAAGAAGTAATTCTAATTATTATTTAATATTATATTAAAGCCAAAAATTAAATAATAATTAGTGGGGTGTTAGTTTAGGGAAGCCAAATGACAAGAATGGAAGTTTCGGGGGTTAAAGTGTAACGTTGGAATTTATTTTTCAAAGGAATTTAGAAGTCGGGGTTAAAGTGTAACGTTGGAATTTATTTTTTCTTGGTATACTTTGTATGTAGTAGTATATTTTATGCTAGTATCATTTAACATAAAGTGTATCTCGGTTTTTAGTGATTCATGACTAGATCCAACATCATAATCATACAAAACACACATATAAGCATAGAAATCATACAAGGCATACACATAATGATAGATCTACACATTTGCTTGTATTCTCCCCCACAAAACTTATAAAAACCAAAAATAAGGGGGTATGAAGCTCACCTTAGGGGGTAGTTTCGGTTCTTGAAGAAAAGATGGAAGAAAACTTGGTGATTTTCGGCCCTAGCACCCCTTGATGAAGATCTCGAGTTTATGGAGTTTTCTAGGAGTATGATCACCAAAGAAACTTGTTTAGAATAAGAGATCTCATGTGAGAGGGGAGTTTTGAAGCTTAGACATGGAGAAACTTACCAAAGGATGATGATAATCTTGAAGAATCCTCTTGAAACCCAAGCCAAATTTCGAGATTTTGGATGGAGAGGGAGGATAGTTCCTTGAGTAATCTAGAGAGAGTTTGTGAGAGATTTGTGTGTGTGTGTGTGTGTTTCGGCCGAGAGTGAGTGAGAGGGAAAGGAGAAATGATCTTTGAAGTGATATGTTCCTAGGAGTATGGGATGTGCATGGAAACATGTGTTTGCATGGAGATCCATGGGAGAATAAAGAGGTGGCAAGCAAATAGTCAACTCTTGTTCATCTCTTCTTGGATGTGGGCCTTGGGCCGAGAATTTTGAAGAAAAAAGGAAAATTTGGGCTTTTTGCCCCTAAGCCCAATATTAGAGTTAGTTAGGGTGTTCATTGGCCTTATAAAATAAAATTGTGATTTTCATGCTTTATTAAGCTAGATTAGGTTAAATCATGGATTAAAGCTTTTAATTCATTTCATTCTAGGCCCAAAATGACCCCAAAATGTTGAATTATATTGATGTGGGTCCAATTAGAGCCCATTTAAGGGTTCTAAGCCCATGATAGTCAAATTGGAAGCTTATTGGTCCATAGAGTCCAATAAGGAAGTCCTAGTCCAAAATGGACCTAATCAAGAACTTCTAGGGTTTCCAATTGCTTGACGTAGTGAATTGGGGTTTAGTTTTCCATTGAGTAAGCATCATACATGCTCTTGAGTTTTTGAATTCAACATTTACTTGAGTATAGTGATTACAAGACACAAAATTTCTAGTTGTGACATCATCCCCCCGTTAGAGGGAATTTCGTCCCGAAATTCTATTTGAAAGCTAGATTTGAGAATGCTAGAATAGGTGAGGGTACTTTTGCTTCATTTGGTCTTCATGCTCCCACGTGAATTCTGGCCTATGCTTTGCGTTCCACCGTACTTTCACGATCGAGATGCGACTTTGCTTAGTACGCTTCACCTCCCTGTCCATGATTTCAACCGGTTCTTCAACGAACAGGAGATTCTCGTTGATTTCGATCTCGTTAAGGGGAATGACGAGGGTTTCATCCGATAGGCACTTCTTCAGATTAGAGACATGAAACACGGGGTGTACACTATTTAGCTCTGCGGGTAGTTGCAGTCTGTAGGCTACCGGACTTATTCGGGCGACGATTTCGAAAGGTCCAATGTATCGTGGGTTCAGTTTTCCCCGTTTTCCGAAACGTATAACCCCTTTCCAGGGTGATACTTTCAACAGTACTCGATCCCCGACCTGAAATTCTAAGGGCTTTTGTCGTTTATCAGCATAGCTCTTTTGTCGGTCACGCGATGCTTGCAATCGATCCCTGATTTGAATGATCTTTTCTGTGGTTTCGTGAATGATCTCCGGTCCCGTTAGTGCTTTGTCCGAAACACAATCTCTTGTTTGTCTGTCCATTTGAATGGTACGTCCTTTTGCATAAGGGAGGTAATTGGTTTGGCGATCTTAGAGAAGTTTTGAATGAATCTCCTATAGTAGCCTGCTAGACCCAAGAACTGACGAATTTCTGTGGGCGTTGTCGGGATTGCCCACCCTTCAACAGCTTTGACCTTAGAGGGATCCACATGTATTCCTTCTTGGCTAACTACGTGACCTAGGAAGTTCACACTCCGGAGCCAAAACTCACACTTGGAGAGTTTTGCGTATAGCTTCTCTGATCGTAGCGTTTATAGGATTTGTCGGAGATGTTGGCCATGCTCTCCTTTGCTTCGGGAATAAACGAGAATGTCATCAATGAAGACAATGACAAAGTTGTCTAGGAATGGTCGACAGATCCGGTTCATCAGGTCCATAAATGCGGCAGGGGCATTCATCAGACCGAAGGGCATTACGACAAATTCATAATGTCCGTAGCGAGTTTGGAAAGCGGTTTTTGGAATATCCTCTTCCCGAACTTTGAGTTGGTGGTATCCGGATCGTAGATCTATTTTAGAAAAATAACTAGCTCCTTGGAGCTGGTCAAATAGATCATCGATTCGTGGGAGTGGGTAGCGATTTTTAACAGTGAGTTTGTTTAACTCTCTGTAATCAATGCACATTCTAAAAGATCCGTCCTTCTTTTTGACAAAAAGGACTGGAGCATCCCATGGTGAGTAACTAGGGCGGATGAATCCCTTGTCCAAGAGTTCGCTGAGTTGGCTGGACAATTCCTGCATCTCAGCAGGAGCTAGCCGGTAGGGTGATTTAGCGAGAGGAGTTGCTCCTGGATTGAGGTCGATTCGAAACTCAACCTGTCTCTCTGGGGGTACTCCCGGAAGATCTTCAGGAAACACGTCTGGAAATTCACACGCTACCGGAATATCTTGAAGGTTAGTCTCTTCCTTGGTTTTATCCACTATGTGAGCCAGAAATGCCGAATCCTTCTTTCGTAGGTGTTTTTGTGCCTTGATGCACGAGATGAGGCGAAGGTTCATGCTGGGTTTGTCTCCGTAAATTACTAGGGTTTCGTGATTTGGGAGACGAAGACGAACGGCCTTCTCGTGGCACATAATTTCAGCATGGTGGGGGCTTAGCCAATCCATGCCGATGATCACATCGAAACTCCTAATTGATGCTGGCATTAGGTCTATTCGAAAGGCGCGTTGATTAAGGGTTACGGTACATCCGATGTAGATTTCCCCAGTGGATTCGGTTTTTCCATTGGCCATTTCCACCATATAGGTTTCATTTAGCCTTTGGGACTGTTGTTTTAGTAAATGTTTAAACTTATTGCTTACGAAACTTCGTTCCGCTCCAGTGTCAAATAGGATGCATGCATAAGTGTGATTTAGGAGAAACGTACCGGTAACAACTGAGGGGTACTGAATCGCCTCCCCCTGACCCATGGTCAGCATCCTTCCTGTTCCTCCATTTCCTGAATTGTTGTTGTGAGGGAAGTCTCGGCGGAAATGCCCAGTCCTTCCACACCCATAGCAGGTGTGGCTAGGTCCTGTATTGCTGCCGCCGATGATGATGTTGTTGTTGTTGCGATGGTTGTTGTTGTTGTTTCCCTGATTTTGGTTCTGGGGAGGGTAAGTCCTGCAGTACCTTGCAGTGTGTCCCTTTCGGTTGCAACTGGTGCACTGAAAATCCTTGCATTCCCCATTGTGATGGAAGCCGCACTTATTGCACTTGGGAAGATTACCGGAATAAGGTCTTGAAGCATTTATAGCCGCTGAGGCTGGAGCATGTGGTGCGGCTGGAACCGGTGTGGTGACAGCGTTAACCGCCACTGTCTGCTGCTTTTTAGAGGTCTCAGGGCCCTGGCGCCCCTTCCTTTTATTGTTCTTTCCCTTCTTGCCATCACATTCCTTCTTTTTCTCAGCCTCCACTGGCTTCTCGCCCTTCTTGTTATCATGGTCATACAGCTTCTTTGCTAATCTTTTTGCACTGTCAAATGTTTCGGGGTTTGCAGCTATCACATTCCCTTGAATTGGTGATGTTAGTCCCCAAATGAATCGCTCAATCTTATTTCCTTCCGAGGTGATCATACCCGGGCACAGCAGAGATAGTTCGCTAAATCTCGATATGTAGGCATCGATATTCGCATTCTACACAGTGAGGTTCCACAGCTCTTGCTCCATCTTCTGTATCTCGCCTTGCGGGCAGTATTCGGCCATTAACATTTCTTTCATCTCCGCCCACGGCATAGCGTTGGCTACAGGGAGTGTCATGGCTTCCACATGTCCGTTCCACCAGGTGAGCGCTTCATCGACAAAAGTGCAGGCTGCAAACTTTACTTTCATCTACTCAGGACAATCGCATATCTCGAATACCGATTCCACCTTCTCGATCCATCGCTTCAGAGTGATTACCCCTCCAATGCCGTTAAAAGTTCATGGTTTGGCGTTTGTGAAGTCCTTGTAGGTACATGTCTTGGTGGGTCCTTGATTCATTCCGTTGTTCGAACTTCCAACTCCTTGCCCATTGACTCCTCCATTGTTCCCTTGATGAATTTGCGCAATCGCTGCAGTGACTACTGCAGATACAGCTACCTGGAACGCGGCTGAGTCAACTTCAGGTGGAGTTGGTCCTGGGTTTCCGCGAGTAGGTCGGAGAGGAATCTTTCTATCACGAAACGGAAAGATGTTGAGGGTATGTGGTTTCTGTGAGGTTGTGATCCTACTGACTAGGTGCATGGTATGAACTTAAACATTACTACCATTGGACATTTAATCATAATTTCTCAACACATAGCAATTTGTAATATCATAACAAAGCACGTAAAAGTTTATTAATATTATCCGTGTTTGATACAAGAAAAGTTTGCTCGTAAGAGCATACATGAGTGATACTTAATTCGACAGCATAACGGCTCTATGAGTAGTGTAGTCACTTAAACATAGAGTCGGGGTACATAGCATAGTTCCTAGCGATCTACTAAGATAAGTCTATCCCTAACCGCGATGAGCTGCGTCCGGAGGTGGTGCCGAGGATGTGGATGCTCCCTGAAGGTGAGCCACCAAGCGTTCTGCGTCCTGAAGTCGAGACTCCCACCGAACCTGCCTCATGTGAAACTCTCGAAGGACGTCACGCGTCTCCTGCTCCGCACGCTCGACCCTAGTCCTCAACTGGCGCACATGATCAGCAGTGTCCTAGGCAAGGTCGCCCGTGTTCCGTAACCGTTTCACCATGACTGGAAGGGCTCAAACAGCCGGTCCTCCGTCTCTCAGGTCAAAGAACTCGCGTGACATGCCGTACGGGGGTCGTTGTCCCTGCTGTCTGCTCCATCTCCAAAGATCGATACCCCAAGGAGGTGTAAGACCAATGGGACCTACATGATAGGCAGGCACCCTGATCGGGTAAGGGGGGTTGATGACTTCGAACTTCACGTCTGAATCACCCCCTTCACTATCATCAGTATCCTCCTCGAGGCTTCCTTCGTCTTCCTCTGATTCGGCAGGCTCGCCCTCGACTTCGGCCTCCGGTTCCCCGTCAGATTCCTCTTCGGGGTCTTCCTCAGGCTCCTCCTCAGGCTCTTCCTCGGGCTCCTCCTCTAGCCATCCGTTGTTCCCCTGGTTAGGGAAGTAAGGATCTCCGGGGTGATGAAAACCAGCCATGCTGTCTGCGAGAGTGTGTGATTATGCTAACGTTATTCCTAGGATGCTACAACTATCGCATAGACCAAGTAGGCGTTCTCTTTTTGGTGGTAGAAGGGTATAGTTTTAGGTTCCCTAGGTATCATGATTTCATCGGTACATGTATTAGTTATACCTTGGAGGGAATGTACTTGATCAGGCTACATCCACCCCTTGATACCACTAAGAACATTCCGGATTTAACCAGGATACTAGTATTATCATGTTTGGTTCGACGTTATGTTCTATTTCCTAAAGCAAACAAGGGTGTTTTATTTACTTGTTTTGTTCAGAGTTATGTTAGTCCCTCTTTTTGGTTTATAGTTGCATATCAATGTGTGGCTAGACATGCTAGTTCACTATAAACAAAGCTATGATACCAACCTGTCACACCCCCGAACCAGACGGCGGAAACGTCCGGGGGTTGTTGTGACTCAATTGAATACCATTACAATGAATATATATGAAACATAACATCAATCATTACCAAGCATTTGAATATTACAACCGATAGAATTAACATCCATTACATCGTTACCAAAATATTACATGCCCAAAAATAAAATTGTTTGTTGTAAATTAAACACTCGCAAAACATCATAGAGTAAAATTCCTTCTTCACTTTACCTGGTACCTGAGAATACAAGTATTTTGGAAAAACGTCAACATATGAAATGTTGGTGAGTTCATAAGTAATGTTTAAAATCCAATGTTTGTATTGTTTTGAAAACCACCAGAAAATCTGATATTTTCTGAAAATAATATAGCGTAAAAAAAATATGTGAAGATCCGTGAGTATGCTTGTTTGTTTTCTATAGATGTAAGCGTACGAGTTGTAAAATTCGGCATGTAGTTCGTAAGTGTATTAGTTGAAAACCCTAGGAAAACCCGACATTTTCCTATCACTTTGCTTTAATTAGTTTATGTGTTGTTGTTTCGTTACGTTAGAGGTATTCGTTGAGCTCCGGAGGCATTGGGTATACAGTGGGTTGTGAATTGTTGTAACGTACGTTAATGAAAACGTCCAGTTGACAACCGTACAAGCGATCCCTTAGGCGTCGCTCGCACTTATTCACATAACCCAACCCTCCCAGACTTGTGTAGCCCTACGACCGAAGGGAAAAAGAGAAGGTGCGAAACCCTCGGTATTTCCCTACGTCGTTCAACACCATAGCAAATGCGAAGGGCCCGAAGCCCAACTCGCAATCGTGAGTTCCCGACTTTACTAGCAGTACCGAAGGACCCCTGGGGACCAGCAGCACGTTTGCCATTGAAAGTACTTTTACACGAGGTTAAGTCGTATTAGACCCAACTACATGTAAGTAAGTATCCTTTGGGCCTAAAGATCATGTCATCGGGCTAGCTAGGCCCAACAAGCATGATTTGAAAATTTTGGGCCTAAGGAAGGTACGTCGACATATTGAGTAGTTCCACGAGAGTATAAAGTTCTGAGAGTTCCATGTGTGTATTGAGCGTCGTAGTGTTAGTAGTTTCGGATTTGTTATTGATTCGAGACCGAATCAATTCGTTTGATAACGATTGTTGGTGATATTATGTATTGTAATTCATCGAGAGTCGTAGTGTCAGTCTTTGTTCACAACGAGTGTATTGAATTATCATTGAAAATTTTCTGTTTATAACCCCTCTTTATTTTGTAAATTTACTTTTTCACCCCTTTAAGTAAATTAATTTCCGGTTTAGTCCTTAAACCATTTTTCTTGGCATTTTAACATCAAAACTTAATGAAATTGATATTTTTCAGCACCTTTTTAGTTGAAAACAGTTTTAGAACCTGAAAATACAATTTTCTCGGTTGTAGCCCCTCATTTCGCAATTTTTACACTTTTGGCCCAAAGTATGTGTTGTTAAGCCACTTAGCTATTTTTTCTTGGTATACTTTGTATGTAGTAGTATATTTTATGCTAGTATCATTTAACATAAAGTGTATCTCGGTTTTTAGTGATTCATGACTAGATCCAACATCATAATCATACAAAACACACATATAAGCATAGAAATCATACAAGGCATACACATAATGATAGATCTACACATTTGCTTGTATTCTCCCCCACAAAACTTATAAAAACCAAAAATAAGGGGGTATGAAGCTCACCTTAGGGGGTAGTTTCGGTTCTTGAAGAAAAGATGGAAGAAAACTTGGTGATTTTCGGCCTTAGCACCCCTTGATGAAGATCTCGAGTTTATGGAGTTTTCTAGGAGTATGATCACCAAAGAAACTTGTTTAGAATAATAGATCTCATGTGAGAGGGGAGTTTTGAAGCTTAGACATGGAGAAACTTACCAAAGGATGATGATAATCTCGAAGAATCCTCTTGAAACCCAAGCCAAATTTCGAGATTTTGGATGGAGAGGGAGGATAGTTCCTTGAGTAATATAGAGAGAGTTTGTGAGAGATTTGTGTGTGTGTGTGTTTCGGCCGAGAGTGAGTGAGAGGGAAAGGAGAAATGATCTTTGAAGTGATATGTTCCTAGGAGTATGGGATGTGCATGGAAACATGTGTTTGCATGGAGATCCATGGGAGAATAAAGAGGTGGCAAGCAAATAGTCAACTCTTCTTCATCTCTTCTTGGATGTGGGCCTTGGGCCGAGAATTTTGAAGAAAAAAGGAAAATTTGGGCTTTTTTCCCCTAAGCCCAATATTAGAGTTAGTTAGGGTGTTCATTGGCCTTATAAAATAAAATTGTGATTTTCATGCTTTATTAAGCTAGATTGGGTTAAATCATGGATTAAAGCTTTTAATTCATTTCATTCTAGGCCCAAAATGACCCCAAAATGTTGAATTAAATTGATGTGGGTCCAATTAGAGCCCATTTAAGGGTTCTAAGCCCATGATAGTCAAATTGGAAGCTTATTGGTCCATAGAGTCCAATAAGGAAGTCCTAGTCCAAAATGGACCTAATCAAGAACTTCTAGGGTTTCCAATTGCTTGACGTAGTGAATTGGGGTTTAGTTTTCCATTGAGTAAGCATCATACATGCTCTTGAGTTTTTGAATTCAACATTTACTTGAGTATAGTGATTACAAGACACAAAATTTCTAGTTGTGATAACCCCGAAGGGGCTACTGTGTCTGTTTCGTGCGTGATTTCGTATCTCAGCCAAGGTTGTGTGAAGGACCAATATATTGGTTTTGGTCTAGGCATTAATGCATGGATGGTTTAGGGTTGTTATTATTGTGTTTTGGACATCTTTTGTGTTTTTATGAGCTTTCGGTCAAGGGAGGTTTTCTGTCTTTGTGTGTTACTATATAATGTTGTCAGGTTGTCAGAGGTGTGTTCGGTTGTCCTAGATAGTTTTCAGTCTGTCCAAGTTGTATTCGACATTTCATGATTGAATTGTATGCAAGCTTGGTTGTTTAATCTTCTTATTCTTCATTTCTATTGCAATTGATTGATCATTAGATTGATCCCACAGATTTGGGACCTAACAATTGGTATCAGAGCAATTCTATTGTCAATCAATTGTGTTTTTCTGTTTTCCGTTCATCAACAAATCGCTATCTTCATTTTTAGTCAATTGGCAAGTTTGAATCTGCACTAGTTTGAAAATGGGATCGTTGTTTGGTTATCAAAATCAATATCTACATCGGATTTAAGATTGTGAAGGAATTCTTATAGTTTTCGGTTGTATCTACACACCGAAAACTCATTGTCATTTGTGTTCTGATCAGATCTGTGTACTTGGAAGCAATTTTTGGAAAGATTTGGTTGTGCGAAACTATTAGCAATCGGATCAAGACTAAACATTTTCACTAATTAAAAAAAAAAATTCTTAGTTTTCGGCTCATCTTCAGAAACCGAGAACTATTTTGTTCATCTTAGGAAACCAAAAATACAAGCTTCTTTAGAAACCGAAAATCCAAGTTTTCTCAGAAACTGAAAACCCAAGCAGAAACCGAAAATCCAAACATTTTCAAAAACCGAAAACCCACTTGACTCTAGTTTTCGGTCTAACTTTTCAACCGAAAACCTCTCTTTGATTATTTTTTATTTTTCTTAAAAAAAATTTCCTAACAAAATCGATAATTAAAAAAATATATAGAAAAAAATATAGAAAAAAACAATAGAAAATAAAAAAAAAATCCAAAACATTACAAAAATAGAAAAATCAAAAATATCTTTGAAAAGTGATGTGATGGGAAGTGATATCAACAAGTGATAACGAGCAATCTGAGTCTGTGTAAAGTACCAAAGCTGAATTGTCTAGGCTCTGTGTTCGATGCGCCGGTAGGCACGAAGGATTTTAATGGACTTGACTAGGTGCAGATGAACTTAAGAAATTAAATGAATTGATAAATCTTGACCTAGATAGATCCGTTTAGCCTGAAAATACGACGCTTGGATAGGTTGAGCAGGGAGATATACATGAGAATCCACCAATCACACTAAAGAACCCGTATCTAGAACTGTGGTTTTACTTTTCCTCGATCTACGGATTATGTCCTTAATTCAGGTATTGATGGAGCGGCTAGGGTATTCTGATAAAGTAGGTCTATAGAAAATTATTTTCTTTCTTTCTTATTGTTAGTCATATGTTGCCTCCTTTACGTGATTGGAAGAGATCCGACCTGGACTGCAACATATGCAAATCTATTTCTCTGCATATAATATCTATGAAATTCTTCCTATTTGTTAGCCATATGCTGTCTCCTTTGTGTGATTAACAATACGACCTGGTTCACAGCATATGCAACCTTTTACTTCTCAATCCCTCTAATAACTATAATTAATAATTAATCTAAATCTATCCTCTCTATTAATAATAGTCTGCTCACCTAAAGTAAGGAGTATCTCGGAAGTTGTTGATTATTGGGGTATATCAGGAAGCGGGAAACATGTTCTAGTACATCTAAAATTGAACAATACAAGATTGTCTATAGATCTCGCTGCTCAATTTAGGTGGACACCAATATCCTTGGTCGTCGTCAAATGAATGGTCCTTAGGAAGTTTTATCTAGGAATATAGGATCACCTTGTCTTGTCATTTGTAGCATGTCCAAAATTTGTCACAATTTTTTGTGTTTAAGTGGACCACAATACTGGTGATCGACCATATCTATTCATGAAATGAGAGGTACTGATAAATGACAAATGATTGTCTAACAACTATGATCCCAAAATCACGAAAATTATTACTCTTACTTATAGACTTAATTTTAGGTTTGAATTAAAATTTTATTTTATTCTATTTTTCTTTTAGGTTTTATAAATCTTAGGAAAATTTATTTTTTATCTTATTTTATTTTATTTTTCTGAATTAATCCTCAAAGAGTATTATTTTTAATAAAAGTGTTGGGTATTGGACCGATTGTTAAATAAAATGTTGCAGCCCATTAGGAATTAGAAACTGGGTTTGGGATCCGGGTTTGGATCAAATCTTAAACCGGGCATTTAAAGAATGAAATGAAATCATTTTCGGTTCTTCTCTCTCACAGAAAACCGAAAACCTATCCTTTCTCTCTAAAAACTCGAAAAACTTGTTGTAATCTTTTGTTTAATCGACTTCAAATCCTTAAAGATAAAATGGCAAGTTTCAAGGTTGCAGAAAGTCACAATGTTTCAATTTTGCTTGATGATCCTTCTATGGTGCAAAGTGAATTCAAGTCAATGAAGTTCAGGTTGCGTGAATGTTGCATTTTCTCAGCACTTACTTGGAACCCCATAATCTACTTGGATTTAATCAACAAGTTATGGAGTTCAGCTAGCATCAGAAATGAAAACAACAGAGCGCAGACAATCGAAGCAACTGTCAAAGGACATAAAATTGTCATCACTGAGCAGTTTATCTGAGACACATTGAAGATTGATGACAAGGCTGCTTTTCCTACCGATATTGATCTACGAGTTGTTGATGAGTACCTTGAAAAGATAGGATATGAAGGCGTTTTCCCACCGACCCTCAAGAAGCTGCTACCCCCATAATGGAGGTTTCTGGCGCATGTGTTTGTCAACTGTATATCAGGACGTAAGGGTGGAGCGGATGAGATCTCTTCAAGGAATATTCAAGCTATTATTGCACTGGAAGCAGGAATTGACTTCAATTTCTCAAGATTTATCTTAGAAGAAATGGTCCCTAATCTAAAAAAGAAGGTGAAGGACCAATTCCTGCTTTACCCTCGGTTCATCCAGATTTTTCTCAACTGCCTTTTTCTAGACCTTGTCAAGACGGGAGAGATTCTCGACATCAAAACTGTTGGACCAAACACAATCAGTCTGATGAAGCAAAATCGAAAACGGAAAATCATGTTCTAAGGAAAGTACCCTCTCGAGAAATTTGGAAAATTTTCTGAGCTGACCGATTCTTCTGAATTCCATGGGTCACCTGAGCAGACTTCAACTAATCATGCATCATCAGATTATGCAAATATAAATGATGATATAATCGACGTGTCAGACCATGAGGAAGAAACTGTTGCTGCTCCAACTGGCATTGTGGCTGAGGAGCATATTTTCACAAATGTGACTGTCCAAAATGACTTTGATGGAGGTTCCACAGAAGAATTCATGGAAGCTGAGGAAGGAGAAGAGATTGAAAGACTTGATATGTCCGACTATGATAGAGATGATATTGCTGAACAATTCACTGGACCTGAATACACCTTGTCAAATGAAGATCTCGATGACATCTTCAATGATATCGATGATGGTGTCAATCCAACACCGGAGATAAGGAAAATTGTTAACAATCAAGAAGTTGAGCCTCCTGTTCCTGTTCAAGCGGCTGATTCTTCAATTCAAATGGACACCTCTTCAGGGATTCCTCCCCCTGAAAGGGTGATTTCTACATCTGAGCCAATTGTTAGTGAAGCCCAGACATACCTGATCTCCCAGCCCCCAATGAAAAGACAAACAACTGATCTAAGGGTGGGAGTTATATTTCTTGACCTAACTCAAACCACAGAGATTCCTCCACTCACAATTGTTGTCTCTTCTTCATCCGTGCCCATTCAGGAAGGCCCCAGCTTGATTCATGAAATTGGTGGCTCATCTGTCAGCTTGAGTGCGTCTCCTCCAAGGCCTTATCATGATGTTGCCTTTGAAAGGCTTGCCATGCATTTGGCTCAGAATATAAGTCCAACACATTCTTCTCGCAGAAAAGGTATATCCTTTGAGGGGAATATATCTGGAGATGATGGCGCCTCAGTTCTTGATTTGAAAAAGGAGATTGGTGTGCTAAATCAGAAAAATATTGAGCTTGATATCAAAGTTGCTGATCTTCAAACTAAGAACGTTAAGCTCAATAGTCAAGTTGTTGATCTTCTCGAGGAAAATGCTCAAAAAACAAAGCAGATCATCGATCCACAGATGCATTTTGGTCTGTTGACCCCCAACTATTATGATCTAAAGAAGAAGCTAGAAGGAGAATTTAGTGACAAGTTTAAATCATCAATCAGTGAGCCCATAATCTATATTCCCAATCAAGATGCTCCTATAGCTCCACCTCCAACAAAATCAAACAGGGTTGTTAACTATTTTGAGAAAGAACCAGCACAGGCTCCAAGTGTCATGGCATTAAAACGTGTTAAGCTAGACAAAGCTGTAGAGAAGGGTCAGGTTTTATTCAAAAAGAACTTGAATCATAATGCTCCCATAATTCAACCAAAGATCACCGTTACTGACATTGGAGAGAATCGCTTCAGAGATATTTATGGTGATATGTTCGGAATCATCTCATGGGGATTCCATGACCCTTTGAAAATGTGGATTGTTAGAAGGAATAGTGGAAATACCGAACTATATAAAGATGCTCACGATTTCAACTCTTGGACCAGGGTTGATCTTACGGAATTGTCTAAAGCCCCATTTTCAAATCCAACAAATGAACCTAAGGCAACTCAATTCAGATTGTTTTTAGAAGGTCAAGTGGCAAAGGGCTTTCCCTTTATGAAGGTCAGATGGTTTAGGGTTGTTATTATTATGTTTGGGACATCTTTTGTGTTTTTATAAGTTTTCGGTCAAGGTAGGTTTTCGGTCTTTGTGTGTTACTATATAATGTTGTCAGGTTATCAAAGGTGTGTTCGGTTGTGCTAGATAGTTTTCGGTCTGTCCAAGTTGTATTCGACATTTTATGATTGAATTGTATGTAATCTTGGTTGTTTAATCTTCTTCTTCTTCATTTCTATTGCAATTAATTGATCATTAGATTGATCCTACAGATTTGGGACCTAACATTGTGCGAGTTTTAGTCGTCACCGCAAGTGTATGTGGGTGAAGGGTTGGCTAGATAAGCTAGAAGACCACTATGGCAGGCAACCATGGTGGCTGTTGTCGGAAATGCTTTGCTGCCACCGTGAAAGCTGGTTCTGTACATATTGAAATATATGTGCTCATGTGTTGTGATGGAATATGGCTACTAGACCGACTTTTAGTCGGAAATTCAAAGGAAACCCCTCACGGTGGTGGCTCCTACCATGAACAACCATCTGCCTCCATTAGGCGGCTATGTTGTGTGTGTGTGTGTATTTTTTTAGATTGTATTGTAAGTTTTAATCAATCGGAATAATGAAATGAAACCCTAACCACCACCGTGAGGTGGTGGCTGCCGCCACCGGCCGCCGTGTCGGGTGGCGGTGTGCTGATCCTTGTGCGTTGATTCGGTTAGGATGCTTAAACCCCTAATGGGCCCAATGAAGCCCTAATGGGCTTAGTGAAACCTTAATGGGCCTAGTGGAATCAAAATGGGCCTAATGAAACCCTAATTAGTCAAAGGACCTAGTTATTAGGCCTATTGGGCTAATATAGGTTTGAACCCCTAATTAGGGGTTGGAAAACCCTAATGCCATGAAACCCTAATTTGGGACTTATCGGGACCACATCGGAATTATTTAATGAGATTAAAATATTAAATTATAATCATTGGCAAATTAACCTAGGGCAATATTGGACTTAACGGATTAAGTCCTCAATGGATTAAGTCCTTAGTGGGTAAGTGAGAAACACTTAACCCTAGTCGTCATTTCATGTGAAAACCCTATTTTCACATGGGCCTTGAATTGGGCCTTTCTATTGAGCCTTGATGATTAAACTATGGATGGGCTATCCAAGAACAATTAAATGGATCAAAATAATTGGAAGGATTTTAAGGAAAGGCCTATGCGAGAGACTTGGGCCTAATTTGGAAAATTAGGCCGTATATGGGCCATAGTTTAGGCCTTTATGATTATGTGGCATTAGGCCATCAGAATGTTGAATGCTGGATTGGACTAAATGGTCGGGCCTTATGGTAAGACCTTATAAAGGTTTGGACCCAATTTGGAAAATTAGGCCATATGTTGGGTTTGGGCCTATTACTTGATTTTTAAGTCTTTGGAGTGTGAGTTGGACCTTGTCATGGAAACCAATTATTAATTGGTTATTGTATGATGTTGACAGCTTGGGATTCTGTCAAGAAGCGGCTGGAGTTTTTGTGTGCGGGACTTCAGCTGTACCAGGTGAGTTACCCTCACTATAATCAAGGTTCTAAGGCACCAAGGTTGGCCCTTTTGATTGTTAACTGATTATGTTATGCTAGTATGATCTGTTAGATCAATATCCTAGAGGGTAGGATAATATTATGTGGTATGTGGTATGATCTGTTAGATCGGTATCCTAAAGGGTAGGATGATATTATGTAGTATGTGGTATGATATGTTAGATCGGTATCGAGGTATATAGGATGGTATTATGTGCTATGTGCTATGAGCCGTTATATTAGTTGTTGTCTATAGACTATTATGTGATTATCTGTTTTATATATATATATATATATATATATATATATATATATATATATATATATATATATATATATATATATATATATATATATATATGAACATATTTGTTTGGCAGTTGAGGCTTATCTACTTTATGCGAAAGCCAATAGACCCGGGCATTCCAACCTGTTGGTTGTGGGCATGGGGTATTCCATCCCGAGGATGATTGGACTCATAGTATGTGGGCATTCCAACCTGTTGGTTGTGGGCCTGGGGTATTCCATCTAGAGTATGATTGGACCCATAGTATGTTGGCATTCCAACTTGTTGGTTATGGGCATAGGGTATTCCATCCCGAGGATGATTGGACCCATAGTATGTTGGCATTCCAATTTGTTGGTTGTGGGTCGGGGGTATTCCAACCCGATGGTTGACTGAACCCACAGTATGATGTTTATGATTATATGTGTATTATTATGGGTATGGGTATTTTGGTGGTAACTCACTATGCTTTGTGCTTACGGATTCAGTTTATTGTTTCAGGTGCTTCAGATGACTTGGCAAAGCATAGGCGTGATTGTACATCCTCGTGTTTTAGACTTATGGTTTTTGGGATACTCTGATATTAAACTATTTTGAAAACATTTTGTAATAACTAATAGGTTTTGAATTGTTTAAAAAGTTTTAAATTGGGATACTTTGATATTAAACTATTTTGAAAACATTTTGTAATAACTAATAGGTTTTGAATTTTTTAAAAAGTTTTAAATTGGCTTGAAATTTACAGGTGTTACAAGTTGGTATCAGAGCCTTGGTTTGAGTTAATTGGAGGAACATTCATGTGAATCCAGTCTCAAGTCAAGGAAAGATTTTCAAAATGGTTTTTAAATGGTTTTCAAGATAAGTAAAGGAGGATGCTGGGTGTACGATCAGCCAAAGCCAGTAAGTAGACCCAAAAATACCATACAATATTTGATTATGTGATATGTTTGAACAGCATGCTAGTGCTAGTCTAAGGATCTTCATGAATTGCATGATAGTATTTCTTGATTACATGATGCCTGCTAGCCTAGGGTATATGACATTGACATCATTACTATAGTTGCTTAGTGTATGCATCACAGTTTTACATAATTAAGATCTTATAGCCTGAGAATGTTTTTGATTTGGCCTGATGTCCTGTTCTTGTTTGATTGGGATCTTAGGGTAGGATTGGATATTCGAAAGTCTATAGGGTCCAACGTTATGTATGGCCAACATACACTAGTGCTGCAGGGTTGGTGGAAGTTTCATGGATGGGTGGGTCATGAGAGATCGGGAGGCCAGTCATGGGATATCCAATATTACTCTAGGAGTGAGGATTGAGTGCTCGCTATGTTTGTATATGGTTAAGTTGTTGTGGTGATACTTGAGACAAATATCGGTAGTTGTGGAAGGTAGTATGGGCCTGTACTACTGAAAGCATAGGACCCATACGCGGTGCAAAGAAGTCACAACCCCTAGGGTTGGGTAGGGAGTTGGTCCCCTATCATATTGTGGACTATCAGAGATCTTTCTGGTGTCTTACCAGAATGGTGGTTACGAGACGTCTTGAGACCAGATCCGGGTCAGGATTGGGAGCTGGCAGCTAGGATAGGCTAGTATTATCAGAGGATCATGTCAAGGAGATCATCCGGGAAGAGGTGATTGAGATTGTTCGGTGTGAGATTCAGGAGATGATTGGGTCTTTCAAGGCCGCCATGATTGAGTATTTTACCGAGCGCCATGCAAACATTGCTGAGACGGCTGCCACAACAGCTTTAACATCTGTAACGACGGTAGAGAGAGGATCTAGTCGAGCTTTCCTGTACCGGGACTTGTTACTAGTATTTATTCTGATGAGCAGAGGGCTACAGTTAACTGGGATCAGGAAGATGATATGTACTCGTTATATTTCTACGGGTTGAGCGGGAGAGGCTAGCACATGACTTTCTAGATTTAAGGCTTTGGGGACTTTGTTCGAGATATTCGAGTCGCAGGGACTCCAGAAGGGAGTGATGATTATGATCAGCTAGAGTTTTGCAGCTGGAAGTAAAATAGGTAATAGGTGAATTGGAATGTCGTTTGCTAGAGCAAGGAATATGCCCTTTAAGCTTTTCGATTTCAAAGGAGTGAGCGGAATTGTGACCCCAGGATCAGGTTGTATTCCAAATTGGGGTCGGTTAGTCGCAGGGGTTAGTGACAATATATTGGTGCTAGTGAGCACGGGTGGGTTGATGTTGCATGAGTATCTATGAGGCGTTCACGATTACTGATCCGACCCATAGGTGCTAAGACCTGATTCGCCTTGAATCTCTTGTTTTGGGCAGTAAGGATTGATTGTGTGATCTATTGAACTTTTGGGATTGCAGATTATGTCTTGGGAGTAGTTGTAGCCCAGTTTAGGGCAAAGGTTGTTTCAGCTACAGCAGTTCATGAAAGACCCAACCTTTCGTATTTCTGAAAGACCCAAACTTTCATACTTAACAATATAGTTACTCCAAAACATGCTACTTGCATATTCATAAAAACAATATTTTACATTAATAAAGAGGTTACAAACTACTGGATACAAACCGACTATTTTAAAGTGTTATATATTATATAACTTCCCAGGATTCTATAGATTTATACATATGGGAGTGCAAAATACAATAGTTTCAAACTATTTATAAGATTCTATCAATACAATAGTTTCAAACTATTCAAAAATCTTCTACCAGTATATAACTATATTGGATGCTTATCTCCTGCAATTTGTTAAACATTGAGAGGGTAAGCGGTGACGCTTAGTGAATTCAATAATAGATAAAACATAACGTTATGACATATATATACTTTAATATGGCAGAAGCAAGGAGGAACAAGGAACAACAAGGGCATATGTGAATCATGTGACAAACATTTCATATCAATCATTGATTTGATTTAAAGATATATAATCAATGAGACATAACAATTTCCATGCTTGATGTACATCAATAAAGCTTTGGCCCAAATGACACAGAAGACATAAAACTTCGGATTAACATTTTGGTAGATTTCAGGCTTATAGCCCCGTCTAACCTTCTACCAATACCATAAAATAGAAAGCTTTCTCTTACGGAGACATGTTCTACATGGCCAGAGGCTACATACCAGTACCAACGTGAATCTAAGTCCTTTCACTGATCACATGGTCAAAGGTATTTCTTTGCTATTAAAAATAGCGAATAAAAAAATCCCGGGAAAATAACCCAGTATAATAACACTGAAAAGCACATAGCACCTATAACACATAACATACAATTGCTCCTATATATTAAACTCACTGTGAAATAACCGGGGGCTAAAATATTAATTTGGGCAGCACTTCGGCTCTAAATATCACTTTCTTTGTTGAAAATCGAGAGTTTTCTTGATAACCGGGCTCTGCGAAGGTAAAGCTTCAAAACCAAAAAGATAAATTTTTCGGGCTTCTCGGGAGTCTTGGGGCGTCTTTTGAGCTTTGGAATCAGTATCAGGGCTTCGGGGGAAGTCGGAATAGTAAAAATATCAAAAAGCGGGGGTGAAAGTGCTAAATTTCTCAAACTACCCGAGAGATCTCACAAGCCCACTATTTATAGGGGATGAGATCCGAAGTCGTCCGATCAGGAGGGCGAGTCAGTAGGGAGGTGGCATCAGTAGCGAAGGGCACGTGGCATCAGTAGAGCGAAGCAGGTGGCGCGCATGCGAGGGGCCGGGTGCGAGGCTCCGAAGTGTGACACGGGGCGAGGCGCGTCGGACGCGCATTGGACCGAAGCGCTGGCCAACCGGACTGCGACGTGTGTCAGACATGAGGCGTGATCTCGCGAGGGTGACGTGGCCGACTCCAATCCATGCGAATTTCTCGGAAATTGTGCCAAATCTTGTAAAATCCATAACTTTCACATACGGGCTCCGTTTTTGAAGTTCTTTATATGTACGCATAGATAAAATTATGCTCTACAACTTTCGTTTAGACTTTATCGGCTAATTTTGACTTTAATTTTAATACTATTATTTTTAACAGACCAGGACAGGAAAATCCGTTAAAAATCCATAACTTCTTCATCCGACGTCCGTTTTCATCAGACTTTTTACCGTTGTACTACTAATGACGAGACCTTAAATTCTTGTTTAGGTTATGTCGGATAAAAATCACTCGATCTAAAATTCAAGGTTTTAGCTATCTACTGCTAATCTGAAACTTCGAAAAATCATAACTTCCTCATACGAAGTCAGATTTTGGTGTTATTTTTATCGAACTTCTCGGTTTAACGAATACTACAACTTTAATTTAGATTACTAAGGATAAAAATTAGTTTATCAAAAACTCACTTTTTACGTCATTCGGCGCCGTGCCGGTTTTGTCGCGGATCTTTGATTGATCATAACTTCTTCGTTATAACTCGGATTTCGATGAGGTTTTCGCCTAAATGTTTCTAACGAGATTATCTACAACTTTCAATAATAAAATTTTACTTATTTCAAATTTTATATTTTCACTATATTTCACTATTTGGCTTTTAATTGGAATCTCATAAGACTTCCAATATTTTATTAGTGATTCTAAACATAGTTTTACTTCATTTCTAGTAAAAACTATCTGTTAGAACTCAACATTCAAATTCACATAATATTTCATAATATTATTTACTTAAAACATGATTTCAAAACGTGTATGTTACAAATACCTCCTCTTTTTAAGGATTTCATCCCCGAAATTACATCGATTAAAATAAATTGGGATGTTTTGCTTTTATCTCATTCTTATTTTCCCAAGTATAATTTGGTCCTCGATGGTGTTTCCACTTGACAAGGACCAACTCTACTTCTTTATTACGTAGATTAGTTGTTCTTTCATTCACGATCTCTTCCGGCTCTACTACATATCTTAAATTAGTATCCAATATCACCTCGGATAATGGAACTATCTCCTCATTGATGCTCAAGCATTTGCGTACATAGCTCATATGAAACACATCATGAATACCTGCCAAATCTTTAGGTAATTCTAAGAGATATGCTTGCTTTCCAATTCTCTGAATGATTTTAAAAGGACCAACAAATCTAGGGCTTAGTTTTCCTTTCTTCCCAAATCGCATAATGCCTTTCCACGGGGATACTTTTAGCATTACAAAATCACCCACCTGGAATTCTATGGTTCGTCTCCTCTTTTCTATATAGGACTTATGTCGATCCAGGGTTGCTTTCATTCTTTCTCGTACAATTTGAATCTTGTTGGTGGTGTCTTGAATCTTTTCAGGGCCTCCAAGGATCTTCTGTCCTATGTCTCGCCAACATAATGGAGTACGACACCTGCGACCATATAATGCTTTATATGGTGGCATTTTGATTGAAGTGTGGTAACTATTATTATATGATAATTCGACAAGAGGTAAGTATTTATCCCAGTTACCACCGAACTCCAAGACACGTGCGCGAAGCATATCTTCTACTGTTTGGATTGTTCTCCCCATCTGACCATCTGTCTGGGGATGATAAGTTGTGCTGAGAGCAACTCAAGATCCTAATTCACGTTGCATACTCGCCCAAAAGTGAGAAGTGAAGCGAGTATCACGATCGGAAATGATCTTTAGTGACACACCATGTCTTGCAACAATTTCATCCAAGTATACTTGTGCGTATTTCTCCATTGGAGCCGTTTCATGCATGGCAAGAAAATGAGCGCTTTTATTCAGGCGGTCGACGATTACCCAAATGCTATCGTGCTATCTAGCAGTCTTTGGAAATTTGGTAATGAAATCCATGGAAAATTCTTCCCATTTCCATACAGGAACACTAAGGCTTTCTTGGGGTTCCATAAGGCTTTTGGTGCTCTCCTTTGACTTGTAAGCATACTAAGCATTCTTGTACATATCTTCCAATGTCTCTCTTTAATCCAGGCCACCAATAATCAGCTCTTACATCATAGTAGATTTTACTTGTACCAGGATGGATTGACAATTTAGATTTATGGGCTTCATCTAAAATCTTATGTCTCAATCCACCAATATTCGGAATCCACAGCCGATTCTTGAATACTTTTAATCCTCGCGGATCATCAAGTAAAGCATCATTATAATGTATCATCCCTTCTTCACATTTTCTGGCTTTAGGGCCTCTTCTTTCCATTTCTCTAATTCATCTAAAATAGTGAATTTTACTGTAATATGAGTAATAGCATAATACATACTATTGCGATAAACCTTTCTGCTAAGTGCATCGGCAACTACGTTGGCTTTTCCAGGATGATATAGGATTTCACAATCATAATCTTTAATCAGCTCCATGGCTCGTTCTTGTCTCATATTTAAATTTTGCTGACTGAATATGTACTTGAGACTTTTATGGTCGATAAATAATTGGCATTTTTTTACCAAAAAGATAATTCCTCCAAAGTTTTAGGGCAAATACCACTGCAGTGAGTTCGAGATCATGAATGGGATAATTCTTTTCATAATCTTTCAGTTTTCTTGAGGCATAGGCTATCACTTTGCCACGTTGCATCAACACACAACTGAGTCCCAAACTTGAAGCATCGCTATATACCGAGAAATCATCATCACCTTCGAGGAATGATAAGATTGGAGCATGAGTCAAATGATCTTTTAGATTTGAGAAAGCTTTTTCTTGGGCTTCACCCCATTTGAACTTCACTTCCTTCCGTGTAAGACTCGTGAGAGGTACGGCTATACAAGAAAAGTCTTTAATGAATCTCCGGTAATATCCCGCGAGACCCAAGAAACTGCGAATTTCGGAAGCATTACCAAGCACTTCCCAATTTTGAATGGCTTCGATTTTCATAGGATCTACGGATACACCATCACTAGAAATAACATGGCCGGGAAATTGAACTTGGCAAAGCCAAAATTTACATTTCGAGAATTTAGCATATAGTTTCTCCTTTCGAAGAAGTTCTAATACCACACGAAGATGAATGGCATGATCAGCTTCAGACTTGGAATAGATTAGAATATCGTCAATGAATACAATGACTGACTTATCGAGCATTGGCAGCATACCCGATTCATCATATCCATGAATATAGAAGGAGCATTTGTTAAACCAAAAGGCATAACAAGGAATTCATAATGCCCATATTGAGTACGAAAAGCAGCCTTCAGTACATCCTGCTCGTGAACTTTCAACTGATGATAGCCAGACCTTAGATCAATCTTTGAGAAATAGTTAACACCCTGAAGTTGATCGAAAAAATCATCCATGCGAGGTAGTGGGTACTCGTTCTTAATAGTCACCTTATTCAGCTCACGATAATCAATGTACATTCGCATCCATCCATCTTTCTTCTTGACAAACAGTAATGAAGCACCCCAAGGAGAGGTACTCAGTCGAATGAAACCCTTGTCATTTAGTTCTTGCAGTTGGATCATCATTTCTTTCATCTCAGCTGGCACAAGACGATAAAGAGTCTTTGCAATCGGAGCAGCACCAGGCATAAGGTCAATTCAGAATTATGCTTGCCTATTCGGAGGAAGGCCAGGCAAGTCATCAGGGAAAATGTGACATCCCCAAAATCACGGCCAGAAAAGACCGGTTTGTTTATGCTTTATTTAAAAATCAGAGTAACATTTTAAATAAAAGTGTTGCGGAATTTGTCCCAAAACAATAATATGATAAAGATTTATCAAAAGCATTTCCATATAAATGTATTTCATTAAAAGACTCGGGATGTCATGTTCGTACAGATCAAAAGCATAAATAGTACGATACAAGCCTTACTACATTATTTCATATCTACAGGCCTATATCCGTAATCCCTCGTCCAAACATCATATATATACTCAAGAGCCACTACCTGTAATACATAAAACTGAGTGGGTCAGGCTTGGGAGCCTGGTGCGCACATAGGGTTTTCAACCCACAATAAATCATTTTATTAACTTCATTAAATTAAACAAACCCGATTACCCGTTCCCGTTATCCTCATATTACGTCCCTAAGCATCTATCATAAGGGACCTATCCTAAGGATTATCATCGGGATGGACATTACTGCTAAGGGGATTCCTTAGCAACAAATGTCCTTAAGGCAACCATGTGGGGGGTGGAGTACATCTGGTGAGCACACAGTTCAAATAAACACACAGTTCGAATAAACACCTACAGGTTGTGAGCCTGCTAGTGTTCCACTGGACTGTCTAGAATAGTCCGTGGTCGTCATCTATACTCCGTTAGATGATTGGATCATCAATAACATCTATAACGAGGCCTATCATTATTTTATTTTGTCACACAACAACTATTACATCTACCCATGTTTTACCTAACACATTTTGTAGATATAAAATACATATACAGTTTAAATCTTTGAAAACATGTATAAAACGTTCATCCAGCATAGATAGCAAGTATTCAGATAATATGCACACATAGCACGTAATTTATATTAAATACTTCATATCTATGTGTAAGCTGAAAGTAACTATGCACTCACCTGAAAAGGTGGTGATTCCGAACTCAGACAACGCTTCGCTTCTTAAAAAGAATTTTCTTCGACGAAACCTAATATTATTACCACTAGAGTTTAGTTTATTATTCGTCGAGACTAATTAATACTCTAGCTATTATTATTATTATATAAGCGTCAAAAAATACTTATATAACCCATAATAATAGCCCAAGTATTTATTATAAGTTCCTAATAAAGTTACTATAATTAAATAAAAGCCATATTAAAAATAGCGTAGGCGTAGCTCACTTACAGCGGGTTTTATAGAAAACCAGGATTTGCTTGGAGCAGCGTTTCCGAGTCGAAAATCTCTTCTCCTCGAAGCCATCGAGCACTCCGGGGCTTCCGCCTCGTGCTAGGGAGGTTCCCTAAGTTTTTCGGGGGATTTCGGTTCTAGAGAGAGAGAGAGAGAGAGAGAGAGAGAGAGAGTAAAGAGAAGAAAGAATGGGAAAGGTGTGAAGAAAATGAGGGTGGGAGAGGTGGTATTTATAGGGTGAAATGTGGCTGAACTTGGTGCCACATGTCACCATCTGGTAGCAAGCCTTTGGGAGAAAGCAATGGCCAAGATTGTGTCACATCACCCATTTTCGCACAACACACTTCCGACTTCTAAAATCCGTAACTTTCACATGCGACCTCCGTTTTTGACGTTCTTTATATCCACGCATAGGTAATAATCAGATCTACAACTTTCATTTTGACTCCGTCGGCTAATTCTCGACCGATCTTAAATTTAACAGTACAAGGAGATTATATTGTTAAACGTCTGCGTAAAATTCATAACTTCTACATAAGGACTCTGTTTTTGTCTGTCTTTTTACCGCTGATTTCCTATTAATGAGATCTTCAACTCTCATTTACGTTGCGTAAGCCAAAAACCGCTCGAACTAAAATTCGAGTTTCGGATCGTGCACTGCTAAGCCGAATATTAGAAAAATCATAACTTCCTCATACGAAGTCAGATTTGGGCGTTCTTTTTATGGATGTTCTCGGTTTAACATATACTACAACTTTGGTTTAGATCACTAAGGCTAAAAATCCCTTCATCGTAAATTCATTATTTACGTCTCCCGGTGTCGTGTCTGTTTTGCCGTAAAACTTCGACGGGTTATAACTTCTTCGTTATAACTCGGATTTTGGCGTTCTTTATATCCTCGGAATCCTTGTTTTGACCACTAAAACTTTATGTAGAGATATCGGGCTTATCTCACACTTTAATTTTGAAGCTTATTTTTATTCTTTATTAAATATATATTTATAATAAAGTAATAAGCACACAAATACACATAATTCACATAGAATTAGAATATTTCATCTTTATTACATCAAAAAGAGTTCCAATAGTTGACCTAGACTATTACATCATCTAAAAATGCTTAGCCCTGAAACCCGGGCATTACAGAAAACATCAGGATATTCGTTAACAACGAGAACATCATTTACAATTTTCTTCTCCTCTTTTGAGACATCAACTGTGTAGGCCAGATAGATAGAACACCTTTTCGATATGAATTTACGAGCTTTAAAGAAAGAGATTATTTTTAAGAGTCTTTGTTCACCGTAGACATAGATAGGATTCTCCCCTTCAATAGGAATGCGTACTATCTTTTCATAGCACAAGAGTTCTACGTGGTTCTTTGATAACCAATCCTTGCCGAGAAGAATATCAAAGTTGGGCAAGGAGATAGGTATCAGGTTAGCAAGAAAAGTATAGCCTTCAATTTCTATAACACAATCCCTATAGACTTTATCATCATGTAATGATATACTTCCCGCAGTATTTAAGTGAAATGGTTGCGCGAGTACAAAGCAATCAATTTGAAAGGAATACGCAAATTCGTAAGACACAAAAGAATCTGAGGAACCAGAAATGTGAGCAGGTCTAGAGTTGACAAGAAATGTACCCGTCACAACATTCGGGTCCTCGTGTGCCTCCTCTGGGGTAATCTGGAATGCATGAGCCTTAGCTTTTGGCACCTCCTCCATTTTAGATGGAGTACCCTTTGATTGTTGAACAGGGACTTGACTTCTCGCCGATTGCTGAACAGAAGCTTGACTTCCCGTCATCTGACTAGTAAGAGTATAGAAAAAACGCTTCTTGTGCCCAATAATACCACATGCCTAGCAAGTAACATCCTTTCTTGGGCAGGCTGGCTTTATATGACCCTTTTCTCCACATCCATAACAGACAATGGATTCCTTGTCTATTTTGCATTGGCCCAGATGATTCCTTCCACAAATACGACATGAAGGCGATTGAATACAAAAAGATTGTGATCTACCACGTCCACAAGAGGCATTTTGAGTTTGAACTTGATGACCAGGTTCAGTCCGAACGGATTAAGCTGGTAGAAAACAAGGAACAGGAACAGTTCTTTCAGTACGTGGATGTTTTGGAGCAGTAAAAGTGGCACCACATATTTCTAAGTCATGCTTATGTCTTTGAGCATATTCAACGGCTTTATCGAATGACATAACTTCTCGATTGGCAACGAAATTATGGATTTCGTGTCGTAGTCCCTCCATGAATAACTAAATTTTCTCGTCTTCAGTTGGAATATACTTTGTAGCAAACCTTGCTCTTTGAGTAAACTGAGTTTCATACTCATTCACAGTCATTCCTCCTTGTTTAAGCTCGAGGAATTCCTTCTCCAATCTCCTCCTCATGTCTAGAGGAGAATACTTCTCCAGCAAACGAGTTTTAAACATTTCCCAGGCTAAATTCTCCTGGTCAAACCCGTTGAGAGCTTCATATGTTGCTTCCCACCAGACCAAGGCTTCTCCGATGAGCATTGCAGAAGAATAATTAGCCTTATCTTCATTATCCACTTGAGAAATACGAAACACTTTCTATGTGTTCTGGATCCAAGTAAGAACAATAATGGGATTAAGAACACCGGAAAACTCTGTAGCACCGCTACTCTTGAAATCTTTGAACGAGGGACGCTTCACCTCTCCTTTTGAAGATTCTCTAGTGGTTTTCTCTTTTCCCTTATCACCATTCTTTTTGTGTTCTTCGAGAGTCTGTCGAATAACACCGGTAAGTTTACCCAAGAGTCGCTCATCACGAGAAGATACTGGAGTATTCACTTCCTCGGGTTGGGGACCTCCACCAACCTCAGGGGTATGGCTACAAACCTGTTCAGCCATTGCTCTACAATATGGGGTAACATCATATTTTAGAATATTATGGTTTATTCTTACCTAATACTTTTACTTATATATATTTCCTATGGTTTGTATTCCTATACTTACAATGATTAAGTTCATATATTGAACTTCCAATAGTTTAAGTCTAAATACTAATCCGTGGAATTTGTTCACTCAAACTACTGCTTTGATACCATGATTGAAAGATCCTAACTTTCGTACTTCTGAAAGACCCAAACTTTCATACTTGACAATATAGTTACTCCAAAACATGCTACTTGCATATTCATAAAAACAATATTTTACATTGATAAAGAGGTTACAAACTACTGGATACAAACCGACTATTTTAAAGTGTTATATATTACATAACTTCCCAGGATTCTATAGTTTTATACATATGGGAGTGTAAAATACAATCGTTTCAAACTGTTTATAAGCTTATATCGATACAATAGTTTCAAACTATTCAAAAATCTTCTACCAGTATATAACTTTACTAGATGCTTATCTCCTGCAATTTGTTAAACATTGAGAGGGTAAGCGGTGATGCTTAGTGAGTTCAATAATAGATACAATATAACGTTATGCCATATATATATAATTTAATATGGCAGAAGCAAAGAGGAACAAGGAACAACAAGGGCATATGTGAATCATGTGACAAACATTCCATACCAGTCATTGAATTGATTTAAAGATATACAATCAATCAGACATAACAATTTCCATGCTTGATATACATCAATAAAGCTTTGGCCCAAATGGCACAGAAGACATAAAACTTCGGATTAACATTTTGGTAGATTTCAGGCTTATAGCCCCGTCTAACCTTCTACCAATACCATAAAATAGAAAGCTTTCTCTTACGGAGACATGTTCTACATGGCCAGAGACTACATACCAGTACCAACGTGAATCTAAGTCCTTTCACTGATCACATGGTCAAAGGTATTTCTTTGCTATTAAAAATAGCGAATAAAAAAATCTCGGGAAAATAACCCAGTATAATAACACTGAAAAGCACATAGCACCTATAACACATAACATACAATTGCTCCTATATATTAAACTCACTGTGAAATAACCGGGGGCTAAAATATTAATTTGGGCAGCACTTCGGCTCTAAATATCACTTTCTTTGTTGAAAATCGGGAGTTTTCTTGATAACCGGGCTCTGCGAAGGTAAAGCTTCAAAACCAAAAAGATAAATTTTTCGGGCTTCTCGGGAGTCTTGGGGCGTCTTTTGAGCTTTGGAATCAGTATCAGGGCTTCGGGGGAAGTCGGAATAGTAAAAATATCAAAAAGCGGGGGTGAAAGTGCCAAATTTCTCAAACTACCCGAGAGGTCTCACAAGCCCTCTATTTATAGGGGAGGAGATCCGAAGTCGGCCGATCAGGAAGGCAAGTCAGCAGGCAGGTGGCATCAGCAGCGAAGGGGACGAGGCAGCAGCAGAGTGAAGCAGGTGGGATGCATGCGAGGGGTCGGGTGCGAGGCTCCGAAGTGTAACATGGAGCAAGGCGCGTCGGAAGCGCATTGGAATAAAGCTCTGGGCGAACCGTACTGCGATACGTTTCGGACACGAGGCGTGATCTCGCGAGGGTGACGTGGCCGACTCCAATCCATGCAAATTTCTCGAAAATTGTGCCAAATCTTGTAAAATCAATAACTTTCACATACGAGCTCCGTTTTTGACGTTCTTTATATGCACGCGTAGCAAAAATTATGCTCTACAACTTTCATTTAGACTTTGTTGGCTAATTTTGACTTTAATTTTAATATTATTATTTTTAACAGACTGGGATAGGAAAATCCATTAAAAATTCATAACTTCTTCATCCCACGTCCGTTTTTGTCAGACTTTTTACCGTTGTACTACTAATGATGAGACCTTCAAATCTCTTTTAGGTTGTGTCGGCTAAAAATAACACGATCTAAAATTCGAGTTTTGGCATTCTGTTTATCAAACTTCTCGGTTTAACGAATACTACGACTTTCATTTAGATTACTAAGGCTAAAAAGTAGTTTATCAAAAACTTACTTTTTACGTCATTCGGTGCCGTGCCGGTTCTACCGCGGATCTTCGATTGGTCATAACTTCTTCATTATAGGATTTCGATGAGGTTTTCGCCTAAATGTTTCTAACGAGATTATCTACAACTTTCATTAATAAAATTTTACTTATTTTAAATTTTATATTTTCTCTATATTCCACTATTTGGTTTTTAACTGGAATCTCATAAGACTTCCAATATTTTGTGAGTGATTCTAAACATAGTTTTACTTCATTTCTATTAAAAACTATCTGTTAGAACTCAACATTCAAATTCACATAATATTTTATAATATTATTTACTTAAAACACAATTTCAAAACGTGTATGTTACAGTTCCGCTGTGAATGATTGAGTCTCTGAGTGAGTCAGAGTGCGACACCCTTACTAATATGATTTCTAGAGCAGAGAGCAGGAGATTTATTGGAGCACTTTGGGAAAAAGGTTATTATGTGAGAGCACTAAGGGAAGCATTAGTTTTAGTAACCATTATTGATTGGCGGATGGGAGCACCAAGGGAAGTAGCTCATTCTTGAGACATTGGTTGGAGCATCTATCTTTGGACTTAAAGATTTGGGAGTGGGATCGTTCGAGCATTAGGGATTGTTGGTTTGCCAGGGATTCAGGAAGTGATCATCTAGTTTTCCAGGAATGTGATCATTTAGGATTGGTTGGTAATGGATCACTAGTTGGGAAGAGTTGGTTGTCATCAGATCGATCGTTGGAAAGTGAGAAGGATTGGAAATTCTCTAACTTTCATGTATTGTGAGGACTTAGTCGAATCTAAGTGGGGGAGAATTATCCCGAGGTTCAGAAGCAGGAGTAGTTTGAAAATGGGCTAAGTTTCGCATCATGGTCAAGAAAGAAGACAACCCTAGTGGTTTCTTGGTTTAAGTTGTGTGAGTTGGGAGTTCGGTAAAAACTCCCCAGCATGTGAATCGCATCTTCTCAGTGCTTGATAGCAGAACTTGGGAAATCAGGATGGGATTCCAACCATGAATTAAGTTCAGTGGTATGTTAGGTCGAGCACGTTTCCAACCGTATGGAAAGTGTTGTAAGAATGTGGGGTAGCCGTAGCATTCACTCGCGATCATTTGGTATGGAAAGTGTTGTAAGACTGTGTGGTTAGTCGTAGCATTCTCTAGCGATCAGTTAGTATGGAAAGTGTTGTAAGACTGTGGGGGTAGTCGTAGCATTCACTAGCAGGAGATAGCGCTAGAGTGATATAAGTCTGTGGGTGTAGCCACCATTTCGGGTATAGTAGTGAGGATATGAAAACCCACAGACTGGATTTCAGAATTACCTAGATGGATTGGATCGGGTTGAGCTAGGGATAGGACTGCAGAAATGCCACTATAGTTAAGAGATCAAAGAAGCAAGGAATTTCTTAAGTTCGTTTTTGATATAAGTCTGACGTTGGCCAGATAGTAATCACTTTTAGCCTTGGGTTTGGTGATGTTAGGATTTGATGCATGGGTCCAATAGGTTGGATCAGGAGGTTGTTAGAGTCTCAATGGCATGATAACTTGTTCTAGGGAAGGATCTCATTCGGAAGTCGTGTGAGGCAACTATGTGGGAGTCCTTTAGCTCTGCGACCGGGTCGGAACCCGGTATTTCAGATGAGTGTTACTCGGTTGTGGCAAATCAGAGGATTTTTGGATGAGGTGCAAGGATAGGTCCTTCGATTTCAAGTTATGGGTTAGACACGAGTTATGTATATAGTGATATTCCAATCTAGGGTATTCCATCATGAGGATGATCGGACCCTACGATTGAGTGCACCTGACGTGTTTGGTATTCCATCTGAAGGGTTGATTGGACCAAACATGTGTGTGATACGAGGGTATTCCATCCTAGAGATGACTGGAACCGTCATAGGCAGGTCTGGTATTCTAGCCCGAGGGTGATTAGAACAGGTATGAGTGTGTGTGCTTATGAGCTGGTTATTATAGGTATGTGGATTGGGAACTACATGAAGCATTGTCTTGTTGATCCAAAAAGGAGTTCATCTCCTAGTTTACAATCAGTTGTTCATTATATCCCTAGGAATTGGTTATCAAGGGGAATTTCTCTTGAAGGAGTACCTAATCTCTTGTTAATAAGAGAGTTAAAGGTAGCAGTATGGGATTTGTTATCCTGTTTTCAGGTGGAAATCCCTAGGTTAATAGCAGTTGAGTATCTAGTTGGGAGATAAGTGCAATGAACTTGGCAATGATCCAGTGTGGGCGGTCTGACAGGAAGCCAGACCATCTCGAAACTCTAGATTTCAGATTGAGTAAATTTGATCATATTGTAAGGGATTCATTTATTTTCCTGGTTTTAGAACCCTGTGAGGGTTGTATATTGTTACCTTGGAGAGGCTAGAGTTTTGCTCGGGGTTGTAGCCAAGTAGTTCAAGTTGTTTGGCGGGCAAGGAATGATAAGAAACGATTTCGAGGACGAAATCAAATTGAAGTGGGGGGAGAGTTGTAACATCCCATTTAAAATATAATAATTAACTAATAACCAGGGACCCCGAGAAGTAACTCTAATTATTATTTAATATTATATTAAAGCCAAAAATCAAATAGTAATTAGCAAGGGGTTGGTTTAGGGAAGCCAAATGATAAGAATGGAAGTTCCGGGGGTTAAAGTATAATGTCGGGATTTATTTTGCAAAAGAATTTAAAAGTCAGAGGAGGGGGGAGTTTGGTATCTTTTGGACTTAAATTATAAAGGATTTCAGTAGACAGGGCGTAAATGGTAAAATTTGAATCTGCTGTATAAAAGATAAGAAAAAGGAGGGGCTAATGTTGTCAATATGGGATATAGTTTATTAGAGCCGGATATATCACCCATGCTAACCCCTTCGCACCTTGAAAAACCCTAACCCTAATAGAGATGGCATTCGCCATCACCCTCCTTCTCCATTCTCCGATGCCGCCACCCCGTCACCGCCATGTACATTGCTACTGTGAACTGCTGCATCCCAGCCATCTTCTGTCGCCATGCCAATCGACGTTGAAGCCAAAAACCACCTGGAGGTTCTCCGCTCTTCTCATTATTCCATCATGCAGCCGCCCACTCGAATCTCTTGATTATCCAACCAACCAAAACTATCGAACGACACCCTTTCTGCCATTACTGCTGTTCCGTTGGGAGTCGCCACCCTTCGTCTTTTATTTCATCGTAGTATGTCGTTCACCACCCCGAAGAGGCTATTGTGTGTGTTTCATGCGTGATTTAGTATCTCAGCCAAGGTTGTGCGTGTTTCAGTTGTCACCACAAGTGTGTGTGGGTGAAGGGTTGGATGGAAACGCTAGAAGACGACCATGGCAGCCTACCATGGTTGTTGTCGTTGGAAATGCTTTGCTGCCGCCACTAGCCACCTTAAAAGGTGGTTGTGTGCATATTGTGACGTATATGCCCATGTGTTGTGGTGAAATAGAGCTACTAGACCGACTATTAGCTGGAAATTCAAAGGAAACCCCACTTCCACCACCGTGAGGTGGTGGCTGCCACCATGAATAGCCGTCTGTCACTATTAGGCGGCTATGTTGTGAGTGTGTATATTTTTTTAGATTGTATTGTAAATTGTAATCAATTGATATAATGAAATGAAACCCTAACCACCACCGTGAGGTGGTGGCTACCGCCTCCTACCTCCACCCGCCGCCGTGTCGGGTGGCAGTGTGCTTTGCCATGTATGTTTATTCGGTTGGGATGCTTGAAACCCTAATGGACCCAATGACGCCCTAATGGGCTTAATGAAACCTTAATGGGCCTAGTGGAATCAAAATGGGCCTAATGAAACCCTAATAGGCCTAGTGAAATCATAATGGATCTAGTTATTGGGCCTATTGGGCTAATATGGGTTTGAAACCCTAATTAGGGGTTTTCATAATGGATCTAGTTATTGGGCCTATTGGGCTAATATGGGTTTGAAACCCTAATTAGGGTTTAGAAAACCCTAATTCCATGAAACCCTAATTTGGGACTTATCGGGACCGCATTGAAATTATTTAATGAGCTTAAAATAGTAAATTATAATCATTGGAAAATTAACCTAGGCCAATATTGGACTTAATGGATTAAGTCCTTAGTGGGTTAAGTGAGAAACACTTAACCCTAATCATCATTTCATGTGAAAACCTTTTTTTCACTTGGGCATTGAGTTGGGCCTTTCTATTAGGCCTTGGTGATTAGACTATGGATGGGCTATCCAAGAACAAGTAAATGGACCTAAATAATTGGAAGGATTTTAGGGTAACGCCCATGTGAGAGAATTGGGCTTAATTTGGAAAATTGGGCCATAGATGGGCCATAGTTTGGGCCTTTATGATTATGTTACATTGGGCCATCAGAATGTCGAATGTTGGACTGGAATAAATGGTTAGGCCTTTTGGTAAGACCTTATAAAGGTTTGGGCCCAATTTAGAAAATTGGGGCATATGTTAGGCTTGGGCCTATTACTTGA
This sequence comes from Lactuca saligna, assembly GCF_052625555.1. Lineage (NCBI taxonomy): Eukaryota > Viridiplantae > Streptophyta > Magnoliopsida > Asterales > Asteraceae > Lactuca > Lactuca saligna. The sequence continues at coordinate 142,887,872 of NC_136425.1, forward strand.
CTATTGGGTCTTTGGAGTGTGAGTTGGACCTTGGGTTTGGAACCCAATTATTAATTAGGTATTGTTTGTTGTTGAAAGCTTGGGATTCTGTCAACCAGCAGCTAGAGTTTTTTTATGCGAGACTTCAGCAGTACCAAGTGAGTTATCCTCACTATACTCAAGGATCTAAGGCACCAAGCACGGCCCTTTGGATTGTTATCTAGTCATGTTATGCTAGTATGATCTGTTAGATCAGTATCCTAGAGGGTAGGATAATATTATGTGGTATGTGGTATGATCTGTTAGATCGATATCCGAGAGGGTAGGATAATATTATGTAGTATGTGGTATGATCCGTTAGATCATTTGTTGTCTATAAACTGTTATGTGATTATTTCATTTATATATATATATATATATATATATATATATATATATATATATATATATATATATATATGCAGATATTTTTTTGGCGGTTGAGGCTCATCTGCTTTGTGCGAAAGCTAATAGACCTGGGCATTCCAACCTGTTGGTTGTGGGTTGTGAGTATTCCATCCCGAGGATGATTGGACTCATAGTATGTGGGCATTCCAACCTGTTGGTTGTAGGCCTGGGGTATTCCATCCGGAGAATGATTGGACCCATAGTATGTTGGCATTCCAACTTGTTGGTTGTGGGCATGGGGTATTCCATCCTGAGGATGATTGGACTCATAGTATGTGGGCATTCCAACGTGTTGGTTGTGGGCCTAGGGTATTCCATCCGGAGGATGATTGGACCCATAGTATGTTGACATTCCAACCTGTTGGTTGTTGGCATGGGGTATTCCATCCCGATGATGATTGGACCCATAGTATGTTGGCATTCCAACCTGTTGGTTGTGGGCCGGGGGTATTCCAACCAGATGGTTGACTGGCCCATATTATCATGTTGATGATTATCTGTGTATTATTATGGGTATGGGTATTTTGGGTGTAACTCACTAAGCTTTGTGCTTACGGTTTCAATTTATTGATTCAGGTTCTTCAGATGACTTGGCAAGGCGAAAGCGTGATCGTACACATCCTTGTGTTTGGGACTTATGGTTTCTGGGATACTCTGATATTAAACTATTTTCAAACATTTTGTAATAACTAAATGGTTTTGAATTGTTTAACATGTTTTAAATTGGCTTGAATTTTACGGGTGTTACAGACATAGTATTTGATCATGTTGTAAGCATGTCATAGGATACTAATTGAATACATGGTTAAGTCACTCGATGACTATGAGAGAATTCTAAGAGTACTTTAGAAGAATGAAGATAATGCATATGATACAATTAGTTACGAGGGATCTTTATGGAAAGAGCTACACAAGATGTTAATTTCTAAACAGGCATAAATTTTTTTGAAATATATATGGAATTTTGACTTCATTATGGAATGAAGAGTAAGTTTTGTTGCAATGAGGACCAAGCAAAACATAAAGACACAATTTACTACACAATAGGAATACACTACTTTAGAACTTGATTTAAAATATGATTGGATGAATGAGATCATTGAAAAACTATTTTGGTTTCTGCCATTCGAGAGTCACACAGAAATATTTGTGACTTTGAGAGTATACTTAATCAAGCTAAGAGACTCTATGTCACGAAACAACACCAATCATAGATATTTAACTATACTTAGAGTAAAGTTAAGTATGGAAATGAATGTATTCAAAATTTTCACACAAATTAAAATATTTACAGATCCAATATTAAAGTAATTTTCTTGAGCTAGGTATGAATGGCACACTTCAGCTATAAGACTTTATTATTCTAGAAATGGATTTTTTATTTGGATTTAGATTTCGTTATTGGAACATTATAACAACTATTAGATAATATTATGATATATTGGGATATGGTCATCACATTAATAATTAGTGTGCTCTATATTAACATGTTTAATCCATGAATAATGTTATTGTTCTAAAAGTTCATATTCGATTATAATTGTGGGAGTAATTATGAATTAATGCTAATATAAATTGGATTGGTTGACTCTCACTAGAAGAAAGTAGGCAAGTGGTTGTAACCAAGTTTCGTAGGTAATTGTGAGAGAACTAGTATTGAATTGACCTGCATCAAGATCATCTCATGGATCGCTATCATGAATGATACTTGATTAAAAGTTACTATCTTTGTATCATTAAGACTTGAGATACATAGGGGGACTTAAGTGTAGGGAGTACTATGCTTTGCTAATGGTAAAATGTTTTTCCTTAACCGGGTAGTTATAAAATCCAATTTTAGGTATGGTGTGAACAATGTAAGAGGCTTATCTGGTAAAGATGGGATTTGTTCCTATTATGTGTTGAGAGTTAGACATCTAAGTTTCCTCACCAAAAAGTTGAACAACTGATAAGATTGATCGCGATCTAAATCTCATGTTCAGCATGATGTCTGTAGCAAAGGGATAGCTGATAAACTTACCATATACAACAATTATAGCTTTAAGCTTTTTGGGAGTTGGGCATTGATAGAATGACACAAACAGTTGTATGGTCTTAGGGGCAATGAAATATTGCTAGACGTTCACCACTGTCTATATCAGTCTAATATGAGTCATGTGCAATTGGGAGATTGAAAGGTCTATTATACTCAAGTGTCATATTAAAGAGATATTACTAAATAACATATGATACTAATGGGTCACACTAACAACAATTTGATAAAATTGATCATTTATTAGAAATTTATTTTAATAAATATTCAATAAAGCTCTTATAATTAAATTGGAAATTATTATTTCAAGGAAATAAAAATTCCATTAGCAAATAACTTTATATATATATATATATATATATATATATATATATATATATATATATATATCATATGGTTTGATTTATAAGTCATGTACAAACTTTAGGACTACTTGAATCGTTTTGTCTTTTTCCTAAAAGACAAGATTTATATTTTATAAAAGAGTTTATAAAAGTTTGACTTTCTTTCTTCTTCTTTATGCAATTTTCGAGATATGCATAAAAAGGAGAAGTGTATGACTTATCTAATCATGCTTTAAAGGCATGGGAGACATGATTATGAAAATGGGGTAACATTTTCTTAAAGTGATAAGGACTAATGATTAATAACTTCACTTTATGCATATAAATAAGACAGTTTGTACTTGGATTAGTTGTTCATTCATTCCTTGATGCAAAATCTAAATCCTCACTTCCTTCTCACTTTCTCTAGTTTTGGTTAGAAAACTTGAAGAACACTTACATCTTTAAGCCATCTTTAAGTTCATATTGGGTATGAACTTAAAGCTTAAGGGTTTAAGAGGTTTGGAATAGCATCTACATCAAGTTGAGTCATTATTGGTGTCTTAAAGGTTCCACATTCTTCATCACCTTCCAAGCCTCTTGAGAGGACCCAAAGAACTACAAAGGTTGTTATTTCTCCACCTCTTCTTTGGTTGATGTTTTAATTTTCTATAACTTGCAAGAAGATCATTGGTGGGTATAAAATCTTTATGTAATTAAAAAAAATTAAAGTCTACCGTTGTCATTTTTCAAGTTTATGAAACTATATTTTGAACTAAAACCCAACAGCTCCGCGCTGTTTGTGACAATCCACAATTTTCTATCCTGTTCAGTCTAACACTTCATTGAAAGTCAAACTCGTTCTTGTTATCATTTAGCACAATTTGGAGTATGTTTGAGTGTTATGAGCCTTGTACACTTAAGGCTTAAGTGTCGGTGTTTATCTACTGAAGCTATAGTACAAAGAACAAGCCTAAAAACACATTGACCATGAGTTCACGGCCACCACAATAGAGTTTAGGCCGTAAACTCACCTTATATGATCAAGTGTAGGCCATTTGTTCATTCCTTTCCTTTTCTTTGGCAGATTATCTCTCATATCCTCTCAAGTATCATCCACATTTCCATCCCTAGATCTTCAAAACTAGTAAGTATTCTTCCCTAACTTGTTGATACAACTCGTAAACTAGCATTCTCTCATGATTCCATCCATGAAAATTATGTTTTCATAGATCTTCAAGTTTCACCAAGAACACACACTAGTGTTCTTGGCCAAAACCGACCATTCAAGATCCTATATCATAAGTACTCTTGTTATAACTTTTTATGTACTATATTAATCATGATTAGGACTTAGAAACATCAAGAATCAAGGGTTGGATGAGGGTTTACGGCCAAGGATCTCCCAAGACCATAAACTCCCTTTAAGGGTGCAATGACGCCCTCTTTTCCTTCCTTATGCCTAGAACCTAGCCTAGAACCAACACCATTGAACTAGGGACATTAAACATCGAGTTAGTACTTCATACCATGGGTTTACGGCTGTAAACTCATGGGGAAATGGTCTGCAGGCCGTAAACTCAAGTTAAGGTCAATTCTTGGACCTTAAACTCACATAGCCTCTTGTTTAACCTTGGATCACATAACCACTAAAGACATCATACCTTTAATCCTCCAACTAAGACCCTTTATAGAGTTTACGGCTAGGAGTAAAATCCCATGGGCCGTAAACTCCATTGAAAGTGGTCCTTGGGCCATAAACTCAATAGCAATGCCTTACACTCCCTTGTTGCAACCTAATGGCCTCCTAACACTTTCACCAAAGTGTTTTCCTCACATTAGGGTGTTTATACTTGTCTAATTAGTGTTATAATCACTAATTGTATACATACATATGTCTTTATATGTTATTAGGATCATTGTGTGTGTTCAAGTCTTCACTTGACACCTAGCACTTGTCCGACACTTCCATACGATCCACTCACTATAAGTGAGTTCATACCCCTTAATTAACCTTTTAAATATTTTTAAATGTTTATAAATGCTTTATGGGGGGATACAAGTTGAATTATGCTGGTTATTATATCAATCACATGTGATTAATAACTAGCATACAAATGGATTTACTACACTTTAAGTTGTTTACTCAATATACTACTTCCAAATAAATTACCAAAACGTTTTTACATGTTAAACTCTCTACCAAACTGTCTTACATATTGTATCTTTCCTTTCAAACTCTGTTACAATTGTGTTTCAAACAAAGGATTTCTTATACTTTAAACTGTTCTTATCAAACAAGCCGCATTCAAATCATTTTATAAACTGACATCAAGTCATAAATTCTTATTTATTAAACTTTTCAAAGGTTGTACAAAACTTCTTTTATAATTTTTATATTGTCAATTGCATGCCTATATATGTATAGTTATATAAATAATGTTTAAAGGACTTAGGACTGCTAGCTCGCTTTAATTCCTTTTCCTTGTTTGGATGCGGCATTAGGTTATCAGCTATTTGTCCGAATGTCTTCTAAATATTAGTTATATATTATGTATACATATATAGACATAAAACTTTTGTCATTTCATTTAGTACCTTTGGGTAGCAAAGGCATACTTTCGGTTATACACCTACATTACTAGTAACTATAATAGGTATAGTTAAGAGATACTACTTACTATTCCAAGTACAAGGCATCACACAAGAGTCATTTCATTCATGAGTCTATACAAATATACTACATACTATACGAAGACATACTATTACATACTATATGAAGAGATACTATTACATACTATTATAGAGATACAATTAGAAAAATACTATTACAGAGATACTATTACAAAGATACTATTACAGAGATACTATTACATAGATACTATTACATACAATACGGGACTGACCATTCTACACCCGGTTGTTAGCTACAGTGGGAAAATGCACATCGATGGACTACGGTTGTACTGTTCGGCGAGATACCATGCTGTGAATATCCTAGTACAAAAGGATACGATTTCAGTTATTATATTATTTTCCTTATTACCTTTATTTTGTGTCACATTCACATAATCGATGAGATAAATTCGATTTGAATAATAATAGTTTTACAGGGGAAAAACTTTCACTTAGGTAGAGGTTCAAACGTTTAAAACAGTCGAGTCTTGGTAGAAGAATACATTTTATACTAGTTGGAAATATGGGATTTTCTAGGGTTTTAAAACTTATACTAACTTTTCTTAAAACATTTACAAGTCTTTTCTTTACAGTTTTACAAATCAAAGACACTAAAATACTTATGAATTCACTAGCTTTATTACTGACACTCGCTTTCAAAATAACTTGTATTCTCAGGTCACAAATAGACAGGTACGACGACCAGGTTTTGTGAAGACGGAGCAGTCAAGATTCATCTTCTGTTTTGATTATTCATTACGTTGTAATATTCTATGAAAGAACACACTTGTATTTAAAATTATACTATTTAAAATTACTACTTTTCATTGTTGTGATACTTTACATGACGTCCTCCACCCCAGAATGTTTCCGCCGTTCTTGGTTTTGGGGTGTGATAGATTGGTATCAGAGCATTGTTTATAGTGAATTGAGTTTATCAACCCATAAAAGATATACTAACTATAAACACAATGGGATTAAAATACTCTGACCAAGAGTTTATACTTTTAAATAATAAAATATTTAACTAAGTATACATACGTGCATTGATACTAAAATCAATGTCACAATGACAAGAACAAAAGTATTACGATTGTTGAATATCACAAGTAAGCTCGGGGATGTATGGCCAGTCTTAGGAGTGGTATAGCCTGATCAACTATGCTGGTCCGAGGTGTGATTAGCACATGCCCAAGAATGGTTGTGATGTGGCAACAAGTCTATAAACTTACCAACACCACCACAATGAGAACACTAAAACAGAACATAAGTCTAAAATACTATAGGAGTATTTACTGTTACTATAATTACATACTTGAGAACTAAAAAGATCTTCATTACTAGGTCAATAGTTGCTAAGTGGGTACACTAAGGTTATATGTAACTAGGATTTCATAGACTTAGAATCTGTGAATTTTTGCTTTGCCCCTGTTCCTTCTGAATTTGGAGTTAAGGTCACTTATTCGAAGGTCTATCCTGTTTTGATTACATATAACTGGTATGCAGTTTACAAATAGTGATGTAACTAATGAAGATTATCTAATAATTATCTAGTTAGTTTGTCTAATAATTATTTTCTTACCCCAACTCCCACGTAGATAACATGGTTGGACTCCATCCCTACGGCGACTCGTACCTTCCGAACGAAGGCTATGTTGGATGGTTTGGAGAAGAACCAGAGGATGATCATCCAATCCCTTTAAATGATCACCATATTGAAGACCTTTCGGATGATGATAACTCCAAGCTCAAGTTTGAGAACCTACCCCTGATAGCTCCCATTCCAAATCCTAACCCTCGTCCGGCTTTTCATGGCCCGATGCCTCCTTGGGTAGAATGCTTGGAGACATGGATCAAAGAGAAAGATTAACATATGTCGTTTAATGGAGACCGAAGCTTCTACAACTTAAGCGAAGGTGGCTCAGCAGACAGAGTTCTGTCAATCCTGGTCCGTAGAGTTGCCTGAAACGAAATCAAGGGCAGGATGGCTCTCCATCGTATCGCAGAGGTTGATGCCAATGTAAGAATGCATACCATCCGCACCAATTGCCTTGAAAACACTCGTGAGAGATCTGAGAGAAACCATGAGACCGTGCTGCAAGCACTAGCTAAAACTCAAGCCGAATTCATAGAACTCCGAGTACACCAGAGGGTGTATGAAATATACCTACTTGATAGGAAACATCAACTAGCTGAACTAAGGGTTCACCATAGGGGTGACCGTTGCCAGTAGGAGATGCTTTACTTTCCTTCTTTGTTTTGTTTTAAAGAACCGTGTTCCTGTCTATGTCCTATGTAGCACTTTTCTAAGTAACTACCTTGTACTGTAAGTACTTTTAGTTAGGCCTATATGTTGTCAAAGACTTTTCTACTCCGAATATGATGTAAGACCTACTACAAAATCAATTGTCCAAACTTATTACCTCATGAATATCAATGATATTGACAGTCGGCTACTTTCTGTGTCACTCTTTGTTCAAATACTTTCATAGGAGTCTATCTAAAACCCCCTCTAGTCAAGTTATTGGACAATATTAATTTAAATATGGGATCATTTCCAATTCTCTTTTAAAGGTTGGATCATGTTGTCCACCAACCAATAATACCCCGCTTTGGACGATAGATGTCTTGAGACCATTCTAAGAACTTACTTCTACTATGTACTAGGAATGCATCATAGGGATGTAGGTCGAACCCTCAAGAACTTACTTCAACTCTGTACAGGGACTGCATCATAGGGATGTAGGTTGAACCCTCTGGAACTTACTTCTACTCTTTACATGAACGATCGAAATACATCTAGGTTCAACCATAATCGCTTACGAATTCATTTTCTTTTGGTGTAACAGAATCATGTTCCGAAGAAAAGTAAACAACCCATAATCAAACAACAACTCTTCAGAATGATGCAGCTACCTTTCAAGTTGCAGTCTCAACTACGGTGACAGCTGTTCTGACTCACCTTAACGCTAACAACGCAAATTTTAGTGGTATTGTTAGCAATAATTCCAATCAAAGTAAAAACCAAGTACATTAACGAGTAACAAACTACCACGACACTCCGAATCTCAAGCCCAAGAATAACAAACAAAAGTGCTGGAATTGATTTAAAGGAAAATCACCCCAAGGGGCGAGCAAAAGACAACAACATGTGGCAGCCTTCGTTGCCACAACATCTGTAACTCCCACTACCATCCCTTCTAGTATCCCAGTTATACCTAACCCAACCAGATAGTATGCTGGAAACCTACCAAAGTGCAATAAGTGCAACTTCCATCATCTAGGTAGTGTTCGTCTGTTACACTACAATAACTGCAACAAGAACGGACACACTACCCGCTTCTACAGGACTCAGGTCCAACACATTACTTCAACCACCAATGTCAAAATTTCCTGGATATGCCATTTATGTGGGGTGATGAGACTATTCAAGAGGGAATGGCAGAGAAGGATGACGGTGGAACAGGAGGAGTTCGACCTTAGAATGGAAAAAGGCAACAAAGTACCCTACCATAATATAGGTTCACTTCCAATCATTAGTAATTAAGTATGCTTTTAAACTGTTTAAAACTAGTGCAACTCGAGTCTTATCTTTTGCGAGATGCCGTCAGTCAAGGGACCCTCATGTTGCGTATACTTGCATTTTGTAGTATACCTTGTTCGTAGCAGTAATCTTGTAGTTAATCTAAAGTATTGTAACTCTGTTAAAAGTTGCACTGTTGTGTTTTGTATGTAACGCCCTTATGATCAAATCTAATGCCTTTATTTCCAAGTGAATCTGATATTATCATACAAGTTGAGTCAATTCGATCCTCATAATACCAATTTCGTACGTAAATCTCTTTCTCTAAAATCGCCTTTCTAACAAAGCCGTCATTCCAGAACTCGGAGGTACTCATGCATAGAGTACCTCATGTTTCGTAACCTTTTCGAATAAACCTCAGCAAACCTCCCCGGAGTACCACTCATACAGTACGTCAAGTTCAAACCAAGAACCCTTACGGTTGATTTATCACTGAAGAATGTATACACAAAGGTGGTATATAATCAAGGTTCTATAGGTTTAGAATTGATGATTCCACTTTAACTTCTTTTCCTTGTTTGGATGTGAGCTTAAAGAAGAATCATTTATTCGACTACCTTTTCAATCTTAATTTTATACGACTCGTATAAATGAGACTGTGATTGATGAACCATCTATGACTTCTAATATGAACTTTAGGAGGGAGACTACTCAAGACTATGAGTGATCATGCCATCATGCAAATAAATTTAGAATCCAATCAAAGGATACTCCTGTAACCAAATCGCCCTACTGTCTAACACCTACAGAGATGCAAGAACCGTTCGGGCAACTTAACGAACTACTCATCAATGGAATTGAAAGAACAAGCTCCTCACCCTGGAGAGCTCCGGTCTTATTCTTCAAGAATATAGACAGATTGTTTCGTAGTTGCATCGACTAACGGAGACCTCGACAAGATTTACATTAGAAATGGACCTAAGATCCGAATATCACCAGTTGCGAGTGTTAGAGAAGGATGTCCTGAGGAAGATCTTCCAAACTCGATGCGGATGCTACGAGTCCATAATGATACCCATCAGATAAGACCAATGTGCCGTCGTATTCATGAACTTAATGAATAGGGTATGCCATCCTTACTTGGATCATATCGTCATCTTCCTTATAAATGACCTACTTATCTACTCATGTAGTAAGAAAGAGAAAATAAGCATCCACGACTCAAATTACCCCGTGAACTCAGTAACACACATTCTACACTCCACATCTTAAACTTGAAAAAGTACCTTTCCGTCAGGACTCTTGTAATCCCACTCGACGAGATCGAGATCAACAAGAACCTCAACTTCGTGGAAGAACCGTAGTGACCATGGACTGAGAAGTCAAACAAACGAAGAAAAGCCGCTTCCCATTAGTGAAGGTTCGCTGGAATGCCAAGAGATGACCTGAATTCACTTGGGAGCACGAGAATCAATCGAATAGGAAGTATCCCCACCTTTTTGCTCGATTATTCATACCTATTTCCTTACCAAAATTCTAATTTCAGGACGAAATTCCCTCTAATGGGGGGATGATGTGACAACCCGAAATTTTCTATCCTGTTCAGTCTAACACTTCATTGAAAGTCAAACTCATTCCTGCTATCATTTAGCACAATTTGGAGTCTGTTTGAGTGTTATGAGCCATGTACACTTAAGGGATAAGTGTCAGGGTTTATCTGCTGAAGCGATAGTACAAAGAATAGATTAAAAACACATTGACCATGAGTTCACGGCCACCAAAATGGAGTTTAGGGCCGTAAACTCCATGTGGGCCGTAAACTCGACTTATATGATCAAGTGTAGGCCATTTGTTCATTACTTTCCTTTCCTTGGCTGATTCTCTCTCAAATCCTCTCAAGTATCATCCACATTTACATCCCTAGATCTTCAAAACTAGTAAGTATTCTTCCCTAACTTGTTGATACAACTCTTAAACTAGCATTCTCACATGATTCCATCCATGAAAATCATATTTTCATAGATCTTCAAGTTTCACCAAGAACACCAAGAACACACACTAGTGTTCTTGGCCAAAACCGACCATTCAAGCTCCTATATCATAAGTAATCTTGTTCTAACATGTTATGTACTAGATTAATCATTATTAGGACTTAGAAACATCAAGAATCAAGGTTTGGATGAGAGTTTACGGCCAAGGATCTCCCAAGGCCGTAAACTCCCTTTAAGAGTGAATGATGCCCTCTTTTCCTTCGTTATGCCTAGAACTTAGCCTAGAACCAACCACCATTGAACTAGAGACATTAAACTTCGAGTTAGTACTTCATACAATGATTTTACGACCATAAACTTATGGGGAAATGGTGCACAGGCTGTAAACTCAAGTTAAGGTCAATTCTTGGACCTTATACTCACATAGCCTCTTGTTTAACCTTGGAACACTTAACCACTTACGACATCATACCTTTAAGCCTCCAAATAAGAACCTTTAGAGAGTTTATGGCTAGGAGTAAAATCCCGAGGGCCGTAAACTCCATTGAGTGAGGTCCTTGGGCCATAAACTCAATACCAATGCCTTACACTCCCTTGTTGCAACCCAATGTCCTCCTAACACTTTGACCAAAGTGTTTTCCTCACATTAGGGAGTTTATACTTGTCTAATTAGTGTTATAATCACTAACTATATACATAAATATATATATATATATATATATATATATATATAGATATATATGTCTTTATATGTTATTAGGATCATTGTGTGTGTTCAAGTCTTCACTTGACACCTAGCACTTGTCCGACACTTCCATACGATCCACTCACTACATGTGAGTTCATACCCCTTAATTAACCTTTTAAATATTTTTAAATGTTTATAAATGATTTTATGGGGGGAATACAAGTTGAATCATGCTAGTTATTATATCAATCACATGTGATTAATAACTAGCATACAAATGGATTTACTACACTTTAAGTTATTTACTCAGTATACTACTTCCAAATGACTTACCAAAACATTTTTACATGTTAATATCTTTACCAAACTATCTTACATACTGTATATTTTCTTTCAAACTCTGTTACAATTGTGTTTCAAACAAAGGATTTCTTATACTTTAAACTATTCTTATCAAACAAGCTGCTTTCAAATCATTTTATAAACTGACATCAACTCATAAATTCTTATTTATTAAACTTTTCAAAGGTTGTACAAAACTTCTTTTATAATTTTATATTGTCAATTGCATGCCTATATATGTATAGTTATATAAGTAATGTTTAAAGGACTTAGGACTGCTAGCTCGCTTTAATTCCTTTTCCTTGTTGGTATGAGGTCCAAGCAAAACATAAAGACACAATTTACTACAAAATAAGAATACACTACTTTAGAACTTGAATTCAAATATGATTGGATGAATGAGATCATTGAAAAACTATTTTGGTTTCTACCATTCGAGGGTCACACAGAAATATTTGTGACTTTGAGAGCATACTTAATCAAGCTAAGAGACTCTATGTCACGAAACAACACCAGTCATAGATATTTAACTATACTTAGAGTAAAGTTAAGTATGGAAATGAATGTATTCAAAATTTTCACGCAAATTAAAATATTGACACATCCAATATTAAAGTAACTGTCTTGAGCTAGGTATGAATGACACACTTCAACTATAAGACTTTATTATTCTAGAAATGGATTTTTGATTTGGATTTAGATTTGGTTATTGTAACGTTATAACAACTACTAGATAATATTATGATATATTGGGATATGGTCATCACATTAATACTTGGTGTGCTCTATATTAACATGTTTAATCCATGAATAATGTTATTATTCTAAAATTTCATAGTCGATTATAACTGCGGGAGCAATTATGAAGTAAGGCTAATATAAATTGGATTGGTTGACTCTCACTAGAAGAAAGTAGGCAAGTGGTTGCAGCCAAGTTTCGTAGGTAATTGTAAGAGAACTAGTATTGAATTGACATGCATCAAGATCATCTCATGGATCGCTATCATGAATGATACTTGATTAAAAGGTACTATCTTTGTATCATTAAAACCTGAGATACATAGTGGGACTTAAGTGTAGGGAGTACTATGCTTTGCTAATGGTAAAATGTTTTTCCTGAATCGGGTAGTTATAAAATCCAATTTTAGGTATGGTGTGAACAATTCAAGAGGCTTATCTAGTCAAGATGGGATTTGTTCCTCTTATATGTTGAGAGTTAGACATCTAAGGCACCTTATCAAAAAATTGAACAACTGATAAGATTGATCGCGATCTAAATCACATGTTATGCATGATGTCTGTAGCAAAGGGATAGCTGATAAACTTACATTATACAACAATTATAGCTTTAAGCTTTTTGGGAGATGGGAGTTGATAGAATGACACAAATAGTCATATGGTCTTAGGGGCAGTGAAATGTTGCTAGACATTCACCACTGTCTATATCAGTCTAGTATGAGTCGTGTGCAAGTGGGAGATTGAAAAGTCTAGTATACTCAAGTTTCATATTAAAGAGATATTACTAAATAACATATGATACTAATGGGTCACACTAACAACAATTTGATAAAATTGATCATTTATTAGAAATTTATTTTAATAAATATTCAATAAAACTCATATAATTAAATTGGAAATTATTATTTCAAGGAAATTATAAATTCCATTAGCAAGTAACTTAATATATATATATATATATATATATATATATATCATATGGTATGATTTATAATTCATGTACAAACTTTTGGACTACTTGAATCGTTTTGTCTTTTTCCTAAAAGACAAGATTTATATTTTATAAAAGAGTTTATAAAAGTTTGACTTTCTTTCTTCTTCTTTATGCAATTTTCGAGATATGCATAAAAAGGAGAAGTGTATGACTTGTCTAATCATGCTTTAAAGGCTTGGGAGATATGATTATCAAAATGGGGACACATTTGCTTAAAGTAATAAGGGCTAATGGTTAATAACTTCACTTTATGCACGCAAATAAGATAGTTTGTACTTAGATTAGTTGTTCATTCATTCCTTGATGCAAAATCTACATCCACTCTTCCTTCTCACTCTCTCTCTCTCTCTCTCTCTCTCTCTCTCTCTCTCTCTCTCTCTCTCTCTCTTGTTTTGGTTAGAAAACGTGAAGAACACTTACATCTTCTACCCCTCTTTAAGTTCATATTGGGTATGAACTTAAAGCTTAAGGGTTTAAGAGGTTTGGAATAGCATCTACATCAAGTTGAGTCATTTTTGGTGTCTTAAAGGCTCCACATTCTTCATCAACTTCCAAGCCTCCCGAGAGGACCCAAAGAACTACAAAGGTTGTTATTTCTTCACCTCTTCTTTGGTTGGTGTTTTAGTCTTTCTATAACTTGCAAGAAGATCATTGGTGGGTATAAAATGTTTATGTAATTAAAAAAAATTAAAGTCTATCTTTGTCATTTTTCAAGTTTATAAAACTTTTTTTTGAACTAAAACCCAACAGCTCTGCGCCGTTTGTGACAACCCAAAATTTTATATCCTGTTCAGTCGAACACTTCATTGAAAGTCAAACTCATTCCTGCTATCATTTAGCACAATTTGGAGTATGTTTGAGTGTTATGAGCCTTGTACACTTAAGGGATAAGGGTCGGGGTTTATCTGCTGAAGCTATAGTACAAAGAATAAGCCTAAAAACACGTTCACCATGAGTTCACGGCCACCACAATGGAGATTAGGTCCGTAAAATCCATGTGGGCCGTAAACTCACCTTGTATGATCAAGTGTAGGCCATTTCTTCATTCCTTTCCTTTCCTTGGCAGATTCTCTCTCAAATCCTCTCAAGTATCATCCACATTTCCATCACTAGCTCTTCAAAACTAATAAGTATTCTTCCCTAACTTGTTGATACAACTCTTAAAATAGCATTCTCTCATGATTCCATTCATGAAAATTAAGTTTTCATAGATCTTCAAGTTTCACCATGAACACCAAGAACACACACTAGTGTTCTTGGCCAAAACCGACCATTCAAGCTACTATATCGTAAGTACTCTTATTCTAACTAGTTATAGACTAGATTAATCATGATTAGGACTTAGAAACATCAAGAATCAAGGGTTGGATGAGGGTTTACGGCCAAGGATCTCCCAAGACCGTAAACTCCCTTTAAAGGTGCAATGATGCCCACTTTTCCTTCCTTATGCCTAGAACTTAGCCTAGAACCAACCACAATTGAACTAGGGAAATTAAACTTCGAGTTAGTACTTCATACCATGAGTTTACGCCCTTAAACTTATGGGGAAATGGTCCCCAAGCCGTAAGCTCAAGTTAAGGTCAATTGTTGGACCTTAAACTCACATAGCCTCTTGTTTAACCTTAGAACACTTAACCACTTAAGACATCATACCTTTAAATCTCCAAATAAGACCCTTTAGAGAGTTTCGGCCAGGAGTAAAATCCTCTAGGCCGTAAAATCGATTGAGTGTGGTCCATGGGCCATAAACTCAATACCAATGCCTTACACTCCCTTATTGCAACCCAATGGCCTCCTAACACTTTGAACAAAGTGTTTCCTCACATTACGGTGTTTATACTTGTCTAATTAGTGTTATAATCACTAATTGTATACATATATATGTCTTTATATGTTATTAGGATCATTGTGTGTGCTCAAGTCTTCACTTGACACCTAGCACTTGTCTGACACTTCCATACGATCCACTCACTACATGTGAGTTCATACCCCTTAATTAACCTTTTAAATGTTTTTAAATGTTTATAAATGATTTTATTGGGGGAATACAAGTTGAATCATGCTAGTTATTATATCAATCACATGTGATTAATAACTAGCATACAAATGGATTTACTACACTTTAAGCTGTTTACTCAGTATACTACTTCCAAATGACTTCCCAAAACGTTTTTACATGTTAAAATCTTAACCAAACTGTCTTACATATTGTATCTTTCCTTTCAAACTCTATTACAATTATGTTTCAAACAAAGGATTTCTTATACTTTAAACTATTCTTATCAAGCAAGCTGCTTTCAAATCATTTTATAAACTGACATCAAGTCATAAATTCTTATTTATTAAACTTTTCAAAGGTTGTACAAAACTTCTTTTATAATTTTTATATTGTCAATTGCATGCCTATATATGTATAGTTATATAAGTGATGTTTAAAGGACTTAGGACTGCTAGCTCACTTTAATTTCTTTTCCTTGTTTGGATGTGGCCTTAGGGTATCAAGTATTTGTCCGAATGTCTTATAAATATTAGTTATATATTATGTATACATATATAGACATAATAGTTCTATCAGTCCATTTAGTACCTTTGGGTAGCAAATTTCGGTTATACACGTACATTACTACTAACTATAATAGGTATAGTTAAGAGATACTACTTACTATTCCAAGTACAACGAATCACACAAGAGTCAGTTCATTCATGAATCTATACAAATATACTACATACTATACGAAGAGATACTATTACATACTATATGAAGAGATACTATTACATACTATTACAGAGATACAATTACAAAAATACTATTATAGAGATACTATTACAAAGATACTATTACAGAGATACTATTACAGAGATACTATTACACAGATACTATTACATAGATACTATTACATACAATACGGGACTGACCATTCTACACCCGGCTGTTAGCTACAGTGGGAAATTGCACATCGACGGATGTCTACGGTTGTACTGTTCAGCGAGTTACCACGCCGTGAATATCCTTGTACAAAAGGATACGATTTCAGTTATTATATTATTTTCCTTATTACCTTTATTTTGTGTCACATTCACATAATCGATGAGTTAGATTAGATTTGAATAATAATAGTTGTACAAGGGAAAAACCTTCACTTAGGTAGAGGTTCAAACCTTCAAAACAGTCGAGTCTTGGTAGAAGACTACATTTTATACTAGTAGGAAATATGGGATTTTCTAGGGTTTTCATACTTATACGAAATTTTCTTCAAAAATTTACAAGTCTTTTCTTTACAGTTTTACAAATCAAAGCCACTAAAATACTTATGAATTCACCAGCTTTATTGCTGATACTCGCTTTCAAAATAACTTGTATTCTCAGGTCACAAATAGACTAGTACGACGACCAGGTTTTGTGAAGACGGAGCAGTCAAGACTCGTCTTTTATTTTGATTATTCATTATGTTGTTTTATTCTATGAAAGAACACACTTGTATTTAAAATTATACTATTAATGCAATGGATGATGTTGTTGCTTGTTTACTACTTTGCATTGCTGTGATACTTCACATGACGTCCTCCGCCCTAGAATGTTTCCGCCGCTCTTGGTTTTGGGGTGTGACACCATTGCCAGGCGTGTCACACCCGAAAAGGATCTTTGCGATTAATTCTGTTTTGTGCTTCACACTTTCCTTCTTACTTATATCTTTCTTTTGAATTTAAAACCACCAAACATAGGATGGAAAAACTCAATTGTAATGCGGGTGTTACAATTTTTGGCCACAATCGAACTGCAAAATCGTATTTTTTTTGTTATTACTTTTTTAAACCAATCGACATCATTATTTAAGCTCTGAGGTTATGTGGTAATTTAATTGGTACTATTTGTGGCGGTTGCTTTTTATGTGCTATTTTTATGCAGATTTAAACCATAGTTGCCACCCCTTTTAGATTTCACATACCTTTTTTTAACGATAATGTAATCTACTCGTAAACTATTCCTATTTCCACTTATATCTCTTCCGAGACTTGAATCCTCAACCTCAAGGAGACAAAACATCTAATACCGCTAGGCTAGTTCTGAATCCCTTTGGTAGATTTGTAACGCCCCAATTCTCAGGTATTGCTTAAATAAGATTTATTGGGTTCAGCTTTACTCGACGAGTTGGTTGACCTACTCGTCGAGTAGCAGTAGGGTGGGATCGCGTTTTATGTGACCTACTCGACGAGTCCATGTTGGGACTCGGCGAGTAGGAGCTGGCAATGGAAACCCTAAATCCCGGGGTTTGCACCTCTATTTAAAGGAGCCTTAGCCTCCTTTGGCCTCTTTACAGTCTTTGAGAGCCCCCTTAAAATCCTAATTCGTGTGTGTGTGCCTTGGTGTGGTGTTGAAGCTTGGAAAAGATGATCTTGGAGGAAGAAAGCTAAGAGTGCAAAGGAAATTGAAGCATGAAAGGAGTGGGAAGTCGGATTTACCTCAGCTAGCACCCTTTGGAGGTATCAAAGTGCCATTTTTACTTCCTTTTTTCCCTTTTGTTGACTTTCTAGGGCTTTTTATGGATTTTCAAGTTGGTACGATGAGCTATGGGCTAGATCTGAAGTTGTAACTTCAGATCTGGACCCTCCTTGGATTCTAGAAGCATAAAGTCACAGTCTTGGTTGTGATTAAGGTCCCCCTTGAGCATGAAGTTCCATTAAGAACTTAGAATAGATATTTAGAGCCTTTATTGTCATGCATGCACGTAAAGTTTGCAACTTTACGTGATAAGCATGCCCTAGAAGCTTGGATCTATGAGTTAGAGCCGTTGCATGGCTCAAATCAAGTCTGTATGGAAAAAGGACTGAATGGACTCGGCGAGTCGCAAGGTTAACTCGGCGAGTCACATGAAGATGGCCGTGAACTCGACGAGTTGATGAACAACTCGGTGAGTCCGATGAAGATCGCCATAAGACTCGACGAGTTGAAGAACAACTCGGCGAGTCAGATGAGTTTTCTCTGGGATATGTATGAGTGTGTATGCGTCGAGTTGCAAGGAGGGAACTCAACGGGTGACCTTAAGTTTGATCAAGAATCAAAGGAACTCGAAAAGTCACTCCGATGACTCGGCGAGTTGGAATGTACTTCAAAAAAGTTGGCGAGTACCCAAGGGTACTCGGCGAGTTAAGGTCAACATGGACTGTTGACTTTGACTGAGGACTGTTGACTTTGACCAAGGGTTGACTAGTGGGTTATGGAGCACCTTATAAGGTTAAGGACTTATGAGTATGTTGTGTTATAATGATAGGTAGTGTGGCCTGTGTCAAGTGAAACGAGAGTTGGAGTTTGCCTTTTCGAGTTGACATCTGCAAGGTGAGTTATCCTCACTATATCGATAGGGTATACGGCACAAAGGCCGGCCCCTTTAGTTGTTATTGTTATGGTATGATGCATGTGGTTATGATTTGTTAGATCGGAATCGAGGTAGACAGTATGCTATGCTCTTATGATCTGTAGGGATTGGTGTGTTAGTGACCTGCTAGGTCGGTACTCTAGTTACAGGAGAATTCTATGATTGATGATCAGTGTGACATATATGTTTGATGTTTGTATATGCCTGTATATGATAGTATGCGCACATGGTTATTTGCTTGTGGCTGGGTAGAGGCGGTCCTGCTTTGTGCTGAAGGCCAATATACCCTATGAGCGGTCCGGGAGACTGTAAGCCCACGTGGTTGACCAGTCATACCGAAGGCTCAGGATGGATTCAGACATACTGTAGGCCCGATAGGGCGGTCCAGTCAGGCCGATGGCCCAGTATGCATGTTTATTGAATTGATTATTACTATTGTGGTATTGTTAGTGTGGTATCGGTATTTTGGGGGTAGCTCACTAAGCCGTCGGGCTTACAGTTTTCAGTTTATTGTTTCAGGTACTTCAGGAGATCGTGGAAAGGCGAGGGCATGACCATATCGCTCCTCATCCTTATGTTATATTTTTGGGACACTCTAATGGAAAATGATTTGAAAACATTTTGTAAACAATGCTATGTGGTTTTTATTTATGATTGAAAAAGTTTAAATTTGGCATAAAATTTTATGGTTGTTACAAGTTGGTATCAGAGCCTTGGTTTGAGTGAATTAAAGGAACACTCGTGTGAGCCCAGTCTCAAATCAAGGAGATTTTCGGAAATAAGTTTTAAAATGGTTTTCAAAATAAAGGATGGAGGATGCAGAGGGTACGATCAGCCGGAGCCTGTAAGTAAACCCCAAAATACCATGTAGTTATTTAGAATTCTGATATATTAGAATAGCATGCTAGTGCTAGGCAAGGGATCTTTAGGAATCACATGATAGATTTGCCTGATTGCATGATGCCTATTAGCCTAGGGTTTCTTGTATGTGGATTTGACATCATAACTGTAGATGTTTAGTGTATGCATCACGGTTGTGCATAATAAAGACCGTATAGCCTGAGAATGTTGATTCGGCCTTCGGGTAGGATCGGATATTCGAAAGTCTATTGGGTCCAGTGTTATGTGCAGCTAGCATGCATTAGCGCTGCAGGGGATGATGGAAGTTTCATGGATGTGTGATTCGTGATAAGTGGTGAGTCTAGATGTGAGGTATTTGGTACTCCCCTAGAATGAGGGTTGAGCGCATTTCCTATGTTGATGATATTGTTAGGGCGTTGTGGTCATACTTGAGAAAAATATGGATAGGTGTGGAAGGTAGCATGGGCCCGTACTACTGAAAGCACAGGACCCATACGCGTAGCAAGGAAATCACAACCCCTAGGGTGTTTGGGTTTCGGTCTCCCGACATTATGTTATTTATCTGATAACCGGTATATATATTTCAGTATGGTGGTAACGAGACGTGTTGCTTCGAGATCCGGATCAGGATCAGGATCGGGGTCGGGAGACGGAGGGTTGGAGGTGCCAGTAGCACCCGAGCCCGTGGTTCAGATAGGGACGGAGGAGTTGGATGTTAGGATCCGGGAGATCATGCACAACGAGATTGTTGCTGCGTTCCGAGTGCAACTATCGGAGATTTTTGGGTTGATTAAGAACGCGATGGTTGAGTATTTTGATGAGCGATATGCAACTCTAGCAGAGACACCTACCGCTGCAGCCACTTCGGCTGTAATTGTGGTAGGGGTTGGACGAGGAGCCGACAGGGCTTTCCAGTACCGGTACTTCGATAATACAAAGCCCCTGATGTTTGATGGTACACTGGATGTGATTAGGGCTATGAGGTGGTTGTCTGAAGTGGAGGGTTGTTTCTTCACATGCTCATGTCCTGCTGATCAAAAGATCAGGTGTGCCCTGAACCTGCTGAGGCTTGGGGAAAAGAACTGGTGGAGGCTGACGACTGGGTCAGCAGGATGTTGTTATTTGGGAGCAGTTCAGAGATATGTTCCGCACCCGCTACATTCCACGTGTTGAGTGGGAGCGGCTTGCGCAGGAGTTTCTGACCTTGAGACAGGATGGGGAGTCTATGACGGAGATTACCCGTATGTTCACAGAGAGGGCTATGTTTTTCCTGGAGTTCGCTTCAGAGCAGTCTTAGATGACTCGTCATCTGAGTATGCTCAAGATTGATATTCGACAATTCGTGTCTACACAGCGATGTGAAACCCTCCTGGACCTTCAGGAAGCCGCGAGGTGACGTGAGTTGGAGATAGAGCTGCAGATGAAGGAGTAGCGTCAGGCACTGAAATAGTCTCAGTTGGCGCCTAAGCGGTCTAAGACTGCTGCTACATGGTCTGGGGGTCAGCAAAGCCGCACTTGTGGAAAGTATGGCAGGGTTCATTCAGGAGTTTGTAGAGTAGGAGGTGGGTGCCACAAATGTGGCAAGGAGGGGCACTATGCCAGGGACTGCCGTCAGTCCGCCCCTCCTGCAGATATGAGGATTTGTTACCATTGTCATCAGGTTGGTCATGTGAAGACCAACTGCCCACAACTCGCTGCCAAGCCAGTGGGGGTTCCGCACCATCTTCTGCGAGGATTGGAGATAGGAGGCCAGTCAAGGTGGAGCCTCCAAAGGCTCAGGGTCGCGCCTTCCAGCTCACGGCTGAGGAGGCCAAGTCAGCACCAGATGTGGTTGCTGGTACGTTTCTATTCTTTGTCTCAGTTATTGTATTTGTGTTATTCTTATTGATTGTACCTGTGATTAGGTACGTTTTTTATTAAATTCTTTTCCCGCTTTGGTATTATTTGACTTGGGGGCGAGTCGGTCGTTTGTATCTCATTCCTTCTCTAGAGGGTTCAGTGTGCCGATAGATGATCTTGAGTGTCCGTTGCGAGTTTCGATCGCCAATGAGCATGGGGTTTCTTCTTCTTTGGTCTACTGGGGATGCGGGTTAGAGATTTTCGGGGTGTCCTTCCTGATAGATTTGATTCCTAACCCCATGGGGGATGTATGCGTGATTGTAGGGATGGATTGGCTTAGCCATTTTGGCACCATGATCAACTGTGAGGGACGGCGGGTGGTGGTTCGAACCCCAAGTGGGGGAGAACTTGTAGTATATGGTGAGGGCACCAGGTTGGGATCAGGGTTTTGTTCGGCATCCAGGGCTCGACAGTATATTCAGCACGTGTGTGCTGGTTATTTGGCGTATGTGGTAGATACGCGGGTTAGAGAGCAGCTCTTAGTTTCTGAGGTCCTGGTGGTGAGGGAATTTGTTGATGTGTTTCCGAAGGAGTTACGCGGAGTGCCTCCGGAGAGGCAGGTTGAGTTCAGGATCAACTTAGTGCCAGGTATGGCCCCTATCACCAAGGCGCCGTACCGACTGGCACCGCCTGAGATGTAAGAGCTATCATCTCAGTTGCAGGAGCTGCTAGGCAAGTAGTTTATTTGTCCGAGTAGTTCACCCTGGGTAGCACCGATCCTTTTCGTCAGGAAGAAGGACGGTTCGCACAGGATGTGCATTGACCATAGGGAGCTAAACAAGTTAATAGTGAAGAACCGTTATCCACTCCCGCGGATAGATGATCTTTTTGATCAGCTGCAGGGTGCGTCTTGGTTTTCCAAAATTGATCTGTGATCAGGATATCACCAGGTCAGGGTGAGGGAGGATGACATGGAGAAGACCACGTTTCGGACTCGTTATGGTCATTACGAGTTCGTGGTGATGCCGTTTGGGCTCACCAATGCGCCAACGGTATTCATGGATCTGATGAACCGAGTCTGCAGACTGATGCTCGATCGCTCGGTCATCGTGTTCATAGATGATATCTTGGTGTATTCCAAGACTCGAGAACAGCATGAGGATCATCTTAGGGAGTTTTTGGGGGTTTTAAGACGAGAATGGTTGTATACCAAGTTCTCGAAATGTGAGTTTTGGTTACGAGAGGTCTAGTTCCTCGGCCATCTCATTAACCGGGAGGGGATTTTGGTTGATCCGGCCAAGGTGGAGGTGGTAATGCAGTGGGAGACTCCGAAATCTCCCTCAGACATCAGGATTTTCTTGGGTTTAGTAGGGTATTATCGGAGATTCATTCGTGATTTCTCCAAGATTTACGTACCCCTCACTCGTCTAACGAGGAAGGGGGTGGATTTCAGGTGGGGCCTTAAGCAGCAGAGGGCGTTTGAGACCCTCTGGCAGTATTTATGCAAAGCCCCGGTGTTGACACTCCCCGAGGGAGTGGAGGACTTTGTGGTATTTTGTGACGCATCTATCACCGGCTCGGGGGCAGTCCTCATGGAGAGAGGACGGGTGGTAGCCTACGCATTGCGGCAGCTGAAGCCACATGAGATGAGGTACCCCACGCATGATCTTGAGTTGGGAGCAGTGGTTTTCACTCTGAAGATTTGGAAGCAATATCTATATGGGGTCCGTTGCACTATATACACGGATCACAAGAGTTTGAGGCACATCATGGATCAGCCGAATCTGAACATAAGGCAGTGCAGGTAGCTGGATGTGGTCAAGGACTATGATTGTGAGATCCTTTACCATCCTGTTAAAGAGAATGTGGTTACGGATCCTCTGAGCCACAAGTCAGCTGGGTCCTCGACCCTACCCATGTGTATGAGGATAGCGGTGGATTCCCCACTGGTGAGTTTGATCAGGGATGCTCAGATTGAGGGCATGAGTCCAGAGAACTGGAAGTTGGAGAGGATTAAGGGTGAAAGTGACTGATTTGTTAAGGATAGCCGCGGATTGTTGACCCATTAAGGTCGGGTTTGGGTTCCGATGTCCGGAGGGGTCCGACAGACAGTGATGGAGGAGGCTCATAAGTCTCGATTTTCGATTCACCTGGGAGCCACCAAGATGTACCGTGATTTGAGTTCGAGTTATTGGTGGCATGGTATGAAGCAAGATATCGCTTGGTTTGTGGAGAGGTGCTTGACCTGTAGGATGGTCAAGGCCGAGCATCAGAGGCCGCATGGTAAGTTACAGCCTCTGGAGATTCCCATGTGGAAATGGGAACGGATCGCGGTGGATTTCATCACGAAATAGCCGAAGACGGCAAGGAGGTTCGATGCTATATGGGTCATCGTGGATCGATTGACCAAGAGTGCCCATTTTCTAGCCATACGGGAGAGTTCGTCGGCAGAGAAGTTGGCTGACCTATACTTCAGAGAGGTTGTCTCTCATCATGGGGTTCCAGTTTCTATCGTTTTCGATCGAGATTTCAGGTCCACTTCCTGTTTTTGGCAGAAGTTCCATGAGGAACTGGGTACACAACTGCATTTTAGTACGGCGTTCCATCCACAGACTGATTGGCAGAGTGAGCGGACCATTCAGACCCTCAAGGATATGTTGAGGGCGTGCATTATTGATTTTTGTGGGAGTTGGGATTCCCACCAACCGCTTGTAGAGTTTGCTTACAACAATAACTATCATTCCAGTATTGGCGCCCCGCCTTTCGAGATGTTGTATGGGCGGAAGTGTAGGACCCTAGTCTGCTGGGGCGAGGTTGGGCACAGAGTGATGGGTGGGACAGAGGTAGTTCTGTAAACTACCGAGATGATACAGCAAATTAGACAGCAACTACAGACCGCTCAGAGTCGGCAGAAAACTTATGCCGACCGACGCCAATCTGAACTGGAATTTCAAGTGGGTGACATGGTTCTCCTGAAGGTCTCACCCTGGAAGGGTGTGATCCGCTTCAGGAAGAGGGGAAAATGGGGTCCCCGTTATATTGGACCATTCAGGATTATTGTCAGGGTTGACACGGTGGCTTATAGGTTAGAGCTTCCGGAGGAGCTTAGCCAGATCTACAGTGGAACAAGGAAATACCTTTAGTAAGGGTACCTGAACTATGTGGAGAAACCTGTGGCTATTTTGGAAAGGAATAAGACGATTCAGCGAAACAAGGAAATACCTTTAGTAAGGGTATAGTGGGAACATCGGAAGGGATCCGGGTGGACATGGGAGCCGAAGGCGGAGATGCGCAAGCATTACCCGTCATTGTTTACTCCAGCGGACTTCGAGGACGAAGTCTAGTTCAAGTGGGAGAGAGTTGTAACGCCCCGATTCTCAAATATTGCTTAAATAAGATTTATTGGGTTAAGCTTTACTCGACGAGTTGATTGACTTACTCGTCGAGTAGCAACGGGGTGGGATCGCATTTTAGGTGACCTACTTGATGAGTCCGTGTTGGGACTCGGCGAGTAAGAGCTAGCATTGGAAACCCTAAATCACGGGGTTTGCACCTCTATTTAAAGGAGCCTTAGCCTCCTTTGGCCTCTTTACAGTCTTTGAGAGCCCCCTTAAAACCCTAATTCGTGTGTGTGTGCCTTGGTTTGGTGTTGAAGCTTGGAAAAGAGGATCTTGGAGGAAGAAAGCTAAGAGTGCAAAGGAAATTGAAGCAAGGAAGGAGTGGGAAGCCGGATTTACCTCAGCTAGTACCCTTTGGAGGTATCAAAGTGCCATTTTTACTTTCCTATTTCCCTTTTGTTGAGTTTCTTGGGCTTTTTAAGGATTTTCAAGTTGGTATGATGAGCTATGGGCTAGATCTGAAGTTGTAACTTCAGATCTGGACCCTCCTTGGATTCTAGAAGCATAAAGTCACAGTCTTGGTTGTGATTAAGGTCCCCCTTGAGCATGAAGTTCCATTAAGAACTTAGAATAGACATTTAGAGCCTTTATGGTCATGCATGCACGTAAAGTATGCAACTTTACGTGATAAGCATGCCCTAGAAGCTTGGATCTATGAGTTAGAGCCGTTGCATGGCTCAAAACAAGTCTGTATGGAAAAAGGACTGAATGGACTTGACGAGTCGTAAGGTTAACTCGGCGAGTCACATGAAGATGGCCGTGAACTCGATGAGTTGATGAACAACTCAGCGAGTCCGATGAAGATCGCCATAAGACTCGACGAGTTGAAGAACAACTCGGCGAGTCGGATGAGTTTTCTCTGGGATATGTATGAGTGTGTATCCGTCGAGTTGCAAGGAGGGAGCTCGACAGGTGACCTTAAGTTTGATTGAGAATCAAAGGAACTCGAGGAGTCACTCCGATGACTCGGCGAGTACCCAAGGGTACTCGGTGAGTTAAGGTCAACATGAAATGTTGACCTTGACTAAGGACTTTGACTTTGACCAGGGGTTGACTAGTGGGTTATGGAGCACCTTATAAGGTTAAGGACTTATGAGTATGTTGTGCTATGATGATAGGTGGTGGGGCCTGTGTCAAGTGAAACGAGAGTTGGAGTTTGCCTTTCGAGTCGACATCTGCAAGGTGAGTTATCCTCACTATATCGATAGCGTCTACGGCACCAAGGTCGACCCTTTTAGTTGTTATTGTTATGGTATGTTGCATGTTGTTATGATCTGTTAGATCGGAATCGAGGTAGACAGTATGCTATGCTCTTATGATCTGTAGGGATTGGTGTGTTAGTGACCTGCTAGGTCGGTACTCTAGTTACAGGAGAATTCTATGATTGATGATCAGTGTGACATATATGTTTGATGTTTGTATATGCCTGTATATGATAGTATGCGCACATGGTTATTTGCTTGTGGCTGGGTAGAGGCGGTCCTGCTTTGTGCTGAAGGCCAATATACCCTATGAGCGGTCCGGGAGACTATAGGCCCACGTGGCGGACCAGTCATATCGAAGGCTTAGGATGGATTCAGACATACTGTAGGCCCGATAGGGCGGTCCAGTCAGGCCGATGGCCCAGTATGCATGTTGATTGAATTGATTATTACTGTTGTGGTATTGTTAGTGTGGTATCGGTATTTTGGGGGTAGCTCACTAAGTCGTCCGGCTTACAGTTTTCAGTTTATTGTTTCAGGTACTTCAAGAGATCGTGGAAAGGCGAAGGTGTGTCCGTATCGCTCCTCATCCCTATGTTATGATTTTTGGGACACTCTGATGGAAACTGATTTGAAAACATTTTGTAAACAATGTTATGTGGTTTTTATTTATGATTGAAAAGGTTTAAATTTGACTTAAATTTTATGGTTGTTACAAGATTCCACATAACTTGTTTGGGTAATTGAGACATTTTTATGGTTTATGGAATTTAAAGGCTATTGATTGTAAAATTAAAAAAATAATAATAATAAATAAATACTATTACTTTCTCTAACGTCGACCTTTTTCCCTCTTCATTTAATGAGATTTCAACTTTATCATCGTTTAGGTAACGAGATCGACTATGTGTTCTTCATTAGTCATTCTAAAACACAAACAACCAAACACAACAAAAGACTTTAATTTTTGAAACAATAGTTAGTCATTCTAAAACACAAACAATCATACATAACCTGAGACTTTGATTTCTGAAACAATAGTTACATTTTAATATTGACTATTAATTAAATTTCACTGGCAATAATGGTATTTTAATAAATAGTTGTAGGGGTGAACATTTAGACCCGTGAACCAGATTGAACCGGTGAACCAGACCACCAGACATGGGCATGGACCTTTTTTTGAACCCCTTGGCCAGTTCTTGGTTTTAGGATTTTATCATAACTGGTTTGGTTTTGGACATGATTTAAACTTTTGTATTTTGTAAAAATTTTTAAATAAACATATCTCACTTGTTTTAATTCTTATTGGCACACAGTTTTTTCCAACGTTTAGTTTAGAATTTGTAGATGATTTTAAACAATAATTTTGTTGGTCTTGTTGTTATATTCGATGAATTACAATCCTTCAAAGTTGGGAAATCAACATTGAAATATTTCAGCTTTTCAGCAAGAAATATTAAACTTTTGTGTTCTGTGAAATTCTTTAAATAAACATATCTCATTCGTTTAAATTTGGATTAACATGCAGTTTTTTTCCAACATGTAATTTAGAGTTTTGTAGGTGAACCTGGACTATAATTTTGTGGTTTTAGATGTTATATTCAACGAGTTGCAATTCTTCAATGTTGGGATATTAAAGCTGAAATATTTCAGCTTTTCAATTATTATTTTTTATTAATTACTAACATTTTTTTTGTTTATGTAGAGATTGCACAAGCTTTAAACATGTTATATTTAGATTAAAATGCTATGGGAAAGAGGCTAATGGAATATTAGATTATGACATTTGTTGGTTGGATTGATTTTCAATGTAAAAATATGATTTTTGGTGTTATAGTAATTACTTTTGTATGTTTGTGTTAAGATTGTTAATTTTTGTTGGTGAACTTGATTTATACGTTAGATGCTTTTATTTGGAAAATTAATTTTGTAAGTTATAATATTATAGATAAAGATAGATTAGTTATGAATGAAATATGATAAAGTCATTAACTTATTTGATTTAAAGTTCAAGCAAATGGTATAAAAAATCAAAGTTTGACCGGTCCAACAGGTAAAAGAAACAAAAACGTATTCATTTTTACTAGTTGTATCGTATCAAACCCAAAAATATATCCATTTTAATGAGTTGTAATGTATAAAACCCAACAACATATTCGTTTTAACGAGTTGTATCAAACTCAAAAACACGTTTTAATGACTTGTAATGTATGTATAAAGTTGTACCAGTTCAACCGTGTCCAAGATCCGAAAAAACCGAACTAGACCCAATACGTCTCCTCTGTTCCGGACCACGATCTCTGAAACCAGTCCAGTTCGATGCAAATGCTCACCCGTACAAAGTTCCTATATGTTACTTTTCCAACAATAACTTTTAATTTTGAACATATTATTTAATATTTAATGTTTCCATGTTTTCCAACAAATCTCAAGTTTTAGGATGTACACACTCTCTTCATCCTCTCTAATAAATAAAGGTTTTTTTTTTTTACCACTTGTCAATTTCTCATGAGTTTTGATATTTGTCATTTTATGGTATTTTTGAACTCCACTTGTCAATTTCTGATTTCTTTCAATTTTTAAAATTAATGTCATATATTTATATATGTAAAGTATTAAATATAATATATATGAAATTAAATTGCAGTGAATATGTTTCTTTATTTCTTATTTTAAAGTTTTACATAAAAAATATTTACTACTTACATTTTAATGTCTAATTTTTTCTTAAAATTCACCCGTATAATATACGGGTTTCACACCTAGTAACATAACATTATAACATTAACTTTTAATTTTGAACATATTATTCAATATTTAATTTTCCATCTTTTCCAACAAATCTCAAGTTTTAGGATATATTCTCAAAGTCTAATTTTCACCCATTTATCTAAATAATATAATATTAAGTTTATAATAAATATTATATAAATATTTTATCTTTTTAAGTCGGTACAGTGTGGTTAATATATTTGGTGCGATTCAGTTACTTTGGTTTGATATATTGTATAAAAGCATACCGTACTGAAAATTTTCGGGCTTGGCAAAAACTAAAAATTAAATCATTGATTTTCGTTTTGGTTTCAGGTGCTTGAATTCGGTTAATATGGTTTTTGCTCGGTTTTATGTTTTTTCTGTTTGTTTTCTGCTCACAAAAAATAAGTAAATAAATAAATAAAATATGACAGTCTAATCATTTCCGTATTTAGATGATTAAATCAAGGAAGCGACTTGATCATTTCCATACTAAATTTATTTTGTTGCAATTGGTGGATGATTCATTTCGTTTAAATAATTTCCTAATTCTGGTCCAAATTAGTTTAATTGAAGTCAAAGTTTCAAAATATTCAAGTTATCACAAAAACATTATACTATAAACAACTTTTAACTTTTAAATCTGTACTTATCTCTATCTTTTAAATCGTATTAGTATCCTTAATTTCCTCCCTTCTATCTTCTCATTTAAAAATGTATATTTTTATAATTAATATGATTACATTTATTGACATTTTTTTTGAAGATGGAAACTTTCATTATACTGATGTCAGTATATACTAAGATCATTTATATTTTATATCGGCCGTGTTAACTTGACTTTGAATGCAATATATATATATATATATATATATATATATATATAAAAAAGTGTGTGTTATTGGTGTTTGTAACAATCTTCTTGTTCATTGGACTGAAAAATCCAACATGATGGAGGTGAGTGATAGCAACGATTAATGGAGGACTGACGGTAGTGATTGTCACTGAGGTTTTGTAGTCGACAATTGAAGGATTTAAGGTTGTGGTTGAAGTCGGCATTTTTTCTGGTGATGGTAATGAAAGAGATGTCTAATTTAACAAACAAATTCACCCAATTTAAAGGATATATTAAAAGTTTTAAATATTTTCCATAATTAAGTGTAGTCAAGATTACTATTATACCCTTTTATGATTTATTATTGAATTTATTTTTGTTTTATTCTGATTGGTTGTTAGAGACACAATATTTATTAAAAACATTTTAACCTAACCAGAAAGGTTACCCCCGTTATGCGGGGGCCAACCTTTCAATATTGTTTCCGAATCGATAAATATGACAGACGTAAAAGTGTAAGGATGAAAAGCCTGGAGTTTTCCCCAGACCGTTTTTTTTTTTATGTTTTTATGAAAAAATGTAAAAGTTTTGACTGCAAGGATCAGAAGTTTCAAAACGGTTAAAGAATTAAAGGGGTAGGAATTAGCAAATTTTAAGAAAAGTTATCAAAGTTGTTAAAGCGTTAAAGTTTGTGGCTAAACTTTAAATATTAAAAGGTTCCTAAAAAACGTAAAAATATTGATTGCAAGGACCAAAAATATCAATATAGGTAAAGAATGAGGAGCCAGGGATCATTTCTGCCAAAAAAAATGTCTAGTTTACTATTCCTATATATATATATATATATATATATATATATATATATATATATATATATATATATATATATATATATATATATATATATATATATATATTATAATACACATTTTGACAATTAAAAAATTACTTATAAATTAGATTTGTTAAAAAGCCAGTAAAGGTCTTACTAACGTTTCAACAATTTTACAATTTTGTTGTCAAATTTTGAATGCTTGTAGATGTTTGGATTGTGAATTTTTGAATGCTCGGAGATGTTTAAAAAGGTGTTTAGGATATTAATAGAATAGACGCGTCCCACGATCCTTTCCCCAACGAATTCTTTACTTGTGGGTAGAGTTTTATATATAGAGTAAGAAAGAATCATTTTCCAATTAGGAAAACACGAAACCTTCTCAAATATAAATATTAATTTTGGCCAGCACACTAGCTCCAACTACCATACGGATTATGAACCTAACATCAGACCAAATTATAGTATCATACTTTAAACTTGCAAAAATCTACAAATAAAAGTTGCACCATAGCAAATATTGATAACAAATCTACACCCTTTAATAGACCACTAACCTTTTTTCTACATAAAATCAGGCCTTAAATCACATATAGGCATACATGAGAACAAATGAATATAATTTAACATGTATCATTATAGCCATGACTTTCATAATATAAGATACTAACTTTCAGAACTTGGCGCCCGTTAGTCGTTACCCCTAAGATCAAGCCAAAACCATATCTATATAACTTTACTACCATCATTTCCCCTCTCAGACATCATGACTCTATCTTTATAGAAAATTTAACATAGGTCAATTGTTGCAAGTAAACAAACAAAAACATGCTTAACATATTCATCAAACATTAATTTAAAGTAAGATTATCTTTATTAAATAAAAAAAGATTATCACATATTCTAATAAAATTACTCATAATTTCCATCTGTTTTTTATCTATAAAAACATAATTAACTTGTTTATATTCAAATAATTAACATGGTATCGTCAGATTCATGTTTCCACACAATCAACCATTAGTAGTTGAAAATGCATAAGGGAGCCATCTAAATGGGTTCTCTCATTTTATCATTCCATTTATGTGATAAATATAACAAATATATCAAAATAGTAATAATCAATTTATCCGATATTAGATTCATTATCAAAGGTTTACTCAAATGAGTATGTTATTTGTAGAAATTTGAAAATATAGAGAGAAAGCAAGAGAGTTAGGTTAATTTTAGGTGGTATCAATTTAAACAAAAAAGCTCAACAATTTCTCAAAACCCTAGAAGAAAAAATAATAATATGAACATTCAAACCTATAAAAAAACGCACTCTCGAACTCCTTTTAATTTCAACGTACCGTCCCCAAAATCAAAAAGCTTCAATCGAACATTGTAGAAATACCTAGAAACAAAAGCGGTTGAGATAGTTGTGACGGTAACCCCTGTATTGTCGATTGATTGGAGAAAGGTTAAGACGTCCTCGTTCCATCCACAATCGATGAGTTTAGGGATTTTATTGGTAGCAGTGGTTTTGCTTTTGTTTCGTTCTAGTTGTTTATCCGAAGGCAAAATTGAGGCCGAAGCAATGGAAGATAAGATTGATATGGGGGATGAAATTGAAAGAATATTCGATCCGGATGAAAATGGAATAAAAAAGGATGAGGCGGTGGAGGAATTAGAAGAAGGTAGAAGAGCGATAGTCAGTGGACAATCGTCTGTAAGGTTTTGATTGGAGAGAAACGACGAGCAGATCCTTAATGGCATCACGTGGAAATCAGTTTCTCGAACCAAAAAGAGGTAAAGAAACTATCAATAAAAAATTATGAAAAAAGATAAATAAAAAATACCAATCAATCATAATAAAGTATTGTTAACAAATGTAACTCAAAATTAATATATATATATATATATATATATATATATATATATATATATATATATATATATATATATATATATATATATATATATATATATATATATATATATAGAGAGAGAGAGAGAGAGAGAGAGAACTAAAACATTAGATCATAGGGGTCTAAAGGGTATGGTTATCTTTCATCTTGCTTTTTAGTGTTTCACTCACCAAAAGACAAGAAATTGTTACCTTTTAATATATATATATATATATATATATATATATATATATATATATATATATAATACAAATATTATACTTAATTTATAGATAATTAAAAACCATGAATAATAATATATTTTTATAACTTTTTACTATATATATATTAAAAAAAACTAAAAAATAAAATAAAAAATGATTGACCAATTACAGAGAGAGAGTGGGCAGATGGGGGGTAGCATCCATCACCCTTTCCCAACACCCTCCATACCAATACTATAATTACGATATTATGTGCTAATATAAGGTTTTCTATCTTTTATCCCTTAGCTGCTTCGTACCATTTGGCATTAGAGTTGTATATAATTTTATCTTCTTTTATGGAAAATTTGATATATAAGGTCATCAAAACACTAATGTATGATCAAACTGATGAACAACATCATTTTGCTTTTATTTGTCTAGTTTATCCTTATTAGAAGGGGGTAGCTTCCATCACCATTTCCCTACACCCTCCATATCAATACCATAATGACGGTGTTATATGTCAATATAAGGTTTTCTATCTTTCATCCCTTACCCACTTCATACCTTTTGGCATTAGAGTTGCCTATAATTTTATCTTCTTTATGGAAATTTTGATATATAAGGTCATCAAAACACTAATGTATAATCAAACCGGTGAACAACATCATTTTGCTTTTATTTGTTTAGTTTATCCTTATTACTTCGCCAATCTTCATTTAACAAGTCGTTGAAGAATCATATAATATTTTCTTTGTTTTGTAAAATTATGCATTTTATAATGAAAAATTAAAGTGAGATATATATCAAACTATTCAAAATTGCCCAATTGAATTACTTTTAGTTAATTAAAGTTATACAAAATAGACCGAACAAACCTACCCATTTCAAATATTTTGCATCCTTAGAAAATCACTTTATCTATCAAATTAGACATGCATCGAACTATTCAATGTGGTGATTAATTATTTTCAAGAATTTTGTTTCTCATATATTGAAGTGTCATTTAAGCTAACTTTTCTAAATTCGTTATTTACAAAGTAACATGTATTGTCTTTATTTAAAATTACAATTCTTATCACTAACCCAAGCCCGACCCGACCTAATCTTTTGAAAAATGTGCGATGAACAGTCTAATCTTCTAAGCATACATGAAGTCATTGTGTTATTTCAAATATTTATATGCATGCATGCATGGATTATCTTGTTCTAATGCATTGGGTTCAATGACGTACTTTAACAATTTACTTTAAGATTATTGACCTTTTTAAGGTTTTAAAGACTTTTTTAAATGATAGCTTGACTAGTTAGGTGTTAATGTTAATATTCAAATTCTTGTTAGCATCAAAGATTGAACCCTAGTCTCCCCATCCTCGCAAACTAAGAGGCTACACATCTACCAATTGGGTTATTCGTAATTGGCTTAATGCTTTGAAGACTTGCCTGTTTGAAATTTTCAATTTTTACCTACTTAGGTGTATTGCCTCTTTTGAGGTGTTTTTGCACATTAGACCCAAGTCCTATATGGTGTCACAACTAGAAATTTAGGGCTTAGATTATGAAGCTTGTACACAACAATTTCTTCCATGTAACCTTGTTGCAACTTATTAGTGTAATTCAAACTACAATGTTATACGAAATCATATGAACATACATTTAGAAATCAAATTGAAATAGCCCCTCGTAAGCCCAAAATGGATCAAATAGCTAAACAAAATCAATTTTGGACCTTTGCCAAAGAGTTCTCGGCCTAACACCCTATTGGACCGAAAACTCTTCCTTGGGCCTTATTGGGCCGAAAACTTTTCTTTGGGCCTTATTGGTCCGAAAACCCTTTTAATAGACCCCATTAAACCCAAAAAGCCCAAATACACTCTAGGTCGAAAACCCATTTAATTTGGGCCTTATTAGACCAAGAACTCTCTAATTCGGCCCAATTAAGTCCAAAGGATCATACACACTTCAAACCGAGAACCCAATTAAGAACATAGGGTGTTTTCGGCCACCCTAAAACCGAAAACCCCCTTGGAAAGCCTCTAAGGCCGAAAATCTTCTAGGATTTTGGTTTAGGCAAGACAAAAAAAAGAGAAAAGATAATCAAAAACCTTGACACCTCATAACTTTGCACTCTTATAACCATAGAACATCCAAGCCAAACCTTGAATTAACCTCGATGCCTCCATGAAACACCTACAATTACCCCCTATGCAACAAGGCACTCATCTCCCCATCCCTCTTATATTTGCAGCCGAACACACATACAACACACACCTCACAAGTTTATTTTTCACTCACTTCACTCGAAGGACAAATCCTCCCATCTCCCTCCCACATTTCGTGTGTGTGTGCCATCTTTAAGGGGTTCTTCTTCAAAAAATCATAGACTTGGTAAGTTTCTTGTAAACCATTAGTGTTTGATACATCTCTAAGCTAAAAAAAACCCCACTTTTATACACACCATTTCGTGTGTAGTGCTTGGAAACCATAATTTTCGAGAAGTTCCTCAAGTTGTGCAAGGTTATACTCGAAAATATTCTTCATTTTCTCCCTTCAACTCACAAAATCAAGGTGAGCTTCATACCCCACTATATCGTGTTTTCATACTTTTTTTTTTGGGGGGGGGGGGGGGGGGGATACAAGTCAAGGTTCATTTAACCATTGGATATTTGCATTCACCTACATCTTTATTTAACAATTTGAGCATATAATGTTGAATGTCTCATGTTGATATTGTTGGATTAGTGTCTAAGCCCGTAACCATATTTGGTAAATACTTGACCCGGTTGTGCATGGTCCTTTTGGGTTGCCTTAACCAAAGCAACTTGACTGGAGAAATAAATAGAGAAAGAGGTTATTATGATTTAGTAATATGTTATAAGAATAATATATTAAAGGAGAAATCATATTTGTTTAATTAATATTGGTTAATAATTAATTAGGAATTAATTAAACTTGAGGGGTTGAATTGTAATTATGTGATAGTTACAAAATAGTGCAATGGTTATCCTTGTAGAAGGTTGGGCGAATTCAAAGGATTGGATATCCTTGAAATCGTCCATATGGTCCAAGAGATAAGGGTTATTAAGGTTTATCTTGTGGTTGCATGTGGGCAAGTAACTAGATAAGGATAAGGACTGAGACCCTAATCCCAACCCTATATAAAGACCCCTAGGCCTTAAGAAATCATCCCAGTTGCTTCTAAGAGATCCCAAGGCTGATTTCTACTTCCTCTCTTCTCTCTCTATAGCCTCTCCAATTGCTTGTGGTGTTTGTTAACCATTAGAGGCACTACACTTGTGGTGCTTGCTTTCAAGACTTAGGGTTTGAAGATTTAAGTTGTTATTACAATATAACAACAAGAAGTATGTGATCAAACCTTATATATCAATTTCGAAAATAGCAATCTAATTTAGGGTTTTATTCATGTGTTCATAATGTTGTGTATCTAATAGTGAAAACATAGATCGAAATCTAGGGTTGCATGCACACATAGGATTGTTTGTATAAAACCCATCAGTGGTATCAGAGCCTTTGGTTAACTTGTTTTTAATTAGCATTATTCAATTGTATGAACTTGAAAAATTAGGGTTTATAGCCAATAAACCCTAGGAGGCAATAGATTTCGAGATTAGGGTTTCCTAACCCTAATTTGCGAAAATCTTGAAAGGGTTTTTTGAATCTTTTCCTTTTAATCCAAGATTTCGAAATCTAGGGTTTGCAAACCCTTAGATTTCGAGATTTGCCTCCTTCCCCAAGATGAGATCCTAAATTTTAGGGATTTGGATAATCCCATATCTTGTAATTATCTCTTAATAGTTAAATATGGTAATTAAAGATTTTGAATTATCCCCTCCCATTATTTTCGAGATTTAGAGGGATAAAAGGAATTAGGATAAGTTAATTGTTTAAATGGTAATTATCCTGTAACATTTAATAATCCCTTGTGATGTAATAATTTGAATTAATAGTTTAATTTGAGATAATTATTAAATCAAGAGTTTTAATATTTAAAATTTTAATTTACATGGTATTAAATTTCGAAAATTTTAAATTGAAGATTAAAACCCTATTATTTTTGAAATGTTTAAAATACACCCTATACTATTATATTATTACAAGCTTAATAAATATATATGTATAATTAAAATGCTAGTCTTACCGTTAGTAGGCCTCATTCACGAAGCCGGTCTGTAAGGTGGGTATAAGGTTGTTGCCTATAAAATGGCGCTTAATTGGTGTACACTCACACCCACCGCTTGCTTGACTGGTGGAGGGTTGTTAGCCGAATGGGTAGGATAGGGCAATCATCTCTTCATTAATAAGTATAATGAATCTATATAAAGTAACTAATTTTTTTTTCAAATTCCCAATCCTAGTTACTTTAGGCAAAAGTGAAATTGATGCAATCCCATGAAATTACACTTTGCACCCTTGCTAAGAAGTTAGTGGAGCATGTGTGGTTTACCAGCACACTAATTGGTTCTAATCAAAGGTGGTAAAGGGTGATTCATTATTTGTCATAGTTCAATGGAGCGTGTGTGGTTTACCGGCACATTGAATAGGTGATTGTAACAATGAAGGCACCATGTATATTTTCATGGTTATTCACACCCACTTTGTGATCCTCGGCATCCCAATCACAAACAAGAGGGGCATATCGAGATTTAAACATGCCATTGAAAAGTTTAATGAATCTCCAAGAAAATCTAGGAATTATCAATACATTTAAAACTTAAGCTTAACATGCAGAATTCCAAGAAAGGTGACTTACCGATCCAGCATAATGTCAAACTAAGTAAGGCTCAGAGCCCGAGTACAGAGATGAGATAGCTGAGATGAGTCGATTACCATATGCTTCCTCTGTTGGCTCGATCATGTATGTTATGACTTGTACTCGCCCTGATGTCGCTTTTTCCTTGAGCATGGTCAGCAGATATCAGGGGAACCCTAGCCAGGCTCACTGGACTACAGTGAAGAAAATTCTAGAGTACCTGTAGAGGACTAAGGATTGGGTCCTTACCCTTGGTGGGATACTGGGAGTGAGGACTTGAGAGTTGTGGGGTATAGTGACGCTAGCTTTCAGACTGATAGGGATAATTTCCGCTCTCAGTCAGGCTGGGTCTTTACCATGAATGGAGGAGCAGTTACTTGGAAAAGTTCCAAACAAGATACAGTAGCTGATTCAACCTGTGAATCAGAATATATAGCAGCGAGTGAAGCGGCGAAGGAGGCGATATGGTTGAGGAACTTCATTGGAGACCTTGGAGTTGTACCAGCTATAAAGGAGCCTATGGAGATTTTCTGTGACAACAATAGTGTGGTTGCCTTAGCCAAGGAACTAAGAGATCATGGTAGATCCAGACACATTGACAGAAAATATCACTTCATAAGACATAAGATAGAAGAAGGAATCCTCGTGGCAAAGAGGATATCATCAGAAGTGAACCCAGCAGATCCCCTCATGAAGGGACTGACTAGGGTTAGGCGTTTGCAGCATGCCAGGCGCATCAGGTTGAAGGACGATATTATTTTTACAAATTAGATAGCTTTGAAACTTGTAAAATGTAATTGACATTTGGTGATGAATAACAGTTGTTTATTTATAAGTAAAGTATTGCTATCTTGTGTCAATTGTTTATTATTGTTTCAATTTTTGCATGTTTTGAATTCCAGAATAATTACTTTATTTGAATTCTCCACAGTCGGTCATTTGTTGGAAGTAGGTATGAATCAATACTATCATGAAGTTGGCTTGTAGATGTCTAAGGTGTTGGACATAACAAGAGTTTCTACAACATTCATGAGTGCTCATAAGTTCTGAGTATTGGATTAAACCCACGCTCACTTGTATCACTTCATGGAATTTATCTCGAGTGATCGTGAGAATATGAGATGAGGATAAGGGGTGGAATATGAGAGAGGCCCTTACCCCAAACGTTGCCCCCCCCCCCCCCCCCCCCCGGTCATTCAGTAGAGTATGGATAACAACCATGGACCATTCTAGATGGTCCGTGGAACACTAGCAGGCTCGCAACCTGTAGGTGTTGGGAACTATATGCTCATCAGATGTACTATAAAACCCATTGACATGTATTGCAGGTGGATTCCCGTGAATAATGTTGTCGATAAATGAGAGCTATGGACTTAGCACATGTTGTATAAACCCTGACAGCTATGGACTTAGTGCCTGTTGTATAAACCGTGGCAGCTATGGATTTAGTGTATAATGTATAAACCCTGGCAACTGTGTACTTCGTGCCTATTCCTTAGGATGAATCCTTAGTAATGAGTGATAGATGATTCTTAGGGTAAATCTTTAATAAATAATTAATACAAAGTTATTTGTTATTAATCTGGGAGTATGGATTAAGACAAAGTTATTTGTTATTTATCCGGGATGGTTATTTGTTATTAATCCAGGAGTATGGATTAAGACATGGTTATTTGTTATTAATTTGGGAGTATGGATTAAGACATGGTTATTTGTTATTAATCTAGAAGTATGGATTAAGACATGGTTCTTTATTATTAATCTGGAAGTATGGATTAAGACATAGTTAAATTGTCCCTAGTCTGAGAGTATGGAATGGGCACAGTTACTAATCCAGGAGTATGGATCAGACATACCCGATCCGGGAGTATGGATTAGGTAAAGAGGTAAATTTTATATCCAGGAGTATAGATTAAGTAAAGAGGTGGATTTTAGATATGAGAGTATAGATCGTGTCATTGTGAGGATCGATAGAGTGGGGTAATAAAGAGGATAATTAGGATGGAAAATTGGGTTGATTGTTTGATGTTTAAACATAATAAATTTATTTATTATGGGTTGAAAACCCTATATGCTCACCAGGCTCCCAAGCCTGACCCACTCAGCTTTTTTTATATTACAGGTAGTGGACCCGGAGTATAGTTGGATGATGACGAGGGATTTTTGGATTATAGGCTAGTAGTTGTAAATAACTGTTGTGAGGCATATAATTTACTATTTGTGCTTTTGGTTTGTATCGGAACCTGACATCCCGAGGTTTTGTTATATAATGAAAATACATTTCTTTAAGAAATGCTTTGATAACTTTTTATTATATTTCGTTTTGGGAACAAATTACGCAACACCTTTTGGAAGATTACTTTAATTTTATTTTAAAAGCATAAACTAAATCGGTCTTTTCCAGACCAAGAAATTTAGGGTGTCATAGTAGGTATCAGAGCATTATTTTAAGAAAACTAGGAATTTGTAGGATTTCTAGACTTAAACTTAGAATGCTAAACAACGATTGTGAGATGAGTGTCTACCATATTTTAGACACGGACACTATTATATTTTAGGAAAGATGGCTAAAATGATTGTATGTGCTAAATGTTATATGTTTGATCTATATGATATTATTTGTTTGGATCTATGGTTTGTTTCCAACCGGATTTGGAAACCTTATGTGTTCAGGATTCTAAGTGTATGACTACGATATTAGAACTGGCATGTAACGTTTCAAAGTGATAAGGAGAATTTAAACATCTATAGTGAATAGAGATCTAAATTCTCCTAATTTGGTGCATAGATCAAAAGGAAAGAACCCAAAGCGAAGCTGGAAACACAAATGAAAACAGAAAATAGCAACCTCAACCCCAAGTGATTGAGCAAGTTCCGATAGTAGAAGCTGCACCAGAGCAAGTCACAATGGTTTGAGTACAAGCCATGATTCGGGATGGTCGAACAAAGGGAAGAGATGAGACAACTATTGATGAATAATAGGGATGAACCCTCAATGTCTGTCGAACAAACTGAACTAAATGACAGACAGTCAGAAGAAGGGGACGATAGTAGGACTGTCAGTCAGGCGGAACCCCCAGTGGCAGAAAGGAATGACACGGAGGGGAGAATCAACAGAGATGGACGTATGTATAAGAATTTCTTGGGTGAAAAACCACCAATTCTTTCAGGAAGCCCAAAGTCTATAGATTATGGACTGGATCTCCGAGACGGAGATGGTGTTTGAAAGCTGCAATTGCAACAACAAGCAAAAAAACCATCTTTGCAGGCAGACAGCTAAAGACTGGAGTTTTAAGTTGGTGCAAGTTGTTAGCAGATACAATGCCATAGGGAGAAGCCCTGAGGATGTCTTGGGAAGCATTCATGGAGCAGTTGAAAATGAAATACTGCTCTGAAATAGATCTGATAGACCTAAACAATGTGTTTCAGAACATAAGGAAAGCGAAGATGAGTGTAGATGAGTATGGCACAATATTCACTGAGAAGATGAAGTTATTTCTCTACTTGGTGCTAACGGAGCTCTCCAAGATAGATTGGTTTACTAACGGATTGTCAGCAAATTTTGGTGCAACAGTGAAAATGACAACTACATTGAAGGCAACTGTTAGAGCAGCCAAGAATGTGGAGAACTGTAACACCGTAAAATTTAAAACAAACTTTCTCATTTTAAAACACATTTTCCAAACACGTTTATTAACAAAATCCCATTGTATCATAACTTTGTTTCATAAAATATTTCCCAAGATCAAAATACATAAATCCCATGCGTGTGTGCGAATCATGTCGGCGCCTTCCTGCGATCATCACTGGTACCTGAAACACATAACACATAACATTCTAAGCATAAAGCTTAGTGAGTTCCCCAAAATACCATACATAACACATACTAGCCACTCAAGGCTATAACTCTGTGGGACCTTGGGCCCTAACTCTATGAACCCTCTGGTCCTAACTCTGTGAACCTTCCGGTTCTAACTCTGATATACTCTGATATACACATGGCATAAATCACGTAGAAATAATGCAGTGCAACACATCACATAAATAGCATACAATAACTTTGTCACATGACTCTAATTACCACTCAAGGTAAAGTATAGTGAGAAGACTCACCTTAGATGTCTCGGTAAATCTCTGACTCGGTAGAAATACGATCTAGCCTCCACCTAATCAAATAAAGTAATACTCTCATAAATATAACTCTCAGGACTAGACTCAACCCTCTCTTGGCACCCTCAGAAGGGTAAAAGACCATTTTACCCCTGCTTTGGCTCAAAGGCCCTCATTGTTGACCAAACCCTAGAAGTCAACCAAAGTCAATGGTCAAACTTTGACCCGACTCGTCGAGTGCACTTGGGCAACTCGACAAGTCTACACGTGTCCACTAACTCCCTAGTCTCGCTTAGCATGTCGAGTCCCTCCCCTTGCTCGACGAGTCACACCTGGAATAAATCACAGGGCTACCCCGACTCAACTCGCCAAGTCTGAAGATCAACTCAGCGAGTTCCATCTTGAACTCCAGTCCTCTAATTCCCCTCTGAATCACTGAGTTATTCCCCCCAACTCGGAGGGTCTACTCGCTGAGTGATTTACGGGAAACCCTAACCCTACTCGCCGAGT
Organism: Lactuca saligna; assembly: GCF_052625555.1. NCBI lineage: Eukaryota > Viridiplantae > Streptophyta > Magnoliopsida > Asterales > Asteraceae > Lactuca > Lactuca saligna. Next base: position 142,930,190 of record NC_136425.1, read on the forward strand.
CTGATCTTTGGACTCGGCGAGTTCATGCCATGAAAAAACTCCATTGTCCTCCCGAGGTCAGATCTGTTCCTTAAATCCATAGATCTGACCTTCCCAAGCATGATAATCACGTAAAGTTCAGACCTTGACACTCATATAACATCTAAATGGTCCTACTTGGTGATTTAACCCCAAAAATAACCTCCTAAGTTCATGGCTCCCAAAAAACCCATAAAGCTCCAAGGGTTAAGGTCTCTAGACCTCTTTGGGTCCAGATCCAAAGCATAAACTCGAGAAGGGACCAATTGCTCCACATATCCATTCTCTAAAGGGGTTAGAAAACCCTAACTCTAAGAATCAACACCAAAACTGAAGAAGGTTCGAATAAGTACCTCAAGATGAAGTCTCTGAACTCTGAAATCACCAGAACCGCTCCTCCTGCAGCCTCCTCTTGCCTTGGTCACCTCTTTTTTGCAATCACACCAACAAAATGATCAAAAGTGGCCTCTCCTTCCTCACAATCGCTCTAGATCTCTTAGGGTTTCTTTCTGGGGTTTGGTAGCCGCAAATTACGGCCCTAATGGCCTTTAAATAGGTCCCAAACCTGGGAAATTAGGGTTTCATTAAACAGTGTGGACTCACCGAGTCCACTCATGGACTTGCCGAGTCCGGTCATGAACCCGGATGAGAATCCGCGACCCTACTCGGCGAGTCTAAGCACCAACTTGCTGAGTCCCTCTACAAACTCCAAAATAAATGAATAAAATAATATACCTGGGATTCCGGATGTTATAATTCTCCCCCACTAGAATCAGAATAAAATAATATCCCTTTCTGGTTAACGAGATGTCCTAGGAACTGGACCTCTCGTAACCATAAATCACACTCGGAGAATTTGGCGTAAAGCCTCTCCGATCTCAAAACTCCAAGGATTTCTCTCAAATGTTCCTCATGCTGCTCTCTGGATCTCGAATACACCAATATGTCGTCAATGAACATGATCACCGAGTGATCCAACATCGGCCTACACACTCTGTTCATGATATCCATGAACATCGTCGGTGCATTGGTGAGCCTGAAAGGCATCACCACGAACTCGTAATGCCCGTAACAAGTCCCGAATGCTATCTTCTGGATTTCCTCATCTCGCACCCTCACCTGATGATATCCCGAACTCAAATCGATCTTGGAGAACCAAGATGCTCCTTGTAACTGATCGAACAAATCATCGATCCTCGGCAACGGGTAACGGTTCTTGACCGTCAGCTTGTTCAATTCCTTATAATCAATGCACATCCGGTGTGAGCCATCCTTTTTCTTAACAAAAAGGATAGGCGCTCCCCATGGCGAACTGCTCGATCGAATAAACCCCTTCCCCAGCAGCTCGTGAAGCTGCGAGGATAGCTCCTGCATCTCTGGAGGTGCAAGGCGATAAGGCGCCTTGGCGATAGGTGCAGCCCCTGGAACCAAATCAATGCTGAACTCAACCTGCCTCTCAGGAGGCACACCGGTAACTCTTCCGGAAATACATCTAGGAACTTACGCACTATCAGAACCTCATCTACTGACCTTGGTCTCTCTGAATCAACCATCGTATCTATCACATACGCTACAAATCCTTTACAACCCCGCTGTAGACTCTGCCTCGCTCTAGCGGTTGAACAAAATGCTGACCCAGAACGCGTACCCTCGCCGTACACTGTAAGAATTCCCCCACTAGGGTCTCGTATGGTCACCAGATGTCTCTCGCAGTCGATAACCGCTCCAAATTTTCTCAACCGGTCCATGCCCACGATGACACAAACATCTCCCATCGCAATAGGAACTAGATCAATCGGAAACTCAACGTCGAAAATATTGAGTACACACCCTCGGATCACCTCAGTGGCATACACCACTCTCTCGTCAGCTATGGAAACTCTCAGAGGTCGACTCAACACCTCTCGACTAATACTGATGTGCCGACTAAAAGCCAAACATACAAAAGACCGACTCGCATATCATAATATAAGCATAATATCTCAACATAAAAGTAAATATATGAAAGAATACATACCAGCCACGACATCGGGCACTGCGCGGACCTCCTCCGCAGTCAACTGGAAGGCTCTCCCTGGCCGATTCTCAGTAGCTCTGATAGCAGCAGGGGCAGATCCCTGAGGTGCTCCCTGGGCTGTCCCTCGTAACTATGGACACTTTGCCTTGTGGTGTCGGTATGGTTGCAATGAAAGCATACTGCAAACCCCTTGGGGCTATCCTTGGCCATATGCCCCTCCTTGCCACATTTGTAGCAAGACCCCGCTCTGCACACTCCATCGTAGCTCTTGCCGCACTTGCCACAAGTGCGGTCCTTCTGACTCCCAGATCTCGAATTAGCGGGCTTGGCCTGCTTGGTTGTCAGCTGAGACTGTGCCGGTCGCCGATCCCTCCCCTGAGACTCAGTCTCCTCCCTAGCCTGGGTCTCCAGCTCTATCTCCCTCTTACGGGCATTTGCCTGAAGCTCAACAAATGTCCAGTACGTCGAGTTCGCCACGAACTCCTGTATATCCCTCCTCAAAGTACTCAGATAGTGGCTCATACATGCATGCTTGGAGGACACATGCCTGCTCAGAGGACACGTGCTCTGGGCAAAACATTTCCCGCTCATGGAACTTCCTCGTAATCACTGTGACAGAATCAGTACCCTGCTTGAGGGTCAGAAACTCCTGGGCCAAATGCTCCCTCTCCACCTGGGGAACATACTCATCTAGGAACATAGCAGTGAACCTCTCCTAAGTCACTGCAGCAAGCTCAACAGGCGAATAATGCGCCGTCACAAACTTCCACCAATCCTTCGCTCCCAAGCGAAGCTGGTTTAGCGCGAACCGGACTCTCAAATGCTCAGTATATGAGAAAGTAAAGAAACATACCTATATGTATTATATCCACCTCATCGCTGCAATCGGGTCCTGGGTCCCATCAAACTCCGGTGGTTTTGTGTTGCTGAACTCCCGGACCAGCAACGCATCACCACCCTGTGGTCTAGCCGCAGCTACAGCTGCAGTGGCCACAGCAACAGCAGCATCAGAAAGAGCAGTGTATCCCGTCGAATGTATCTATCAGGATGGTCTTGATAGACCCGAACATCTATGGAATCTCATCGCGGATGGAAGCAGCCACCTCATCATGAATCATCTGGCGGAGCTCCTCGTCGCTCACACCCCCTCCACTGGTCCCTGGTCTGTGGCGTGTCCCTACCATGATGCCTCTCTGAAATACAACATAAGATATTTGTAATTTTCTCGGATGTACACACACTTGATATCCCAACCCTACTTGATCTTTGGTACTCTAAGGATTCTTACTTGGGTTGTGCACTGACCCGGTGCCTTCGGTAGTACAGGCCCAATACTACCAACCACACCGACTCAGCATTCACTCCAAGGATTCTTACTTGGGTTGTGCACTGACCCGGTGTCATCCGATTTTAGGTTGCAAAGTTTCATTCTCCCACCCTATACTTTCTTCAATATTGCAAAAATTACCCCTAACCCTATTATATCATCCTAGTTCATAGGCAAACCCCAGAGACCAAAGATCCCGAGAAAAATAGTTTTCGAGCCGAAACTCTACCCGCGTGAAGTCCGGTGTTTGAGAAAACATCTCGGTTTCATCGAAGAATATTGTTTAAAGAAACGAAGTGCTTCCTGATTATCGTTAAATCAAGTGAGTGTATAATCACTTTCATCTTACACATAGATATGAAGTATTTTATATAAAATATGTGCTATATGAATATATATATATATATATATATATATATATATATATATATATATATATATATATATATATATTGTTCGTTTGTTTATTTGAGATGGATGTTGAATGAATGATTTATACAGGTTTAAATGATTTAAACTGTGTATATATTTCATATCTACAAAAATGTTGGGTAAAACATGGGTAGATGAAATAATTGGTATGTGATGAAAGATAAGTTGGATAAATGAGATGATTGGTGATATAGATCATAAAATGAGGGTGAGGGATGGAATATATGAGAAGCCATTACCCAAACGTTGGCGCCCCATTCAGCAGAGTATGGATGACAACCATGGACTATTCTAGATGGTCCGTGGAGCACTACCAGGCTCGCAACATGTATGTGTTGTGAACTATATGTTCATCAGATGTACTTTAAAAACTCATTGAAATGTATTGCAGGTGGATTCCGATGAATAATATTGTCGATAAATGAGAGCTATGGACTTAGCACATGTTGTATAAACCTTGGTAGCTATGGACTTAGTGCCTGTTGTATAAACCCTGACAGCTATGGATTTAGTGCCTGTTGTATAAACCCTGGCGACGATGTACTTCGTGCCTATTCCTTAGGATGAATCCTTACGAATGAGTGATAGATGATTCTTCGGATAAATCCTTAAGAAATAATTAAGACAAAGTTATTTGTTATTAATCCAAGAGTATGGATTAAGATATGGTTAGTTGTTATTGATCTGGGTGTATGGATTATGACATTGTTATTTGTTATTAATCCGGGAGTATGGATTAAGACATGGTTATTTGTTATTAATCCAGGAGTATGGATTAAGACATGGTTATTTGTTATTAATCCGGGAGTATGGATTAAGACATGGTTATTTGTTATGAATCTGGAAGTATGGATCAGACATAATCGATTTGGGAGTATGGATTAGGTAAAGACGTAAATTATAGATACAGGAGTATGCATTAGGTAAAGAGGTTGATTTTATATCTGAGAGTATAGTTCATGTTGTTGTGATGATCGACAGAGTGGGGTAATAAAGAGGATAATGGGGATGGAAAATTGGGTAGATTGTTTGATGTTTAAACATAATAAATTTATTTATTATAGGTTGAAAACCCTATATGCTCACCAGACTTCCAAGCCTGACTTACTCAGCTTTTTTTATATTACAGGTATTGGACCCAGAGCATAGTTGGATGATGACGAGGGGTTTTTGGATTATAGGCCAATAGTTGTAAATAACTGTTGTAAGGCTTTTAATGTACTGTTTATGCTTTTGGTCTGTATCGGAACATGACATCCCGAGATTTTGTTATATAATGAAAATACATTTCTTTAAGATATGCTTTGATAAATTTTTATTAAATTTCGTTTTGTGAACAAATTCCACAACACCTTTTGGAAGATTACTTTGATTTTATTTTAAAAACATATATTAAATTGGTATTTTCTTGCCGAGAAATTTGGGGATGTCACACATACAAATTGTTAAATGCACAATACAACTAGTTAAATTACATACCTTTATCAAGGATTTGTAGTTCTTGGCCTTTGAAGGTTGAGCACCTCAAGTGTGATTCCTCTAATGGTTCGCAAACACCAATATGCAAAAGGTGTCTTAAGAGAATAAGTTGCTTAGTTCACAAAGAATGTGCAACTGATTTTGGTTCATGAGGGTTCTATTTATAGTGCTAGGGTTACATATTTACAAACCCAAAATGACCTTTCACATTCTTATGCTCTATGGGTTTAACCTCCATGGACTATCCATGGATTATTTCATTGGTTTAGCCCATCTACATAATCATGGATCATTGGCCTACACTATGAGAATCATTGATTAACATAATCATGATGGGTTTGATCCATAAGAACTTTCCAATGTGCACATGCAAACCCTATTGCTTGGATCTAGATTTCTCTAATCGAACATGCTTTGTATCCAAGACTTTGAATCATAGATCTAGTGTAAACAAACAATTTATAACATATAAAATCAGATCTAGAATAATACCTTGAGTTACTTGCTTGAAAAACTTCTTTTCCTTGGAGCTTAGAGTCACAATTGTCACTCCTCTAATGGCTTACAAACACCTACTAGCAAGAAGATTATTTGAGAGAGGGAGAGAGATGAGAAATCGGCTCTAGGGTTTCTTCAAACATAGAGTGGCCGATTTCTCCAACACTAAGGGTCTATTTATACTATGAGTTCTTAGGGATTTAGCTTAGACCCTAATTGGATAATTTAGCCTCAAAGCAATCCAAAGATCCTTCTAGATAAGGCCTTGGATGATATCTAGGATATCCATATCCTCAAAATCGTCCCTTCCCATATCCATAAGGATTCATAGTCTAAAACACAACTATCACACATTTGACAGTTTATGCCCCTTTATTTAATTAATCTCTTTAAGTCACTAAATTAATTTCTAATTAATTTATGCCTTATATCAATCAAATAATATTATTATTCCTTTAACATATTATTCTTATAACACATTAATAATAATATTTCTTCTCTCTATATAAATCACCTTGTCGAGTTGCTATGGTGAAGGCAACCCAAAAGGACCATGCACAACCGAGTCAACTACTTACCAAATACAGTTCCAGCCTTAGACACTAATCCAACAGTCTCCCACTTGGATAAGTCTAGTAACTATAAATGCAAATACAATCTGATTAGCAATCGTAGCTCTCAAAGATGCTGTCAACTCTGATCTCATCAGTAACCTATCCTTTAGATAAGGGATCGTATAGTCCTCTGTTTAGATATTGTGTGGACAATCTCATGGAACTAATTGTCCAGCAGTTGGTTTCTCGATCTCAGATTTATTTGACATAGAACTTAATTGAACACATCAATCCAGTCCTGACCGGGCCCGGCACATAAGTCAAATCAAATCATCGAGCGGCTGTGATATCGCTTTTACCCTCTTAGGATAGAAGTAACAGATAAACTTCGACTTATATGCATTTACTTATCCACCAATCAATTATACACAACAATGCGTTTTATAACATCAATTTACTGATGCGGTTTTGCATTATCAATGCACAACCAATTAGTAAATAATAAACCATATATCTAGGTTTTAAGACCATATGATATTATCGTCTTGCGATCACTTTTGTCACATTCCATAAAGTGATTCCAGCAAGCGCGGGTTTATTCCAATGCTCAAAACTTGTTCATAAGCACTTATGAACGTTGTATCAAACCTTTGCTATCTCTAATACAATTTATACAATCTACACACAAATTCATGACAATCTTCATTCATATCTACTTCCAACACATGAACGATTGTGGACTATTTGAATAATTTGATTATTCTTAACAAACTCAATTATTCTGGAAGTCAAAACATGCAAATTGAAACAATAGTTAAACAATTAACATAAGACAGTAACTTTACTTATAAATAATACTTCTTCATTTAATCATCAAATGTCAATTACATTTATCTATTATATGTTTCCAAAACTATCTAATATAAACTAATATCATCCTTCAACCCAATGCTCCTAGCATGCTGCAAGTGCTTAACCCTACTCAGTTCCTTCGTAAGCGGATCTGCTGGGTTATCTTCTAATGATATCCTCTTAACCACGAGATTTCCTTCTTCTACTCAATGTATAATAAAGTGATACTTCCTGTCGATATGCTGAGATCTACCAGGATCCCTCGGTTCCTTGGTCAAGGCAACCGCTCCTTCATTATCACAGAAAATTTCCATAGGCTCCTTTATGGCAGGCACAACTCCAAGGTCACCAATAAAGTTCTTTAACCATATCGCCTCCTTTGACGCTTCGCTCGCTGCAATATACTCTTATTCGCACATTGAATCAGCTACAGTTTCCTGCTTGGAACTTTTCCAAGTTACTGCCCCTCCATTTAGGGTAAAAACCCAGCCCGACTGCGAACGGTAGTTGTCTCTATCGGTCTGGAAACTGGCGTCACTATACCCTCACACCTTTAAGTCATCACTTCCTCCGAGGACTAGAAACCATTCCTTGGTTCTCCGAAGGTACTTAAGGATATTCTTAACCGCAATCCAATGAGCTCTTCCAGGGTTTCCTTGATATCTACTGACCATGCTCAAAGAAAAGGCCACATCAGGGCAAGTACAAGTCATAGCGTACATGATTGAGCCAACTGTGGAAGCGTAAGGTACTCGGCTCATCTCAGCTATCTCGGCTTCAGTACTCGGACTTTGAGTCTTACTCAACTTGACATTACTTTCTATCGGTAGTTCTCCCTTCGTTGAGTTTTCCATACTAAAACGTTTTAGTACTTTATCTAAGTAAGTATTCTGACTAAGTCCTATTAGTCTCTTACTTCGTTCTCTCACTATCCTTATTCCCAAAATATAGGAAGCCTCTCCGAGGTCCTTCATAGCGAAACACTTCCCGAGCCAGGACTTAACCTCCTGCAGAGTCGTGATGTCGTTTCCCATGAGCAGTATGTCATCGACATACAAAACGAGAAAGCTAACTATACTCCCACTGGCTTTGACATATATACACGATTCATCTTCGCTTCGTACAAATCCAAACTCTTTAACTTTCTCATCAAAGCAAAGGTTCCATCTGCGAGATGCTTGCTTAAGTCCATAAATGGACTTCTCAAGCTTGCACACTCTATTGGGATGCTTCTTATCGACAAAACCTTCTGGTTGAGCCATGTAAACATCCTCAGCCAGCTTCCCATTAAGGAAAGCGGTCTTGACATCCATCTGCCATATCTCATAATCATGAAATGCAGCAATGGCTAGCATCACCCTAATAGACTTTATCTTGGCAACTGGTGAGAAGGTCTCATCATAGGCAACTCCGAGAGTTTGAGTAAAGCCCTTCGCCACCAGTCGTGCCTTATACGTGTGTACATTCCCATCCACGTCGATCTTCTTCTTGAATATCCATTTGCACCCAAACGTCTTACGTCTGGGCACATTGTCAACCAAATTCCAAACTTGGTTGTCATACATGGACTGAATCTCGCTGTCCATCGCCTCTTTCCATTTAGCAGACTTCGGGCCTACCATGGCTTCCTTATAGCTGTTAGGTTCATCTATATTTACTAGTGTACTGTCACTAATATACGTGTCCCATTCGGTAGTAATATGAAAACCATACAACTGGGGTTGAACTCTAACTCTTTCGGAACGTCTAAGAGGTAAGGATTGGTCAATCGGTTCAACCGGAGTTTCCTCCTCGGGTTGAGCACCAGCAGTCGAGGTTCCTTCATCACTCAACTCTTGAATCTCAACAAGATCGATTTGCCTCCCACTGTCTCCTTGGCTTATGAGTTCTCGCTCTCAGAAAACCCCTCTCCTCACAATGAAGATGACATTGTCATTCGGTCTATAGAAGAGATATCCAAAATATTTTTGCGGATAGCCGATGAAAATACATCGCTCACTATGAGGTTCGAGCTTGTTGTGAGTATCTCGTCTTACAAAAACTTCACAACCCCAAACCTTGATATGTGCCAACGAGGGAGCTTTCCCTGTCCATATCTCGTGAGGTGTTTTGGAAACCTTCTTTGTAAGGATTCGGTTAAGGATATGGGTGGTAGTCTCTAAGGCATACCCCCAGAATAAGATAGGTACTGAAGCACGACTCATCATAGAATGGACCATGTCTAACAAGGTTCAATTATGCCTTTCCGCCACACCATTCAATTGTGGTGTCCGAGGTGGCGCCAATTGCAAAACTATTCCGCATTCCTTGAGATAGTCGTGAAATTCAAGACTTAGGTACTCTCCTCCTCGATCGGATCGAAGCATCTTGATTTTCCTGCCCAATTGATTCTCCACTTCATGCTTGAATTCTTTGAACTTTTCAAACGTTTCTAACTTGTGCTTGATTAAGTAAGTATACCCATATCTACTATAATCATCGGTGAAAGTCACGTAGAAGCGGTTCCCATCCTTTGTGGTGGACCTAAAGGGCCCACATACATCGGTGTGTATGAGATCTAATAAACCCTCACCCCTCTCACAAGAGCCAGTAAAGGGTGACTTGGTCATCTTTCCAAGTAAACAAGATTCGCATGTGTCATCTTCCCTAAGGTCGAATGACTCCAACACTTCATCCTTTTGGAGTTGGGCTATACGCTTCTTGTTGACATGTCCAAGACGATAATGCCACAAAGATGCTTTATCCATACTATTGGAAGAATCTATACACAACACATCATTTCCTAGGTTATCTACAACCATAACAGTTTCATAAATTCCATTACAAGGCATTGCTTCAAAATATAAAACACCTTTTAGATAAGCATAAATCGAACCATTCTCATTATTAAACGAATATCGAAATCCTTGTCTAAATAAACCATGAAAAGAAATGATGTTTCTTGCCATATCTGGCGACTAGCAACAATTATTTAAATCTAATTTCAATCCATTACTAAGCACTAAAGAATACACTCCAATCTTGGTGACAGGCGACGATCTTCTGTTCCCCATGATTAGATTTATTCTTCCAAGCTCCACATCCCTATTTCTTCCTAGTCCCTGCAAATCAGAGTAAATGTGATAACCACACCCTGTATCAAGAACCCAAGATATAGCATGAGATGAGTCATTAGATTTAATTGTGTATATACCTGCAAAAGATGGCTTGATCTTCCCATCCTTGATGGCTTGCAGATATTCTGGGCAGTTTCTCTTCCAATGCCCTATTTTGTGGCAATGATGGCACTCTGCCTCCTTTGGGTTAGAGTTGGGCTTAGCAGGATCAACCTTGGTCCCACTAGAAGAGGAACCATCTTGGGACTTTCCCTTGTGGTGGTCTTTGATGGAGCCTTCCTCTTCTTGCCCCTTCCCTGCCCAATAGCCAAAACAGGAGCATCGGGTGGATTGGGAGTTAGTGCCATAGACTTGTCCTTGAGGTGGCTCTCAACAGTCCTTAGGAGCCCTTGGAGTTTGCTTAGGGTGACTTCTTCCTTGTTCATGTGGTAGGTCATCCTAAATTGGTTATAGCATGAGGGCAAGGAGTGAAGAACAATGTCGATAGCCAAATCTTCCCCAAAGTTGACATTCAACTTGCGAAGACGATCAACATACCTTTGCATCTTTTGCAAGTGCACGGTTAGAGACTCTCCACTTCCCATTTTAGCAGTGATCATATTCGTTATGATCTCATAGCGCTCTTGCCTCGCGCTTTGGTGATATCTCTCCATTAAGTCTAGATGCATCTCATAAGGATACATATCCTCATAGGACTTTTGGAATTCAGAGTTCATTGTGGCTATCATGATTCAATGGACTTTCATTGCATCACGTTCATGTGTCTCAAAGACAGCCATTTCTTCGGGAGTAGCAGTTTCTGGATTGATCTTCTCGAGCTTCTCATCGAGAACATACTCCTTGTCCTCGTAACGCGCGATCGTGCGAATGTATCTTATCCATTCGCTAAAGTTCGATCCATCGAAAGTCACTTTTTGACAAAGACTCATTAACGTGAATGAGTTAGCAGCATCGTTGTTTACGTTCAACATCTACAAATAGAAAGGACAAAGTTTGATTAGTATTGAATCCCTAATTAAACACCCAAAATGAAAAATTAGGGCTAGGACCCAACAACATTATTTACATATTAGAAAAGGGATGCCGTAATCCAACATGCAAATAATTTGGAGGTAAGTGAATGACGATTCACTAATTCTTCGCCATGAAAAACATAACTTTAAGTTTTAAATGTATTGAGAATTCCTAGATTTTTCTTGGAGATTCATTGAACTTTTCATTGGCATGTTTAAATCTCGATATGCCCCTCTCATTTGTAACTGGGATACCGAGGATCACAAAGTGGGTGTGAATAACCATGCTAATCTACACAGTGCCTTCTTTGCTTCAATCACCTATTCGAGGTGCCGACAAACCACACACGCTCCACCGAACTATGACAAACAAAGAATCACCCTTTGCCACCTTTGCTTAGAACTAATTAGTGTGCCGGTAAACCACACACGCTCCATTAACTTCTTAGAAAGGGTGCAAAGTGTAATTTCATGGGATTGCATCAATTCACTTTTGCCTAAAGTAACTAGGATTGGGAATTTGGAAAAACATGTAGTTACTTTATATTTTAACATTATACTTTTAATGAGAAGAGAGAGTTGCCCTTGATGGGTTTTGAGCATTCTAACACTTCCTAAGTGTACATGCAACCCTAATAACCTTGGATCTATGTTTGTCTAATTTGTCATGCAAAGTTGAATTCCAAGGTTATATTCCTATCTAGCATACATGGGGAACAATTTTAACATAAAGTATAGATAGAATAACTTACCTTGTTGTTGCTTGTGTTCCTTGAAACCTTGTGAGCCTAGCACCCCAAGTGTGATGCCTCAAATGCTTCACACAACACCAAATGCTCTTGGAAGAACTTATGAGAGAACACACACTCTTCAAAATCGGCCAAGCCCTCTATTACTTAGTGTGTAGCCGATTTGGGAGGAGATCATATTGCTTATATAGTGTTGACACACCTAGGGTTAAACCCTAATGTGTCATGACTCTTCATTTCCATGACCCATGGGTTTGTAACTCCCATGGAGCATCCATGGAGCATCCTATGGGTGGAACCCAACTTGATGATCCATGGAGCCTTTTAGCCCACTATACAAGATATGGATGATTTACTTAATCAACCCATATATTTAATTAGTTATCTTTTGATCACTTAATTAATTCTAAATTAATTCTTGATCAAACTAATCAAATAATATTATTAATATATTAGAACTTATAATATATTAATAATCTCCAAGTGTTATTTCTCTCATTTAGTTTATCCAATTGCATGGTGCCATGCAACCCAAATGGACCATGCCGGGTCGGGTCAAGTACATACCAGAAATAGTTATGGACTTAGACACCTTATCCAACAGTCTCCCACTTGGATAAGTCTAGTAACTATTACTGCAAGTATGACTTCAGGAACCGATCGGCAATCGTAGCTCTTTACAAGGTTTCTCGAAACTTGAGAAGATGATGGTACGCCATTTAAGATAAGTGATCATATAATCCTCTGTTCTAGATATCAGTCGGACAAATACATGGAACAATGTCTTACTTATTGTCCAACATTTGTTTCCCGATTTCCGATTTGTTTGACAAAGAACTTTATTGAACACATCAATTTAGTTCTGACCGGGCCCGGTACATAGGTCAAAACAAAATCATCGAGGGGCCCAGATATCAGCTTCTAATCCAAGAAGGAACAGATAAACTTCGACTCATATGTTTGTTCTACTACTCATTGAATTACACACAAGAGCACGATTTTATAACATCGAGTTACCAATGCGTTTTTCGTACAATCAATGCATAACCAACTCGTAAGTAACAAATCATATCTCTAGGTTTAAAGACTTATATGATATTACCGTCTCACGATCACTCGAGATAGAATTCCATGAAGTGATTCCAGTGAGCATGGGTTAGGTCCAATGCTCAGAACTTATGAGCACTCATGATTGTTGTAGCCTTGTCCCAGACCTCTACAACCAACCATGACAGTCTTGATTCATACCTACTTCCGACATATGACCGACTGTGGAGGTTTGAATAATATGTTATACCAAACAAAGTTATTCTGGAAGTCAAAACATGCAAAAGAAATATAGTAAACGATCGACAAGAGATAGCAACACTTTACTCATAAATAAAACACTTTTATTCATCATCAAATGTCAATTACACTTTACAAATTTCGATATTATCTAACTACTAAATCTAATATCATCCTTCAGCCCTATGCTCCGAGCATGCTGGAGATGCTTAATCCGAGTCAGTCCCTTCGTGAGGGGATCTGCCGGGTTCACATCCGATGATACCCTCTTTGCCACGAGGAGTCCTTCTTCGATCAGATGTCTGATGAAATGGTATTTTCTGTCGATGTGTCTGGATCTCCCGTGATCCCTTGGTTCCTTGGCTAAGGCAACAGCACTTTCACTATCACAGAAAATTTCCATTGGCTCTTTAATAGCTGGTACAACTCCAAGGTCTCCAATGAAGTTCCTCAGCCATAACGCCTCCTTTGCCGCTTCGCTAGCTGCAATATACTCTGATTCACAAGTAGAATCTGCCACTGTCTCTTGCTTGGAACTCTTCCAAGAAATTGCTCCTCCATTTAGGGTAAAGACCCAGCCCGACTGAGAGCGGAAGTTATCCCTATCAGTCTGGAAGCTAGCATCACTATACCCTACAACTCTCAAGTCATCACTCCCACCGAGGGTAAGGACCCAGTCCTTAGTCCTTCTTAGGTACTTGAGAATATTCTTTACCGCAATCCAGTGTGCCTTGCCAGGGTTCCCCTGAAACCTGCTAACCATGCTCAAGGCAAAGGCTACATCAGGTCGAGTACACGTCATAGCATACATGATCGAACCTACAGCCGAAGCATAAGGTATTCGACTCATTTCTGCTATCTCAGCCTCAGTGCTAGGGCTTTGTGTCTTACTCAACTTGGCGCTACTCTGGATGGGTAACTCTCCTTTCTTGGAGTCTTGCATTCTGAATCTCTTCAGAATCTTCTCCAAGTAGGTACTTTGACTAAGTCCAATTAATCTTTTACTCCGATCTCTCAAGATTCTTATCCCCAAAATATAGGCAGCTTCACCAAGGTCCTTCATAGCGAAACACTTTCCAAGCCAGGACTTTACTTCCTGCAGGGTTGGAATGTCGTTTCCTATGAGTAGTATGTCATCCACATACAATACCAAAAAGATAACTATACTCCCACTAGCCTTGACATATACACAAGATTCATCTTCACTCCTAGAAAAGCCAAATTCCTTGACCTTTTCATCAAAGCAAAGATTCCATCTGCGAGGTGCTTGCTTTAATCCATAAATGGATTTCTCAAGCTTACACACTCTATTGGGGTACTCGTTACTGACAAAACCCTCTGTCTGACTCATGTAAACATCTTCAGCCAACTTCCCATTAAGGAAAGCGGTTTTGACATCCATTTGCCAAATTTCATAGTCATGAAATGCGGCTATGGCTAACAGAACCCGAATAGACTTAATCTTGGCTACCGGAGAAAAGGTCTCATCATAATCCACTCCAGGAATTTGAGAGAAGCCCTTTGCAACCAGTCTAGCCTTATAAGTGTGTACTTTACCATCCATGTCGGTCTTCTTCTTGAAAACCCATTTGCACCCTACAGTCTTTCGACCTGGTACATTCTCAACCAAGTTCCAAACTTGATTGGCATACATGGATTGTATCTCGCTATCCATAGCCTCTTTCCATTTGGCAGACTCGGGGCCCGCCATGGCTTCCTTGTAGCTGTTAGGGTCATCTTGACTTACTAGTGTCTCATCACTAATAAGTGTCTCACCTTCTGCAGTAATATGGAATCCATAGTAATGCTCAGGTGCACTCCTAACTCTCGTGGAACGCCTCAGAGGTACAGATTCGTCAATTGACTCAACAGGAGTTTCCTCCTCAAGTTGAGGGCTAGAGTTTGAAGTTCCTTCACCACTTGACTCTTGAATTTCTTCAAGATCAACTTGCCTCCCACTGTCTCCTTGGCTTATAAACTCTCTTTCTCGAAAGACTCCTCTTCTTGCTACAAAGACCACATTGTCACTAGGTCTGTAGAAGAGGTAACCAAAGGATTGTTGTGGGTAGCCGATGAAAATACACCTCTCGCTTCGGGGTTCGAGCTTATCATGAGTCTCACGTCTCACGAAAGCCTCGCATCCCCAAATCTTGATGTGGTCTAGTTTAGGTACTTTACCAGTCCACATCTCGTGAGGAGTTTTGGCAACTTTCTTTGTAGGGACTAGATTAAGGATATGAGCGGCAGTCTCTAAGGCATACCCCCAGAATGAGATTGGTAGCGAAGCTCGACTCATCATGGAATGAACCATGTCCAACAAGGTTCGATTACGCCTCTCAGCCACACCATTCAACTGCGGTGTCCTGGGAGGTGTCAATTGTGAGACAATCCCACATTCCTTTAGATAGTCGAGGAACTCTGAACTAAGATACTCACCACCTCGATCGGATCGAAGCATCTTAATGTTCCTGCCCAATTGATTCTCGACTTCCTGTTTAAATTCCTTAAACTTCTCGAAAGTCTCTGACTTATGCTTGATTAAGTAGACATATCCATATCTACTGTAATCATCAGTAAAAGTCAAATAATAACGATTAGCATCTCTTGTGGCATGTTTGAATGGTCCACACACATCCGTGTGTATAAGGTCCAACAAACCTTCACCCCTTTCACACGAGCCTGTGAAGTGTGACTTTGTCATTTTTCCAAGTAAGCATGATTCGCAACTATCATTTGACTTTAGGTCAAACGACTCCAAGACTCCATCCTTTTGGAGTTGGCCTATGCGTTTCTTGCTTATATATCCAAGACGACAATGCCATAATGATGCTTTATCCAAGTTATTATTATTAGTAGAATCAATACACAAAACATTATTTCCTAAGTTATCTACAATAGATACAGCTTCATACACACCATCACAAGGTAATGCTTTAAAATAAAGAACAGTATTAAAGAAAGCATTAATCGAACCAACTTCATTATCAAACGAAAAGGTGAAACCTTGTTTGTACAATGCATGAAAGGAAATAATATTTCTTGCCATTTCTGGCGAATAACAACATTTATTCAAAACTAAATTTAACCCACTACTTAGCGATAAAGTATAAACTCCAATCTTGGTGACAGGTGTAACTTTCCTATTCCCCATGATTAAGTTTATTCTTCCTTGCTCCACATTCTCACTTCTTCCTAGTCCCTGCAAGTCACAACAAATATGAATACCGCAACCTGTATCAAGGACCCAAGATTTCGAATAGGGTGAGTTATTAGAAATGATAGTGTAAATACCTGCATGGTTGGGTTTGACTTTCCCATCCTTTACATCTTGCTGGTACTTTGGGCAGTTCCGCTTCCAATGAGCTTTTTCATGGCAATAGAAGCATTCAGCCTCTTTTGGGTCAGAAGGAGTAATGAAACATTTCTTGGTTCCACTTGAAGAAGAGCCATCAAGGGTCCGAGCCTTGGTACCCTTTGAAGATCTCTTTCTCTTCCTCCCTCGACTTTGTCCGATTGCCAAGACCGGAGTTGAGTCTGGAGTAGGAGTGATAGCAACCGACTTCCCCTTAAGACCTGTTTCTGCGGTCTTGAGAAGTCCCTGAAGTTTGCTGAGGGTGACCTCTTCCTTGTTCATGTGATATGTCATGCGGAATTGATCATAGCACGATGGTAAGGAGTGCAAAATGATATCTATTGCAAGCTCCTCAGGGAAGTTCACATTGAGCTTCAGCAACCGATCCACATACCTTTGCATTTTCTACATGTGGCTCGTGACGGACTCTCCGTCCTTCATCATGGTTGTTATCATGGAGCAGATGACTTCGTACCTCTCTTGTCGTGCACTTTGATGGTATCTTTCCATCAAATCTTGGTGCATTTCATAAGGGTAGAAGTCTTCATAAGACTTTTGGAGTTCAGCTGTCATGGTCGCTAA
Organism: Lactuca saligna; assembly: GCF_052625555.1. Classification (NCBI taxonomy): domain Eukaryota; kingdom Viridiplantae; phylum Streptophyta; class Magnoliopsida; order Asterales; family Asteraceae; genus Lactuca; species Lactuca saligna. The sequence goes on from NC_136425.1 coordinate 142,947,466, forward strand.
CATGATGCAAGCCACCTTGGTTGCATCTCTTTCATGAGTATGAAAGTCAGCGATCTCCTGGGGAGTTGCAGTGGACTCGTCAATTTCCTTAAGCTCCTTGTCAAGGACATATTCTTTGTCCTCGTAGCGGGTAATCATCCTGATGTTTCTGATCCATTTATTGAAGTTGGATCCATCAAAGGTGACTTTCCCACATAGACTCATAAGAGTAAAGGAGCCATTAGGATTCGAGCCAGAAGCATTAGTTGAAGACATCTGAAAAAGAAGAACAAGTTTAGTTTAGATTTAAGAGAGTCCTTAATAAAACACCCAAATGTAATATTAAGGCTAGGATCCAATCACAATATAATATAACTTAGAAGAGGTATGCCGTAATCTAAGCTATACCATATTTGAAAGGTAGGTGAATGACGATTCACCAATTTCCACCACGAAAACCGAAATATTAAATATTTAGTTTTTATTGGTTTTATAAATTCCTAGATTCTTTGAGATCCAATGAACTTTTCAAAGGCATGTTTCAATCTCGGGAGTGCCCTCCAGGTTTTGTGACTGGGATGCCGAGGATCACAAAACGAGGTGTGAAGTAACCATGCAAATCACTTGGTATCCTTAAAGTTTATCACTCAATCGATGTGCCGGTAAACCACACACGCTCCACCGATACTATAATAAACTTTAAGTCACCCTTTACCTACCTTGTTAAGTCCAAGTTAGTGTGCCGGTTAACCACACACGCTCCACCAACGACTCAGACAAAGTGTAAAGTGTAATTTCATGGATTAGCACCTTATTCACATTTTTCCTAAAGTAACTAAGATTGGGAATTTAATAAACATTTAGTTACTTTATATATTCATCATACTTTGAATGAGAATTTATAAGTCCTTGTCTTACCCGTTCGGCTAACGACCCTCCACCAGTCAAGCAAGCGGTGGGTGAGAATATTCACCCATTAAGTCACCATTTTATAGGCAACAACCTTATACCCACCTTATAGACCGGCTTCGTGAATGAGGCGTACTAGCGGTAAGACGACTTGTTCTTATACATATATATATAATTATTAAATCATCATAATATAAGTATAAGGGTTGAATTTTAACTTTTAAAATTCTAGGGGTTGGAACTAAAGTTTTAACTTAACTTTACTTGTTCCAAAACTTGAGGGCAAGTTTTGTAACTTTCAAAACTTTTCATTTCTTGTAACTTATGAGTTTAATAGAGTAATAAAATGAAGACGCTTCATTTTTATAACTCTTGTGTTTTCTTAATGGTTTTAACTCAAGTGTGACTCTTGGTTTTCCATAACTTAAGGATAAGTTATGGACTCCATTAAAACACATTATGATCAAGAATTAAACTACCAAATAGGTTACAAATAATTCCTATGATCATCTAAAACATCATAAGAACAAGAACATGAATATGAACACAATCAAAAAATTACATAAAACTTTGTAATTTTTGATAACTAGTTGTTGTAAATGAATTAGCAAGACATTACACCACCAAAAACAAGTTTACATTTACTAAAACAGTTTAGGGTAATGTTTCTAATTCATTTCCAGCAACTTAATCGAAATTCTGCACTCATTCGACCCTACTCGCCGAGTGCATGAACATGACTCGCCGAGTTGGTTGAAGATACTCATGGACTCGACGAGTCCCCCCTATAGACTCGACGAGTCCATTCGCAGACAGCAAATTTTCGATTCTGTTTTCAACTTTTAAGCACAAATAAGAACAAACAAGCCTAGGCTCTGATACCACTGATGGGTTTTGAGCATTCTAACACTTCCTAAGTGTACATGCAACCCTAATAACCTTGGATCTATGTTTGTCTAATTTGTCATGCAAAGTTGAATTCCAAGGTTATATTCCTATCTAGCATACATGGGGAACAATTTTAACATAAAGTATAGATAGAATAACTTACCTTGTTGTTGCTTGTGTTCCTTGAAACCTTGTGAGCCTAGCACCCCAAGTGTGATGCCTCAAATGCTTCACACAACACCAAATGCTCTTGGAAGAACTTATGAGAGAACACACACTCTTCAAAATCGGCCAAGCCCTCTATTACTTAGTGTGTAGCCGATTTGGGAGGAGATCATATTGCTTATATAGTGTTGACACACCTAGGGTTAAACCCTAATGTGTCATGACTCTTCATTTCCATGACCCATGGGTTTGTAACTCCCATGGAGCATCCTATGGGTAGAACCCAACTTGATGATCCATGGAGCCTTTTAGCCCACTATACAAGATATGGATGATTTACTTAATCAACCCATATATTTAATTAGTTATCTTTTGATCACTTAATTAATTCTAAATTAATTCTTGATCAAACTAATCAAATAATATTATTAATATATTAGAACTTATAATATATTAATAATCTCCAAGTGTTATTTCTCTCATTTAGTCTATCCAATTGCATGGTGCCATGCAACCCAAATGGACCATGCCGGGTCGGGTCAAGTACATACCAGAAATAGTTATGGACTTAGACACCTTATCCAACACCCCTATCCTACCCGTTCGGCTAACGACCCTCCACTAGTCAAGCAAGCGTTGGGTGTGAGTGTACACCCATTAAGCGCCATTTTATAGGCAGCAACCTTGTACCCACCTTATAGACCGGCTTCGTGAATGAGTCCTACTAACGGTAAGACTAGCATTTTAATTATACACATATATATACATACATATATATATATATATATATATATATATATATATATTCATTAAGCTTTAATAATATAATAGTATAGGGTTGAATTTTAAACTTGTAAAACTCTAGGGGTTGAAATTTAAATTCTTCTAAATTAAACTTTTAATCACAAAATTTAAATCTCAAAACTTCGGGACAAATTTGAACTTTTCAAAACTAGAGGGATCAAATAACAAATAACTTAAATAACTAATTTCATAATTATCTATATTCGACCTAATCCAATTTTAGTCATTAGATAATTACCAAATAATTTTAAATAGTCAATATTTATTATATAAATAACCAATATTCAAAAGATTTAAAATTATCTATTGTTATGTCTAGGATAATCATAAAATTAAGTCAAAATTCGGATTTTAACATTACAAAACGATTTAAGTATCAAATCCAAGACAAAACAGCAACAAAATCCTGAAATATCCTCTGCCTGACGCTTGGACTCGCCGAGTCAGCTTTGGACTCGCCGAGTAGGGCCAACTCGCCGAGTCCAAACACTGACTCGCCGAGTAGGTTCGGGCAAAGGCCAAGAAAAACGATTTTCAGCAAGCAAAACAGTTAAGAATCATATTCAATTGAAACCAATCAAGTCTCTGATACCACTGATGGGTTTGAGTCATAAGAACTTTCCTATGTGCACATGCAAACCCTATTGCTTGGATCTAGGTTTCTCTAATTGAACATGCTTTGTATCCAAGACTTTGAATCATAGATCTAGTGTAAACAAACAATTTATAACATATAAAATCAGATCTAGAATAATACCTTGAGTTACTTGCTTGAAAAACTTCTTTTCCTTGGAGCTTAGAGTCACAATTGTCACTCCTCTAATGGCTTACAAACACCTACTAGCAAGAAGATTATTTGAGAGAGGGAGAGAGGTGAGAAATCGGCTCTAGGGTTTCTTCAAACATAGAGTGGCCAATTTCTCCAACACTAAGGGTCTATTTATACTATGAGTTCTTAGGGATTTAGCTTAAACCCTAATTAGATAACTTAGCCTCAAAGCAATCCAAAGATCCTTCTGGATAAGGCCTTGGATGATATCTAGGATATCCATATCCTCAAAATCATCCCTTCCCATATCCATAAGGATTCATAGTCTAAAACACAACTATCACACATTTGACAATTTATACCCCTTTATTTAATTAATCTCTTTAAGTCACCAAATTAATTCCTAATTAATTTATGACTTATATCAGTCAAATAATATTATTATTCCTTTAACATATTATTCTTATAACACATTAATAATAATATTTCTTCTCTCTATATAAATCACCTTGTCAAGTTGCTATGGTGAAGGCAACCCAAAAGGACAATGCACAATCGGATCAAGTACTTATCAAATATAGTTGCAGCCTTAGACACTAATCCAAAAAATCAATCCCCATATATTTAACTAGTCTCTTTTGACCAGAAAGTTAATTCCAAATTAATTCTTGATCAATACTAATTAAATAATAGTATGATTTCATATTAATATATTATACTTGTAATATATTAATAAATCATAAATAACCTTATTCTCAAAAGTCCATCCTATCAAATTGCACTGGTGAAGGCAACCCAAAAGGACCATGCTACAATTGGGTCAAGTACATCTCAGTTATAATTATTGGCTTAGACACCAAATCCAACCGGAAGAGCTTGTGGATCCCGATTCTCGACTTCATTTCCCACTTGCTTTAGGTAAAAAAAAAAATATAAAAAAAAAAAAAAAAAAAAAAAAAAAGAAAACTATGACCTTGCTCATTAGAAACTTAGATCTAGTTTTATGGGTTTTAGATCCTTTTTGGCCCCATGAATGAGATCTAGTGGTTTGTCACCACTCTAGGAGCTATAAGTTGCCACTCTTGGTGTTTCTGAGGTTCAAAGTCCATAAAGTTGGCACCTTTAGGGTTTAGAATCACCCATGCATGAGATTATGTCCAAGTATAGTATTATATCTTGGAGTTGGGTCCTTTTAGGGGCATGTAAAGTCACCAAGTCAGTGACTTTATGGTTCTGGATGTTTAGTGGGGATTAGATATGTGGTTTGGACTTCTAGTCTTAAACATTAAGTGCTTAATGAAGGCTTTGGCTTAATGGGTGAGTACGTTGGGCGTACAAGTCTGTACCGTTTTTAGCCACATGAATGAGATCTAGTGGTTTGGCACCACTCCAGGAGCTATGAGTTGCCACTCTTGGTGTTTCTAAGGTTCAAAGTCCATAAAGTTGGCACCTTTAGGATTTAGAATCACCCATTCATAAGATTATGTCCAAGTATAGTGCTATATCTTGAAGTTGGGTCCTTTTGGGGGCATACAAAGTTACCAAGTCAATGATTTTATGGTTTTGGACGTTTATTAGGGATTAGATATGTGGTTTGGACTTATATTCTTAAGAATTAAGTGCTTACTGAAGGCTTTCGCTTAATGGGTGAGTACGTTGGGCATACAAGTCTGTACGCACAGCGTACAAGCCATTTAGCGTGTACGCTTCGCGTATAGCTGAGTACGCCCCGCGTACTAGTCTAAGAATTAAGTGCTTAATGAAGGTTACGTTGGGCATACAAGTCTGTACGCACAACGTACAATCCATTTAGAGTGTACGTTTAGCGTACAATTGAGTACGCCCGACATACTCAGCAAGATTGGACTTTGGTGTTTGAGCTTCGGTTTGGGTCATCTTTTTGGGCTTAGTTGTTTTGGGTCTTGTTGGGTCATCAGGTTTTGGGCTGATAATTATTTCGAAAAGGCCTACAATAGGATTTAAGATAATTTGGAAAATTAGGCCATGATTGGTCCATTTGGATTAGAGGTTTGGGCTTAAGTCTTGGTCCAAACTAGGAGAAAGGGTAAAACGGTCATTTACCCTATTTATGGATTGATAGTGGTGGATTGGAATCCAATTATTAATTGGATGTTTTTTTATATTGTTAGCTCGGGGATTTATCAAACTAGTAGCCAGGGATTTATCAGGGTGATTCCGCAGTGTGAAGTGATTCTCCTCATCGAGTTTTAACGGGTCGAAGGCACCAATACTGGCCCATGGTTTATATGTTAGGATGCTAGATGCCTACGTGACTCTTGCATGGGTCATGTGATGGCATGTTTACTGGGCAAGGCCCCATGCCAGGTGGAGCCTGATGAGTATATTGTATGGTAGTTATCGGTATGTGTTTTTATGTTACCGGGCAAGGCCCGATGCTGGGCGAGGCTCGATAATTTTATGGTATGTTATTGTCTTTGTGATTATCGCATGTGTTAGTATGATTATATGTTTATATGATTATATGTATCGGGTGAGGCCTAGTAATTGACAGATCTGTAAACTGAGCGCGGCTCGATGTCGGGCTGGGCCCGAAGGTGAGTGGGACTCGATACCGGGCGGGGGCCCAGTATGTGATTTATTATGTATAGTATGTGGTATCTTGGAGAATTCACTAAGTTTTGTGCTTACGATTTCAGTTTATGTTTCAAGTACTTCGTATTTCAAATGGAAGAGTCTGGGATGATTATAGAGCACACACCACCTCATTCCACATTTTCTTGATTTACTCTTATAAGAAATGGTGATTGATACAAGTGTTTATTTAGATTTATATGATTCTATTTTGGAATTTTTGGTTTTATAATTTAAAAATAAAATTTTTAGATCTTATTTTTGAGACATTACAATAGCTCCTCTAATTTAGCTTAGCCATTGTATTTATAGATTGAAAAGGTTTTGGGAATAGACATGGAAACTTTGAATTCTTACATATAGTGTTTTCAAAAAAAAAATATCTTTAATCGATTTACGGACGATGATCTTTGACGTGGAAGCTTTGTTTAAAAGTAAGAAAAACTCCACGATATCCACTAGAAATCCCTCACTACAAGTAAATTCTTCTATCATTAAGAAAAAACACCACCTTCTTAATTGTTCTTTCTTGAAGAATATCGCAAAACATGGGTTTGGCTGGTTAGGTCGTCGCCTAGGATGGTGGGAAGGAGGAGAGTAAATTACGGTTTCAAGGATTAGTTTTCTGAACGACATGATAAGCTTCCTTATATATTTGCTCTAGATGGGTGAAATTTTAAATTTCCAAGTCGTTGGCCAGCAATACCCAAACTCAAATTAAAGATTTAATTAATTTTGTTAACTATACTATATAAATCAATGTTGTAAAAATAGTTCGCGGTAACCGGTTAGTTGTTTGGCAGTCTTCATCCACCTATGAATAATGATAAATAGCCGTATTTTGCGGGTCATGTGACAATTAATAGATCTAAACAGTTAAAATTAATTAAAATGTCATCATGTCAAAATTATTAAAAAACAATCAAAATCAGTAGACCAAACTAATAAAAATCAAAACTAAAGAAAGGAAATACACAGAATTTTAATTACATGTATAATTTCAACTTCACATTTCCTTGTGTCCCATTAGGTCAAAGCATACATTTCTTTGTCTCTCATCTTGACGACACTGTATATAAACATAAAATGAAATAAATCATCATTTGCTATTTGGTGATAGTTATTTAGTTTTAAATTACTTTTTTTTAATTTAGTATTTTTATGTTACTCTTTAACCTGAGTCGATCCATAGCTATCATTTATCGATTTTCCCAACCTTGATACATAAACCCTTCTAAATGGTAATAAAAATAAATTGTTATATTTATTCAACAAATAAAATTTTTATTTATTTTTCTTATTTAATAATAAATAAACTTTTTATTTATTTTAATTGATTCATAATAATAAGAGAAAATTATAAATTTAGTCAAAAATGTTAATTATTTTGTGGAAAATAGTAAAAAAAAAAAAAAATTGCATTTTTAGTCATCAAAATCGCAGGTGGATTAAACTCATCTGCGATTTTGGCAAGCCATCTGCGAACATACCAATGGCTAAAGCGCAGACGTGTTTTAGCCACTTATACGTTCGCATATGACTTTTTTCGTTGTATAAAAACCTAATTTCCCCCTTAAAATCGCAGATGGACTAAGGTCATCTGTGATTTCCTCTCCTTTTCAACTGTAATTTTGGGTTTGTTTTTGTAATTTTTTTTATTTTGACTATGAAATTGATAGGGTTTGACTACAAACCAATCTTATTATATATAAACTTTTGCAAAAAAATTATCAGTTTAGTTGTTATTTCTTTGGAAAATTTGTTTAAAATCTCTCTAAAAAAATTATTAATTTAGTTATTACCACATTATCAGGATTGTTCATGAAATCGTCCATAATCACAGATGGGATAAGAAAATCGATTCCCAGAGAGAGTTTTCCAACATTAAACAGTGAAAATGAACCAAAAAGAAAACTACGTTTTTATAGTAGGCTAGGTTTATTTTCGCAGATACTGATATGTTCGTAGATGGATTAGTCCATCTACGAACATACAAGTCGCTGAAGCACGGACTGTGCTTTAGCGGTTTGTACGTTTGTAGATGGACTAGTCCATCTGTGAACATAGACAGTCCATTTGTGAAATTGATGGCTAAAATGCAATTTTGGTTTTTTTATTTTGTTATTTTTCACGAAGTAATTAATATTTTTGGCTAAATTTATAATTTTCTCTAATAATAATATTAACAAGTAAATACTATTTATCCGATTTTTTTTATTATTTTTAGGTGGCTTCATAGGTTCATATATGATTAGCAATATAGTTAAAAATTGTCCTTTACACGTGAATACAACTTCTTACACCAGTGTTATGTGACGTTATGGTACGTCAAATATGTCATATTGGCACATAAGCTTGATAATCGATACTATTGTTGGATTAATGTCTAAGTCCATAACTATAATTGGTGAGACTTGACCCGATCCGGCATGGTCCATTTGGATTGCATGGCGTCATGCATTTGGAAAGACTATAATGAGAGAAATAACACTTAAGGTTGGTTAATATATTATAAGTTATAATATATTAATAAGGTTATTTAATTAGTATTAATCAAGAATTAATTTGGAATTAATTAAGTGATCAAAAGGAGAATAATTAAATATATGGGTTGATTGTGTAAATCATTCATTCTTATATATGTGGGCTTTTGATCCAAGATTCCTTATGTTGGACTAAATCCATAGGGTGACCCATGGATACTCCATGGAGGTTAAAATCCATAGAGCATAAGGAATGGGTAAAGTTATGAGTTACATGGTGTAACCCTAATAGCCAGCATATAAAAGAATCCCATGGCTCAAGAAAACAGCCACTATGTGTAATAGAAAGGGCTAGCCGATTTCATGAAGTGTGTATGTTCTCTCAAGTCATTCCATGTGTATTTGGTGTTGTGTGAACCATTTGAGGTGTCACACTTGGGGCACTAGGCACTCAAGCTTCATGAAGACAATCTACATCAAAGACGTATGTAATTCTAACTTGATATATTCATTTGAATCAATGTTATTATGCTAGTTAGGATGAATACCTTGGAAAGTTCATATTTGCATGTATAATAGAGAAAACATATATCCAAGGTATTTAGGGTTGCATGTACACCTAGGAGTGTTAGAATGCTCAAATCCCAACAGTGGTATCAGAGCCTAGGCTTGTTTTCTTGTTATACTTGCAAAATTGGCTGAAAAATTGAAGTTTGGAGATGTCTGCACAGCAAATTCGCCGAGTCCATGAAGGGACTCGACGAGTCCAAGGCAAAAAGCATCCAACTCGCCAAGTTGGTTCATGCACTCGACAAGTTGGACCCCTTGACAGCATATATTCGATTGTTTTGGCTAGAAATGGACTAGGAGCATTACCCTAAGCTGTTTTTGGACTTATAAACTTGTTTTTTGATGTGGTAATGTTCATGATAATCCAATTTCAAAGATAATTGTCAATAGATTCATGTTTTGTATTAGTTTAAAAGTTATGCTAATTACATGAAAAAGTTTGATGTGAATTATCTTTGTTCTTATGAGTTGCTTAGATTAATATAAAAGTTAATTGATTATGTGTTTTCAATCCATTTAAATCTAAGAGTTGATTCTAAAATGTGTTTTTGTAACTTGTCCTCAAGTTATATGAAAAGTCACATTTAAGTTTCATAAAACTCATAAAAGTTGGCAACGGTTACAAAAAATGAAGAGTCTTGTCCTCAAGTTATGGAGGTTCAAGAGTCACTTCATTAAGTAATAAAATGTGTAACCTTAATTAATTCCATAAGTTACAAAATAAAGAAAATGCACATTCTTTTATTAGTTTAATGTCCTTGAAGAGTCTTTTATTTAAAACTACCTTAAACACATAAGTTATTGAATTAATTAGTTTTGAATAGTTTCAAAACTTGCCCTCAAGTTTTGGAATTTGAAAAGTTTTCACTTATGAATACTTTAATTCCAAGTTAGCCCTTAGAATTTAAAAGTTAAAATTCAACCCTTATACTTTATAATATTATAAGTTAATAATATGTGTATATATATATATATATATATATATATATATATATATATATATATATATATATATATATATATATATATATATATATATAAGAGCAAGTCAGTCTTACCGTTAGTAGGCCTCATTCACGAAGCCGGTCTATAAATGCAGTATAAGGTTACTGCCTATAAAATTGCAGTTTAATGGGTGTCCACTCTCACCCACCGCTTCCTTGACTGGTGTAGGGTCGTTAGCCGAACGGGTAGGACAAGGACTATAATTCTCCCTTCATTAAAAGTATTAATGATAAATACTAAGTAACTAAACCTTTTATAAATACCCAATCTTAGTTACTTAGGAAAAAGTGAATAAGGTGCTAATCCATGAAATTACACTTTGCACTTTGTTTAAGTCGGTTAGTGGAGCGTGTGTGGTTAACCGACACACTAACCTAGACTTAATAAGGTAGGCAAAGGGTAACTTAATATTTATCATAATATCGGTGGAGTGTGTGTGGTTAACCGGCACATCGATTAAAGGGTAAATATTAAGGGTACCCAATATATTTGCATGGTTACTTCACACCTTGTTTTGTGATCCTCGGCATCCCAGTCTCAAAACCTGAAGGGCACACTCGAGATTGAAAAATGCCATTGAAAAGTTCAACGAATCTCAAAAGATCTAGGAGTTTCAAATCCAATTAAAACCTAATAATACATTTCGTTTATCTTGGTGGAAATTGGTGAATCGTCATTCACCTACCTTCAAATATTTTATAGCTTGGATTATGGCATCCCTCTTCCAAATTATAAAAGTATTGTGTTGGGTCCTAGCCTTAATATTTCATATTGGGTGTTATATTAAAGACTTTAAATCAACTATCTTGAATATCTCCCAAAAAGATGTCTGGTTTAGACATTAATGATCTTCCCAAATCTCTTGAAACAATCTTTCCTAAATGAAGATGATGTCCCATGGAAATCATACTTCTTTCACCTCCTCCAAATTCTTCTCCCTAACCCACAAGTTCTTGAAAACTTTAAGTTCACTCAAGCCCTATTGGCAAGCAAAGGTCTATGTGTGGTCACATCTTGGAGATATAGTCACATATCGACAAGCCGGGAGAGTTAGGTGTCAAAGTCTTGAGAAAGTTGATGGTTCAATCACTTTCTAAGTCACATAGTGAGTTCCTTTGGGAATCCTATGAAAAAGACTATGATAAGACCCTTAATGATCTTATTTATTTGCTAAGATCAACTTCCTAAAACTTGTGGACATTGACAATAATGACATTGGATATCCAGTAAAGCTCACTCTTCCCAATTGAAAGGAATCGGCCATAGTCAACTCGGTTGACCAAATGGTAATGAGAAAGGCTAATTATGTGGTAGTCCCATGTTCCATTACCAAAGTGTCCATATGTTAAATTGCTAAAGGAAGGGGAATTGGTTGTGAAGCTGCCAAGTTTACCTAAGGATGTTAAAGTCAATAAGTTTGATTCTACTTCAGGTAAAGTCCACGATCTAACTCTGCTATGTTTCTATTATGAGATTCTTGATACATGATGTGACTGGATCACATGGTGATGTTTTAATAATCAAATAAAAGTGAAGGAACTTAAAGAAAGAATATGTTGAATATGATCGCGTAGATGGATTTCTATCGCATAGTTTGAAGATCGGATTCTTGAGCTACTTCTTAGGAGTTATGAGATATTGCTTAGGAATAGGTAACAACAAGTTTTCATATGGATTGTAAGGATAAGTTTTTCCGCAAAGTTTTAAAATAAAAGAAAATTTTTGATTTTATTTATTTTATGTATCCTCACAATGGCGTTTGTGAAAAAATTGTTGCTTATTTGATTCCATTAATAGCAAGAGTGGAAATATGAAATTGATTCTTTCCTTTGTGGTAATGTCTAAATTTACCAAATAAGAAAAGATCCTCATCCCCCAAGTTTCAATTGGACCGGAACTTGGAATCATGCAAGTTGTATAGCATGATGAATGAGAATTTTTTCATCTTTGGAAAATTAAGACTAGTTCCTTGTTCACATGTATATGTGAGTCAAGTGAAGGACTAAGGGATCGAGTACACATTCTTGTGCACTGGTCAAGTCCACCATAAAAGATCGATAAGATTATTTATCATAATTTACTAAAGCTCGGTAAATATGGTTATACTTACACGATTAAGTGTAATTCTGAGACATTGGAAAAGGTTCCAATGTATGACAGAGCGAATAAGAAGAATCAACTTAGGCAGAAAGATAAAAGTTTCTCAAATCTGAAAAGATGGGAAAGTACTTTAGTATCATGTTTATGATCATCTTAATGATTAAGAAACCATATCACAATTGGTCTTCTAAGGACATCTTAGTGCATTCATATGGCTAAGAATAGGAGTCATGAATTGTTGAAGTGGTTAAATCAAGAAGATGATTCATACTTCGTTCCAAAAACAATTCTTAGAGTTATACAATAAGATTGTAACTTGAGTGACACGTCTTAAAGAAGGTTTAAAACACTAGTCAAATGTAAGAGTAAAAGGTTATCTACTCTTGTACATTTGAAATTTTTAAGTTGTGATGTTTTGGATAAAACAGAGACCAACTTAGACCAATTGTGTGAAGTGTTTGTCTTGATAAAGAATCCGCACTATCTCTTGAATATCTAACAAGAAAGTCTTATATGTCAAGAGGACAGTGGGAGTCTTAAAGGTCTTGAAAGTCTCAAGAACTAATCAAGAATAAAACCTGAAGTTCTTCACTAACACACAATTTGAGGTTCATAACCTATCGTGTTGATATATTTTGTGCCCATTCCAATTAAAGTTGGCTTTACATATGAGTTCTTAGAGTTCTAAATTGGTTGCACAACAACTTGGAAGCAATGGCAGGCCCTTGAGCTGCCAGGTGGCAAGAAATTAAGATTGATTTCAGTCCATATGAGCTTGTCATTATCCATGTCTTGTGATTATGGTTTTGACAAATTCACAAGGATAAGAACACATACACCATAAAATCTAAGGTTCATAAGGTTTCTCTCCGATTCATGAAAATGATGGTGAGGAAACACTTTCACTAAGTAGATTTTAGCTAGATAAAAATTGTGATATTTGCATTCTCAAAGTCGTTAGTGGAGCGTGTGTGGTTTACCGGCACACTAACATGGACTTGTGAGAAGTGAAAAAGGTCTAAACAATCAAGACTATGATTACGCCATCCTTTTTCATAGTTCTTAAAATTGTTTAGACACACCTATGAGCTATCTAAGATAAGGTGTATGATTATGATAAAGTTTTATCAAAGCAATCTGGTATCAGAAATCTGAACTTTGGTAAGAAAGTCAATAAAGTATTGATTTCTAGAAGTCCAGCTAATTTCTGAGTACATGTCAAAGCAAGTGGGAGCATAAGTGTTATGCTAATAATCATCATGTTAGTGGGAGCATGATAATTATGATAAGTATTGCAAGTTTGCAATGTTACTTATAGAAAATAAAAAGTTTCAATTGGGAAAGACTTGTTTTGCTATAATTAAGGGAGAGGAAATTATACTTCATCTCAAATCTAAAATCTTAGATTTAGGTTTTAATCGTATTTAGTCAAGTATATATATATATATATATATATATATATATATATATATATATATATATATATATATATATGAATTTCATGTTGGAATGGCTCAACATAAGGAAATTCTGTATATGGGTCCATTATTTGCGTTCTAAAATTCGATTATGATTACGACATCCCTTTTCATAATCTGAATTATGAGAACTTGGCAAATAGAAATGAAAATGTTATAGCAAAAGATTGGTTTAGTCTTTATGTGAGACATCATGAATCGTGTCTCATATGCTTCGGATATAGGATCGATTACATGTGCTATATTCATCATTTCTAAAATTTTACAAATGCCTGGGGCATTAAGAAGCAAAAAGGTCTAGAATTCGATATGACTAAAAGGATTAAACAATTGTCGAGGACAATCTAAGGTTTACCAAAGATTGGTTGCTCAAGGATAGTTGGAAGTATAGTGTTAATTCTGGAAGGACCATATTGACATAATCTGTAAGGAGGAAACTCTTGGTCAGAAGCGATAGTCAAAATGGAATATGGAAATGTTTCAAAGATAAAAATTATTCAATCTATGTAAGATTAGGAAACTTAATGCAAGAAGGATGTTTCCAAGGAGCTGATCTCCTTTGGAATGCTCTATAATGGTTGTTGTCAAGTCTTTCTGACTTTGTGCATAATCATTACAAGAGGATCAATGCATATAAGTTTAGAATCTAACAGATTTCAGTAAATGGCATGAATTTGGAATTCTTGCATTTGCAGTAAGGATTTGGAACTGTGAAAAGAGGATCATTGGAGTTATGTTCAATTGATCTATTTCACAAAGTAAAGATCATAGACAAACATAGTATGCATACTTGGTGTATGGAATATGACCAATGTTTAGAAAACATAGTGTACATGCTTGAAGCATGGGACAACTATTGTTTTAAATTCAAGAATAAAGTTGATAGCTGAAACAATATACAATGAATAATGTGTAATCATATTGTGATAAATAAAAGGTGTTTTATTTATGTTCATAGGTTTTGATACCATATTGGATTCAATTATTATTGTGTTTCACTTTGCATGTTTTAACTTCCAGAATAACTAGATCATTGTTCTGGATGACTAAGTTATTCAAACCATCCACAGTCGGTTATATGTTGGAAGTAGATATGAATTAAGACTGTTATTGGTTGGCTTGTAGAGGTCTAAGATGTTGGACAAAGGGCTACAACACTCATGAGTGCTCATAAGTTCTGAGTATTGGATTCAACCCGCGCTCATTGGAATCACTTCATCGATTTTATCACGAGTGATCATGAGACGATAATATCTTATATTCTTCAAACCTAGAGATATGAGTTGTTACTATGAGTTGGTTGTACATTGATTGCACGAAAACGCATTGGATAACTCGATGTTATAAAACATGCCTTTGTGTATGATTCAACAAGTAGTAGAAGAAGCCATATGAGTCAAAGTTTATCCATTCCTTTTACCTTCGGGATAAAAGCGATATATATGGGCCCCTCGATGATTTGGTGATGACAAATGTAAGTGCTCGGCTAGGCGAGGACTGATTTGATTTGTTCAATTAGTCAGTCGTCATAAATCGAAAATCGGGAAACAACAAATAGACAGAGAAAATGATTATAATCCATATCTCAATCCATATGATATCTAGAATGGAGGAATATATGATCCCTTATCTAATGGACAAGTCATTGATAAAGGTCAGAGTTCATCTACAAGGTCAGAGTTCGACAGAAGCTTTTGAGAGCTACAATTGTCAGTCGGTTCTTGAAGTCATACGCAATGATAGTTTTAAACTTATCCAAGTGGGAGACTGTTGAATTAATGTCTAAGTCCATAACTATAATTGGTGAGACTTGACCTGATCCAGTATGGTCCATTTGGATTGCATGGCATCATGCATTTGGAAAGACTATAATGAGAGAAATAACACTTAAGGTTGGTTAATATATTATAAGTTCTAATATATTAATAAGGTTATTTAATTAGTATTGATCAAGAATTAATTTGGAATTAATTAAGTGATCAAATGGAGACTAATTAAATATATGAGTTGTGTAAATCATTCATTTTTATATATGTGGGCTTGTGATCCAAGATTCCTTATGTTGAACTAAGTCCATGGGGTGACCCATGGATACTCCATGGAGGTTTAAATCCATGGAGCATAAGGAATGGGTAAAGTTATGAGTTACATGGTGTAACCCTAATAGCCACCATATAAAAGAATCTCATGGCTCAAGAAACCGGCCAATATGTGTAATAGAAAGGGCTAGCCGATTTATTGAAGTGTGTATATTCTCTCAAGTCATTCCATGTGTATTTGGTGTTATGTGAACCATTCGAGGTGTCACACTTGGGGCACTAGACACTCAAGCTTCATGAAGACAATCTACATCAAAGAGGTATGTAATTCTAACTTGATATATTCATTTGAATCAGTGTTATTATGCTAGTTAGGATGAATACCTTGGAAAGTTCATATTTACATGTATAATAGAAAAAACATAGATTCAAGGTATTTAGGATTACATGTACACCTAGAAGTGTTAAAATGCTCAAATCCCAACAACTATATGATGTCAAATCAACGTAATAACCGATTAAATATAATTTTTTGTCGCATTAATATTATCACCAATAAAGTTGGTGACATAAAATTGGAAAACGATTAGAAACCAAAGAATTGCAAGTGTGACAATTTATCGTACAAAAGTACAATTAACCCTGAAAAAATTATGTTGTGGGGTTTATAAAAAAAGTTAAAACAAAAGGATGTCTTAAAGATTGTCATGTGATAGAGTGATGAAGAAGTTATTATTGGCATTTGTTTGTTAAACCCACGAAAGCAATTCAAAACCCTTGGGTATCATGTGAATTTGAATTTTCTTATTTTATAGAATTCACCCATTTTAAATTTTAGTTTTTATAGTATAAATATAATTAATTTTTAAGATATCCAAAACATTAGATTATAAATCTATAAAATAATATCTTTCAGCCCAACAAATAGGAAGAATCAAAGAAAAGAATGAAGAAAGTATTTTGACCAGGGGCAGTGGTCAGAGTTTCAAGGATTCTCATGTTTGACTAAAATTCATCATCAAAAACTGAAATGAGAGAAGCCATCAACAGAAGAAAATATTGTATTTAAATTTTTAAGTAGTATCTTTATATGACGAAATTAAAGACGAATAAAATTGCGTATGTTATTGAAAATTTGAAACTAAAAAAGATTTATAAATGTTTTGTTTGATGAGAATGAATGAAATATTCCTCATGCAATATGATTCCCTCCATGTTTACTTTCATTCAGGTTAAGATTATGTTTGGCATATTAGCTGAAAAGCTGGCTGTTAGCTGATAGCTGAAAAGCTAACTGATAAAAAATAACGTTTGGTAAACCTAGCAGAAATATATAAAATTATATAAAAGGACATGTAAAAATATGTGTTTCTATAATTAATTAAGGGGTGTATTTGAAAAAAAATTTAAAAAAATCTTAAAAAGCTAGTCTAAGGCTGTGTTTGGCACGCCACAGCTAGCTGATAAGCTAGCTTATTTTTCGAGCTTTTTTATGTTATCATATTTGGTAAGCAAAAAAATAGCTTATAAGCTTGCGTTTTGAAAAGCTACTTAGACTAGCTTTTTATGAGCTTTTTAAAAATTTTTCAAATACACTCCTTAATGAATTATAGAAACACATATTCTTACATACCCTTTTATGTAATTTTATATATTTCAGCTAGCTTTTCAACTAGTTTTACTAAACGTTATTTTTTATCAACTATCGGCTAGCTTTTTATTTAACAGCTAGTTTTTCAGTTATCAACTAGCTTTTCAGCTAGTACACCTAAATAACTTTTCAAAAAACTAGCTTATAAGCTACTTTTTAGCTTACCAAACACGATAACATAAAAAAAACTCAAAAAATAAGCTAGCTTATCAGCTAGCTGTGGCGCGCCAAACATAGCCTAAATGTTTTCCATTAATTCTTGGATTGGGATGAACATTTTTAATATAACCAATTTTAATTTTTTTAAGATTTCATAATATTAATTAAATCATAGTTTTTTCTAAAATAAAAACCATACGTTATTTGGATTTTAGTAAATTCTATAAGCATTCTTTTTTCTTAAATAAAATTTTAATTAATTACTTGTAGTTGGATTGTAGACATGTCCGTGACACACCTTTTAAAAGGGGTACTATTCTTATAAGAAAAAGCTCGAAAAATAAAAGTTTAATTCATCAGTAGAAATTCGTAATTTTTATCTTAACCAAAAAAAACTTCAAATCCATAAATTATTTCTAATCGAACAATCATACACAAATAAAAGTCACTTCCCCTACCATCTTTCAGCAAGTTTTGTCAAATCTACCTGCATTCAATATTTACATATACAAAAAAATCAATATAAAGATTCACTCCTTTGTCACAAACCAAGTAAACATGAAACAACTTCCAGTTATTTTTACCAAACATTTTTCCACAAAATAACATAAATAGCTTCAATCTAG
The DNA here is from genome assembly GCF_052625555.1 of Lactuca saligna. Taxonomy (NCBI): domain Eukaryota; kingdom Viridiplantae; phylum Streptophyta; class Magnoliopsida; order Asterales; family Asteraceae; genus Lactuca; species Lactuca saligna. Next base: position 142,965,704 of record NC_136425.1, read on the forward strand.
TTTTAACAAACATATCCACATCAATAATACATAAATTTCATAGCATTACTTATTTTCATGACAAAATTGCAAGAATGGTCCCTGCGGTATGTCAAAACTAGCTACTTTGGTCCAAAATGGGTTTGGCTCGCAAGGATAGTCCAAAAGTTTCGTTTTGTTGCGAGTTTAGTCCAATTTCTTATGAACTTTTTTATAATGACGAATTTGTCCCTTATTATTTTATTTTCCATTTTTCTTTTATTACAACAATTAAAGATAAAACAAAAATAAAATCTCTCTCTCTCTCTCTCTCTCTCTCTCTCTCTCTTCATTGCCGCCCCCACATCTTTATTGTATTCCTCCTCTTAATGATATGTAGAAAAAAGAAACCCTAACTCTAATCTTCATTGTCGGCCCCCATTAATCTGTATCTCAATAAGATCAAATGGTTTTCAGACAACCTTCTAAGTGTGAGAGGGGAGAACCCTAATTATTGCTCCAGCTATGAAACGAGGGTTTGCAAATGGGGGTTTCAGATCTGCCGCCTCGTGAGTATCGACGAGCTTCGTTTTTACAGAGCAAAACACAATGATGATGACCAAACCGCCGGAAACCCTGACGTTGCCTTGGTCTATTACTGCCTATTGACGCCATTACAGACCCTAACGAGGCCACTGCAACAAAGGAAAGGCCACTGGAAACACCGACTGCCACCCCTCTTCACCACCGTGTGTAACCGTCCCCATCGTCTATCGAATTTCCTGGCTCCGTCAAATGACCCTCAGGTGAGCTTCAATCGAGTTTGAAGAAGGAAAGGAGGATACCCTATAATTTTCACAAGTTACCGTCATTCTCGTTTCATGAAATCTTAGGGTTTTTCAGAGGCCGCCGTTGCTTGAAACTTTTCGGGTTAGGGTTTCACTGCCAAAGCTTCGATTTGGTGTCGTTTATCTTTTTTCGACGATGGTGTTTAGGATTCCCGTTGGGAGTGAAGGTTGGGGAGGGAGTGAGGGTGGTGGCGTTCTCTAAACTGGAGAGAGAGAGAGAGAGAGGGAGAGAGAGAGAGAGAGAGAGAGAGAGAGAGAGAGAGAGAGAGAGAGAGAATCTTTTTTTTTTCTTTTTCTTTACTTGATTTTTGTAATAAAAAAATTAAAAAAGGAAAAATATCAAAGGCAAATCCATCATTATAAAAAGTTTTAAAATTTTTGGACTAAACTCGCAACAAAACAAAACTATTGGACCATCATTGCGAACCAAACCTATTTTGGACCAAAGTTGCTAGTTTTGACATACCACAGGAACCATTCTTGCAATTTTATCTATTTTCATTTGCCTCATTTATAATTTCATTCCATCGAAAACAAACGCCCTTACAAAATACCTCAAAATCAATCTTCATTACTAACCTATAATGAAGATGAGTGCATCAACAACATCATCACAATAGATTCACTATTAACTATTAAGACATTATAAACTCAACATCAACTTTTTTGGCAGATTTCATACATCATGATAAGAGAAAACAAACTCTTTTCTCCATCAATGCTAAACTACAACAAACTTAAAAGTGTTAGAAGCCCAACACAAAGCACAACAACAAACCAAAGAGTCTACAAAAAACAAAATAAAAGAAAACCTAAAACCCTTCCCTACATCCAACCAACACAACTCTTTCTTTCAACTTTCAACTTTCAAATTTCAAATTTCAAATTTTAAATTTTAAATTTCAAAGTCTCGAATCATCTATCTTTCCTTTCCCCTCGACCCTGTTTCTTGATAAACCTACAAAACATCTCCAACAACCACAAAGATTACTTTCGATCACAAACAAAAAAAACAATAATAATATAACGAAAAAGGTGGAAGTTTTTTTTTTTTTTTTACCTGTTTCTCCTCTTCTGTAAGAGTGTTCCATAGGACTTGAATTCTTTTACGGATGACATTTTCTTGACCATGGTACAATGGTTTTAACCTGACATAATGCTCAGTGAAAAACACATCATAGCCACTTGTGTCTACAGCTTCTAACTCAGGTGAAGCTTCCCTTAATGCAAGCTGATATTGATACATATTATTATTATTATGGCTTCCATGAGAACCCACTGAAGCTTCAGATGGAATATGATAAAGAAACCCTGAAAGCTTTTCAGACCCCATTTCTACACTAACAAGATAACCATGTTCAAATCTGTTATCAATTGTCCCAGTTACTTCTCCCCCTACCTCAACAACTCGCCTTCCTAAAAAAGAAAGAAAAAAAAATCAGTATATTCTTGATTTTTTTTTTCAAGGAAAAAAGAAAATGTTTAATGGGAAAGAAATAAAGATTGAATCTTTCATGGTAACCTGACCAGAAAAGAGATTCTTGAGAGAGCCAGAGACTGAGCCATCCGTGAGCCTGTTTGTAACATCTGTTGGGAAGGAAGGGTAGTTTGGTCAAATCACACAAGTTTTACAATTTTTTCTGTGGTTAATTTCAAAAAAGAAGTTATATTTCTTGCTTTTTCCAGATTAAACCTCAAAAAAAAAAATCGCCTGAAAAAACGTTGTATTTTTTCATTTTTCCGATCTTGCCCTTTTAGTCATTTTTTTTTCTAAAAAACTGTAAAATGTGAGGGTTTTTCGAGAAAAACTAAAAAAGTTGAGGGTTTATTTGGAAGTATTTAGAAGGTTGAGTGTTTTTTTCGGAAAAATTACAAAGTTGAGGGCTTTTTCGGAAAAAATGAAAAAAAAAAAAACAAGGGTCTTTTTCAAGCAAAAAAAATTTCGAGGTTTAATCTAGAAAAAACACAAAATATAAGGTCTTTTTTTAGATCAACCCTTTTTTTCTATGTTGACATGCTATTAAATTGGTCACAATAAAAAACTCTCAAAGTTTAGTGGCAAAAGTGAAAATTTTGACACTAAGGGGCTCTTTGATACATTTAGAAGCCTCTTACTCAGACTTGGCTCCTCTGAATTGTCAACCGAGTCTGACTCAGTCAGATCTCTCTGACTCAGTCAGATCTCTTTGACTCAATCAACAACAATCAAACAGACCCTAAATTTTATATTGTGACCACTTTAACGTAACGAAATTGAAATACAATACAAAAATGACAAAAATACAGCGCCTTTTTATCAATTTTCCCCAATGATGTAAAAAATGAAGTCATAAAGTATGAAATTTATACCAGGTGGAATTATGGAGGGAGTTTTCTTGCGAAAGTAATAAACTTGTTCAAAATGATAGAGTAAAGAAAGATAATATTTTCTCAACACAAAAGACGCGTTTGTGATTGTGGGACCAAATTTGAACACAGCCATGACTTCCTTCCATCTTCGGTCACTAACAATCTGGAAATTAAAAGTTATGTCATTTTTGTGATTTATATTTTATAATAAAGAAAGAAAAGAAATGTTTTGTTTTGTGTTTGCTATAATGTTTTATTAAAAGGAATATTAATGATTATGATACCTTTTCGATTCCACCTCGTGATGTAACCTCTATAAATAGCCTGTGAAGATCTAAAGACTTCCCTCCAATGATAGGGATCCTTAAAAAAAGATAAATAACATCAAATTACATTTATAATGTTAATTACCAAAATGTTATACACTATTTGTAAGGTCAATTCAAGCTATATAGTAGTTAAGGATTGCATGGGTTTTTTCATATATACACAACTTCTTTGCTCTCAATCTAGAACACATGCTTACATATGATGTGACAAATTAAAACATGAGAAAATAGACAACAGAAAAATATAATATTTCTAGAGTTTTTGGTTTTCCAAGACTATTCACTTTCATACTCACTAAAGATAATGACAATTATAGGATTCGATGTTCATAAAACCACAGAAACTTAACAAAAACATAATATAAGACTCAAAAAGGAAACTCTAAAAAGAAACTAGCTATTAAAGATCAAGAAAAAGGCATTAGACAGAAAATGTAATGAAACATGAAGTTTATTATATCAGACCCCATTAATGTATATAGTCTACCCTACTTAATTTGAGATAAAAGATCGATGCTTTAAACATCAAAACTAATATAGGCTTTGCATTTTGACCAGACTATACATATATTAAATCGGAAGCCACGTCGCTAACTGATGGGGTAATAGGGTTTTCAAATTCTTCTAATTTTTCAGGCAATTAAACCTAATTGCGCTAAAACTTCACAGAAATATCTCAAAACACTTGAATATCAAGAGCAAAATCAAGTTCGCCTCAATTCCATACTTCATAACCCTACCAATTTGGTTTTCCCCAAATTAGAAGGCTTTCTCCATGAAAAAACCCCAACCAGACAAACACAGACACACACATAGTACGCCATCAAAGCTACAATGAAGATCAAAGATCGAATCTTGAAAATGAGTACTGGGAAAAAGGGTAAAAGTAATTCAAAGAAATCTCGAAACGAAATCAGCAAAAAATGGAATTAATAATTAAAAGGAAGTAAACAATAAACAATGTGTTGGTACTTACTTGAACTTGGTACCAAAAAGCGAGTGAAATGTCTGAAGTTTATCCAAGAAAAATTGAGGGTTTTGAGTGATTTCTTCATAAGACGCCTCTGGGGAAGGATATGAAGTCGTGGGTAAACCGTAACCATTGGTAAAGACGGCAGTTTTTGGGCCGTATGAGAGATGATGAGGGGCCGACATTTTTAATCGGATTCGGAGGTTAAACAAGATTCGATTATATGTGTAATCATACACAATAAGACTAAAAGAGGTGAAGAATTTCGATTAAATGGAAAAATTTAAACGACTGTAGATTTATTTCAGTTTTTTTCATATCACAAGAACGATGAACTCTTCTTTATTGGATACCGTGATTAATATCCACCCTTTGTCTAATAATGCCATGAAACCTACCTTCTTTAAAAAAATATTTTCTTTTAGTTTTTACATGTAAAAAATAAATTAATTTCTGTTTTTAAATTAAATATCAAACTTTGCAGAGTCAGAATTGGTTTGAGTACAGTACACTCATATACCACTTTTAAATAAAACATTAAATTTTGGAGGGTTATTGGTCAAAGCTACCCGTCTTCCGGTCTTCCCTTATATATTTAGAATATTTAAGGTTTCTTTTCCTTTATTCCGATGTAGACTTTTGATGTGTCCATATTTCTTTTTAATTTTGTTTTTTTTTTTTTCTTTATGAAAGACATGAATAGATAATATATTTGTTTTTTTTTAGTTTGGTATGCTTTTGAATGGAAATCTTCCTAAAAGAAATTAAATTTTGGTCTCATATATTAGAAAAATCATATATTTTTTTAACATATGTGAATGCTTTCCTCTTCGGTACGATTACATATATTAATAATGATTTTTCTAATCGGCTTGCATGATTGTGGAGGGATTTTTGTATAAACGAGCCATTTCATTGTTAAAATATTGATTAGAAATCAGTTTTAGATACAATTTGTGGGAAAATATCATTGTTTATCAAGAGTAGCTAGTATGCAGTGTTCATGCATTGAAGTGCTATTAGTTGCTATTTCCTATAATTAATCCATGCATTGAAGTGCTATTAGTACAACATTTTAGTGATAATTTGATGAGACTGACATACTTGACTTGTGCTTGTAGAACATGTCCTTGTCAGGAGCTATCTATTAAACAAATGTATGGTGAACGAGCGAAATTCCAAGAATGCTTTAATTCAGACTTTGAGCAATTTTATTTGGGAAAATGACTTGTAAGGGTAATGATGTTTTACCCGTATTCACATTATACCATTAATGTTTTTTTTAACAAAAAATATCATTTAAGTGTGTTTCCTGTACATATTTTACCATTGGTAACCGGATACAATAGGTATCCCGGTATTTTTTTTATTTTAAAAAAAAATATATGTGGAAAATACGTGGCTCACCCCTCTCTCAATTAAACACCCTCACCCTCAATTAAACACTCTCAAAGCACGATTTCTTCTTCACTCTTCAAGACTGTAGCAGCTTTCTCAAATCCATGGCTTCCTCCTCTACGTACACCTCTAGCACCAGATCGAAGAAAATCAAGTCAAAATCGAAACTTGATTTTGCAAATCCCTGTGATTGTGGCTACCCTTCTCGTATCTGGACTTCAACGACCAAAGATAATCCTGGAAAAGAGTTTAGGGTTTGCCCTAATTCAACGGTATGTCGGGTTTAATCTATATGTAGTAAGGTCTTTTCAATAATTTTCTTATATTTGTTTTAGGATAACCCAGAAATTAAATGCAAATTCTGGGAATGGGTTAATGAAGAAGATACAGTCAACAAGAAGAAAAGAGATGAAGTGGGAGCACAATCCTGTGAAGTAAGGGCACAATCTTGTGAAGTGAGGATTGCAATTATGGACCATGATTTCAATATTTACAAAAAGAAGACAGATGAAGAATTTGATAAGATAATTAGAAAAATTAGCAGTCTCAAAACATATGTAATTGTGTTGTTTATGTTGTTTGTAGTATCACTTTAAAGGGCATAAATGTCAAATTGTAATCGGATATTATGGTTGTTTTGCTGAATATGATTGAATGAACATGTTTTGCTGAATATGATTGAATGAACATGTTTTGCTGAATATGATTGAATGAACATGTTTTGCTTAAGTTTGAATACGATTTAATCTTAAGAACAAACAACATTGAATGAGCATTCATGCATTGTCTTATTAGGGTAATAATGTGCAGAATGTTACCCCTGTACAAACAACTTTGCAGAATTTTAACTCTTAATGTGCAGAAGGGCATAATGGTCAAAATGAAGGAATCCTAAGAGCATAATGGTCAAAAAGAATCTTATGTAAAAGCAACTTTGCAAACAACTTTGCAGAATCTTGTGTTTGAATATGATTTAATGTGAATAATGGTAAAAATAATATGGACATGTTTTGCTTAAGTTTGAATATGATTTAATCTTAAGTACAAACAACATTGAATGAGCATTCATGCATTGTCTTATTAGGGTAATAATGTGCAGAATTTTACCCCTGTACAAACAACTTTGCAGAATTTTACCTCTTAATGTGCAGAAGGGCATAATGGTCAAAATGAAGGAATCCTAAGAGCATAATGGTAAAAAAGAATCTTATGTAAAAGCAACTTTGCAAACAACTTTGCAGAATCTTGTGTTTGAATATGATTTAATGTGAATAATGGTAAAAAATAATATGAAGGGCATAATGGTCAAAAACAAGGAATCATATGTAAAAGCAACATTGAACGATGTAGATTATATTTAAAGGGTAATAACAAACAAAAGCACAGTTTTTAATGTGCATATTTACATCAAAAGACAAGCATAGTTTTTAGCAAAAGACAAGCATAGTAATTTCTGCCTTAAACAAACAAAAGCACAATTTTTAATGTGCAGATTTACATCAAAGGGAATCATTCCAGTGTAACAGGTTTATTCACACTTAAACCACATCCATCCTTGGTGATGACCACCCTCCTTAATTCCACTTCAGTGATCCTCTCTGAGTATTTCCTTTTCCTCTTCAATGGTTATGCTCTTTGTTCAACTTCAACAACGGGTTGTGCAACAGGTTCCTCAACAACAGGTCCATGAACTTGTTCCTGATCAGGTTCATGAACTTGTTCCTGATCAGGTTCAACAACAGCTTCAACAGCAGGCTCAACAGCAGCTTCAACAACTTGTTCATCAACTTGTCCCTGATCAGGTTCATCACCATCTTCAGCCAGCTATTCAATCTCAGAATCAGAATCAGATTCATACTCATTTTCAACTTCATCCATCTCTTCAATCTCAAATTCAGACTCATCCTCAACATCAGGAACATGTTTACCCTTCTTCTTTTTGGCTTTAGTACTTGGTCCTACATTAAAATTTATAATGCATTAATAGATAATACTTATATTTTTTTGTAAATGAATGATACTTGATATGAAAAAAAAAACCTTCTTTGGACAGTGGACATGTTATTTTGTTGTGTCCTGGTTCTCTACAGATGCTGCATTTTGTAATAGCCCCTTTCTTGCTAATAGTATGACGACCTTCTTTTTCTAAAGCAGCCTTCTTCCTGTTGACTTTAGGTCTGCCAGGTAATCTTTTACGTTTCGGGGGCAACATAGGTTGACCTTCCCAAGATGACCACATTTCACTTCCATTTAAAGGATTAATTGTATACTTATAGCAATTTCCAAACATTTCTGTTGTGAACCAAGTCGCCACATAGTCTTCCACATTCTCATTTAGATAACTAATAGCATCCATAGCATGTATACATGGTATACCGCTTAGTTTCCATCCTCTACATGCACATGTTCTTTGGTTCAAGTACACAACATAAACCTCATGTATTGACCTCACCTCAAATTGTTGCACTCCACTGGGAATGACATACCAATACCTATAAAATAAAGGAATATAGTATAAAATTAGTACTTGGGAATTACATGCCAATACCTATAAAATAAAGTATATATACCTTAGATGTTTCCTCTTATCCACTATTTTCTTTCTAATAGATGGACATATGGCTAGATTCCATTTCTGTCCCTTTAATCTTTTACAATACATCCTATCCATCACAAACCTCCTAATTTCCTCTAACATTGTTATAATCGACTTTTTCCTAGCATGCACAATTGCAGCATTAAAAGATTCACAAATACCATTCTCAATGGCATCACAAGACCTATCCAATACAAAAAAGCCCTAGACCAGGATTTTGGATCTCTTTCCATCAAGTGATCATATGCTTGTATATCAATCACCATAATCTCTTTCATTATACCTTCAAACCTCTGCACAGTTGTGGCCTTTGCAGCCCTCCAAAAAATCTTCCTATATGCAACACCCTTAAATTTTTTCTTGAAATTAGCATAGACGTGCCTAGCACATTGCCTATGCTCAGCATCTGGTACTCTTTCTTTAACAGCCTCAATAAGACCCTAAACATGCAAGATAAACATAACATTAAGATAAACATAACATTAAGATAAATAAAACAGTAACCAATTAAAAAACAGTTAGGATAAATACCTTGTGTTGGTCAGAAAGTAAGGTTAATCCTGCCCCATTTCCCATGTTAATGTCCTTAAGTAGTAAGTTTAGAAACCACTTCCAAGTTTCTTTGTTCTCAACTGCAACTACTGCCCAAGCAATGGGGTAAATATGGTTGTTAGCGTCTCTACCTATAGCTGAAAGAAGCTCACCTCTGCAAATACCTTTTAAAAAGCAACCATCTACACCTATAACCCTCCTGCATCCTTCAATCCAACCATCCTTTACACCTTTGATACAAACATACATCCTAGAAAAATAAATTGTGTAATCAGGCATTGTATCCGTCCCAATTTTCATTGTTGACCCTGGATTAGCTCTTAATATCTCAGCTCCATAACTCCATAATTTTTCATAATGTGTGTTCAAACTGCCTTCGATCTCATTAAGTGCAAACTTCTTTGCATTCCTGCATTGTCCAACACTAACCTTCACATTGAAAATTTCCCCAACTTTATCCCTCATTTCCCTACAACTCATTTTGGGATTTTCTAAAATATCATTAACAAAATGTTTCCCTATCCATGAGTAAGTAACAACTGACCCAAACTTGAAGGTTCTAGCACAGTTATGCTCATTACGTAAGGACTTAATTTGGAATGACTTTTCACTGCCCATCCAAGTAGCCATAGTCTAAAAGGACATGCTGCCTTTCCTTCACTAGTTTTACGACACCTGACTAGCAACCTAGTTTTATCATTTTTTTCATACCAAAGGTTAAAACCATTTGCTACTGCATAGTTTGAGACAAGCTGTTTAAGTTCATGAGGGTTACAAAACCTCATACCAAGGATGGGTTGCATTGTATCCCATTTCTGAGTTGAGTCATGAAAAAAATAAATTGGTGCTTCTTTGGTTCCATTATCTGAATCATCATCCTCATCAACAAAATCATCTCTAGAGACAACACTAATATAGTTAAGAAAGGGATCATCAGATTTAGTCAATGGTATTACCTCTTCATCGGGTTCATGATCAACAGATAGAGCATCAGACATGACCGAGTCTTTATCTTCATCAGAGCTTTCACTATCAACACTTTTTTCTTCCTTTTCTTCCTCTATCCAGTCAAGCACCGAATCGTTGTAGTGATCAATATATACATTAATCTTTCCTTCGTTACCATGTGCAGCATCAAGAAACCTCCTGTAGTCATCATCGTTTTTCAGTGGTGTCAACCCATTACGCATTGACTTATGCCCAAGACAGTAGTAGACAACAGGACACTTCCCCTTTGTGACATCCTCAAGAACATAAATGAACTCCTTGAAATTTAATCCACCAAAATCGACATCTGTAATTGATGTTTTTTTGATTCAGGTAGTATATAAGATGAGGAATGGTGGAAAACATTCCATTGTAATGAACATCTACTTGAATGTAAGTTGATCCTTTTGCATTAGATGGACCAGCCATGATCGATCTCAAACAAAACTTCGACTGAGAAAACCCTACACAACGATCTTGGTATGAGGGTGTTTAATCGTGCTTTGAGAGTGTTTAATTGAGGGTGAGGGTGTTTAATGGAGAGAGGGGGTGAGCCACGTATTTTCCACATAATTTTTTTTTAAATAAATAAAATACCGGGATACTTATTGTATCCGGTTACCAATGGTAAACTATGTACAGAAAACACATTTTAATGGTATTTTTTGTTAAAAAAAAACGTTAATGGTATAATGTGAACACGGGTAAAACATCATTACCCTTACAAGTCATTTTCCCATTTTATTTCTAGTTTTCTCTATAGTTCTAAGGTTATTAGATAAAAGGATTCCGGAATAACAACAATACTTTGATATTATTGTCTGGGTTATACCAATTCAATAGTGGGATAGGATTTGATTTGGATTACATGCCTAATCCAAAATCATAAACACCGAATACATTTGTGAAGTTTTGTGTTCTTGAGAGACAAAATATTTTTTATGATCAATTTTGTGTATAAGAAAGTTCAACCATTTTCTTGAAACATTCACATCCTATTTATACATGAAGGAAAAGTGGTTAAAATCGTTTTGCATCCAAAAATGGCACCTTCGATCTGGTCACCTGACTTTGCTACTGTGAATTTGTAATTGCTAGTACTATATTACCACCTTTGATCACAAAACAACAACGTTTTTTTAGCATCAACAAACAATTCAATCTAGGAGATTAATCATATCATCATGGAGGAGTAAATTATATTTCTATCATCATTAAGAGGTGTGTTTGTTGAAGGGGTTTTTTAATCGGGGATTGGATTTGCTCTTAGATTTCCCTTCATTTAGATAATCAATATTTCTATCATCAAGCTTGAAGATTGGTTAAATTCTCAAGCCTCATTTGTGCAAATCAAAACTCCTTTTTTTCTGGACGCTAGGTATTCGATAAAATATCTAAATGAGTTTTTCAAGTGTTGAAGCCATTTTATGACTCAAGAAGATGTAGAGTCTCTTCCCAGTGTGGTTTTACTTTGTGCACTCCAACCTTTTGTTGGAGTATCACATTTTACTTTGGATTTCTTCTTCTCATTTCGAGCCTCCCCTTGAGGCTTATAAGATTTGTTTGTGTGTTTATGGCATCTTCTCATACATATGCGAGCGGAACTTGGTCGTGTCCTTTTCGGGGGTTTCATTGCTGCCCGAAAGGTGAAGTTTGCGGTTAGGGGATTTCTTGTGTGATTTCTCATATCAAAAGCTTACACCTCCCTACGGATGAGCATAGCGCTGTGTTGCGAGAGGCTATTTCTTTAGACTTGGGACTGTTTATGTCCGTGGCAACAACATTGAAGGAGTTTGGTCAACGGATATGTGGAGATTGTATGAGTCTATACGCCTTAAATTGCTCGTGTCGCCACTCAAATGGTCTTGTTAAATTTAATGGTGATGTTGATGACATGAGCGGACATATTGTCGGTATTCAAAAGTCGTCACCCAATGAACCGGAGGCCGACCTCAATAAGGGGTTGGTGTTGGATGCTCAACTCCTTGATCTTGTGTTTAGGCTACCTATCACCACAGTCAAAAGCATCCCTCATAATTGTCGTATGCCTTTCTCTCAGGCTTTGAAAACAGCGCTTTCCAAGGTGGTTGCTCATCCCAGACCGTTGAAGTGTGGGTTACATTGTTAATTATTCTTAAATGTATTGTTCAGGTGTTTAGACCCAAGAATAGGCAAGAAAGTAGGTATGGGAACAGGAAGTCCTTGCAACATCGTAACATCCTAAGTGCATTAGCTACTTGGGGTACAAAAGATGGTATAGCCAAGCTTTTTAAAAACTTGGTTCACAATGCAACGTTGGAGCAACTAGGCAAAAAAGAAGAGTACATTCAAGAGGATAGAAGATGGGGGCGACACCAATGTCAAAAAATGTCTTTGTAAAGTGGCAGATGGGCATTTCACGACAGTAGTGAAAGTATTATGTTCCTAGGGGGTTGCTCCATACGGAGATGCTACCACAAAGGCATTGGAGGATAAGCATCCACACAAGCCACCACTATCCATGTCGAGTATCATGTGTTCTGTACCTTTCATTGTGGTGGATATTGACAATGTCCTTGGGGGCATTTAATCATTCCCTAAAGGAACTTCATGTGAGAGAGATGGGTTGAGAGCTCAACACATTTTAAATGCTCTTGTGGAGAAGGTTCAGCTATAGCCAAAGACCTCCTATGTGTTATTACATGTGTAGTTAATCTATGGCTAGGGGAAAATGCCCTTCGAGTTTGGCAGAATTTGTTGCCTCAGCTCCTTTTACACTGCTCTTAAAACCTGAAAAGGGAATGCGACCTATTGCAGTAGGCACTATATGGAGACGTTTGGTGTAACATCCATAAAAATTCAAGCCAATTTAAATTTTTCAAAAACAACCCAATTTCATTAAGTTGTTACAAAAAGGTTTTCAATACATTTATTATCAGAGTATTCCCAGAACCATATCATAAAACAAGAACATGAGGAGCGGTACGATCACGCCTTCGCCTTGCCACGGTCTCCTGAAGTACCTGAAACATTAAAACCACAACTGTAAGCCCGAAAGCTTAGTGAGATACCCCCAAAATACCAACCACATATACCCTACACATAAACATATCATACATAACAGAACAACCATGCACTTCGGGTCTACTATGTGACTGGTCCGCCGTACCGGGCCTTCAGTCCACCTGGTCCACCCTCCGAGTCTAGCCATATCCATCGAGTCTGCAGTGTGGTTGGTCCGCCCGCACCAGGCCTTCAACCGACATGGTCCACTCTCTAAGTCTATAGTATGACTGGTCCGCCAGCACCGGGCCTTCAGTCGGCCCGGTCCATTCTCCGAGCCTCGGCACGTCTGGTCCGCCCTCGTGGGGCCTACAGCCTATCCGGACCGCTCGCTGGGCCTTCGAAATATCCTGTCCTCCCTAGGTATGTTGGCCTATAGCACAAAGCAGAACCCGCCTCAACCCAATCCCAATCAACCAACCATGTGCGCATAAACATATAACCACATAACAATTAATCATCAATCAACCGATCTAGCAGATCACATACATAGCATACTCTAAACAGGATACCGACCTAACCGGTCGCTAATATAGCATCATCCCATGTACCAAGATACCGACCTTAACCAGGTCCCTAACATATACCATCCTAACTACTAGGATGCAAACATAGCAAAGCAATAACATAACAACAATACCCGGATTACAATCCGATAAAGGGCCGGCCTTGGTGCCTTAGACCCTGTCGATATAGTGAGGATAACTCACCTCGCAACTGCTGACTGAAAAGATAAGATCACGCTGCTCTAACTTCCGACACGAACTCCACCACTGATAATACCAAAAGACTGAACTCAATAAATACCAATAATTACCAAATGACCCCTGGAAGTCAACTGGTCAACTCTTGGTCAAAGACAAAGTCCTCAGTCAAAGTCAAACTTCCTGACTGACTCTACTCGCCAAGTCAACCCGCTGACTCCTTGAGTCACTAAGATCTGAAAACTCCCATATTGCGCCCCAAGACTCGCCGAGTCCCATGAACTCTGAGTCACTTCGTGCTCAACTCACCGAGTCGTCCCTCGACTCACCGATCCACCGCTCAACCAAAAAGGTTAGGACCTTACGACCACACTCGCCGAGTCCAAGGAAATCTTCAACAGACTCGCCGAGTTGTTCTTCCAACTCGTCGAGTTCCTGCCTATCTTCATCCAACTCGCCGAGTACACCCATGTGACTCGTCGAGTACAACTAGTTCTTAATCCATACAGTGGCTTTCCAAGCCATGCAGGGGCTCAAATCCATAGATCTACTCTTCTACAAGCTATTCCTCACGTAAAGTTGCAAACTTTATGTGAATCCAAAGAGATCTAAGCATAAAACACTCTTAAGCTAGGGCTTGGGACAAGAAGGCTTCACCAACAATTCAAAGACAGGAACTTTATGATCTTCTGGACCATCTCAAGTCCAGATCTAAGGTAGCAACCTTAGACCCAACCTCCAAACCTAAAATAACTCTAGAAATGCCACAAAACTCAAGCAACAAAGGATCTAGATGCAAAGGACCTCAAGCAACAGATTATTACCTCAAATGAAAGCTCCAGCTGAAGAATGAACCAAATCTTTGCAAAGCCCCTTGCTCCAACCTTCTTAATCTTCAAAGATCTCTTCACCAAGCACTTATCAACGTTCCGAATGCTCTCCAATGCACTCACAAACGGATTTAGGGTTTCTGGACTTCAAAAGGGGCTAAGGAGACGGAGGGGATGACATTAAGTCCTTTAAATAGGTTGCAGCCCCGAAAATTAGGGTTTTTCTCTCTTCAGCACCAACTCACCGAGTCCAGCCTTTGACTCGCCGAGTTGGTCACTTAACACATGACCAGTTTTGCGACCCGACTCACCGAGTCGATCTTCCATATTTACACTAAGCACCCTGAACTTTGCTCTTCTGAACTCGGGGTGTTACATTTGGTTTCCAAGTTGGCTATGAAAGGTGTTGGTAAAGAAATGACCAAGTATCTCAATGATTTTTAGTTCAGGTTCGGGATGTCGTGTGGTGCTGAAGTCATATTACATAGCGCTAATTGGGTGTTGAGTGAGCGCCAAAATGACGGGTCTCTCTCCATGCTTACCGTGGACTTATCCAATGACTTTAACCTTGTTGATAGATCTGCATTACTTCATGAGGTAAAATTGAGGTGCCCTTCTATATCCTTGTAGGTAGAATTCCTATATGGTCAAGTAGCAAGGTTATATCTAGGAGACACGTATATTTGGTCTACTACTGGAGTTCAGCAAAGATACCGCTTGGGACGACTTCTCTTTGACCTTGTGTTCCACCCGCTCTTGTATAATATTAGAGACAATTGCAAGCTTCTTCTCCATGCATGGTACTTTAATGATGGCACACTTATTGGAGATTCTGAGGAGGTGGCCAAAGTGTTAGACACCATTAAGGTTATTGGCCCAAAATTGGGACTTCAGTTGAATATCAAGAAAATGGAGCTCTTTTGGCCCTCGTGTGATGGTAGGAAGCTACATAAAGGGCTATTCCTGGTTGGCATCGAGAGGCCGCCATTGGAGGTGAAACTTTCTCGAGGGAGCTGTTAGTACAGATGCTAGTTTCATTAGCAGCTTAGCCATAAAGAGAGCTGAAAACATTCTGAATTTGATGCGTCTTCTTCCACAATTGTCTGATCCGCAGAGTGAGCTCCTTCTACTTCGGTCTTTTATGGGTATTTCTAACCTTTTCTTTGGGACTAACAATCCCATATCCCGACTATTAGCTACAGTCAAGTCGACAAGTCTGGGATGAGAAATGTCTTTCCGACGCCTGAAAAACATCGTAATCGGGCCGAATGGGTCAATATGGTTATAAAAACTCACAAAGAGAAAACAACGACATATTTACGAATAATATATTATCAAATAATCATAATTGATTATTAACCTTACATTTGGATTTCAGAGCAAATATACTTTCAAAGGTTTTATTTAAATATAAAACTATATTACATTGTTTTGCTAGTACATAAGTTCTAGATTTACACGCAGTTACATGAAGAACAAAACTCTATACTATTTACCGATATGGTACAAACAGAAGTTCAGAATAACATATATTAAGTATTCTTATTACTAAAGTCTATGATCAATTAATGTATACGTTAGTATTCTACAAAATGAAGATCCGATAGGAGGTGGAATGTGTGATTTCCGCCTTTCTTCCTGTTCCTTATTTGGTTGTGGGCTTAAGGCAGAATCACCCAATCGACTGTCCGTTTGATTTTGGTTATATATAATTTGTATACACTAAGTAATCATAGGAGGTAACAGTACGGGTCATACCAATTACATGAATCAGAACCTTGAATCACATATTATAAATATAAAGAAACTTATACTTTTTGGTTTCAAAGTACTACGATTACATTCAATTTACAAAGAAAATATTGGATTTTCTGGAGGAACACACGAACATTTTCAAAGAACAAAGAACATATCATTTCCAAAAAAATACTTATGAACTCACAAACTTTAATGTTGACACTTTTTCAAACCACTTGTATTTTCAGGAAAGTTTAGTAGACAGGTACCCACTCTCAGTCGTTACGAAGACGGAGCATAGTAGCATCACGTTTTTACCTTTTATTGTAGTTTTAATGTTAAACAAGTAATGTTTTGAACGCAATGTAAAGACTTTTTTATTAATACAATGGTTGTTGTTGCTTTGATTACTATTATACAATTGTTGTGATATTGTACATGATGTCCTCCGCCCCCGAACATTTTTGTCGTTCCGGTTTGGGGGTGTGATAGTTCTATATCAGAGCATTGTTTATAGTGAGCTAAGTATATCAACCTCTAGAAGATATACAACTATAAATACAATGGGGCCAAAATGCTCTAACTAAAAGTATACTTTTAGAATATAAATATTTTACAATAAGTATATGAACAAGTATACATACTAAGAACAAGTATACATACTAAGAACAAGTATCACAAGAAGAACAAAACAAAAGTATTTAGATGTTGGACACTACAGTCAAACCTAGACAATTATGTAATCATATATGGGATAAATATAGCCTGATCAACTATATTTATTTGAGATACTACCAACATGTGTTTGGGAGTGATAGTGGTGTTACAACAAATCTAAAACTTACCAACTCTATATACAAAGGAATAATAGAACCAAGCATAAAGTTTAAAATACTATAGGAGTATTTTATGATACTATACAATAACTACAAGTCTAGAAACTTATCAACTTTATATACCAAGAAGCTCTAAAATCAAATATATAATTAAAATACTATAGGAGTATTTTTAACTACAATAACTAACTTATGTGAAAACTAAAAGACCTTTACTGGTAGGTCTATAATTATTGAGCGTATACGTTAAGGTAATATATAATTGAGATTTTATAGACTAAGAATTTGTGATTTTCACTCTACTTCATGTTACTTGTTTGGTTGTGGTTTTAGAGTAGGATCACTTATTCGAAGGTCTACTTGATCTTAGTTATATATAATCTATACACACTAAGTGATTATAGAAAGACTCGGTAAGGATCATTTTCGTAAAAATTTATTCTTATAAAAATGTTTTATTAATCTCGTAGATTCTTTAGACACTCCCATTCTCGCACGAACAACATAGGTAGATGTAACCACTCCACTACAATAGCAAACAGAAGAGTTGAGGAAGAACCAAAAGAGGGTTCATGAGGAGGATTTCGAGAGAGAACCGAATGAAGAGAAAGGCACTAGAAAGATCGTTGATGAACCTTACCTTATTAGGAAGAAACTAGAAAGCACTCTATACATCACAATAGTAATTTATATAAACAAATATAACTAATGAGTTAGTGATTATACTACTCACACTATGTGTTAGGTTTATCACTTCTTTCGTAACAACAAATACTAGTACATTAAGTCATAGAATTTCGTATACGGATGATAACTATTAAAAATTCATAAGTCTATTTTATATAGACCTCTGTTATGAATTGATTTCAAGACTCTATAAAAGTCAGAACATGATAGACACAAAACCAAGATAACATAGTTCAATCGACACACGAGCTATAGCCACAACTAAAGACTTACTACCATTTCATTCTTTTAAACCTTATGGTAGAAAGATGCCTTCCCGTAGACTTATAGGGTACGATTATACTAGCACTAATGCACCAGATCACATCAAAACTCCACAAGTTAAGCATGCTTGGACGAGACTAGTACTAGGATGAGTGAACTTAACCTTTGTACAATATCTATTTCTACTCACTACCAAGAATACATCATAGGGATGTAGGTTGAAACATTGAGAATTGCACAACAAAAAGAGAAAAATTATATGTATATCTAAATAAATAAAATACAACTAGCAACGACCATGGTTACTTACGAACTCGTTTCACATCATGCAACAGAATCATGTCTTCACATGGAAATAACCGGTCAACCAATGAAACCCTGATTCTACATATAGACTCTACTATATTGCAAGCCACCGTAGTAGCTGCCGTAACAGCTGTCATGGCGCAATTTAACGCTAACAACACAAATGATAATGGAAACAATGTCGACAATTCAAACCGTAGTAACAACCAAGGAAACCAACGAGTGTCAGTCATCAAGGGCAGCCTAGACCACAAACCTAAGAGTAAGAAATGAAAGTTCTGGAACAAAAAGGAGGGAAAGTTATCTCAAAGCCTTGCCAAGAGACATCAACCTGTGGCAGCCCCTGCAACCACAATATATGTCGCTCCGATTCCAACTAGTCGATATGCTAGAACTCTACCGAAATGCAACAAGTGTGACTTCCATCACAAGGGAGTCTGTCGGGTGATGCACTATAAAAATTGTAACAAGAATGGACATACTACCCACTTCTATAGGACTCCAGCCCAACACATCACTTCAACCACCGATGCTAGTACAAGTCAAGTATGCCATGCATGTGGTGAAACGGGACATTTCAAGAGAGATTGTCCAACAGAGAGGAATGGTGGAGCCAGGAGAGGGAGGAGGTTAATGACAAAACATAAGGAGCAACGAGGAACCTACTAGTATTTTTGGGACATTTTCAATTAACGATATTGAATATCGAATTTTCACAAAAGTTGTTGACAATTAAAAATCAAAAAAAAGGTAGAATTCCACCGTGTCCCAAACTTAGGACCTATTTAAAGCTCAAAAGACTTCATTTGAAGCCTTTCCTCTCTCTTACTACTCTCTTTCTGACCTCTCTCCTCAAACTCAAGATTAAGGTCCAAAAACATCAAATTTAAGCTCCAAATCACCAAGGTAACTACCCTAACTCCTAGTATAGCATCTTAGACCTTCAAATTTGAGTTCAAATCATGGAATAGGACCATAATCATGTGTTTACATCCCTGGAACACCCTTGGGCCGTGAACACATATAAAATGGGTTTTGGAGCCCAAAAACCCTTCCAATCGACCTTTGGAGCTTAGATATGACTTAGGGGCTTACCAAAATGGACTTAGAACACCTTAAACTTAAATTTTGGGGAGTAAACATGAGTTTACTGCCCAAGAACATGCTTGGTCCGTAAACTCCATATCATGGGGAGTAAACTCATTTTGAAGTGTTAAAATACCATTTAAACACACCAATAGCCTTGGAATAAATTCTAGAATCAACCACAATCGATTTAGGGGCCTTAAACTCAATAAAAAACCCCAACCTTAGGAGTTCACGGCCGTAAACCCCCCAAGGATGGGTTCCTGGGCCGTAAACTCCTATAACATAGTCAAATGATGCCCTAAATTCCATCCAAGGCTTGTAAAATGAGTTTAAATCACATGTGATTGTCCTAACACCACCAAAACACATAAGGAATGTGTGTGGGGGATTTTATAGATTTAAACTCCTAGTTTACTGCCATAAACTCCATTAAGTGGTCCATATGTGGGTTAAATCCATTCCTATGCCTTAGATTTGATCCTAGCTAATTTCCCCAAGTGATGTTTGACCATTTAGCACCTTAAAACCCATCATCCATGAGTTCACGGCCGTGAACTCATATGGATATGGTCTTAGGCCCATAAATTTCATAAGAAGTTTACTCTTGAAGATTAAACACAATATCCAAGCCATATACGTCCCTAGATGTCACCCGGGTCGCTCCAAACGCTTGATTTGAGGTGTTTTCACGTCCTAGAGTAAATAATCATATCTAAGTAGTGAATTAAAGTCTAATTAGGTACAAATGTGTATCATTTCACATTTCATAGGAACCAAACACGTTTTCAAGCCTTGAGCTGACGTTTAGCATCCAAACCGACACATTCCGCGATTGGTGAGTTCATACCCCTACCCTTTTTCCGTGTTTTTCAATGTTTTCAGGGGGGAATACAAGCAAAACTACAAATGTTTTCACAAACCTAAAATTGATATATTTCTATAAATATCTGGCTAACCTTTAAATATCTTTACCCTTATGTATTATGTTGAGCATAAGGGATGTTTTCTCGACTATAACTATGTGAATTTCAGTAAAGGAAACAACCAAACCAATTAAATTATTATGGGAATAATTTTGGATCCTTAGTTCTTGTTTTATGAATATAGATTTACATAAAGTTAATAGATAAACTATGCCTGATTTAGTTTATCTCTATTTAATTTAGAATATATTGCGAGATCATTTCATTGTATCAAACTGTTTGTTTTGTATTATGTTTCTAAACGATTAGTATGTTTGATAATTGATAAGTCTATTTTACGAATGTGTTAAATTGTCATAATTATGTTGAATTGATGTGTAATTGTCCAAGAATGGCACTACTTTGATGAGTTGTTGAACTTCATATGCAGGTCAATATATCGTACTAAAAGTGGACGGAACCTGCAAGTAAAACGAAGTGCTAAAGGAATAAAGAAATGTTGCCGGGAAAGTTGACCACTCTTCATTGTTTTGATCATATCTCAAGTCCTGGAGCTCCTATTGACATGAATAAAGACGTTCTGGAAACTAGACAAGATTTGCTACAACTTTCGTGTTTTGTGTTTCTGCTAGTTATGTCGTTTTGACCACCAAAACTTGCACGGAAAATGAAGGACGCCTCCAGGAGTCTAAGACGTCCCCTAGGATGTCCAGGTCAAACGGTGAGCATTTGGTCGTTAATTCAAGCAGAAAAGAAGGAGGAACCCCCGTCGGCGTCTAAGACGTCCCCTAGGACGTTTGGGCATTTTAGGGACGTTTCATGTTGGAACAGTGTGTTTCGGAAAGTTTATAAAACAAGGAGTAGCGTCCTAGAATGCGTCTAAGACGTCCCCTAAGACATCTGACGTTTTTGGCCAATTTTCAGTGTATTTCAAGGACGACAGATGGCATGAAAGGACGTACAAAGAACGCATGGGTGTTATACACGACGTCTAGGATGTCTCCTGGGACGTCCAACGTCCCACATCGGTCAATTTCATTATTTTTTGTCTCACACTATAAATTGGGACTTGTGCATTCGTTTTTAGGGTTCCCACCTGCGATTTTCAGAGTTTTCCCTATGTTTTTAAGGCTTCTAAAACCCTTGGAAACACAAATCCATTCCATTTCAATCCGGATTCAAGGCAAGATTCGATTCAATTCATTATCAAGCAACATTTGAAGATCATTTAATCGGAGATTCTCATCAATTTTAATAACTTTTAAAAACGATTACTTCTTCACAAGGTTTATTTGTTCCATATTTTGATAATCATTAGGTTACAATTGTTGGATGATTTTAAGTTTGTGTGTGAATTCTATTATGCATTTCAATCATTCCATCAAATTTATTGTTTTTATGAATTTAATGGAAGGCTAAACCGTTAGGGTTACTTCCGGGGATGTTTATGACTTTTGGATGAACACACTTGATTATTACTTGATTCTAATTAATTCCAATTGTTATTTTATGCTTCACATGATGATCTTTTGGTAATAATGATTGAAATTGGGTTGTATGAAGTTGTTGATGTCATA
The DNA here is from genome assembly GCF_052625555.1 of Lactuca saligna. Taxonomy (NCBI): domain Eukaryota; kingdom Viridiplantae; phylum Streptophyta; class Magnoliopsida; order Asterales; family Asteraceae; genus Lactuca; species Lactuca saligna. The sequence continues at coordinate 142,987,686 of NC_136425.1, forward strand.
ATTAAGATAGTTTATTGCCAATTCATCATTTGTTCCAAATTCAATTAGTTTAGGAATAAAGACAAGTGATTGAATCAACATATATTATTCCAATTTATGATATTGAATCTCAATATGGTAATAGGTAGTTGTAAGACATTTTATTGCTAGTTCACTAATTGTACCCATTTCATTTAGACATAAATGAGTAAGACAATTAGTTGAATGAACATACTATGTACCCAAACTATGTGTTCCAAGTTAATAAACCCCAATTACATATAAGTAATTGAATTGGGATTCTAGGGAAGAAAGTGTGTGAATCTAAACTATCTATAACTGAACTGGGATTACTCTAGTTTTCTCTTTGAGATTTTTATTTTTAATTGATAAATTTCCAAGCTTTTGTTTGAATTTTGTTTTAATCTTTTTTGTGACAATTGATAGTAATACTTTTCTTTTTATTGACTGCTTTGACACAAAGTTTAACCACAAACTCCTTGTGGATTCAACCCGACTTACCATATCTACTTAGGTTAGTTGGCTTATTTTTGACTAAGACAACGACCTCGATCAAAATTTGGCGCCGTTGCCGGGGAGATTGTGCGCTTGAGCTATTGTGTTTAAGTAGTTATAGCCTTCTACTTTCATTTTCAATTCTCGTTTGCAGTTCACGTTTTGTTTTATTTGTGTTGTGCAGGCACACCGGTGCATGCATACGAGACATAGAGGACGCTCTTCACCGCTTGTATTTGATCCGGAAATCGAACGAACAGCTCGCTCAAATCGGGTCACCAGAAGGAGCATCAACACTATGAATGTAGATAATGTTGTTGTGGAAGATGTGGTCGAGGGGCGTGAGGATGCAGCCAAAAATCCTCCACCACAAGCTCCTCAATTCCCAAACAACAACAATGGGAATAATAGGAATAACAACAATGCCGGTGCACCAATCATCCAACCAGTGCAACCACAACCAAATAGAAACAACCGTGGCCAAAATGGTGGGAATGGAGGAAATTGGGCACAAAATATGGGAGGCAATGTAGGGAACCACAATGGTGGTAATGTTAGAAATCAAAACCAAAATCCTAGAAATGTTGGTCCTCAATTCGGTAATGGTGGTAATGGTGGTAACAAGGATGACTGGGACTTTGATGATGGAATTGACAACGGACTTGGTTGGAATCAGAACCACAATGCTGGTAACAGGCGAAATCAAGGCAATCGGGGTGGAAATTGGAACTACAAAAATAATTGGAACAACCAGAATTTCCCCAATGGTGGCAACAATGACTACAACGATGGATTTGGAAATCAAGGCTTTGGGAATCAATATCGAAGGAATCCAAATGGTGGATTCAATAATGAAAATGGAGGATACTACAACGAAGGTAACCAATTCCCTCATCTTTATTTTCCGCAGCCTAATAGACAATTTGTGGCGTCTCATTTTCAGCCGGGAGAGTATGATGATGATTCACCTATACTCTTCGCAGAAGGAAATGAGCATCATGTGGAAGTAAGACCACAACTAATTAGTGTCTTACCCGTCTTTAGAGGCCATAAAAATGATGATCCATACAATCACCTCTATGAGTTCCTTGCAATTGCTAACGCGAATACTCCACGAGGAACTAATAGAGATTCATTTAGACTTCACTTATTTCCGTTCACTTTAAAAGAAAAAGCTAAGTATTGGTTCACTTCTCTTGCCCCCCATAGTATTACTACTTGGGAGCAATTAAAAACTAAATTTTTGCAAGATTTTTACCCTGCTAGTAAAACAACGGAAATAAGAAAAGCTATACAAGATTTTGCACAAAAACCCAATGAAGAATTTCATGATGCATTTGAACGCCTCAAGGAATTGTTGCGTTCATGTCCCCATCATGAATTTCCCCGTTGGCAACTTGTACGTTTCTTTTATGATGGAGTCGACACTGCCAATCAAACCATGATTAATGCCTCGTCTGTCGGCACTATTATGATGCAAGATAGTGAAGACGCTTGGCGATTCTTGGAGCAGTTGAGTCATGGTTCAAAAACCAATTACTCAGCTAAGAAACGGGACAACCTAGTTTCATCGGCTACTTCAGTTGGACTAGACAAAAACTAGAAAAATGATGTCAAATATGATATTAATTCTTTAAATAAAAAATTTGACTTACTACTCTCTAGTCTAGGCAAAGAGAAAGGTGTGTTTTTTTTTCGCAGGGACAGAAGATATGTGTAAGTTGTGGAGATTCAGGACACATTGCAGATGAGTGCATGAGAAGTCAAGAGGAAATCAATCAAGTGCATGGCTATGGTCAATTCCAAAATAATCCACGATCATTCAATAGGAACTACAATCAAGGCAGGAACTACAACAACAGTGGGAATTTCAACAACAACAACCGTCAAGGGAATTACCAAATTTAGAATCAGCCAAAATAGTTCCAACAGTCCAACTTTAACCAAGGTGGAACATCAAAGAAGGAGGAAACAGATAGCAAAAAGTTTGACAAAATCATGGAGTTTATAACTCAAACATACCAAAAAGCTGACACCAACTTCAAATCGATAGCAGCTATCGAGAAGCAGATTGCTCAATTGGCGGAGCAAATTGGGAAAAGAGAAGATGGCAAGTTTCCAAGCACCACAACAGTCAACCCATCTCACACCCAAAGACCTGGAAAAGAGCATCAAGTGAACGAGGTAATCACCTTGCGTAGTGGGAAAAAGGTTGACAACAAGGTAAGTGCTCCTACCTTAGATAATGACAGTGACACTGAGGTCATCTTTGACGAAAAAGAAGAGTTGGAGAAAGATTTTAAACCTGAAAAACAAAAAGTATCTAAGGGTAAAAATGACTCTAAAGTTGGGGAGCATGGTGTGGAGGTTAATACCGCACCATACCCTTCAGCTTTAGAAAAACCGACATCTTTCCCTTTTGGGAAGCGAGGGCCGACAATGGAAGACATGTGGGATCTATTTAGTCAAGTTAAAATAAATATCCCGTTAGTCAAACTTATTAAGGAGGTACCTTCTTATGCTAAATTTTTGAAGGATTTGTGTGTTCAAAAATGCAAACTCCAAACAAACCTCCCTAAAAAGATTGATTTAACCGAGCATGCAAGTTCCATAATATCAAATAAACTTCCACCCAAGCTTAAGGATCCTGGAGCACCTTTAATTTCTGTTACCCTAGGTAACATTAATATCAAAAAGGCGCTCCTTGATCTTGGAGCTAGTGTTAATATAATCCCAGGAAATCTTTTTGATCAACATGACTTAGGCACTTTGGAACAAACTGATATTATTTTGCGATTGGCCGATAAGTCAACAAAAATTCCCCGGGGTATATTATCAGATGTCATCATTAAGGTGGAAGATTTTTATTACCCAGTTGGTTTTCTTGTTCTTGACACTAATAACACCTATAAAGAAAGTCAACCTTCTATTATTTTGGGTTGCCCGTTTTTGGCAACAATAAATGCACAAATTAATTGTAGAACGGGTGCTATGGATATCTCTTTTGGAAATAGGAAACTTAGAATTAATATTTTTAATACGTTTCCTAACTCACCATCAGATTATGAATGTTATCGTGTGGATGTAGTTGATGACTTAGTGCATCAATTCACTCCCAAAATCTTACACTCTGATCCGTTGGAGCTTCTTCATTCTAATGACAGGGATGAAGTGTTAGACTTGGAAGACATCAAGATGGTTAAGGAAGCATTTGAAAATGCTATTGAAAAAGAGAGACCACCATGGAGCCATCAAGTTGAAAAATTACCAACAAGTTTTTCGGACCCACTTAAGCCATCTTTGGAGGAGCCACCCACTCTTGAACTTAAAACTCTTCCTTCACATATTAAATACTCATTTTTAGGATCTAATGAGAACTTACCAATTATCATATCTTCTGATTTGACAGGTCCACAAGAGGAAGCATTACTGAAGGTGCTTTCCAAGTACAAGGGAGCAATTGGATGGACCATATCAGACTTGAAGGGAATTAGTCCAGCCACATGTATGCATCGAATCATCACTGAAGCTAGAGGAAAGCCATCCCGAGATGCACAACGCAGGATCAACCCAAATATACCAGAAGTTGTTAAGAAGGAGGTGCTGAAATGGCTTGATGCGAGTATTATCTACCCAATATCTGATAGTGATTGGGTGAGCCCGACATAGACAGTGCCAAAGAAGTCGGGCATTACAGTGGTAGATACAAAAGATGGAGAGAAGATCTCAACAAGACCAGTCACCGGATGGAGAGTTTGCATCGACTATCGCAAACTCAATGCTGCAACATCAAAGGACCATTTTCCTCTCCCTTTTATTGATCAAATAATTGAGAAATTGTCCGGTAAAAAGTTTTATTGTTTTTTGGATGGATACTCGGGGTATAATCAAATTTCCATCCACCCCGAGGATCAATCCAAAACCACATTCACGTGTCCCTATGGCACTTTTGCTTTCCGAAGGATGCCATTCGGTTTGTGTAATGCCCCTGCCACATTTCAAAGATGTATGATGGCTATTTTTTCAGACATGGTGGGGGATGCCTTAGAAATTTTCATAGATGATTTTTCTATTTTTGGATCATCTTTTGAGACATGCTTAGACCAATTAGAAAAAGTTTTGAAACGTTGTATTGAGTCTAATTTGGTTTTAAGTTGGGAGAAGAGTCATTTCATGGTAAAAGAGGGAATTGTACTTGGCCATGTTGTCTCCGAGCGTGGTTTTGAAGTCGATCGGGCCAAAGTACAAATTATTTCTACTCTTCCTCCACCAACTTTGGTAAAAGGCGTCCATTCTTTTCTTGGACATGCCGGCTTTTATCGAAGATTTATCAAGGATTTTAGTGCAATCTCAAAACCTCTTTGTAATTTACTTTTAAAAGACGCACCATTTTTCTTTGATAAAGCATGTCTTGAATCTTTTACCACATTAAAGAAAAAACTTGTTGAAGCCCCTATCTTGCAATCACCCGATTGGACTTTACCTTTCGAAATTATGTGTGATGCGAGTGATTACGCGGTAGGGGCAGTTTTGGGACAACGGGTGAATAAAAAACCCGTTGCAATTTGTTATGCGAGCAAAACTTTTTCGGATGCACAATTGAATTACACTACTACCGAAAAAGAGTTGCTTGCGGTTGTGTTTGCACTTGAAAAATTTAGATCTTACATATGGGGATCTAAAGTTGTAATTTTTACCGACCATAGTGCCATTCACCACCTCTTGGAAAAGAAGGATGCCAAACCACGTCTCATAAGATGGATCCTTCTTCTTCAAGAGTTTGATCTTGAAATTCGGGACCAAAAGGGTTCCGAAAATGTTGTGGCGGATCATTTATCTAGAATAACTAATAACGATAACTCAACAGAAGTTATTCAAGAAAACTTTCCGGATGAACATATTCTTGCTATCAAAACTATACCATGGTTTGCTAATTTAGTGAATTACTTTGTGGCAGGGGAAACTCCATCGTATTGGAATGCTCAACAAAGGAGGTTCTTCCACTCTCAAACAAAATACTACATATGGGAGGAACCGAATCTTTTCAAAATTGGAGCGGATCAAGTGATTAGGAGATGTGTACCACATACGGAGCAAAAAGACATTCTTCGACACTGCCATTCATATGCATGCGGAGGAAATTTTAGTGCCAAAAAGACAGGGCATCGAGTTCTACAAAGCGGTTTTTTCTGGCCCTCTATTTTTAAAGATACACATACATTTGTTAAAGCTTGTATTCGTTGCCAACAAGTTGGGCGGATCTCACGACAGGATATGATGCCAATGACCCCAATTTTAGTAGTTGAAAATTTTGATGTATGGGGCATTGACTTTATGGGTCCGTTCCCCACTTCTTTTGGCAATCTATACATCCTTGTAGCCGTTGATTATGTATCAAAATGGGTCGAAGCCGAGGCTAGACGCATGAATGACCATAGTGTTGTTTGTAAATTTGTTAAAAAGAACATATTTTCCAGAAACGAAATCCCTCGAACTATTATTAGTGACGGGGGCTCCCATTTTAAAAATTGGCATTTTGCAAAGTTACTCAAACATTATGGTGTCACTCATAAGATTGCTACTCCATATCACCCACAAATAAGTGGACAAGTAGAGGTGTCAAACAGGGAAATAAAACGCATCTTGGAAAAGACTGTTCGTCCTGACCGAAAAGATTGGCCCCTAAGATTAGATGATGCATTATGGGCATATCGAACAGCCTATAAGACGCCCATTAGAATGTCCCCGTATCGGCTTGTTTATGGGAAGCCATGCCATCTCCCGGTGGAGTTGGAACACCGTGCCATGTGGGCCATAAAAAATGCTAATTTTGAATTGAGTGATGCAGGTACGGAAAGAAAACTCCAACTTGGTTAATTGGAAGAAATTCGAATGGAAGCTTACGAAAGCTCAAAAATCTATAAAGAAAAGACGAAAGCATTTCACGATCGACACATTGTCCGGAAACAATTCTTTGAAGGACAATTAGTGTGGCTATTTAACTCTCGTCTCAAACTCTTCCCCGGAAAGCTTCGGAGTAAATGGAGTGGACCATTTGTGGTGACAAATGTAGCGGATCACGGTGCCATTGAAATCAAGGACACGAAAGGCGGTGAACCATTCAAGGTAAACGGACAAAGACTCAAACCATACATTCGAATGGTAGATGGTGAAACGACACTCGTTGAGAAAACAACGCTCGAGTTACCTCAATATTCAGATGCAACTTAGTCGAGGTAAACCGTCCGGCTGAAGACGTAAAACTTAGCACTTTTCGGGAGGCAACCCGCAGTTTGGTGTTTTTTTACTTTTATTTTTCGTTTTATGTTTAATTTTCTTTTGTATCGAGGACGATCCAAGGTTTAAAGTTGGGGAGGGGGTATTTAATTTTTTTTATTAATATATATATATATATATATATATATTTAAAAAAAAAAAACCTTAGGCATCTTCAAGAAATCAAGTAAGAAACATCACATTGCAAGATTCACACACTCTAATCACTTATTTGGGGCCGATTTCAAAACCCACAAAACTAGGGTTTCGAAATTTTGATTTATTTTGGGTTTTTGCTTCAAGTTCTTGGTTCTTCTTCACTAGAAACACAATTTCAACAAGATGCCAGCAAAGAGATCAAGGGTAGCATCATCAAGCAGTGCAGCCAGACAACCAGCTAGATAGCCGGAGCCGAATGTGCCTGTGGCCTTTGACCCACAGTACCAGGCATTGCATGAGCATCTAGACAACATTCGACCAGCAGTGTACGAGGCGACTCATCCGATTACGGGTTTTATTGTAGAGTACATGGTGGAGCGACCGAGCTTCACTGGGTACAATATTGTGGAGACGTTTGATCGTTACGGATGGGATGGAGTGTTGGACTTCAATCCCACACAGATTTATGTTGATATAGTGCGGGAATGGATAAGGACACTTTGACGTGTCGAGGTGCCTGGTAGGCCGGAGGAGTTGCAGCTGATTAGGACGGTTCGTACTCACGATATAGTGATGACTGTGCAGGGTATTCGGGACATGTTTCATGTAGACACTGGATATCATCTACATGATCTTGAAAATCAGCCGATTGAGTATAGATGTATTGACACAAGGTGGGTAACCCTGGGGTTAGCATGACAGAAGTATACCGTACAACATTCCGTGAGGGGAAGAGGGTATACGACAGATTTCGCGAATTGGTACCCTTAGCAAAGGCATTGCATAACATTATCACGGGAAATGTGAACCCGAGGAATAGTGCTCCCAGGGCGGTGAAGACACAAGATTTATATGTATTATATGGATTGATGACAGGATCCATATTTATTTCTTATGCATATAATGCTATGTGCAACATATGGTCATGTTTTGATATCCAGCACAAAGTCACCACCCCTATGTCGCCCTGATATCGACATATGTGACTAGGGAGCTGGGGAATAGGATCAGGGTCCCATGAGTTACATCATACCCGCGTATCCTTCACCCTACTGCTACTTCTTTCAGACATATCTCATTTCATGTTAAAAATGGGAGACATAGTCTGAGGGATTTTGCCACAAACCTGACATACACGGCACCACTTGGAGTGGGGGATGAGGAGCCATTCGTTGGTGATTTTCAGGAGGATCATCAGCAGCAACAAGAACAAGCAGCAGGTCAGGGATGGAACATGCAGGCAGCTTGGGAGAACTTTGTGGGGAGGCAAAATACGCATAATCAAGAGGTGCAGTCCTGGATGGGGAGAAAAGATATATGTATGGAGGGTATTGACACGACACTAGCTGATATTACTGAGCAGATGCGACATGTTGGCATTACAGCTAGCAATACTTATAGTGTTGCCACTCGTCAGCTGTACCAGCAGGAGTATTATGCAGATGCTGCCTACAGACAGAGTCATGTACAGTATCAACCGATGGACATTGATCAGCCACTGTATCGATACCGAGCTCCAGCTCCGGTCTTCTACCGATCCGGGGATCCGAGCAACTATCTACCGCCATCCGAGTATGAGCATTATCAGCCATTACCAGCTACAGAGGACTCTACTCGCTTTGAGGATTTAGCTGGATCGATCTTTGGGTATCCTCCACCATACCCACGATATCCTCCATAGCCGCCCCCGCAGTGAACTTTGGTGAGATCCTCTTTTGATTTTCATTTTTATGGTTGTTTGTGAAAGACTTTTCCTTTTTCTTTTATTTTTCTTTTGATTTTCATGTCTTTTATTTGGGATGAATGTACTGCAATCTTGAACCTATTATTATTATTATTATTCTCTCTAGGGTTGGTTCCATGAAATATGTGATGAGTTAGTAGCATCTCTATATCTTGAATGTAACTCATCAAAATGGAAAATGATAGGAGTTTCATACATTGAGTCATAATATTTATTTAATATTGATTTTGTGGATTGATCAGCCGGTGTGGTAATATCTATATTTAGTTAAAAAAAAATTGTTATGCGAAATACCAAAGTGCTTGAAAAATGAAGGTTTTTGGCTCGAGCCTACGATCTTTCAATTGAGGACCCAACCGAACAATATGTTTCATCACGCTCTGAGTACTTGGTCTTACTTACTCCTGCGCCTTTGGGGTTAGGAGGGGGCTATTATTGTTTTCACACAACCAAAAAGCATCAAAAAGATATTGAAGAACTTCAAAGTATATATAATCAAGCTCAAGTCAAATACAAAGATGATCAAATCCGATGAAGTCATTAAAGAACCTGAAGAATGCTCAATCAATACAAATATGAAGAAAAGTTCAAGTTGAAGACATTTGTGTGAAACAATATGTGACCCCTCGATAGCGGGAGTGTATGGGTTGGTCCATTAAGTGTTACCGACCGCGCTAACTATGTTAGTGAACCTTGAAAATGGGACTTTGGCAATAAGTTCAACTGATTACTCATGAGGTTAATTAATGGAAAGGGTTCAAAAAGTGGAGGGTTTCAAACAACAAAGTAAAATAAGCATAACATGTATTTTGAGTTTAAAAGTCTGGAAAGGAAAATAATAATCCCAAAATCAATATAATGTGTTATTGGAAATGTTGTGATGAAAAGTACGGAATTCGTGATTCTATTGAGTTTTTCTTAGGATGAGAGCGTAAGTCGACACTGATTATTTCAGGCCAATCTCGGGACGAGTTTGGAATAAAGTTGGGGAGGTTTGATAAGTCTATTTTATGAATGTGTTAAATTGTCATAATTATGTTGAATTGATGTGTAATTGTCCAAGAATGGCACTACTTTGATGAGTTGTTGAACTTCATATGCAGGTCAATATATCATACTAAAAGTGGACGGAACCTGCAAGTAAAACGAATTGCTAAAGGAATAAAGAAATGTTGCCGGGAAAGTTGACCACTCTTCATTGTTTTGATCATATCTCAAGTCCTGGAGCTCCGATTGACATGACTAAAGAATTTCTGGAAACTAGACAAGATTTTCTATAACTTTCGTGTTTTGTGTTTCTGCTAGTTATGTAGGTTTGACCACCAAAACTTGCACAGAAGATGAAGGACGCCTCCAGGCGTCTAAGACGTCCCCTAGGACGTCCAGGTCAAACGGTCAGCATTTGGTCGTTAATTCAAGCAGAAAAGAAGGAGGAACCCCCTTCGGCGTCTTACATGGCATCTAAGATGTCCCCTAGGACATCTGGGCGTTTTAGGGACGTTTCGTGTTGGAACGGTGTGTTTCGGAAAGTTTAGAAAACAAGGAGTAGCATCCTAGAACGCGTCTAAGACGTCCCCTAAGATGTCTAACGCTTTTGGCCAATTTTCAGTGTATTTCAAGGAAGACAGTTGGCATGCAGGGACGTAGAAAGAACGCATGGGCGTTATACACGACGTCTAAGACGTCTCCTGGGACGTCCAACGTCCCACATCGGTCAATTTCATTATTTTTTGTCTTACACTATAAATTGGGACTTGCGCATTGGTTTTTAGGGTTCCCACCTGCGATTTTCAGAGTTTTCCCTACGTTTTTAAGGCTTATAAAACCCTTGGAAACACGAATCCATTCCATTTGAATCCGAATTCAAGGCAAGATTCGATTCAATTCATTATCAAACAACATTTGAAGATCATTCAATCGGAGATTCTCATCAATTTTAATAACTTTCAGAAACGATTACTTCTTCACAAGGTTTATTTGTTCCATATTTTGATAATCATTAGTTTATAATTGTTGGATGATTTTAAGTTTGTGTGTGAATTCTATTATGCATTTCAATCATTCCATCAAAGTTATTGTTTTTATGAATTTAATGGAAGGCTAAACCGTTAGAGTTACTTCCGGGGATGTTTATGACTTTTGGATGAACACACTTGATTATTACTTGATTCTAATTAATTCCAATTGTTATTTTATGCTTCACATGATGATCTTTTGGTAATAACGATTAAAATTGGGTTGTATGAAGTTGTTGTTGGGTTTTGAGCATTCTAACACTTCCTAAGTGTACATGCACCCCTAATAACCTTGAATCTATGTGTTCTCTATATACAGGCAAATTTCTTTTACAAGGTTATTTCCTAACTCGCATGGCATGGGGATTACATAAAACATAAAGAACTAGTAGAAATACATACCTTGTTGTTGCTTGGATTCCTTCAAGACTTTGTGAGCCTAGCACCCCAAATGTTGTGCCTCAAATGCTTCACACAACACCACAAAACTTGGAATAACTTGAGAGAATATTTCTTACACTCAAAAATCGATTATGCCCTCTCTAGTAACACTAGTGCCGATTTTGCATGTTATAGGGTTTCTTTTATAGTGTGTCATAATTAGGAGTTACAAATGTAAACCCTAATTGTCATGACTCTTCATTTCTCATGACCCATGGGTTTGTAACTCCCATGGACTATCCATGGAGCTCCATATGGTTATAACCAAACCCATAAACCATGGATCATTAATCCACCATAAAGGAATTGATGATTGTCATAATCAACCCTATATATTTAATTAGTCTCACTTTGATCACCAAATTAATACTAGATTAATACTTGATGAAATACTAATTAAATAATACTATTATTAATATATTAGAACTTATAATATATTAATAATCATAAGTGCCTTATTCTCTCATTTAGTCTATCCAAGTATTGCAATGCCATGCAACCCAAATGGACCATGCTGGGTCGGGTCAAGTACACACCAAATAAAGTTATGGACTTAGACACTATATACAACAGTCTCCCACTTGGATAAGTCTAATAACTATATTTTCAAATATGACTTCAAAATCCGACTAGCAATCGTAGCTCTTTCAAAGTCTCTCGGAACTGAGATGATGATGATACGCTATTTAAGATAAGTGATCATATAATCCTCTGTTCTCATGATATCAGCTGGACAAACACATGGAACATGGTCTTACTTATTGTCCAACATTTGTTTCTCGATCTCTGATTTGTTTCGACATAGAACTAAATTGAACACATCAATTAGGTTCTGACCGGGCCCGGTACACAGGTCAAAACCAAATCATCGAGGGGCACAGATATCGCTTCTATTTCTAGAAGGAACAGATAAACTTCGACTGATATGCTTGTACTAACTACTTGTTGAATTATTCACAAAGGCACGTTTTATAACATCGAGTTACCAATGCGTTTTCGTACAATCAATGAATAACCAACTCACAGTCAACAACTCATATCTCTAAGTTTGAAGATTTATATGATATTACCGTCTCACGATCACTCGAGATAAATTCCATGAAGTGATGCAAGTGAGTGTGGGTTGAATCCAATACTCAGCCCTTATGAGTACTCATGAATGTTGTAGCAACCATTGCATTGTCTAAAGCACTTTAGACAAATCATACAAGACAAATTCATGACAGTCTTGATTAATATCTACTTCCAACATATGACTGACTGTGGATGGTTTTAATAATATGATATATTCCATAACATAATTATTCTGGAACTCAAAACATGCAAAGTGAAACATAAGAATAATACTTAATCCTATATAGCCCCAACACTTGGGTGTAAATAAAACAACTTTTATCTAAGCACCATATTGATTACTCATTATTTATGTTTCGATTAATCAACTTTATGCTTGAATTAAAACATTAGTTGTCCCATGCTCCAAGCACGTACACTATGTTTTTCCAAACAACAATTATGCCATACTCCAAGTATGCATACTATGTTTACATATGGTCCTCTCTTTGTGAAATAGATCAATTGTCAATATTCCAATGATGCTCATTTCACAATTCCAATCCTTGTTGTAAATGCAAGAATACCAAACTCTTGCCATTTACTGTAATCTGTTAGATTCTAAACTTATATGAAATGATCCCCTTGTAATGACTATGCATAGAAGTCACAAAGACTTGGCAACAGACATTACAGAGCATTCCAATGGAAAACAATTCCATGAAAATGAAGTCTCAAATTCAAAGTACATTCCTTTGAACATCCTTCTTAGCATTAAGTTCTTTAATCTTACACAGATTCAAAGAATAACTTCCACCTATGGAAACAATTCCATATTACCATTTAGACTATCACTTCTGAACAAGAGTTGCCTCTTTACAAAATATGTCAATATGGTCCTTACTCTATACTTCTAATTGTCCATGAGCAACCAATCTTTGGTAAACCTCAAATTGTCCTCGACAATCTTGCTTAATCATTTTAGTCATTTCCAGTTCTATTCCTTTTTCCATCTTAATGCCCTAGGCATTTGGAAAATTTAGAATGGATGAATATTATAGCACATGTAATCAAACCTATACCCAAAGCATATGGGACATGATTAATGCTATAAAATTTTTATTTGCCATGTTCTCAAAATTCAAACTATGAAGAGGGATGTCGTAATCATAATCGAATTTTGAGAATGCAGCATATATAGAATTTCCTTATGTTGAACTATTCCAACATAACATTCATATATATTCTTGACTAAAGTAGATTAAATTCTCAATCTAAGCTTGTAGAATTGGAGTGAAGTATAGAATCCCCTCCTTTAATTATAGCAAAACAACTTTTCAAAGCAACTTGAAACTTTTGTTTTCTATAAATAACATTGCTAACTTGCAATACTTAACATAATCATCATGCTCCCACTAGCATAATGATTACCAGCATAACACTTTATGCTCCCACTAGCTTTGACATGTACTCAGAAATCAACTGGACTTCTAGAAATCAATACTTTATTGACTTTCTTACCAAAGTTCATATTTTTGATACTAGATTGCTTTGATAAGAATTTATCAAAAAATACACCTTTCCTTAGATAGCTCACATGTTTTTCTAGACCTTTTGCAATTCTCACTAGTTAGTGTGCCGGTTAACCACGCACGCTCCACTAACTATATGAGAATGCAAATATCACATCCGCTATCTACTTAAAATCTTCTTAGTGGAAGCTTTTCCTTACCATCATTTTCATGAATCGAAGAGAAACCTTATGACACTTAGATTTTATGGTGTATGTGTTCTTTTCCATGTGAATTTTGTCAAAACCATAATCACAGGACTAGATTAGTGACACTTCCAAATTCATATGGACTGAACTTGTGCAATCTTAACTTCTTGCCACCCTGCAGCTCAAGGGCCTACCATTGCTTCCAGGTTGTTATGCGAATAGTCGAGAACTCTCAGAACTCCAATGTAAAGCCAACCTTAACTTGGATGAGCACAGAATATGTCAACACGATAGGTTACAAACCTCAAGTCGTAGGCTAGTGATTAACAAAACTCTTGATTAGTTCTTGAAACTATTTCAGAATCTTTTAGACTCCCACTGTCCTCTTGACATATAAGACTTATCTTTGTCAAGAACCATTCCTTGACAATACAAATATTCAAGAGCTAGTGCGGATTCTTATCAAGTTAAAGACTTCTCACTATTGGTCTTAGCTGGTCTTTGTTTTATCCTAAACATCACAACTTACCAATCTCAAATGTACAAGAATAGGAACCATCTTACTCTACATTTGACAAGTGTTATGAACTTTCTAAAGACTATGTCACTCAAGTTACAATCTTGGAGTATGACTCTAAGATTTGATTTTGATGTATGATTTATCTTTTTGATTTAACCATTTCAACAACTCACGATTCCTCTCCTTAGCCAAACAAATGAACTAAGATGTCCTTAGAGGATCAATTGTGATATGGTTTCATAATCACTAAGATAATCATAAAACAAAATACTCAAGTACTCTCCCATCTCTTCAGATTGGAGAAGCTTTTATCTTTCTGCCTTATTTGATTCTTCTTACTCATTCTGTCTATCATTGAAACTCTTCAATGATCCAGAATTATACTTAAACTTGTAAGTATAACCATATTTACTAAACTTTAGTAAATCATAATGAATAATCTTATCAACCTTTGTGGTGGACCTGACCAACACACAACCAAGTGTACCCAGTCTTTTAGTCCTTCACTTGACTCACATGTACATGTGAACAAGGAATTAGTCTTAATTTCCCAAAGATGAAAACTTCTCATTCATCACGCAATACAACTTGCATGATTCCAAGTTTCTATCCAACTGAAACTTGGGTGATGAGAATCTTTCCTTATTTGGTAAATTATGACACTACCACTAATGAAAGAATCAATTCCATTTACCCATATTGCTTATCAATGGAAACATATAAGCAACAACCCTTTTTCACAAATGCCATTGTAAGGATACTTAAAATAAACAAAATCAAAACCATTTTTCTTTTATTTTAAAACTTTGCGGAAAACATATCCTTACAATCCATATGGAAAAATTGTTGTTATCTATTCCTTAACAATGTATCTAACTCTTAAGTAACAACTCAAAATTCTGATCACCGAACCATGCAATCGAAATCCATCTTCACGATCAGAATCAACATATACTTCCTTTAAGTTTTTTCACTCTTCTTTGATTCTTAAACAACAACATGTGACCCAGTCACATTATGCAATAAGAATCTCAGAATAGAAACTTAATAGAGTTAGACGATGGACTTTACCTGAAGTAGAGTCAAACATTTGACTTTACTATCCTTGTGGACTTTTTAGGTAAATTTGGCAGCTTCGCAACCAATGCCCTTCCTTTGGCAACAGAAACATATGGACTCTTTGGAAATGGTACACGGGACTATCACAGACTTAGCCTTTCTCTTTACCATTTCATCAACCGAGTTGACTATGGCCAATCCCTTTCAATTGGGAAGAGAAAGGTTTTCTAGACTTCCAATGTTACCATTGTCAATGTCCATGGAATTTTGGGAAGTTGATCTTCCAATAAAATTTTGCTTTACCAATGCCCCAAATCATTGCTGATTCAGCATCATCAAGCAAATAGGTAAGATCATTAAGGGTCATGTCGTGATCTGTCATCAGGGAGTGACCAAGTCAATAGCCAACTACCTTGAGACTTCGACACCCGACTCTCCTGGCTTGTCAATATGTGACTTAATCTCCAAGACCTAAGGACATATTGAATTTGTTTGCCAATAGGGATTGAATGACTTATAACTTATCAGGTCTTGAAACTTGTGGGATAGGGAGATTTATTGGAGTAGGTGAAGGAAATGAAGTATGATTTCCAATCCCACTAATGCACAACAAAGGGATTGATCTTTCACCTTGGTTGCCATTCGGGATATCATCTTCATTAGGAAGCTTCTTCCTAAAGATTTGGGAAGACCATAGCTATCTAAACTAGACATCTATAATGGGAGAAATTCAAGTTAGTTGATTTAAAGTCCTTAATATAACACCCAATATGAAATATTAAGGCTAGGACCCAATAACCTATTTATAACTGGAAGATGGATGCCGTAATCCAAATTATAAAATAGTTAAAGGTAGGTAAATGACAATTTACCAATTTCCACCATGAAAAAACGAAATATAATTAAGTTTTAATTGGATTTGAAACTCCTAGATCTTTTGAGATACATTGAACTTTCAATGGCATGTTTGAATCTCGATTGTGCCCTCTCAAGTTTGTGACTGGGATGCCGAGGATCACAAACAAGGTGTGAATAACCATACAAATTGACTTGGTACCCTCAACAATATTACCTAATCGATGTGCCGGTTAACCACGCACGCTCCACCGATCTATAATAAAGTCAGGTTACCCTTTGCCACTCTTACTAGTCCATGTTAGTGTGCCGGTTAACTACACACGCTCCACTAACGACTTGGTAAGGTACAAAGTGTAATTTTATGGGCTAGCACCAATTTCACATTTTCCTAAAGTAACTAAGATTGGGAATTTATAATGTATAGTTACTTTATAATTCATTATACTTTTAATGAGTATTTAAAGTCGCATCCTACCCGTTCGGCTAACGACCCTCCACCGATCAAGGAAGCGGTGGGTGAGAGTGGACACCCATTAAGTCACCATTTTATAGGCAACAACCTTATACCCCCCTTATAGACTAGCTTCGTGAATGAGGCCTACTAACGGTAAGAATGACATATTCTTATACATATCTATATAATTAAAATTATAATAATAGTATAAGGGTGTATTTTAAACATTTAAAATACTTGGTGGTTTAATCTATTAATTAAACTATACTCTTAATTTAATTAAACTTAAACCATGTCTTTATGGAATTATTAACTCTTTTAATTAAACACTTTAATTAATTTAATGAATTCCATAAAGTTTGAATTTTTTTTTTTAACTTTAAAAAAAAAATTTGAAATTAAAGTGTAAGATTTTACAAATTCCAAAACTTGAGGGCAAGTATTGAAACTATTTCAAGACTCTTCAAATTTGTAACTTATGAGTTTTAATGGTTCATAAAGTTGAAGACTCTTCATTTTATGAAACCTATTATTCTTTAATGACAACTTTTAAAGAAGTGACTTTTGGTTATCCATAACTTGAGGACAAGTTATGGACACCATTATTGCCATTAAGATCATGAATTAAACACACATGGAGGTTACACATAATTCCTATGATCTTCTAAAAACTCATAAGAACACAAATTTATGTCAAACAATTTCAAGAAATCATATAAACATATACAATACTTGAAAATTGATAAAAGTCATGTAAAATGGGTTAACATAATCATTATCACTTTAAAAAACAGATTTTACAAGTCCAAAACAGATTGGGATAATGATTTTAATCCATTTCCAGCAACAAAATGCGAAAAATTACCCGGCACGCTCCTACTCGTCGAGTGCATGATTCTACTCGTCGAGTAGGATGAATTTGTTCATGGACTCGGCGAGTCCTCCCCATGAACTCGGCGAGTACATTTGTCAGTGAGCAGATTTTTCGTTTTTTAAGCAGTTTTGCATCAAGTATACAGAAAACAATCCTAGGCTCTGATACCACTGTTGGGTTTTGAGCATTCTAACACTTCCTTAGTGTACATGCAACCCTAATAACCTTGAATCTATGTTTTCTCTATATACAGGCAAATTTCTTTTACAAGGTTATTTCCTAACTAGCATGGCATGGGGATTACATAAAACATAAAGAACTAGTAAAAATACATACCTTGTTGTTGCTTGGATTCCTTCAAGACTTTGTGAGCCTAGAACCCCAAATGTTGTGCCTCAAATGCTTCACACAACACCACAAAACTTGGAATAACTTGAGAGAATATTTCTTACACTCAAAAATCGGTTATGCCCTCTCTAGTAACACTAGTGCCGATTTTTCATGTTATAGGGTTTCTTTTGTAGTGTGTCATAATTAGGAGTTACAAATGTAAACCCTAATTGTCATGACTCTTCATTTCTCATGACCCATGGGTTTATAACTCCCATGGACTATCCATGGAGCTCCATATGGTTATAACCAAACCCATAAACCATGGATCATTAATCCACCATAAAGGAATTGATGATTGTCATAATCAACCCTATATATTTAACTAGTCTCACTTTGATCACCAAATTAATACTAGATTAATACTTGATGAAATACTAATTAAATAATACTATTATTAATATATTAGAACTTATAATATATTAATAATCATAAGTGCCTTATTCTTTCATTTAGTCTATCCAAGTATTGCAATGCCATGCAACCCAAATGGACCATGCTGGGTCGGGTCAAGTACATACCAAATAAAGTTATGGACTTAGACACTATATCCAACAGTTGTTGATGTCATAATTAAGATAGTTTATTGCCAATTCATCATTTGTTCCAAATTCAATTAGTTTAGGAATAAAGACAAGTGATTGAATCAACATATATTATTCCAATTTATGATATTGAATCTCAATATGGTAATAGGTAGTTGTAAGACATTTTATTGCTAGTTCACTAATTGTACCCATTTCATTTAGACATAAATGAGTAAGACAATTAGTTGAATGAACATACTATGTACCCAAACTATGTGTTCCAAGTTAATAAACCCCAATTACATCTAAGTAATCGAATTAGGATTCTAGGGAAGAAAGTGTGTGAATCTAAACTATCTATAACTGAACCGGGAGTACTCTAGTTTTCTCTTTGAGATTTTTATTTTTAATTGATAAATTTCCAAGCTTTTGTTTGAATTTTGTTTTAATCTTTTTTGTGACAATTGATAGTAATACTTTTCTTATTATTGACTGCTTTGACACAAAGTTTAACCACAAACTCCTTGTGGATTCGACCCGACTTACCATATCTACTTAGGTTAGTTGGTTTATTTTTGACCGAGACAACGACCCCGATCAATAATGTTCGAGAACACCGTGAATAATATAATACTAGCTTGTGTGGTTCATCATCATTATCAGTAAATCCTCCCCGGAAGTGTAACCAGGGTCACCTGGAGGGAGAGTGTGGAATTCTTGGATAGATCTATTCGGGACTGACAATCCCACACCTAAACTGCTAGCTACAGTTAGGCGGGCACGCCTGGGGTGACAGATTCTGGATATCGTTTCGACGTCTGAAAAACGTTAAGGAGGTCTCATTGTTGTATTAGCATGGTTACCCGACTCACAATACGTATTAATATAAGTTTATTCACGGATTTAATTTCATATCTACTTTCTATCTATAGTTCTTATATCTAGTATGGGATGGTAGTCCCATGGTTTTGTATCTTATAATTAGTACAAGATAATGATCCTATGGAATTTCAATCTATATCTAGTACGGGATGATAATCCCATGGTTTTGAATCTATATCTAGTATGGGATGATAATCCCATGGTTTTGAATCTATATCTAGTACGGGATGATAATCCCATGGTTTTGAATCTATATCTAGTACGGGATGATAGTCCTATGGTTTTCAATCTATATCTATCTATAGTTTTGTGTATATCAAACTATTTTATAACTGGTACGGGATAGTAATCCCATGATTTTTCAATAAATAGTTTTATGTGTAAAACTATACAATGTGGTCTTTAACTAAAACTTTACTTTTAGGAAAATATAGGATTTTCCTGGGACAACAATTATACATAACAAAATCATGTAAGAAAACAGTTAACTAAACACTACTTTTAAGAAAATATGGGATTTTCTTGGATTCGTAACTTTTTCGGAAAACTAAAGGAAACTTAAACATTTTCAGAAAACAAACATCTTATGAACTCACCAGCGTTATGCTGATTTTCAAACTGCTTGTATTCTTGGGTCCGCGTTAGACAGGTACCCAACGATCCTTTTGGAGAAGACGGAGCGTATAGAAGAAATTGTCTTAACTTTCGTTTATATATACCTATGTATATCACTTGTAATACTTTACTTTTGAAAAAAAATGTAAATTTCAATATGTAATGTAATGGTTGTTTACTTTGCTTACTATGTGCATTGGGTTTGATACTCAATGTGGACTCCGCCCTGGAAATGTTTCCGCCTTCGGTTTTCAGGGTGTGACACCAAGTTTATCACCATAGATTATTAGGGTTTTGTGATCGGGGAGATGAAGGCGAACGGCCTTCTCACAACATATTATATCAGCATGGTGGGGGATTAACCAATCTATGTCGATTATCACATCAAAACTCCTAATATTTACTGGCATCAAGTCTATTTGAAATGAATGATTGTTTAGTGTTAATGTGCACCCTACATAGATATCTTTGGTTGTTTCAGTTTTCCCATTAGCCATTTCCACCGTGAAGGCTTCGCTAAGCTTCTGGGGTCGTTGATTTAGTAAGTGTTTGAATTTATTACTAACGAAACTTCACTCCACCCCACTATCAAATAAGATGCATGCGTACAAGTTGTTAAGTAGGAACGTACCAGTAACAACTGTTGGGTCCTGCATTGCTTCACCTTGACCCATTGTCAGCACTCTCCCTACTATTCCTGCCCCTTGATTGTTTGCTTTGGGGCAGTTATGCCGAAAATGGCCGGTTTCTCCACACCCATAGCAGGTGTAACTGGCCTCAGCATTGTTGTTGTTTTTTTTTGCGGTTGTGGTTGTTGTTGTTGTTGTTATTGTTTTTGTGGTTGTTGTTGTTGTTGTTGTTGTTGTTGTTGCTTGATTTTTGGTTTCTTTGTGGATATGTCCTACAGAATCTGGCAGTGTGACCCTTTCGGTTGCAGCTCGTGTAGTGCATCTCCCTGCATTCTCCCTGATGGTGAAAATTGCCTTTGCTGCACTTAGCTAGGGTCCCTGAGTATTGCTTGGGGTTATTTGGTATGGATGAGGCTGGAGCATGTGGTGTAGTGGTAGCTTGGGTTGCAGCATGGACAATCACAATTTGTTGTTTCTTTGATGATCCAGGGTTGTGTTTTCCCTTTCGCTTATTGTTTTTCCCTTTCTTGCTTTCATCTTCTTTCTTAACCTCCGCTTCTCCTGTTTGGGCACCCTTTTTGTTGCCATGATCATACAATTTCTTGGCCATCCTCTTTGCACTATCATACGTCTCAGGGTTTGCCACAATGACATTCCCTTGGATTAGCGCGGTCAATCTCTAGATAAACCTCTCAATCTTTTTCTCTTCTGAGGTGATCATTCTGGGACACAAGAGAGATAACTCACTAAACTTGGATATGTATGCGTTGATGTCGGAATTTTGAACTATGAGGTTCCACAGTTCTTGTTCCATCTTCTGAATTTCGCCTCTTGGACAGTGTTCAGCCAACATCATTTCCTTAAGCTCTTCCCATGGCATCGTGTTCACCACTGGGAGTGTCATGGACTCTACGTGGCCATTCTACCAAGAGAGACCTTGATCAATGAATGTGCAGGCCGCAAACTTGACCTTGCACCCATCCGAACACCCGCAAATTTCAAAAACTGATTCCACCTTCTCAATCCATCGCTTCAAGGCTATTACGCCTCCTGTACCATTGAAGGTTCGAGCTTTGGCATTGGTGAAGTCCTTGTAGGTGCAGGTTCGTGGGGTTCCGTGGTTTGTTCCCTGATTTGTGCTTCTGGTTCCCTGCCCGTTGCCTTCTCTGTTGTTTACGTTGCGAATATGCGCAAGTGCTTCAGTGACCGCAGCGGACACTACTGCTTGGAATGCAACTGAGTTTATTTCCAGTAGGGTTGGTGTTGCGTTGTTTCTGTTGGATTAATGTCTAAGTCCATAACTATAATTGGTAAGACTTGACCCAACCCGGCATGGTCCATTTGGGTTTCATGGCATCATGCACTTGGATAGACTAAAATGAGAGAAATAAGACACTTATGGTTATTAATATATTATAAGTTCTAGTATATTAATAATAAGAATAATAAGATTATTTAATTAGTATTGATCAAGAATTAATCTAGGATTAATTAAGTGATCAAAAGAAGACTAATTAAAAATATGGGTTGATTGTGAAAATCATCCATAACTTATATAGTGGGCCAAAGCTCCATAGATAATCAAGTTGGGTTAAACCCATAGGATACTCCATGGATGCTCCATGGAGGTTACATAACTCATGGGTCATGGAAATGAAAGGTCATGACAATTAGGGCTTACATGGTGTAACCCTAATTGTAACACACTATATAAGCATCATATTATTCACCAAAATCGGCCACTAGTGTGTGTAAAAGAAGGGCTAGCCGATTTCATGAGCTGTAGAATTCTCTCAAGTTATTCCAAGTGTATTTGGTGTTGTGTGAACAATTTTAGGTGTCACACTTGAGGCACTAGGCACTCAAGCTTCATGAAGACATTCTACATCAAAGAGGTATGTATTCTATCTTGTTATATTTATTGTTTTGTATGCTAGATTAGGATAATACCTTGGAAGTTCATATTTGCATGTATAATAGAGAAAACTTAGATCCAAGGTATTTAGGGTTGCATGTACACTTAGAAGTGTTAGAATGCCTAAAACCCAACAGTGGTATCAGAGACACGAGTTGTTTTCTGTTATATTGATGCAAATATTTTATTTTCACAGTTGAAAAAAAGGAAAAAAAAAACATGAAGTTTGTCAAATTTTAAGATAATTACTTGTTCTTGTGAAAAACTAATTATTTGTAAAATTTGAATAATTTGCTATATGAGTTGAATTAGGTCAAATTTAGTAAAAGATAAAATGATATGATTATTTTATTAGTTTTAAAAGTTTGATCTACAGAGTTTTATTTTTTGAAACCTCCATAAGTTATGGATATGATAAGGTTTTAAAAAAAAATTGATTCAAAGTTTTTATGGAGTTACAAAATTTGGTGTTAATGTTTTAAAGAATTCCATAACTTAAGAATAAGTTATGGATCACCAAAAGATTTTTGTTTTACCTTGTTTTATGAGTGAATTTAGATTAATGAAAAAATTATGTGATAGTTGGTTTTAATCCAAATTAATCTAAAAGAAGTTCATAAAATGTGTTTATGTAACTTAAAAGTCACATTTATGAATCTTAAAACTCATAAAAGTTGTCATAGGTTACAAAATGAAGAGTTTTTTCCTCATTAAATTGTTTTATGACTCCATAACTTGTCCTCAAGTTATGGAGGCTCAAGAGTCTCTTCATTAAATAATTAATCTAAAAACTGTAACCTTAATTAGTTCCATAGGTGATAAAATAAAGAAAAGGAACATTTTTTTTATTAGTTTAAAATCTTCCATAACTTGTCCTCAAGTTATGGAACTTGAAGAGTTTTTGGATTAAAACTACTTTAAACACATAAGTTATGGAATTAATTAGTTTTGAATAATTTCAAAACTTGCCCTCAAGTTTTGGAATTTGAAAAGTGTTCACTTATGAACACTTTAATTCCAAGTTAGCGCTTAGAATTTTAAAAGTTAAAATTCAACACTTATACTTTATAATATTATAAGTTAATAATATATATATATATATATATATATATATATATATATATATATATATATATATATATATATATATAAGAGTGAAGTCAGTCTTACCGTTAGTAGGCCTCATTCACGAAGCCGATCTATAAGGGGGGTATAAGGTTACTGCCTATAAAATGGCAGTTTAAAGGGTGTACACTCTCACCCACCGCTTCCTTGACCGGTGGAGGGTCGTTAGGCGAACGAGTATGACAAGGACTACAATTCTCCCTTCATTTAAAGTATTAATGATAAATACTAAGTAACTAAACTCTTAATAAATACCCAATCTTAGTTACTTAGGAAAATGTGAATAAGGTGCTAATCCATGAAATTACACTTTGCACTTTGTTTAAGTCGGTTAGTGGAGCGTGTGTGGTTAACCGACACACTAACTCGTATTTAACAAGGTAGGCAAAGGGTAACTTAATGTTTATCATAGTATCGATGGAGCGTGTGTGATTAACCGGCACATCGATTGAGGGGTAAACACTTAAGGGTACCAAGTAATTTGCATGGTTACTTCACACCTTGTTTTGTGATCCTCGGCATCCCAGTCACAAAACCTGAAGGGCACACTCGAGATTGAAACATGCCATTGAACAGTTCAATGAATCTCAAAAGATCTAGGAGTTTCAAATCCAATTAAAACCTAATAATACATTTCGTTTGTCTTGGTGGAAATTGGCGAATCGTCATTCACCAACCTTCAAATATTTTACAGCTTGGATTACGGCATCCCTCTTCTAAGTTATAAAATAGTGTGTAGGGTCCTAGCCTTAATATTTCATATTGGGTGTCATATTAAGGACTTTAGATCAACTATCTTGAATATCTCCCAAAAGATGTCTGGTTTAGACATCTGTGATCTTCCCAAATCTCTTGAAACAAGTTTTCCTAAATGAAGATAATGTCCCATGGAAATCATACTTCTTTCACCTCCTCCAATTATTCTCCCTAACCCACAAGTTCAAGGTCACTCAAGCCTTATTGGCAAGGCAAGGTCTAGGTGTGATCACATCTTGGAGATGTAGTCACATATTGACAAGCCGAGAGAGTTGGGTGTCAAAGTCTTAAGAAAGTTGGTGGTTTAATCACTTTCTAAGTCACAAAGTGAGCTCCTTTAGGACTCATATCAAACAGAATCTGACAAGACCCTTAATGTTCTTATCTATTTGCTAAAGATCAACTTCCTAAAATGTAACACTGTAAATTTCCAAAACAATTTTTCGCATTTATAAAAACATAATTCATTTTGTAAATCATAAAAACATCATTGTTTGAAACTCAATGTATAACATATAACAATATCCCAAAATCTTGTATCATAAAATCTTGTGTGTGTACTGATCAAGTCGGTGCCTTCCCGCAATCCTCACTAGTACCTGAAACACATAACACAAAACACTGTAAGCACAAAGCTTAGTGAGTTCCCCAAAATGCCACATATAACACATATTAGCCACTCGAGGCTATAACTCAGTGGGTCCGTGCACCCAAACTCTGTGAACCCTCAGGTTCTAACTCTGCAAGCATGCACAGCATAAATCACATAGAAGAATGCAGCACAACAAACAATATATATAAAACACTGTATCACATAACTCTATTTACCTACTCAAGGTAAAGTATAGTGAGAAGACTCACCTCGTGTATCTCGGTAACTCGTAAATCCCTGAAATCACTAGTGCTCGATCTCTCGAGCTATAGTCCTCCTATAACACAATACATCTCTAATTAACATTTCCTAATTAAGGTTGACTAACTCTATCAAGTCAACACCGGTCAACTCGGGTCAATGGTCAATGGTCAACCCCGACTCGCCGAGTCTGGTGTGGACTCGCTGAGTCCCTATGAGGACCCCATTTCCTCTGAGTCCCTTCCGACTCACCGACTCACTCACCCAACTCGGTTACTCAACCCCTGGTTCAAAATCTATGAACAACCCGCACCAACTCGTCGAGTCTGCCAATAGACTCGACGAGTGCATTCCATGCACAACCCCAAACGACCTTCTAAGTTCATATCTATTCCACTAACTCATAGATCCAGTCCTTCCAAGCTTATTTATCACGTAAAGTTCATGTCTTAGCGTTCATATCACACGTAATGACTCATAAATGGTGTTTTGACCTCAAACACAAAGATCCCAAACCAAAACCTCCATGGATTCATAAAAAGCTTGGACAAAGGGACACTCTGGACCTCCAAGGGTCCAGATCCAGAACCTAACTCGCTTAAGGGACCAAATGGGCACTAGATTTAGCCACAAAAGGGCTCAACAAACTCTAAATCAACATGAACATCACCTCAACAGAAAAGGGTTCGAAAATGGTACCTCAAATGTGATGTTCTGGACCTCAAATCTTCAGGAAGTTGTTCCTCTTACTTCCTCTTGGCTAAAACTTCCTTTCCCTTGCTAAACAACACCTCCAAGGTTGATAATGGCTCCTTCTCTCACTCCACACGCTCAAATGCACTAGGGTTTCGCTATGGGGATGGTGAGCACAGATGACGGCCATAAGGCCCTTTAAATAGGCCCCAAACCCGAGAAATTAGGGTTTCATTAAACAGCGCTGACTCGCCGAGTCCATCATTGCGACTCGTCGAGTCCGATCATTAATCCGGATGAGAAACCGCGTCTATACTCGGCGAGTCTACGCACCAACTCGCCGAGTTCTTCCTCAAAACTCAAAATAAAAAGAATAAATATAATACCTGAAATTTCCGGATGTTACAATTCTCCCCCACTTGAATCCGACTTCGCCCTCGAAGTCTTAACCCTGAAATAGCTCCAGATGCTGCACCCGCATATCACGCTCCGGTTCCTAAGTAAGCTCCGACCCTTTCCGATGCTGCCACTGGACCTGAACCAGAGGCACCTCCTTGTTCCTCAGAAACTTGATCTTCTGATCCACAATCTCAACTGGTCTCTCCGCGTAGTTCAGGCTCGCATCCACCTGAATGTCCTCTAACGGCACTACTACCGACACGTCGGCTATACACTTCCTCAACTGAGACACATGGAAGGTATTATGAATCCGCTCTAATTCCGCAGGTAGCTCCAAGCGATACACTACCTTGCCCACCCTCGCGATTACTCTGAACGGCCCGATATATCGGGGCCCTAGCTTGCCCCTCTTCCTGAATCGAATCACTCCTTTTCAAGGAGATACCTTCAGGAGAACATAGTCACCGACCTGGAACTCAAGCTCGGATCGTCGTCTATCAGCATAACTCTTCTGGCGGATCTGAGCGGTCAACAATCTCTGTCTGACTCGCTGTATCTGCTCTGTCTTCTGCAGCACAATCTCTGTACTTCCCATCACACGCTGCCCTACTTCTCCCCAGCAAATGGGGGTCCGACACCTCCTCCCATACAACATCTCAAAGGGTGGCATACCAATGCTCGAATGATGGCTGTTGGTGTAGGAAAACTCCGCTAATGGAAAATACGTGTCCCAACTTCCACCGAAATCTGGCACACATGCTCGAAGCATGTCCTTGAGCGTTTAAATCGTCCGCTCACTCTGTCCGTCAGTCTGCGGGTGGTATGCGGTACTAAAATGCAACCTCGTATCCAACTCCTCATGGAATTTCTTCCAAAATCTGGAAGTGAAACGCACATCTCAATCTGAAACAATTGAGATTGGCACCCCATGTCCCAATACCACCTCTCTCACGTACAATTCTGCCAACCTCTCAGCAGAAGAGCTCTCACTGATGGCAAGGAAGTGAGCACTCTTCGTCAACTTGTCCACAATCACCCAAATTGCATCGACACCCCTAGCAGTCCTCGGCAACTTGGTGATAAAATCCATGGTGATCTGTTCCCACTTCCATTCGGGAACCTCCAACGGTTGTAACTTACCATGCGGTCTCTGGTGTTCGGCCTTAACCTTACGGCAGGTTAAGCACCTCTCAACAAACCACGCAACATCCCTCTTCATACAGGGCCACCAATACTCTCTTCTCAAGTCTAAATACATCTTAGTGGCCCCAAGATGGATCGAGAATTTCGACCGATGAGCCTCTTCCATCAAAATGGTACGCGTCCCTTCCACAAACGACACCCATATACACACTTGAAATGTCATAAGCCCCCGACCATCGGTAACGAACTCCGATACCACCCCCAACAACTCATTCTCTCTTCTGGTTCTCCGACCTCACGGCCTCATCCTGTGCTCCACGAATGGTATCCAACACCGAAGCCATCACGGTCACTCGCAAACATACATCTCGCAATGGGGCGCTCTCCGCCCTGCGACTCAGTGCATCGGCTACGACATTAGCCTTGCCCGGATGGTACAGGATCTCACAATCATAATCCTTGACCACATCCAACCACCTCCTCTGCCGCATATTTAGGTTAGACTGATCCATTAAATACTTCAGGCTTTTATGGTCTGTGTATATCGTACACTGAACCCCGTACAGATAGTGACGCCAAATCTTGAGGGTGAACACCACTGCCCCCAACTCTAGATCATGGGTGGGATACCTCGTCTCATGAGGCTTCAGCTACCTCGATGCGTATGCTATCACATGCCCTCTCTGCATCAGCATCGCTCCCAACCCCAAGATTGACGCATCACAGTATACCACAAAGTCCTCTATTCCCTCCGGGAGGGCTAATACTGGGGCTTCACATAATCTCTGGCGAAGAGTCTGAAATGAGGCCTGCTGCTCGAGGCCCCAGCTAAACACTACACCCTTCCAGGTCAATCTGGTGAGTGGAACAGCAATCTTGGAGAAATCCCTGATGAACCTCCGATAATAACCGGCCAGACCTAGAAAACTCCTGATCTCAGAAGGAGATTTCGGCACCTCCCAACTCATCACTGCCTCAACTTTGGCTGGGTCGACCAATATCCCTTTCTGGTTAACGAGATGCCCTAGGAACTGGACCTCTCGCAACCAGAAATCACACTTGGAGAATTTGGCATAAAGCCTCTCCGATCTCAGAACTCCGAGGATCTCCCTCAAATGCTCCTCATGCTGCTCTCTAGACCTCGAATATACCAAAAGGTCGTCGATGAATACGATCACCGACCGATCCAACATCGGCCTGCACACTCGATTCATGAGATCCATGAACACTGCTGGGGCATTGGTGAGCCCGAAAGGCATCACCACAAACTCGTAATGCCCATAACGCGTCATGAACGATGTCTTCTGGATGTCCTCATCTCGCACCCTTACCTGATGATATCCAGACCTCAAATCGATCTTCGAGAACCAAGATGCTCCCTGTAGCTGATCGAACAAATCATCGATCCTCGGCAACGGGTAACGGTTCTTGACCGTCAGCTTGTTCAACTCCCGATAATCAATGTACATCCGGTGTGAACCATCCTTCTTCTTGACGAAAAGAATAGGCGCTCCCAACGGCGAGCTGCTCGGCCGAATAAATCCCTTTCCCAGCAGCTCCTGAAGCTGCGAGGATAACTCTTGCATCTCTGGAGGTGCAAGGCGATAAGGCACCTTGGCGATAGGCGCGACCCCGGGAACCAAATCGATACTGAACTCTACTTGCCTCACGGGAGGCACACCCGGTAACTCCTATGGAAATACATCCGGGAACTCACGCATTATCGGAACCTCCTCAACTGACCTCGGTCTCTCTGAATCAATCCGTGTATCCATGACGTACGCCACAAATCCCTTACAGCCCTGCTGTAGACACTGCCTCGCTCTAGCGGCCGAACAGTGTGTTGACCCAGAACGTATACCCTCGCCGTACACCGTAAGAACTCCCCCACTAGGGTCTCGTATGGTCACCAGCTGCCGCTCGTAGTCAATAACCCTTCCAAATCTGCTCAACTAATCCATGCCTACGATGACACAGACATCCCCCATCGCAATCGGGACCAAATCAATAGGAAACTCTACACCGAAAATCTCGAGTACACATCCTCGAATCACCTCTGTGGCATATACTGCTCTCTCGTCGGCGATGGAAACTCTCAGAGGTTGACTCAATGCCTCTCGACTAATGTTGATGTGCCGACTGAAAGCCAACGATACAAAAGATCGACTCGCACCCGAGTCAAATAACACCAAAGCAGGTACAGAATTCACAAGAAAAGTACCTACGCATATCATAATATAAGCATTAAATCTTAAACATTAAATAATTACATGAAAGAATACATACCAACCACGACATCGGGTGCTGCGCGGACCTCTTCCACGGTCAACTGGAAGGCTCTCCCTCGTGTCTTCAGTGCCTCGGCCTTCACTAGCCGACTCTCGGTAGCTCTGATGGCGGCATGGGCAGATCCCTGAGGTGCTCCCTGAGCTGATCCCTACAACTGCTGACACTCTGCCTTCTGGTGTCCGGTCTGATTGCAGTGGAAACACACTGCAAACCCCTTGGGGCAGTCCTTGGCCATATGCCCCTCGTTGCCACACTTGTAGCAAGATACAGCTCTACAAACTCCATCATGACCCTTTCCGCACTTGCCACAAGTGCGGTCCTTCTAGCTCCCTGTTGTGGTATCAGCGGGCTTGGCCCGCTTGGCTGCTGGCTGAGATTGTGCCGGTCGCCGATCCCTCCCCTGAGACTCCACATCCTTCCTCGCTTGAGTCTCTAGCTCGATCTCCCTCTTCCGTACATTCGCCTGAAGCTCGGTAAATGTCCGGTACGAGGATTTCGCCACGAAATCCCAAATATCCCTCCGCAAAATACTCAAATAACGGCTCATACGTGCCTGCTTAGATGACACGTGCTCAAGGCAGAACATCTCCCTCTCATGAAACATCCTAGTGATAACCGTAACGGACTCTGTACCCTGTTTGAGGGTAAAAAACTCTTGTGTCAACCAATCCCGTTCCACTGGAGGAACGTACTCATCACGAAACATGGTGGTGAACCTCTTCCAGGTCACCGCAGCAAGCTCTGCTGGAGAATAGTGTGCTGTCGTGAACTTCCACCAGTCCTTCGCCCCCAGGCGAAGCTGGTTCAGTGCAAATCGAACCCTCAAGTGCTCCGGGCACGAGCATGTGTAGAAATAACCCTCAATATCAAACACCCATCTCATCGCCGCAATCAGATCCTGCGTCCCATCAAACTCTGGTGGCTTCGTGTTGCTGAACTCTCGGAACAGCAATGCATCACCACCCTACGGCATCGCAGCAGCAACAGCTGTGGTGGCTGCTGCAACAGCAGCCTCAGAAAGAGAAGCATAACGCTCGTCAAAAGTCTCAATAACGTGGTCTTAATAGACCCGAACATCTCTGGTATCTCTGCCCTGATGGCCGCAGCCACCTCCTCAAGGATGATCCGGCGGATATCCTCATCACTAGCCCCACTGCTCTCTGGCATAAGGCGTGTCCTCACCATGATCTACCTCTGAAATACAACATACGATATATTAGAAATTTACTCGAGTATACTCGCACTCGATAACTCATCCCTCCTTGATCCCTGGCATCCCAAATATTCTTACTTGGACTATACACCGACCCGGTGTTTTCAGTAGTACGGGCCCAATACTACTGTCCGCATCGTGTCAGTATACACCCCAAGTCCTCCTCTTCGGATCCCAAATCCCAAGTACTCTACTATGCATAATCCACTCTCTAACAGATCTCTCATAAGCTCCTCGCTGCTACCTATCCACTCTCAAGCATCTCATAGCAACTCACATCTCCCTAGGCTAAAGCATCACAAATCAGGGCACTCTAGTTCTAATAGGAATACCTAGCCCACTCTAGCAAGAGGATACATCGTATCAATCTCATAAACATATAATATAAGGGTATTTTCGGAAATCACCGTTCGGGCGCTGACTGATCGTACACACGTTTCTGCTCTGTGTTTCTCTAAAAATCTTTTACTTCTTTTAGAAAATTTGGTTCTCTTTTGAAAATATTTTCCAAATCCTCAGTTTGAGTTCAAATACTCCCAAAGGTGTACCCGAATTCTTCAAACCAAGGCTCTGATACCAACTTGTAACACCGTAAATTTCCAAAACAATTTTTCGCATTTATAAAAACATAATTCATTTGTAAATCATAAAAACATCATTGTTTGAAACTCAATGTATAACATATAACAATATCCCAAGATCTCGTATCATAAAATCCTGTGTGTGTACTGATCAAGCCGGCGCCTTCTCGCGATCCTCACTAGTACCTGAAACACATAACACAAAACACTATAAGCACAAAGCTTAGTGAGTTCCCCCAAAATACCACATATAAAACATATTAGCCACTCAAGGCTATAACTCAGTGGGTCCGTGCACCCAAACTCTGTGAACCCTCACGTTCTAACTCTGCAAGCATGCACAGCATAAATCACATAGAAGAATGCAGTACAACAAACAATATATATAAAACACTGTATCACATAACTCTATTTACCTACTCAAGGTAAAGTATAGTAAGAAGACTCACCTCGCGTATCTCGGTAACTCGTAAATCCCTGAAATCACTAGTGCTCAATCTCCCGAGCTATAGTCCTTCTATAACACAATACATCTCTAATTAACATTTCCAAATTAAGGTTGACTAACTCTATCAAGTCAACACCGGTCAACTCTGGTCAATGGTCAATGGTCAACCCCGACTCGCCGAGTCTGGTGTGGACTCGCCGAGTCCCTACGAGGACCCCATTTCCTCTGAGTCCCTTCCGACTCACCGAGTCACTCACCCAACTCGATTACTCAAGCCCTGGTTCGAAATCTATGAACAACCCGCACCAACTCGTCGAGTCTTCCAATAGACTCGACGAGTGCATTCCATGCACAACCCCAAACGACCTTCTGAGGTAAGATCTATTCCACTAACTCATAGATCCAGTACTTCCAAGCTTATTTATCACGTAAAGTTCATGTCTTAGCATTCATATCACACCTAATGACTCATAAATGATGTTTTGACGTCAAAGACAAAGATCCTAAACTAAAACCTCCATGGATTCATAAAAACCTTGGACAAAGGGACATTCTGGACCTCCAAGGGTCCATATCCAGAACCTAACTCGCTTAAGGGACCAAATGGGAACTAGATCTAGCCACAAAAGGGATCAACAAACCCTAAATCAACATGAACATCACCTCAACAGAAAAGGGTTCGAAAACGGTACCTCAAATATGATGTTCTGGACCTCAAATCTTCAGGAAGTTGTTCCTCTTGCTTCCTCTTGGCTAAAACTTCCTTTCCCTTGCTAAACAACACCTCCAAGGTTGATAATGGCTCCTTCTCTCACTCCACACGCTCAAATGCACTAGGGTTTCACTCTGGGGGCTGGTGAGCACAAATGACGGTCATAGGGCCCTTTAAATAGGCCCCAAACCCGAGAAATTAATAACGCAAGCGCGTTAATCCCAAAAGTTGATTCCCAACCTGCTTAGCGATTTCCTGAGAATACAAGTTATTTCAAAGAAAAAGTGTCAACAATTAAGTTGGTGAGTCCATAAGTAGTTTAGAAAAATTGGATGCCATTCCAAAATGGGTGTATGTTTTCCAGTAAACGTAGCGTTTCAAAATGTAAAGAGTTGTGATTTGTGGTGTTGGAAATGAATGCATTAGCTCCAGAAAATCCCATATTTTCCTTAATAGTTGAAATACGATTTGTTGTGTTTTCCAAGAAAAACCCTTATTTTCTTATAAAAGTATGAGATGTATATAGTTGTTCATGTTATAAGTTGTAAATGATTGCACCGGGAAAATCCCTTATTTTCCTATTAGTTGTTTGGTTTATATGCAGGAAAAACTCTTATTTTCCTCACACATAATGCCAGTCTCTAAGACCGAAAATTTGCAAGAAACCGACGTTTCTCGTAAGTGTGTCATAGTTTTATATATAATAAAACTACGCGAAGACCGAACCGGTTGGATGAAGAATAGTTTTAATAACTACTCGCTCATCAAAACTGAATATCATAATAATTGTATATCCGATGAGTTTCTATAACCATACTAAACATAATATGCCTGTAACGACGTTCTTCAGGCGTCGCAGTGCTATGACAACTGTCACCCCAAAAGACGGACTGTAGCTAACAGTCAGGGTGCGGGATCATGACTTCCCGTATAGATCTATACACATTTGACACGTTCTCGTCGCGGGAGATTCTGGTTATAGACAGGACTTACTGCAGTACTTTCTAATAAAGAAAAGTAACGTTTGAAGATGTACGCATCTCATGGATTCTCAATTAAGTCTATATTAAAGTGATAGTTTTGTATGCAAAGTTTATCCTTTTTCAAAATGTTTGATAAAGCAAAATCATAAGTTTTTAGAATGTATAAAACGATTTAACAATGAAAGATCATTATATGCTTCGTATAAGTCTAATGCACACAAAGTATGACAAGAGTTTTCCATAATAGTAATGAGTTCCAAGTGGTTTATTTGATAATATAAGTGAAGTGAAACTTTTATAAAATACACGATAATAACCGTATGTTTACTTGTATTCCCCCCCTAAAAGAGTGTAAAAGTATTTAAAAATGTATTTAAAGTGTGTTAGAAAGGGGTATGAACTCACTTGACAACTTGAAGATAGCGAGATGGAAAAACGGCAGAGTTTCGTCTCGGGAAATGGATTTTCCTCGGAAATCTCGGGATTCCTCGGGAGAAAATCGACCTTCGGATCTTGTACGAAGCGACCAGGGCTTCGGGGTAGTACGAGCACGGAAAACGAGGAAAAACGCAAGAGAAATGAGAGAGAATGAGCCCTTTCTTTGGAAACCTTCGTATGCTATTTATAGAGAGGCTGGTCTGCCTCAGTACGCGGGGCGTACGTTAGTACGCAGCGCGTACGCGTACGTCACGCATGACCGAGGCCTCGACTGCCTCGGCTTCGGATGGGACGGATCCCTGGGTTCGCGGGTCGGATGGGACGGGTCGCTGGCACGCGGGTCGGATGGGACAGCGGGTCGGGTTCTCCGGATCGTGCGACGTGGATGATCCGAGGCCGTGGCCTCTCAGTACGCGGGGCGTACT
The DNA here is from genome assembly GCF_052625555.1 of Lactuca saligna. Classification (NCBI taxonomy): domain Eukaryota; kingdom Viridiplantae; phylum Streptophyta; class Magnoliopsida; order Asterales; family Asteraceae; genus Lactuca; species Lactuca saligna. The sequence goes on from NC_136425.1 coordinate 143,022,370, forward strand.
AGGGTACGCGGCGCGTACTATAGCCCTAGGCTGACTCCTCTTCGGATAATACCGAATTTTGAATAAAAATTATATATAAATTAATTATCAAACTTCAAAAATTCATATCTCCCTCATACGAACTCCGTTTTTGGTGTTCTTTATATCCCCGCGAAGGTGAGACTACGATCTACAACTTTCATTTAGATTCCGTTGGCAAATTCCGAAATTATTTTTATTATTTATTTATTAAAGTGACGTGTTTAAGGAATTTCTTTAAAAATTCATAACTTATTCATATGATGTCCGATTTGAGCGTTCTTTTTATGCATGTTTGTAGTTTAACGATATCTATCACTTTCATTTAGACACCTAAGGTCAGAAAATGTTTTATTGAAACTTTGCGTTTTTACGTAACTTTGTATTGTCGGTTTTTGTCGGAAAACTTATAATGAGTATAACTTCTTCGTTATAACTCGGATTTTTGTGTTATTTATATGTTTGGAAACCTTAAGATGATAACTACCACATAGTGTACTCCAAATAGAGTTTTTGAATACTTCATATTCTATTTCCTTTCTCAAGGAGGTTACATGACTCGATCTTTACTGACATGAAATAACGGGTTGTTACATCATCCCCCCGTTAGAGGGAATTTCGTCCCGAAATTTTTAATACAAAAGAAGAGTCTTAGGGGCTGGGGAAGAGATGTGGATACTTCTGTTGCATTTGATCCTCTCATTTCCACGTGAACTCCGGTCCCCTCTTAGCATTCCATCGGACCTTTACTATTGGAATGCGACTCTGTTTAGTTCGTTTAATTTCCCTATCCATGATCTCGACGGGTTCTTCCACAAAGTTAAGATTTTCATTTAGTTCAATCTCATCGAGTGGAATTACAAGTGTTTCATCGGACAGACACTTCTTCAGGTTTGATACGTGGAATACTAGATGTACTTTGTTAAGCTCTATTGGAAGTTGGAGTTTGTAGGCTACTGGACCAACCCTTGAAATGATTTCGAAGGGTCCAATGTACCTAGGATTCAGCTTCCCACGCTTTCCAAAGCGTATCATTCCCTTCCAGGGTGAGACTTTCAGTAGTACCCGATCGCTAGTCTGGAATTCCAATGGTTTACGTCTTTTGTCGGCGTAGCTCTTTTGTCTATCCCTCGAGGATCTCAGTCGCTCTCGTATTTGCACGATCTTTTCAGTAGTTTCTCTGATGATCTCTGGACCAGTGAGGGTGCTATCAGGGACTAGACCTTTTGCTAGTTGGGTGTCGCCTACTTCCGTCCAGCACAGAGGTGATCTGCACTTACGGCCGTAAAGGGCTTCAAATGGAGCAGCATTGATACTGGTATGATAACTATTGTTATAAGAGAACTCAACCAAAGGTAAGTGAACATCCCATGCTTTACCAAAGTCGATTACACATGCTCGCAACATGTCTTCCAAGGTTTGGATCGTTCTTTCGCTCTGTCCGTCAGTTTGGGGGTGATAGGCTGTACTCATGTCCAATCTTGTTCCCATGGATTTTTGCAATGATTGCCAGAACCTAGACGTGAATCTGCTGTCTCTATCCGAGATGATAGACATTGGCACTCCATGGAGTCGTACGATCTCTCGGATGTAGATTCTCGATAGCTTTTCCATTTTATCAGTTTCCTTGATCGGTAGGAAATGAGCGGACTTGGTTAATCTATCGACGATTACCCAAATAGTATCTTGGCCACCCTGAGCTTTGGGCAGTTTCGTTATGAAGTCCATGGAAATCTGCTCCCATTTCCACTCAGGAATTTCAGGTTGTTGGAGTAGTCCTGAGGGTTTCTGGTGTTCTATTTTGATCTTGGCGCAAGTCAAACACTTGCTCACATATGTAGCGACCTCTGCTTTCATGTTTGGCCACCAGTAGAGTTGTTTGAGATCTTGATACATCTTGTCTGAACCGGGGTGTACGGAGTATGGAGTCTTGTGTGCCTCGTTCATAACTACCTCTCTAAGTCCACCAAACTTGGGCGTCCATATTCGGTTCATGAGGTAGCGTGCTCCGTCACTCTTGATTTCTAAATTCTTGTCCATCCCCCTAAGGGTTTCACTTGTCACGTTGTCGGGTTTTAGGGCCTCTATCTGAGCTTCCTTGACCTGTGTCGACAGGTGCGAATGGATTGACATGGCTAATGACTTCACTCTTCTGCCAGAGTACTCCTTACGGCTAAGGGCATCTGCCACGACATTAGCCTTTCCTGGGTGATAGCGAATCTCACATTCGTAGTCGTTGAGTAATTCGACCCAACGTCGCTGCCTCATGTTCAACTCCTTCTGGTTGAAGATGTGTTGTAGGCTCTTGTGGTCTGTAAAGATAGTGCATTTGGTACCATATAGGTAGTGTCTCCAGATTTTAAGAGCGAAGACCACCGCCCCAAGCTCTAAATCATGAGTGGTGTAATTGACCTCATGCGTTTTTAGTTGTCGTGAGGCATATGCAATAACCTTTCCCCTCTGCATTAGTACACAGCCCAGCCCTTGCTTCGAAGCGTCACAATATACTACAAAATCTTCGGTCCCTTCTGGGAGAGAAAGGATGGGCGCACTGCAAAGGGCCTGTTTCAAAGTCTGAAATGCAGAATCTTGCTTTTCTCCCCAATTGTAGGTCACACCTTTCTGGGTTAAGGCGGTAAGAGGCTTTGCGATGCTGGAGAAATTCTGGATGAACCGTCGATAATAACCAGCCAGGCCTAGGAATTGGCGAATTTCTGTTGGTGTAGTTGGCGCCGACCAGTTTTTGATAGCCTTAATTTTTGATGGATCCACGTGGATCCCTTCCTTGCTGACCACGTGACCGAGAAAGTCCACCTTTCTAATCCAAAATTCACATTTTGAGAATTTTGCATACAATCTCTCAGTCCGTAACGTCTCTAGCACTTGCCTCAAATGTTGACCATGCTCTTCCTTATTCTTTGAATAAATGAGTATGTCGTCTATGAATACTATCACGAATTTATCCAAGAATGGACGACATACCCGATTCATTAGATCCATGAATATGGCCGGGGCATTGGTTAGCCCGAACGGCATCACTACGAATTCGTAATGTCCGTATCGTGTTCGGAAAGCCGTCTTGGAGATATCACTCTCCAGGACTCGCAGCTGGTGATATCCCGACCTCAGATCGATCTTGGAGAAGTAATTGGCTCCTTGAAGTTGGTCGAACAAGTCATCGATTCGGGGTAGGGGGTATCGGTTCTTGATGGTAAGTTTGTTGAGTTCTCGGTAGTCGATGCACATTCTGAATGATCCATCCTTCTTTTTCACGAACAGTACAGGTGCTCCCCATGGTGAGAAGCTCGGTCTGATGAATCCTTTTCCCAGTAGTTCATTCAGTTGGCTGGATAGCTCTTGCATTTCTGCCGGGGCTAATCGATAGGGTGCTTTGGCTACTGGGGTAGCCCCGGGAACCAGATCGATTCGGAACTCCACTTGCCTCGCAGGTGGTATTCCTGGAAGGTCCTCGGGAAAAACATCAGGAAAATCGCGTACGTCGGGCACACTCTTGATATCTTGGACTTTGCGTTTCACATCCACAACATGTGCCAAGAACGCGTGACACTCCTTGCGTAGGCATTTCTGAGCTTGGATACTTGAGATGATACGAAGAGTGGTACTTGGTTTGTCGCCCAAGATAACGAAAGTTTCACCGGTTGGCAGATTAAGGCGAACGGCCTTATCGTAACATAGAATGTCCGCATGATGAGAACTCAGCCAATCCATGCCAATGATGACATCAAAACTCTTAATCGAGACTGGCATGAGGTTGATTGAGAATGGATGATCATTTAAAGTTAGGGTGCAGTTTAAGTATATCTCCTTAGTGCCTTCGGTTTTTCCGTTGGCCATTTCTACTATGAAGGGTTCACTCAATGACTGTGGTATTGATTTCAGCAGGCCTTTAAAGCCGTGACTCACAAAACTCCTTTCCGCGCCACTATCAAACAAAATGCATGCATACGAGTTATCGAGAAGGAACGTACCCGTAACAACTGTAGGGTCCGCAATGGCTTCATCCTGTCCCATTGCGAAAACTCGGCCCCTTCCACCGGTATTCCAGTTGTTTACCCTTGGGCAGTACTTGCGGTAGTGCCCTGTGTCTCCGCACTCGAAGCAGGCGCGGTTTACCCCGTTATTAGTGGTGGGAACGGATGGTTGGATTGGCCCTTTGCAATAGCGGGCTGTATGTCCCTTTTTATTACAGTTGGTGCATTGAAGATTGGAGCAAGGACCGTGGTGGTGGAAACTGCATCGGTTGCATTTAGGAAGTTTCCCAATGTATGAGCTTGTGGGGGCAGGGTTCGTAGGTACAGTAATAGCGTGTGTCGCTATCACTTGTTGTTTCCTGGGGTTTTCCTGGAGAGTTTGTCCCCTCCTTTTGTTCCAAGTCTTACTCTGGCCCTGAGTTTCCCTAGGTGGATTTGCAGTTGTCGAAATGATACCGGGTTTTACTCCGTGGTCGATGAGTCGCTGGGCCAGGCTCTTAGCGCTGTTGTAGGTAGCAGGGCCGGAAGCTAGGACATGCCCTTGAATCTGGGGTGACAACCCCCAAATGTACCTTTCAACCTTCTTTGATTCTGGGTTGACCATGGTAGGGCACAGTGCAGCGAGGTCGTTGAACCTAGCGGTGTAGGTGATTAGGTCAGACCCAGTCATTTTCAGATTCCAGAGCTCCTGCTCAAGCTTTTGTACTTCGCCCCTTGGGCAATATTCTTCCAGTAGTAGAACCTTTAGGTTGTCCCAACTCATGGCGTTGGCGACAGTGAGCGTCACTGAATTCACATGGCTTTTCCACCAAGTGAGGGCTCGATCTACAAAGGTGCAGGCAGCGAACTTGACTTTGCTTGCTTCTAGGCATGAGCAGATCTCGAAGACCGTTTCGGTCTTTTCGAACCATTGCATTAGTGCAATGACTCCTCCTGTTCCATTAAAAGTTTTTGGCTTAGCGTTAGAGAACTCCTTGTAGGTACATTCTCTTCCTTGGCCATGACCAGTGCCATGATTTGGATGATTCGTGCTGCTTCCCGCCCCTCCATTCCCTTGGGAGTTTATTTGCGAGAGGGCTGCAGTTACTGCTGCTGTGATAGCAGCCTGAACCATGGCCGGATCATAAGCTGGTGGTGGAGGTGGTGGTGGTGCCGTGCCCGGCCTGGGCCTTAGGTTTGGACGAGGAGGCATCTTGCTGCCAAAAGAAAAATATGGAAGAAAATTATAAGTTTTGGCAGTTCAAAGTTGAATGATATTGAATGAACTTCTAATAGTTCTAGGAAGTTGAGTTTAACTGACACAATGTTTTAAGCTTGAAAGTAAAGTTTGAATAGATGCACCAATGAATCGAACTATTTGCGCATGATTAACAACGGTAAGAAAAGCGGTATACCCTTATATATATTAAACATATAGTTGTGTTACAGCGGGGTCTAGACAAAATTTCTTGGCCTCTCTAAAGGCCTCTGGTTACGGAAAATTTTTAAAGAAAGTAATACTTTTATCCGAAGTCCTAGTTTATAACAAAATTTGAGAGTTGGGCAAGTACTACTTGCGGTGTGCCTTGCGTTTAGAGCTCGACTCTGTGTCGGACTGCTTTGACCCCATGAGGCGTCTATCAAACGCAGCTTGTTGTTCTCTTAATTCTGCGAAGGCCGCGTTTTCTTGTGCTTGGAACGCTTCGGCGCGAATGTGGATGTCGTTCTGCATCAACTCTAGGCGGTTGATATCGGCCGTGTGAATTTGCACATCCACATTGATCTCTCGGATTCGGTTGGCTTGCACTCCAGATTGATAGCACTGGTTGGCGAGTTTGCCAACCATGACCGGAAGTGCGCGATCGGCTGATCCCCCGCCTCTCACATCATAGAAGTCTCGGCACATGCCGTAAGGAGGGCGTAAGCTTTGTTGTTGGCTCCAATGATGGAGGTGACTTCCCCACACTGGAGTGGGTCCTTGGAAATTCCTCACGTGGACGGGAGGTTGTAGGACTGGTGGATTTATAATTTCTGGCTCCGAATCCGTGCCAGAGTCATCCCCTGCCTCCAAATCTATAGGCTCTTCGTCTTCTTCAGAGTCTGCTTCGATCCACCCACCATTACCTTGGTTGGGGTAGTAGGGGTCATTGGGGTGATGGAATCCCGCCATTTAGACTGTACGAGAATAGGGTTAAAAGTTTACTATAAGTTAGAGCACATGAAACTTACTCTCGAGTTTAATGGTTGACGGCACTCGAATACACCCTCAATATTCTTTATGCTTTTGGAAATTTTAAAATTTGTTGTCCATTACAGACACTCCTTGGCATATGTTTAGTTGGCTCTTGGACAAATATAGTTGATCAGGCTATATCCTTCCCAGTTCCGATTACATGTCCCAAGGCATACCTGCACTGCACAACCGATATATAATACTTCAATATTGTTTTAATTATGATAATGACCATGTTGTTGATATGAAATGAATGCATGCCTACTTTACAAAAACTAAATAAAAATTAAAATTTTTTTAAAAGTATGACTCTTACTCAGAGTGTTTTTACCCAGTTGAGTTTATAGTTGTATACCAAAAAGAAATGGTTTTGATATACTTAATTCCCTATAAACAATGCTCTGATACCAATCTGTCACACCCCCAAACCAGAACGGCGGAAACGTTCGGGGGCGGAGGACGTCATGTTCAATATCATAACAGTTCATAGAAAGGAAAGTACACACCACCATAGATAATAAGTTTGCAAGATGTTTACATAGTTGTATTCATTACATGTTCAAAATAAAGGTACATAAACATCATTCAAAATGAAGTAATTTAACGCCAGCGCGTTAATCCCAAAAGTTGATTCCCAACCTGCTTAGCGATTTCCTGAGAATACAAGTTATTTCAAAGAAAAAGTGTCAACAATTAAGTTGGTGAGTCCATAAGTAGTTTAGAAAAATTGGATGCCATTCCAAAATGGGTGTATGTTTTCCAGTAAACGTAGCGTTTCAAAATGTAAAGAGTTGTGATTTGTGGTGTTGGAAATGAATGCATTAGCTCCAGAAAATCCCATATTTTCCTTAATAGTTGAAATACGATTTGTTGTGTTTTCCAAGAAAAACCCTTATTTTCTTATAAAAGTATGAGATGTATATAGTTGTTCATGTTATAAGTTGTAAATGATTGCACCGGGAAAATCCCTTATTTTCCTATTAGTTGTTTGGTTTATATGCAGGAAAAACTCTTATTTTCCTCACACATAATGCCAGTCTCTAAGACCGAAAATTTGCAAGAAACCGACGTTTCTCGTAAGTGTGTCATAGTTTTATATATAATAAAACTACGCGAAGACCGAACCGGTTGGATGAAGAATAGTTTTAATAACTACTCGCTCATCAAAACTGAATATCATAATAATTGTATATCCGATGAGTTTCTATAACCATACTAAACATAATATGCCTGTAACGACGTTCTTCAGGCGTCGCAGTGCTATGACAACTGTCACCCCAAAAGACGGACTGTAGCTAACAGTCAGGGTGCGGGATCATGACTTCCCGTATAGATCTATACACATTTGACACGTTCTCGTCGCGGGAGATTCTGGTTATAGACAGGACTTACTGCAGTACTTTCTAATAAAGAAAAGTAACGTTTGAAGATGTACGCGTCTCATGGATTCTCAATTAAGTCTATATTAAAGTGATAGTTTTGTATGCAAAGTTTATCCTTTTTCAAAATGTTTGATAAAGCAAAATCATAAGTTTTTAGAATGTATAAAACGATTTAACAATGAAAGATCATTATATGCTTCGTATAAGTCTAATGCACACAAAGTATGACAAGAGTTTTCCATAATAGTAATGAGTTCCAAGTGGTTTATTTGATAATATAAGTGAAGTGAAACTTTTATAAAATACACGATAATAACCGTATGTTTACTTGTATTCCCCCCCTAAAAGAGTGTAAAAGTATTTAAAAATGTATTTAAAGTGTGTTAGAAAGGGGTATGAACTCACTTGACAACTTGAAGATAGCGAGATGGAAAAACGGCAGAGTTTCGTCTCGGGAAATGGATTTTCCTCGGAAATCTCGGGATTCCTCGGGAGAAAATCGACCTTCGGATCTTGTACGAAGCGACCAGGGCTTCGGGGTAGTACGAGCACGGAAAACGAGGAAAAACGCAAGAGAAATGAGAGAGAATGAGCCCTTTCTTTGGAAACCTTCGTATGCTATTTATAGAGAGGCTGGTCTGCCTCAGTACGCGGGGCGTACGCTAGTACGCGGGGCGTACGCTAGTACGCAGCGCGTACGCGTACGTCACGCATGACCGAGGCCTCGACTGCCTCGGCTTCGGATGGGACGGATCCCTGGGTTCGCGGGTCGGATGGGACGGGTCGCTGGCACGCAGGTCGGATGGGACAGCGGGTCGGATGGGACAGCGGGTCGAGTTCTCCGGATCGTGCGACGTGGACGATCCGAGGCCGTGGCCTCTCAGTACGCGGGGCGTACTAGGGTACGCGGCGCGTACTATAGCCCTAGGCTGACTCCTCTTCGGATAATACTGAATTTTGAATAAAAATTATATATAAATTAATTATCAAACTTCAAAAATTCATATCTCCCTCATACGAACTCCGTTTTTGGTGTTCTTTATATCCCCGCGAAGGTGAGACTACGATCTACAACTTTCATTTAGATTCCGTTGGCAAATTCCGAAATTATTTTTATTATTTATTTATTAAAGTGACGTGTTTAAGGAATTTCTTTAAAAATTCATAACTTATTCATATGATGTCCGATTTGAGCGTTCTTTTTATGCATGTTTGTAGTTTAACGATATCTATCACTTTCATTTAGACACCTAAGGTCAGAAAATGTTTTATTGAAACTTTGCGTTTTTACGTAACTTTGTATTGCCAGTTTTTGTTGGAAAACTTATAATGAGTATAACTTCTTCGTTATAACTCGGATTTTTGTGTTATTTATATGTTTGGAAACCTTAAGATGATAACTACCACATAGTGTACTCCAAATAGAGTTTTTGAATACTTCATATTCTATTTCCTTTCTCAAGGAGGTTACATGACTCGATCTTTACTGACATGAAATAACGGGTTGTTACAGTAAAGCTCTCTCTTTCCCATGGAAAGGGATCGGCCATAGTCAACTCGGTTGACCAAATGGTAAAGAGAGAGGCTAAGTCTAAGATAGTCTGTAACACCCAAAGTTTTAAAAGACGAGAAAGGAATGAAACCCCAAATTTTAAGGATCGACTCGGCGAGTCCAAGGAGTGACTCGGCGACTCCGAGCGGGATCCGGTTCAAGGTGTAAGTGGCCAACTCGGCGAGTCGGCCAAGTGGACTCGGCGAGTCTGGTCTGTGCGAGGAAAACCCTAAATCCAGGACTTTGAGCGCTATTTAAGCTTCTTATTCTCTCCATTAAGGTTCCTTAGAGCCTCCCTTGTTCAGAAAACGAAGCCTAAGCCTCCATTGTTGTGCATTCAAGCTTCCAAGCCATTTTTGGGTGATTTGAAGGAAGAAGAAGGAGGGGAAGCAGTGAAGCTTCAAGGATTTGCTTCAGATCTGGAGTTTGTGGAACCTTTCTGAAGTATTGAAGGTATTAAGTCATTTCCTTCCCTTAGATCTATTTTGGTTGTGAGTTTTGGGCTTTTTAAGCCATGATTAGCCACCCTTATGGGTTAGAAGCCGGATCTGGAGTTGCTACTTCAGATCCAAGTGTGTTATGGTCTGGAAAAGCATAAAGTATCAGCCATTAAGTCGATCTAGAAGCCCCTTGGCCTTAAACCCTAGTTTATGGAATATTTTGCCTAGATCTCCTTCTCTACATGTAAAGTTTGCAACTTTACGTGTGGAATAGGCTTGGGAAGGGTAGATCTATAGTTTGGAGTCCATGCATGACTCTAAAGTCCTCTGCATGTAAGGAGAACTAAAGGGACTCGGCGAGTCCTTTGAGTGGACTCGGCGAGTAGCATGAAGTTGAGGAGAAACTCGATGAGTGGGATGAACAACTCGTCGAGTCATATGAAGATTGCTTTGTACTCTGCGAGTCTGTTCTTGGACTCGACGAGTCAGGTCGCGAAACCCCAAACCCTTCGAGTTGAGACTCGAATCAGTGAGTCGGGTGGAGACTTAGTGAGTTGGACAGGTCTGGACTCAGAAATCGGTAGACTCGGCGAATCATGGACTGAATCGGCGAGTCAAGTCGCGAATGGAAGGAATCTTATCATTTTGAACTCGGCGAGTCAGTAGGGTGACTCGGCGAGTAGGGTTGACCTGGAAGGTTGAATTTGACCAGGACTTTGACCTTGGACCAGGGTTGACTTGGTTGTCTTTCGGGGGTCAGTTAGACTCAGTGTTGCATTGATATTGGTAGTTCGGGGAGCAAGGGGAGCAGGAGTTTCGTGAGTTGTCGGGCAGCAACTAGTGAGATCATCAGCAAGTTCAACCAGTGCAGGTGAGTTTCCCTTTGTGTGAATGGGTCTAAGGCCATAATGTCAGCCCATGTAGTTATAAGTAGAAGACCTGGGGGTTAGCCCTAGGCACAGTATGCTAGTATTATTTTCAGGATGAGATCCAGTAATAGCGGGCGGGTGCCCAAGGAATTGTTTATATGATAGTTTATACTTGTTGTCTGTGTGATACATGTATGTGCCTGGTAGGGAGGTGAGTGTGGGCGAGGTCCCACATCTCACCAATAGCAGAGTGTGGATGGGGTTCCATATCTCATTAGTAGCAGAATAGGGGCGAGGCCCGAACTAGAACAGGAGTGAGAGTGGGCTAGGCCCATACCTCACTACCATTAGGAGCGTGGACGGGGTCCCATGACTCATCAGTAGCAGGACATGGGCGAGGCCCAGGATAGGCGAGGCCTTAGGACAGAACCAGTTGTATGTGTTAGTTATGTGTTGTGAAATGTTTATGTGTTATTAGTTGTTGGCGGGCGAGGCCCTATGACAGGCGAGGCCTAAGTAAAACAGATCTGTATCCGAGCGGGGCTCGAAGCCAGGCGGGGCCTGGAGCGGCGGGGCCATTGTAGCGGGCGAGGCCCGAGGTAGGGGGCGAGGCCCAAGATAGTGGGCGTGGCCCAGTATGTGCAGTATGTGGTTATGCATGGTATGCGGTAGGGATGGGAACTCACTAAGCTTCGTGCTTACGATTTTCAGTTTTGGTTTCAGGTACTTCCGGTAGCGGAGGGAGGAGCTCGGGGTGATCGCATGGCTCACACTATAGATTAGACAACCTGGGAATGTTTACTCTGATAATGAACATGTGTTTTGAAAACTTATACTCATATTATGTTTTGGAATGATGACTTTACTTTAAGTAATGATTTATTAAAAGAAATTGTTGGTCTTAAATTTTGGGTCGTTACAAGTTGGTATCAGGGCCTTGGTTTGAGGGATTCAGACATGCTCTCGGGTGTGTCTGAACTCAAACTGAGGAATTGGTAAGGAAGTTTTCAAAATGGAAAGACAGTTTTGTAAAAAGAGTTTTGAGAAAGAAAATGGTTTTAGAAAAGTAAAAAGAATTCAGAAAGAAAAGAACTTTGAAAAGAGAAAAGAGGTGTGGTGCATGCAATCAACCGAGCTCAAGTAAGTACCCCAAAGTACCCATACAAGTTTGTGGTTTGGTTATCAGTTAATAGAACAACATGCTAGATTAGGACTAAGGATCTAGGGAGGATGCCTTATGTGCCTGTTATATGTGCTTTTGATCTACATGATAGTGCTGAATAGTCAGTAGTAGGATAGCCTGATTAGGTTATGCCTGAGTTTATGAGTTGTGTTGCATGCTAGTTCAGATTCTTGCTATGTGGATATGATTGCTTGAGTATGTTATGGTTAGATTTTCCCTTGTCCGAATGCTGCTTGCTTTGTGCATAGCGGGATTCTAAGTGATGGGAGTTAGCCATTAGGTGGATACGTCACATCACATGTGATCAGGGTTGAATAATCTCAGAGTGTTGGATTTGGTCCTATTGCGCAACTCTTGTTTGAGTCCAACCGTTGTAGGAACGAGTCTTTTACTTGAAGGATTATCTGAGCCTCATTACATGTGATGGTGTCCAGGTGATGGCTAATTGGCATTGCGAGGAGGCCTTCAGCAGCTGAGGACTGGTTTGAGTTGAGTCAAAGGTTTCCCTAGGGTAAGCCTAGGATGAGGTAGTGCTGGGAGCAGTAGTAGTAGAAAAGGGACCTGGTGGAGTCAAAGCAGTTCCTGAGGAAAGTACGGATAGATGTGGAAGGTAGTATGGGCCTGTACTACTGAAAGCAGAGGATCCATACTCGATTCAGGAAAGGCCGAGACAAGACCGGGAACCTAGTAGTGAGTATGTTTGGTCTCGCGGCAGTGAGGAGTATTCTGATAATGGTTATGTTATATGTTTCAGTATGGTGACATTGCAAGTGGGACTAGCAGGCGGATCAGGCGCCAGAGAGGGATTAGGCTCGGGTTTAGGGGCCAAGCAGCTCAAGGAGCGGATGAGAGAGTTGATATGAGCCGAGGTGACGCGCAGTATTCTAGCTCAGACTCCTGTGATCTTTGGCACGGTCAAGGAGGGTATATTGGAGATTTTGGATGAGAGGCTGGGAGCCTTCCGTACTGAGATGATGGCCTTGCTGGGAGCGCGTACCTTGACATTTCGGGAGTTCAGGGCTTGCGGGGCACCAGATTATCATGGGGTTAGGGACCCCATCGCTAGCAGCAGATGGTTGGCTGATGTTGCCAACGCATTCAGTACGAGCCGGTGTCCTGAGGAGGACAAGGTCAGACTCGCTTCCTGTCTTCTGAAGGACAGAGCGAGGGATTGGTGGGAAGAGATTGGTCATGCTTTGGGTGATGACGCCGCGTTGGACACGATTGCTTGGAGTGATTTCTCAGCTAGGTTCAGAGCGGAGTTTTCGCTGATTATTGAGGTGCAGCAGTTGGCCCGGGAGTATCAGGATTTGATGCAGACTACTGAGACTGTGGCGGAGATCACCGCCAAGTTCAGAGAGAGAGCCCTTCTTGTTCTGCAGTATGTCGCGGATGAGGAGATGAAGAAGGCACGAGATGCTGAGGGATGACATCAGGGAGTTCGTGAGCAGGTCCGGCTTTAAGACGCTGGAAGATATGATTTCTCGGGCCAGGGAGAGGGAAATTGATTTGGAGCAGATCCGGAAGAGGAAGCCGGATGAGGTTCAGGTAGCCGCTAGTTCGGGCAAAAGGCCCAAGGGATCGGAGTCGAGATCGAGGGATTATCAGGACCGCAGTCGATACGGAAGGTGTGGCAGGACGCACGGGGGCGCGTGCAGGAGTGGTAGTGGTGGTGAGTCTGGCTGTTTCAGGTGCGGTCGGACTGGTCATTTTAGCAGAGATTGTACTGCTACCATCACTCAGGGATCAGACTTGATATGTTTTCACTGCAATCAGCGGTGCCACAAGAAGGCCCAGTGCCCCAGTTTGCTTCCAGCAGGACGGGTGATAACACCTGCCCCTGCAACTTTGAGGATCACAGACGGCCGTCAGGGCCGTGTGGAGGCGCCTGCAGTTGGAGGCAGGGCTTTTCAGATGGCTACTTTGGAGACGCGAGCAATGCAGGATGTTGCAGGTATGCGACTTCCGTTTGCAGTTCTTTTATTTTGTGCATGATTATATTGTTATGGTTCTGCATCATTATCTGTATGAGTATTTTATTTTTGAGCGGATTGATTATGATCGACTTATATGCCATCTGCATACCTTGGATATTGGTTAGTAATTAAGGGATGGGTTGTATCGAAGAAGGTTACTTAGAGTGCAGTATCTGTAGCATGCCTTGGAGAGACTCGGTATGTCTCGCTAGTTCGGAGCCATATAAGTTTTAGAATAGACCCTTAGCTATGGTAAGCTTGGGATTCCTCAGTGGATTAATTATGGTAGCAAGGATTGGGATTTCTTTTCATCGAGCATCGAGGTGTAAGCAGGATCAAAGTGGGGGAGAATCCTCCGAGTGTATAAGGGTAAGGGCACACAAATCCAGATCGGGTATATGATTCTGAGAAGGAAAGAAGGTAGTTCAGCGTTTTTCGAATCGAGTAGTTCAGGGTTGGGAGTTTGAGAACTTCCCATCAGTGCGTGCGTATAAAGGGTAATGGTGGGTATGTGGTTCGGATTCAGGTTAAAGGGCCGCATGTAGGACTCGTGTGAGTCAGAATAGAGATCTTGAGGTCAAATAGCAGGGGATGTTTTCATGTTAACAGTCAGTGGTGGAAGTATTGTCAGACTACGGAGCAGCCGTAGCATTTTGTAGTAGCTTCGTTGGCGAAGTCAGGGCGAGGCTCTTATCTCCTAGCATTCAGATAGGGATCGGGAATGGGGAATGGATGAGAATGGTATGGGGTTGCATGTATAGCCATTGAGAGATGAGACCTTGTAAGAGGCCGCTCTAGGATATAGTCGGGTGAGACCCATGGGCGAGGCCCGTACGAGAATAGCAGTATAGGTGAGACCTGAGAACAGAGTTGCTCAGTAGTATGGTTGGGTGGGACCCGTGGGCGAGGCCCGTGAGTTTTAGCAGCACAGGTGGGACTTGGTAAGGATATTAGTGTCTAAATAGGGGGTCAGGGATCCCAGAAAATCGTAGTGCCAGCCTGGTAGAATAGATTGAGAAGTATAGGTGGCGGGAGTTTCTTCGAATGTCGCTGGGAGCGACTAGTGGATTGTGCTGGGTCAGCAATCGGTGAAAGTCGGTAATCCAGATAAGGAATAGCAGAATCTCTAGTCAGTAGTGGTGCGGGGATGCAGAGTATGGTGGAATTTAGTTAGTCGGTCGAGGGTTGCTCGGCACCAAATGGTAGTAGAAAGAACGCCAAGTGGATACTGGCAATGACGACCCGTACTGAGTAGCGGGAGTAATAGAGTGGGTGAAGACAGGGTCTTCACGATGGCAGAGGAGATAGATGGTTATGGAGTGTTGCCTTGGGAAGGTAAGGAGATCGCGTAAGGAAAGAAGGGGTGAACCCCTATGTTGCAGTACCCGGAGAGTACCAGAAAGATTGTCGGTTGAGTAAGTCATGTTTCCAGGATGTTCAGGGTCAGGATGCATCCGAAATTATTATCTGTAAGGATTGGCGTTGGTTTGAATGACTGAGCGGAAGTCCAGCGAAGTTAGGCAACTGGTGCTAGAACGAGTGTTGGAGTGTTGGAGGCAGGTCGCAGGCAGTGGATCATAGCAAACTTCGAGGATGAAGTTTAGTTTAAGTGGGGGAGAGTTGTAACACCCAAAGTTTTAAAAGACGAGAAAGGAATGAAATCCCAAATTTTAAGGGTCGACTCGGTGAGTCCAAGGAGTGACTCGGCGAGTCCGAGCGGGATCAGGTGTAAGTGGCCAACTCGGCGAGTCGGCCAAGTGGACACGGCGAGTCTGGTCTGTGCGAGGAAAACCCTAAATCCAGGACTTTGAGCGCTATTTAAGCTTCTTATTCTCTCCATTAGGGTTCCTTAAAGCCTCCCTTGCTTAGAAAACGAAGCCTAAGCCTCCATTGTTGTGCATTCAAGCTTCCAAGCCAATTTTGGGTGATTTGAAGGAAGAAGAAGAAGGGGAAGCAGTGAAGCTTCAAGGATTTGCTTTAGATCTAGAGTTTGTGGAACCTTTCTGAAGTATTGAAGGTATTAAGTCATTTCCTTCCCTTAGATCTATTTTGGTTGTGAGTTTTGGGCTTTTTAAGCCATGATTAGCCACCCTTATGGGTTACAAGCCGGATCTGGAGTTGCTACTTCAGATCCAAGTGTGTTATGGTCTGGAGAAGCATAAAGTATCAGCCATTAAGTCAATCTTGAAGCCCCTTGGCCTTAAACCCTATTTTATGCCATATTTTGCCTAGATCTCCTTCTCTACACGTAAAGTTTGCAACTTTACGTGTGGAATAGGCTTGGGAAGGGTAGATCTACAGTTTGGAGTCCATGCATGACTCTAAAGTTCTCTGCATGTAAGGAGAACTGAAGGGACTCGGCGAGTCCTTTGAGTGGACTCGGCGAGTAGCATGAAGTTGTGGAGAAACTCGATGAGTGGGATGAACAACTCGCCGAGTCATATGAAGATTGCTTTGTACTCAGCGAGTCTGTTCTTGGACTCGACGAGTCAGGTCGCGAGACCCCAAACCCTTCGAGTTGAGACTCGAATCAGTGAGTCGGGTGGAGACTCAGTGAGTTGGACAAGTCTGGACTCAGAAATCGGTAGACTCGGCGAGTCATGGACTGACTCGGCAAGTCGAGTCGCGAATGGAAGGAATCTTATCATTTTGAACTCGGCGAGTTAGTAGGGTGACTCGGCAAGTAGGGTTGACCTGGAAGGTTGACTTTGACCAGGACTTTGACCTTGGACCAGGGTTGACTTGGTTGTCTTTCGGGGGTCAGTTAGACTCAGTGTTGTATTGATATTGGTAGTTTGGGGAGCAAGGGGAGCAGGAGTTTCGTGAGTTGTCGGGCAGCAACTAGTGAGATCATCAGCAAGTTCAGCCAGTGCAGGTGAGTTTCCCTTTGTGTGAATGGATCTAAGCCCACAATGTCGGCCCATGTAGTTATGAGTAGAAGACCCGGGGTTTAGCCCTAGGCACAGTATGCTAGTATTATTTTCAGGACGAGATCCAGTAATAGCGGGCGGGTGCCCAAGGAATTGTTTATATGATAGTTTATACTTGTTGTCTGTGTGATACATGTATGTGCCTGGTAGGGAGGTGAGTGTGGGCGAGGTCCCGTATCTCACCAATAGTAGAGTGTGGATGGGGTTCCATATCTCATTAGTAGCAGAATAGGGGCGAGCCCCGAACTAGAACAGGAGTGAGAGTGGGCTAGGCCCGTACCTCACTACCATTAGGAGCGTGGACGGGGTCTCATGACTCATCAGTAGCAGGACATGGGCGAGGCCCAGGATAGGCGAGGCCTTAGGACAGAACCAGTTGTATGTGTTAGATATGTGTTGTGAAATGTTTATGTGTTATTATTTGTTGGCGGGTGAGGCCCTGTGACAGGCGAGGCCTAAGTAAAACAGATCTATATCCGAGCGGAGCTCGAAGCTAGGTGGGGCCTGGAGCAGCGGGGCCGTTGTAACGGGCGTGGCCCGAGGTAGGGGGCGAGGCCCAAGATAGTGGGCGTGGCCCAGTATGTGCAGTATGTGGTTATGCATGGTATGCGGTAGGGTGGGGAACTCACTAAGCTTCGTGCTTAGGTTTTCAATTTTGGTTTCAGGTACTTCCGGTAGCGGAGGGAGGAGCTCGGGGTGATCGCATGGCACACACTATAGATTAGACAACCTGGGAATGTTTACTCTGATAATGAACATGTGTTTTGAAAACTTATACTCATATTATGTTTTGGAATGATGACTTTAATTTAAGTAATGATCTATTAAAAGAAATTTTTGGTCATAAATTTTGGGTTGTTACATAGTCCCATTATCAAGGGTCCATAGGTAACTATTGCCAAAGGAAGGGACATTGGTTGCGAAGCTGCCAAATTTACCTAAGGATGTTAAAGTCAATAAGTTTGGCTCTACTTAAGGTGAAGTCCATTGTCTAACTCTATTAAGTACATGCTGATTCTGATCGCGAAGATGGATTTCAATCACATGGTTTGGTGATCAGAATTTTGGGCTATTACTTAAGAGTTATGATATTTATATTGCTTAGGAATAGATAACAACAAGGTTTTCATATGGATTGTAAGGATAAGTTTTCTGCAAAGTTTTAAAATAAAAGGAAAATTTCTAATTTTATTTATTTTAAAATATCCTTACAATGGCATTTGTGAAAAATTTTGTTTCTTATAAGATTCCATTAATAGCAAGAGTGGAAATATGAAATTGATTCTTTCATTTGTGGTGATGTCTAAAGTTACCAAATATGGAAAGATTCTCATCACCCAGGTCTCAATTGGACTGGAACTTGTAATCATGCAAGTTGTATAGCATGATGAATGAGAACTTTCAAGTTTTGGAAAATTAAGACTAATTACTTGTTCACATGGATGTGTGAGTCAAGTAAAGGACTAAGGGATCGAGTACACATTCTTGTGCACTGATTAAGTCCACCACAAAAAGATTGATAAGACTATTCATCATAGTTTACTAAAGCTCAGTAACTATGGTTATACTTACAAGCTTAAGTGTAATTCTAAGACATTGGAAAAGGTTCCAATGTATGGCAGAGCGAATAAGAAGAATCAATCTAGACATAAGGATAAAAGTTTCTCAAATCTGAAAAGATGGGAGAATACTTTAGTATCAGTTTTTATGATCATCTTAATGATTTAGAGACCTTATCACAATTCATCCCCTAAGTGCATTCTGATAGCTAAGAAGAGGAGCTATAAATTGTTGAAGTGGTTAAATCAAGAAGATGATTCATATTTCGTTCCAAAAACAATTCTTAGAGTCATACTCCAAGATTGTAACTTGAGTGACATGTCTTAAAGAAGGTTTAAAACACTTGTCAAATGTAAAAGTAAAAGTTTTCTACTCTTATACATTTGAAATTGGTAAGTTGTGATGTTTTGGATAAAACAAAGACCAACTAAGGCCAATTATGTGAAGTGTTTGTCTTGATTAGAATCCACACTATCTCTTGGATGTTTAACAAGGGAATCATATATGTCAAGACGACAGTGGGAGTCTTAAAGGTCTTGAAATTCTCAAGAACTGATCAAGAATAAAACCTGAAGTTCTTCACTAGCACACGAATTAAGGTTTATAACCTATCATGTTAACATATTCTGTGCCCATTCCAGTTAAAGTTTGCTTTGCATATGAGTTCTTAGAGTTCTCAATTGGTTGCACAACAACTTGGAAGCAATGGCAGGCCCTTGAGCTACTAGGTGGCAAGAAATTAAGATTGAGTTCAGTCCATATGAGCTTGGATTTGTCATTATCCTTGTCTTGTGACTATGGTTTGACAACTCACATGGATAAGAACACATACACTATTAAATCTAAGTGTCATAAGGTTTCTCTCCGATTCATGAAAATGATGGTGAGGAAACACTTTCACTAAGTATATTTTAGCTAGATAGCAATTGTGATACTTGCATTCTCAAAGTCGTCATTGGAGCGTGAGTGGTTAACCGGTACACTAACATGGACTTGTGAGAAGTGGCAAAGTTTTAAACAATTGAGACTATGATTACGACATCCCTTTTCATAGTTCTGAAATTGTTTAGACACACCTGTAACCTATCCAAGATAAGGTGTATGATATTGAAAAAGTTTTATCAAAGCAATCTAGTATCAGAAATCTGAGCTTTAGGAAGAAAGTCAATAAAGTATTGATTTCTAGAAGTCTAGATAATTTCTGGATACATGTCAAAGCTAGTGGGAGCACAAGTGTTATGCTAATAATCATCATGTTAGTGGGAGCATGATAATTATGATAAGTATTGCAAGTTAGCAATGTTAATTATAGAAAACAAAAAGTTTCAATTGGGAAAAAGTTGTTTTGCTATAATTAAGGGAGAGGATATTATACTTCATCTCAAATCTATAAGCTTAGATCGTGAGGTTTTAATCATTTAGTCAAGGATATATATATATATATATATATATATATATATATATATATATATATATATATATTAATTTCATGTTGGAATGGCTCAACATAAGGAAATTATGTATATGGGTCCATTATTTGCGTTCTAAAATTTGATTATGATTACGGCATCCCTTTTTATAATCTGAATTATGAGAACTTGGCAAATAAAAATGGAAATGGTATAGCAAAAGACTGGTTTAGTCTTTATGTGAGACATCATGAATCGTGTCCCATATGCTTCGGATATAGGATCAATTACATGTGCTATATTCATCCTTTCTAAAATTTTCCAAATGTCTGGGCATTAAGAAGGGAAAAGGTCTAGAACTGGATATGACTAAAATGATTAAGCAATTGTCAAGGACAATCTAGGGTTTACCAAATATTGGTTGCTCAAGGAAAGTTGGAAGTATAGTGATAATTCCAGAAGGACCATATTGTCATAATCTGTAAGGAGGCAACTCTTGTTCATAAGTGATAGTCAAAATGGAATTTGGAAATGTTTCAAAGTTAGAAATTTCAATCTGTGTAAGATTAAGGAAACTTAATGCAAGAAGGATGTTTCCAAGGAGTTGATCTCCTTTGGAATACTCTGTAATGATTGTTGCCAAGTCTTTGTGAATTTGTGCATAATCAGTACAAGAGGATCGATGCATATAAATTTAGAATCTAACATATTTCGGTAAATGACATGAATTTGGAATTCTTGCATTTGCGGTAGGGATTTGGGAGTGTGAAAAGAGAATCATTGAAGTTATGTTCAATTGATCTAGTTCACAAAGTAAAGATCATAGACAAACATAGTATGCATACTTGGTGTATGGCATGACTAGTGTTTAGAAAAACATAGTGTACATGCTTGGAGCATGGGAAAACTGTTGTTTTAAATTCAAGAATAAAGTTGATAGCCGAAACAATATACAATGAATAATGTGTAATCATATGGTGATAAATAAAAGGTGTTTTATTTATGTTCATAGGTTTTGATACCATATTCGATTCAATTATTCTTGTGTTTCATTTTGCATGATTTGACTTCCATAATAACTAGGTTATTCTTCCGGAATGACTAAGTTATTCAAACCATCCACAGTCGGTCATATGTTGGAAGTAGATATGAATTAAGACTGTCATGGGTTGGCTTGTAGAGGTCTAAGGTGTTGGACAAAGGGCTACAACACTCATGAGTGCTCATAAGTTCTGGGTATTGGATTCAACCCGCGCTCATTGGAATCACTTCATGGATTTTATCACGAGTAATCATGAGACGATAATATCTTATATTCTTCAAACCTAGAGATATGAGTTGTTACTATGAGTTGATAGTACATTGATTGCACAAAAACGCATTGGTAACTCGATGTTATAAAACGTCTCTTTGTGTATGATTCAACAAGTAGTAGAACAAGCCATATGAGTTGAAGTTTATCCATTCCTTTTACCTTCAGGATAAAAGCGATATCTGTGGGCCCCTCGATGATTTGATGATGACAAATGGAAGTGCTCGGCCAGGCCAGAATTGATTTGATTTGTTCAATTAGTCAGTCGTCATAAATCAAAAATCGGGAAACAACAAATGGATAGAGAGAATGATTATAATCCATGTCTCAGTCCATATGAAATCTAGAATGGAGGAATATATGATCCCTTATCTTATGGACAAGTCATTGACAAAGGTCAGAGTTCATCTACAAGGTCAGAGTTCGACGGAAGCTTTTGAGAGCTACGATTGCCAGTCGGTTCTTGAAGTCATACACAATAATAGTTTTAGACTTATCCAAGTGGGAGACTGTTGGATTAATGTCTAAGTCCATAACTATAATTGGTAAGACTTGACCCAACCCGGCATGGTCCATTTGGGTTTCATGGCATCATGCACTTGGATAGACTAAAATGAGAGAAATAAGACACTTATGGTTATTAATATATTATAAGTTCTAGTATATTAATAATAAGAATAATAAGATTATTTAATTAGTATTGATCAAGAATTAATCTAGGATTAATTAAGTGATCAAAAGAAGACTAATTAAAAATATGGGTTGATTGTGAAAATCATCCATAACTTATATAGTGGGCCAAAGCTCCATAGATAATCAAGTTGGGTTAAACCCATAGGATACTCCATGGATGCTCCATGGAGGTTACATAACTCATGGGTCATGGAAATGAAAGGTCATGACAATTAGGGCTTACATGGTGTAACCCTAATTGTAACACACTATATAAGCATCATATTATTCACCAAAATCGGCCACTAGTGTGTATAAAAGAAGGGCTAGCCGATTTCATGAGTTGTAGAATTCTCTCAAGTTATTCCAAGTGTATTTGGTGTTGTGTGAGCCTTTTGAGGTGTCACACTTGAGGCACTAGGCACTCAAGCTTCATGAAGACATTCTACATCAAAGAGGTATGTATTCTATCTTGTTATATTTATTGTTTTGTATGCTAGATTAGGATAATACCTTGGAAGTTCATATTTGCATGTATAATAGAGAAAACATGGATCCAAGGTATTTAGGGTTGCATGTACACTTAGGAGTGTTAGAATGCTCAAAACCCAACAGTTTCCACAGTTGGGTCTTTGAGGCATCTTTTTGTCAACGAACGGAAAGATGTTGAGTACATATCGCATTAATCTGAGTTTAGAATCCCATAGACTCGGCGTATCGAGTGTGCATTTAAGTGATTCCATGCATTTACATAAAACAAGGAAATAAAATACATAGCAGATAACAACATCACGATCAAAAGATAAAGCATTTCCATTTATACTAATTTTTTTAATACATGAAAATTTGCCAAAAAGGCATACAATACATGGGAAAAAAACATATGATCCGATAGCATGAAGACCCTATTAGTAGTGTAATCACATAAACATATGGCCAGTAGTACATAAAGTAGCATACATATAAAAGAAAAATCACAACGATACTAGTAGGTGATGGAGCAGATCCTAATCGCGAAGAGATGCATCAGAAGGTGGTGTTGAAGAAGTGGATGCACCCTCGAGTCAATCCGCCTGTCACTCGGTTTCCCGTAGTCGGGCCTCCCACATATCCTGTCTCATGTGAAAATCTCTAATAACCTCCTGCGTTTCCTGCTCCGCTCTCGCAACCGCAACTCGCATTTGGTGCATTTGGTCAGCAGTGTTCTGAGCCAAATTACCAGTACCCCTCAATCGTCTTACCATGACCGGTAGTGCTATATCAGTTGTCCCTCCATCCCTCAGGTCATAGAATTCTCTCGCCATACCAAACAGGATTCATTATCCCTGCTGAAGGAACCATAATCTTACTCCCGAAGGAGTCATACTCTTTGTCCCCGTAAGAACCTCTATCTTTATCCTCGAAGGAACCTCTATATTTATCCCCGAAGGAACCTCTATCTTTTTTTATGTGACTCATCACATAACACTTGTCCCATGGACAATCTATCTCTATGTCTCATCAAGAAACCTTCTAATATTTCTCTTCTAGATTTTAAGTCTTTTAGTACTTAATCTTTATCTATGACTAGTACCATATAACATTCAACACAATATTAATGATAGCTTGATATACATACTTAATCTTATGATTATTTTGCATATAATCATCTTCTAACTCTTTCTTCTATCTCTTAGGTATTTTGCAAATACCTTTCTCATCTAAACCCACATAATCTTTATATACATGCATGCTCTATTACATGTATCTTGTGTATACCTCTTACATACTCTTAATATGTGTACATGATCTGATCCATGCTCTTACACATATATTATTCATCTATCTTCGTCTCTTCACTTGGGGACATTCACTTAGTGCCCCAAGCTCCAACACACACACACACACACGCACACATATATATATATATATAACATAAATCTAAAGAGAGAGTGAGTGTGAGACTGAAAGTGAGAACAACAACTCGCCTTATGAGTTAGAGAATACTAGTTGTCCTGTTTTGGCTCCTTTTTTCAATTTATGCATCTTGATCTAACTTTCTTGCTCTTAGGCCTAATTATACATGCATACAAATTCTTAAGACTTATCTTAGCATATTATGAGATTTTGAATTTTAAAGTCAACATGACCACTTATTGGATCATAATTCTATCTTTACATTCTCTATTTCTTAATCTTATTTAATTAATGAGTTAGGCATCCCATAATATTGAATTCATTACAATCTACTATAATGCATCAATTCATAATCTCATTAGTTAGGGTTTCAACTCCTAACTTCACATACATAGATTTCACCATGGAAATCACTTTCTAAGCTTGGTTAAAGCTTCTAAACACTATCAAGAACATCATGCATAATCTATATGCTAACTAAACTAATCAAATCTAACCAATTCAGCAAAACACAATTAAAGACCTACTAGCTTAAAAATGGAGAAGATGATTAGCTTACAACCTTTCCACCTTCAATACAAGCCATATGCACCCTAGACCGCCTCTTGTCTCATCTGTCTTCTCAAAATTGTCAGAGCATCATATGGGAGGGTTTGGGGGTGCAAAATAACGAGAATAAAGGCTTAACAACCCCTTGTTTTTTTTGGTTTTCTTAGATTACAACAAAATTGCTCAGGTGGAAAATCACTTAACAATTAATATTGGGCACATGCAACTTAATAAGATATATGTATTTCACATTAGGGAAACATACTTTGAATTAACAAAACTAGCATAAACCCTAGCAATTTCGAAAACTATAAATAAGAGTTACATACCTCTAACTTGTTATAGCAAAAAAGTTTACTTAATTCCTTCCTCTGTTGACTTGAGAAGTAAGCACCAAAAGTTTAGTGCCTTTAATGGTTTGTACCCAAACCCTAGCAACAAGAACATAGGAGAAGAGAGAGAAGTAGAAGCGGGTTTTTGGCTATCCTTCTAGTAGCTATATGAAAGATACATTCTGCTGAGAGATTCAATGAGTATTAAGCCACTAGTTTAGTTACTGAAAGGCTTGTAATATTTTGTTATGCTTGTGTTTCTGTATTAACGATGACATCCCAAAGTTTTAATATAAATAAAATACATTTCGTCGAAAATGCTTTGATAACATCTTTATCATGTTTTCTGGAAATAAATTCCGCAATACTATTCTTCAAAAAGGATACTCTGTTTTTTTAAATAAGCATAAACAAATCGGTATTTTCTGGCCGTGAAAATGGGGATGTCACATATGAAGTCCTCTATGACGCTCAAGATTGTTCAATGAAGCTTAGAAGTTGATGATGCTCAAGGATTATTGCTTGATGTGCCACCATGATGGTTGATATGCCATGGTGATCCTAATAGGCCACTCTTGCATCATGATATGCCACTATGGATCATGATGCTCCATCATGTGTGTTGTTGATGCTCATGCAAGCATGAATGTTGCAGAAGATAATGCATAAAGGATTATGATTGGTTGACACCTTTCGTGGGCCTATAGGCTAATGGGCTTGGCCCATTAGGGTTTTAGGTTTGATCCCCCACATATAAATAGGGATGCATGCAGAGTCATTTGTAGTGTCTTGTATCTTGAAATTCTAGAGTGTTATGAGAATATCTGTGAATGTACTTGTAACCTCTATTTGATAGCTTGAAATATAGAATACTCCCCTCCTGTCCCTTGACGTAGGTCACCTTGACCGAACCACGTAAATATTGTGTCTTGTATGCTTATAGTTTTGCTTGTTATCCACTTTACTTCTTAACAATAATAATTATTGGTATAGAAGTGATTATACTTACATGTGAATGTACGGGAATGATAAAGTTGGTTATTATAACCTAGTCGTAGCATGTTAACAAGATTTCGAGGATGAAATCTTCTTAAGGGGGAAGAGAGCTTGTAACACATGTTTTTCCATAACATGTATTATTATGTAAGAATGGATATGAGTTTGTGGAAGAACGTGATAGATTACTCTGATACAAATATGTGGATATAATGAGCTTTGAAAACGGAGTTCGTATGAAGAAGGTATGACTATTTAAAGTTAGGATGGAAGTATGTTGCTATTTTCAGAAAGTCAAAGTCAAACGGTCAATTCTTGGGTCACCACGTCGTGGTTGCATACTCACCATGGTGCGAAGTGAAGTGAGTCATCAAGATACGTGGCAATCATCGAGACATGTGGTAAAAGAGGAAGGAAACGTGGCATTTTGTTGGGTCAAAAATATGGTTTATACATTACTTTGCTAGGCTTTAATAATTTTTGGTCCATGTGGTATGTGCGGTTAGGAGGGTTCACGACCCAGGTGGGTGTTTACGATCGTGAATTGGTTCATGGCCTTGAACCTGTTCACGGCCCATGTTCTTTATAAATAGATGTCAGGTGGTAGAGGGAGTCAACGGTCAAAAGGGGCTAAGTGTGTGTGAATCTTGTATGTTGAAGTATCATTCTATTCATATTAACATTGAAGATCCATCTTATTCTTCTTCTTCTTCTCCTTCTTCTTCATTTTATTTTGCATCATCCAATTGATTGGGATTCCGCACCATCAATTGGATCTGATTGATACATCAAGCAAATTTGGGACTTACAGTTAGTATCAGAGAAAGGATTGTATCAATCATTTTGGCAAGATCTGGAGCGTTTTTGCACTTTTTCTTAAAGGATTATGCGATTTTAGATAGTTTTTGAAGAAATATTGGGGGTTTGTTCTTCATGTTTCTCATAAAAACGAGTTTTTGATCGAGATTTTGGGCTTAAAAAGGTGAAAAATGTTGTTTTTTCACGATCCGAAGCAGTGTTCACGACCAACCGAAGTTTTCACGGCCCAATTAGTTCACGATCTGAGGTCTTGCAAAGTTCACGACCCAACAACGTTTCTGGCTTCGAACGTTCTTGGCCGCACACCTCGTACGTGTTCGATTCTCGAACGTTCTCGGCCAACAGCGTGTTCGGAGCAGCGGACGAGCCTTCTTCGGGGTTCCAGGTCTCTTTGCATTCACGACCAATATTCAAAAGAAATTGGGGGTGTAAGGTTTCGAACCCAGGTCATGAGAATCACCAACCATCCACCTTACCAACTCATTAGCTTGCAAGATGTTATTTCGCCTTCCCGATTTAATTCAAAACAGCTCCTTGTTTCGGTTCTAGTTTCGCATTTTTAACACTTTTAGCCCAAAATTCAATTTTTCAAAATTTTAAATTCCATTTTCTACCCAAAATTTTGGTTTTTAATTTTTGACTATCATTTTTGACTTTTGACCTTAAAATTTTGACTTTGACTTTCAAGTTTGACCTTTGACTTAAAACTTTGACTTTCTTGTTTAACCTTTAAAATTTTACTTTAGCTTTTCGATTTGACTTCTAAGTTTGACTTTTCAAGTTTGAATTTTATGTTTGACTTTTCAAGCTTGACTTTTAAGGTTCACTTTTGAGTTTTTAAGTCAAAGGGCAATTTAAAAAAAAAACAGTGAGTTCCGCAAAAATCCCGGTCAATGAAGTTTCATGCTCTCAATCTTGTGAAACTACTATTAAATTTATCCGAGATCAAATCAATTTATTAAAAAGAGAAAACGAGTACCTTAAATATGAGAGGTACAACCTTAGGAAATGCCAAAAACCATTAAAAGAATAGCTAGAGGCCAAGACTAAGGACTTTAGGAAATTGCAGGAGGAGTACAGTAACAAGTGTGAGAATTATAATTACATTAAGAAATAACTTGCTGCTGCAACTGAAGAACTTAACATATTGAAGATCCGTTTTAAAAATGTTGATTTTAACTTCAAGAAATTTGATGTGTCAAGTGAGGTAGTTGCTTCAATGATTGACAAACAATTAACATTTAAAGATAATCAAACCAAGGGTTTAGGGTATCATAGTGTTCCACCTCCCTTCAATGACAACTATACCCCACCCCTTGAAACCAATGAAGTAGAGATACCCGCTCAGCTTGGCCAACCCCCTACTCCAGCTTCAGTTAAGACTGAACAATCCGGGCCAACTGAGGGTGTTGAGATGAAAGATACTAATGACTCTACTTCTTGTGCAGGTAAAGTAGTGGAAGAGGAGATACGGAGAACATAAATAATTCTAATTATGTTGATGTTGTTGATTTTCAAACAAATGACTCCTTGAACTCTGAACCTGTTGTTTCTAACTAAGTTACTTTTAAACCTGTTGTTGGAAAATACAGGCTACCAAAAAAAGCGAAACAAAGTAACTGTTGCAAGTGTGCTTGTGGGAACAATCAGAGACAAGGCAAGGGCACGCCACCAGGGGCAAGCAGAAACAATTCCTACGTGAAGAAAAAGACATGTTTTCACTGTGGAACACCCGGACACATTGCTAGAAATTGTCCAAATCGCGCATACGTTCCCTACTACGCACATGGGTGGCAAAATGCACCAAGAGGGAGATCCGCCAAAAGAAGCCCTTCAAAGTCACAATCGTGCAACGATGACTGGAAATTGTTGGGTCAAAAATATGGTTTATACTAGATTTTTCTAGGCAATTGTAATTTTCAGTCTAGGACCGAAAACAACCTTGGGGTTGTGGCTGGAGTGTTTGCGACTCAGGTGGTGTTCACGAACATGAACCGGTTTGCGGCCGTGAACGTGTTTTCGGTCAAATAATGGGTTTTCGGCACGACCTTGTTTTTTGGGCTTGGTCTTAGGTCCACACACACACACACATACACACACACACACACACACACACACACACATATATATATATATATATATATATATATATATATAGTGTTAGTGGAGTCATAAGAGTGAACGGTTAAAATGGGCTAAGTGTGTGTGAATCTTGTATGTTGGAGTATCATTCTAATCATATTAACATTGAAGATTCATCTTATTCTTCTTCTCCTTCTTCTTCATTTGATCTTACATCATCCAATTGATTGGGATTCCACACCATTAATTGGATCTGATTGATACATCAAGCAAATTTGGGACTTACACGTGACACAACACGACCATTTAACTATCGTGACGCAGTTTCGTGCAATATATATATATATATATATATATATATATATATATATATATATATATATATATATATATATATATGCATGTTTTCTATCGTTTTAGGAGTTTTGGAACACGTGATCGGGGGAGAGGCTCCGGATTTGTTTCCGGAGAATTATTACTGTAAAATCGTATTATAGTACGGGGATACGTGGGTTGAATAACGGGATTAGCAGAGTTATCTTTTATCCTATTTTTATGTAAATTTGTTTATGTAAGATTTTGTAGAGGTTTGTGAGACCCGAGTATGTGTTACGAGAATTTGTGATATGGTGCTATTACTGGAAATCAATCATATGTTTAATTTGATCGACAAGGGTTATATATCCTAATTACTAAGATTTGTTGACTGGGCTAACGACATACATGGTTAAATCGGCAGGTGATTGTATTTGGAAACTTAATTAGTTTGGTAACAAATGGGTATTGGGTTCAGTTAGTGAGTTAGTGATCTGGTAATTGATCGTCGTAGTTGAGTGATAACTTTAGACAAGTTATAATGAACTTGATATATTATCCAAATAGGTCTGGACAAGTGATGGATTAGGAAGCAGGAAAGAGCTTGATGTCATAATTATAGTCAGTCTTAACTAACTAACCGAGTGAGTAACCTCACTTCTTATATATATATATATATATATATATATATATATATATATATATATATATATATATATATATATATATATATATATATATATATAAGTTGGATCGAATGAGGACTCAAGAATAAGTGATGATTTCGAGGACAAATCTTTGCCGCATGATTGAAAAAATAAAAGGTGGAGATTTGATTTTATTTATCGTTAATATCTCGTGAGATGATCTGACGTTTTTGTAATTATGTGCGAAATTTTGATATTTTCTGGTAAAGGTTAATTGTTTGGAGGTTAAATGGGTAAAAGGAAAGAAGGGAAAAAAAGAAAAAAAATCCCTTCCAAAATGCGGTGATTCAAAATGTTTTTGATTCAAAAAAAAACTTTTGATTCAACTTGTTTATGATCCTGAATTTGTTATGATCTAAAAATATTTAGACTAAAATATTTTATAATCCTTAATTATATATTTTATGATTCAAAATATATAGTGATATATAATTTTTTTTGAACAAAAACTGTATTTAATTGAATGTATGTGACATCCCCAATTTCTCGGCCAGAAAAAACTGATTTGTTTATGCTTTGTTTTTAAAATCAGAGTAATCTTTTAAAGAAAACGGTTGCGGAATTTGTTCCCAAAACAAAATATGATAAAAATTATTAAAGCATTTCTTTAAAGAAATGTATTTTCATTATATAACAAAATCTCGGGATGTCATGTTCCGATACAGAAACATAAGCATAAACAGAACTTACATTATTTACACTAAAGATTTTACATATCCTTTAATCTCTTCGTGAAATATATCTCCGTATCGATACCTGTGATACAAAGAAAACTGAGTGGGTCAGGCTTGGGAGCTTGGTGAGCATATAGGGTTTTCAACCCACAATAATATAATTATTATATTCAACCATCAAACAATCAACCCAATTACCCATCCCTATTATCTTCTTTATTTCTTAGGATTTTACCCTAAGAATTCAACCACCCGTCATTCTTTCATTCCTAAGGATTGACCTAAGGAATTAGCACAAAATCTATTGCCACATAAGGCGCATCTACCAACATCATCCTTTAAGCGCCTCTGCCATGATTACGTCATACACTATGAGGCGCGACTGTCAGGTTTATGACATTCTTTTTTAGGCACATCTGCCGATATTATCCTACAAGCGCATCTGCCAGGATTATCCTATAAGCGCATCTGCTAGTATTATGACATTCTCTATTTGGCGCATCTGTCGACATTATCCTATAAGCACATCTACTAGGATTACAACATTCACTACTTGGTGCATTTACCGATATTATTCTTAAGCGCATCTTTCATACCTCATCATTTTATCACATACCAACTATCTCATCTACCCATGTTCTACCCAACATATTTGTAGATATAAAATACATATACAGTTTAACTCATTTAAAAAAACTATATAAAACATCCATTCCACACTCATCTCAAATAAACAACAATATATAAACACATAACATGTATTTTATAACAAATATTTCATATTTATGTGTTAGAAGAAAGTAACCACACATTCACCCAAACATATACTTAATACATTCAAACAATACTTGTATTATACCCGTGTTTATGAAAGAGACTATACACCCACACATATAAACAACTTTATATTATACACATAGCACATATTTCATAGCAAATACTTGATATTTATGCGTTAGAAGAAGGTAACTACACACTCACTTGATCAGAAGATGATCCGACAACACTACGGCTTGTAGAAGTAGTATTCTTCGGTAGATTTGGAAGATCTTCACAAAAACCAGACTCCTCGCGGGCAGAGCTTTGGCTCGGGAATTTCACTTCTCGGGGTCTTCGGGGCCTTGGGACTTGCTACGGGGCTCGGGAATGATACCCGAGCTTCGGGATAATTCTTGCATGAAAAACGATGCAAAAACGCGAGATAAAGAGAAGAAATGAGCAAAGAAGTCGGTTGCCCTCGACACCCTTTTATAGGGGGCTGGAAACCTATTTACGTTGGGGGTAACTTTACATTACGCTGGGCGTAATGTGGATCAGATCGCTGACTCCCCCCATGGATAATATCGGTTAATTTATAATTAAGTTAAATATCGAAAATATTTAATAAACTTCAAAAATTCATATCTTCCTCATACGAATTCCGTTTTCGACGTTCTTTATATCCCCGCGTAGGTGAGACTATGCTCTACAAATTTAGTTTAGACTCCGTCGGCTAATTTTGATTTTATTTTGTATTATTTATTTTTAGTAGGCCGGGACAGGAAAACTTCGTTATAAAATCATAACTTCTTTATCCGACGTCCGTTTTCGCCTATCTTTTCATCGTTTCACTACAATTAACGAGATCTTCGATTCTCGTTTAAATTGTTTTGGCTAAAAACCGCTCGATCTCAAATCGAGTATTCGAGCCGCATACCGCTAAGTTGAAACTTAGAAAAATCATAACTTCTTCATACGAAGTCAGATTTGGACGTTCTTTTTATGCACGCTCATGGTTTAACGAACTCTACGACTTTCGTTTAGATTGCTAAGGCTAAATATCACTCTAACGTAAATTCACTTTTTACGTCATTCAGCGTCGTGTCGGTTCTGTCGCGAAACTTCGATATGTCATAACTTCTTCGTTATAACTCGGATTTCGGCGTTCTTTATATGCACGGAAACCTTGTAACATATACTATAACTTAGTTAAGATTATTCATTCTAGATAATCTTTCATCAAAAATTCATTTTTGACGCCTATCGTATCTAAATTGACTAGCCCGGATCTACGGGCGTTACAATATATTATTGATCCAAAATCATATGATTCAAAAAATGATTTGATTCAAAATACTATAATTCAAAATAATTTGATTCAAAATTTTATGATCTAAAAATAATATGATTCAAAAAATGTATAAACGGAAAATAATGTGATTTTTAATATTCTTTTTATTTAAAATTTTATAATTCTTAAACATTAAAAACTCAAACCGATATTTAATTAAAAAAAATCAAAATATAAAAAAATCAAAAAATAAAAACAAAAATAAAGAAAAACACTAGTACCTTCAAGTATGTAGTAAATATAATAAAAATAGAAAAAAAAACAAATAATAATTAAAAAACAAAAAACGAAAAAAACGAAAAAAAATAAAAAATGAAAAAAGAAATATTGAAAACATTAAAACCGAGTATCTGTTAAAATTTTCTTTTTTGAATTTTGTTGTTTAACCAAAAACAAAAAAATAAATAAATAAACAAATAAAAATAAATGATAATAAACAAAAATAAATAATAACTCACTTAAATGACATTCCCCGCACATTATTAAATTGTCGAGTCCGTATTAGTTTCCATGGACGTGGGTCACATGCGAACACACCACATTCAAGTATTTGCGTTTGATGTTTGTGCCCTTGACGAAATGGGTGGTAGAGAATCGTACTCGCAATCATCACCATTTTTTTGAGTCCTAACCAGAACCGTACCATATATATATATATATATATATATATATATATATATATATATATATATATATATATATATATATATATATGTGAGTAAGATCAAATGAGAACACCTAAAAGGTTGAGAACGTGTGAATCACAACCTTATAAATAATTAAATCTATGACTATTATCAAGTGGACCATTTATGAATTTTTATAAAACTGATGTGCTAAATATGTAACTTTGAAATGGCAAGAAGGATACAATAGGAAATCCATATAATTTAATTAATTAGAAATTCCTATAATTTCTCTCTTTCTCTCTCTCTCTCTCTCTCTCTCTCTATATATATATATATATATATATATATATATATATATATATATATATCTACTCAACTAGAAAACCCTAATCTAATTATTTTGAAAAAACCGGCCGTACACCCCCACCTTCTTCACCACTGTTTTCGTTCATCATCTTCTGCCATCCTCCATCGTCGACCATCACACAATTAAAATCCAGGATAAAACAACAAAACACTAATTGCGTTTTGGGTAGGTGTGTGTGGTCTTAAAAATCAAAAGAGATGAGGATCTGAGACGAGGAGACGGGAGTGGATTCGAAGCATGAAACACAATTTGAGGTAATTTGGTTGAAGGAAATCGAGATACAGAGAGAATAAATCGAACACACATGGGTTCTCAATCTCCCTGTGTTGTTGTGTGGCCATGAGAACAAAAATAAGAGCAGGGTAGTCGCCAATGGCGGCAACACTAACCATCAGAGAGGGAAACGACGGAGCTCAACCGGAGGTAGCCGGAAAAAGGTACGAGTTAAATCAATTTCGTATTTTTGTTGTCCAAGTTCATAATGTCGATTCATATTAAGCCCTCTTAAAATTTCCTTGATTGTCATTTTAACATAAATTCAATTAATAAGCTTCGTTTCGATCCACCAAGTCAACAAAAAAATTAATTGAAATTGATGATTGCCTTTGTTGGCGTTGTGTGGGTTGAATTTTGAGATGCGGCAACAACAAAAATTAACAATTGGAGCATTTTTTTTGTTGCGTTTCCAGAATTACCTTCTTAAGATTATCAATTGCAATCGATAATTAATTGAAATTCAGGATTATTTGTCTTTGTTGGCGTTGTGTGGTGTGAATTTTGAAACCAACGATTCAATTTTGATTTACAAATGTATTAATTGTCGCTATAGTCTATTTGTAGTGGAGCGATTCAGTCAAGAACATGGAGTCGAGGTCTAATTACATCCAAATTCTATTATATTCAATTTTTGGATGTTTAGATTTTTTAAGGTTAGTTGATTATACTTTTATCTTGGT
This sequence comes from Lactuca saligna, assembly GCF_052625555.1. Taxonomy (NCBI): domain Eukaryota; kingdom Viridiplantae; phylum Streptophyta; class Magnoliopsida; order Asterales; family Asteraceae; genus Lactuca; species Lactuca saligna. Next base: position 143,056,309 of record NC_136425.1, read on the forward strand.
GGATTTTGATTTTGGAATCCCAGGAACAATTTGAAGAGTAAAAACAAAACACATTCTTGACAGGGTGGCTGGGAAAGTTTGTGAATTGCCAATTTTCTCAAAACATCATTGATTTGTTTGCAGGTCATCACTGTGGTAGATACTCTAGAGTTTATCATTGATTGTTTTTGTATCTTCAAGTGATTCGTTCTACAAGTTGCGTGGGAAAGTTTGTGCTATGCCACTGTTACATTACACATACAAAAGGAAGGGTAAAAAGAAAAATGAAGGGTAAAAAGGGAAAATAGTAATTACCAATGAGCAAGAGGGGCAACATTAGATTTGTGTTACTTCTAGCTTTGTATAAGGACTATCTTTGGTTGGGGAGGCATATTTGACATCGGGTTCATTGGCTTTGTATCTGGGACGATTGAGCTATTTGATGAAATGTGTGAGAGAGGTATTCATTTGTGAATAGTAGGGTATTCATTTGTTAATAACAATGTATTCATTTGTAAATATCAATGTAATCATGTGTGAATGAGTGTATTTATTTATGATTAGATGTATTCTTTTATTTATTTATGAATACCAGGGTATTTATTTGTTAATAACAATGTATTCATTTGTAAACAAGAGTATAATCATATGTGAATAAGTGTATTTATTTATGATCAAAGCTATTCTTTTATGAAGAAATGATAATTTTTACACCCTTTTATTTTCGGTTGATTAAAAGAAAGGAATTGGATTACTTGTAAATTAATATATATTCATTTGTGATTGTAGTAGTATTAGTTTTTTTGAAAAAAAAAATCGTTTATGAATACAAATGTATTGATTAGGGGTTGGATTTCTATTAATTTTTTCGGAAAAAAAAAAACGTGAAATAGGAGGAAAAAATTATTTTTTAAGAAAAAAAAATTAAATTTTTTAGTCTAAAATTCTTTTTTTGATAAAAATGTTATTTATATTTCATTAATAAGAAAAATAAAAAATCAAATATTTCCTTCTTTTTTGGTAACTGATCCTAAATTTAAAGAAATTTGATTGATTTTATTTTAACTAAAATATACAATTACTAATATGCCCTTATATATTGATTGGTTCAGAACTATTCTCGCGTTCTCAACCTTTTAGGTGTTCTCATTTGATCTTTTTCATATATATATATATATATATATATATATATATATATATATATATATATATATATATATATATATATATATATATATATATATAAAATCCAGATATATGTTATTATTATAATTCGTTGATTATGTATTAAATACAATAGTGTGATTATTCTGAAGTGTTATGTCCAAAATTTGTAGCTTGTTATCGGAGAATTACAAGTTAATCTTAATGTTTGAACGTTATACTTGAAAATTGATATTGGTCAATACAAGGTAATGACTGACTTAATGTTTGAATGTTATATTTGTATATTATTAAGAAATATTAATTGATAATGGGTATTTAGAAGCTCTAGAGTAGTATAGTTATGGAAATTACTAGAATTATTAGTTTATGATCATAGCCATGGCGGCTATAATATCATAAGTGGAGAAATGCAAGATAATTACAGACTTAGTGTTTGTAACTCTATGTTTGAAAAATTGTTGTAGAAAAATGATGGTAGTTTTGGTGACTATAACTAATATCATTCTTGAATGAATTAGTCGTTTATGTAATATTAATTACTAGTAGTGGAGCTTATAGATATTAATAATAGCTAACACGACTTTAAGTCTACTATGCATTTTGAGTAAGTGAAATGTTTGATAGCATGGTTAGTAACATTGTATGTCTATTAAGTAGCATAATTCCGGTGTACCGTTAGTGTACATATATGTGCTAGACTAAAGTAGTTTTATTGGTCGTAAGGTAATGTTATAAGGTTGTATATCATTGATGAAATTGTAACAATAACGACATTGGATTGTAAGATCTTCTTGATAACTAATTGTACTACTTTGTGATACGATGTACACCGAATTTGTAATGATTCGCGTTTTATAAGTGAATTTTTTTTGGATGTACTCTGTGTTAAAAATCTAGGCCTTACTGACAAACAATTGTGATGATCCGACAGTAATGGAGAGAGAGAGAGAGTATGGTGGTGGGTTAGTAGAAGGTAAATATTTATTTTTTGTTTTTCTTTTAGTTAGAAAATATTAAAGTAAATAAAAATAAAATACCGATGGCAACCTTTAAAATATTTCAACCACATAACATATTTACAAAATATAAACTTTAACCCGAAACCTGATATAAAATCAACAAAAATAGACTGATTAACACTAATTAAACCGATAAGTTAGGATGAAACTTTATAAATCCATTTAATGTTTTGACCCGACCCACACCAACGTTTGTGGGTTTAGTCTTATCCCAAAATAATATGTGGTGTTGTCATTAAAAAAGAACAATATTTCTTTTTCAAAAGAGGGTGAAAATGTAAGATAAACATGGAAGTTACTTTTATTGATATTTTCCGGTGGACTGAACATGAAATCATTTCACTATTGGTCGTTGGTGTTGTCACCGTTCACACTATAAATTTATCTCGTCTCCGTTAAACGATTAAACCTCACCGGAGAACTCCTAGTCAGTTCCGATGGCACAGCTGTTGAGGAGGGTTTGGGAATCGGTTTCCAGTGGTTGGAATTCGAGTGATTCTTCTTCAAACTCGCTATACAATTTGGACTACAGCCCGGTTCATGGAACCCTATCCGATCAGATTATCATCTGTTCCTCATCCACTGGGGCATTTGATCAGTTGCCTCTAGATATATTTATGCAAATACTCAAGCTTCTCGGACCAAAAGAGGCTGCTAGACTCACATGTGTTTGCAAATCGTGGAAATTCATAGTTTCAGATAACATGTTATGGATATTCTTTCTTCAGAACCAACAGGATCCCTGGGACTCAATTTTCTTTGCGGAAACTAACTTACGATCTGGTTTTCCTCTCCGGTAGGTTTTCATTTTGTTAATTTTCAGCCTTATTGGATGTTTAACGAGTGAATTTTGAGTTTTATGAACTATTTATGGTGATTTGAGAGGAATTTTCAATTCAATCATACGAGACTGAAATACTTGAATTGTGATTGTAGAACGTATCCTCGTCAGATGCAATCATTTATGCATATTTATGGTGAACGAGCAAAAGTTCCTGGAGCTATCATCGTTGATGGTATGCGTACTATTTTCTTCCCAATCCTTCATTCCAACTTTCTTCTTCTTCTTCTTCTTCTTCTTTTTTGTTTTCTCCATAGTTCTTATAAAGGTGACGAAATAAACAGGTCTGAAATCTGCATTTGATTTCATTACATCTACGATTATTACCAAGTGATTTCTATTGCCTTGATGTTCATTGCCAATAATTTGGTCTTTTCTATCTTTTACCGAAGGTGGTGCTGGTTATTGCAAATTTGGTTGGAGCAAGTATGATTCTCCATCAGGGCGTTCAGCAACATTTGTGGTAAGTAATTGCTTTAACGGATGATGATATAAACATGCAACTTCATTCGAATTTGCATTTTCTATTGCACTTCAGTTACTGTTCTAAAACTTTGACTTCATGTGTAGGAATTTGGTAACATTGAGTCTCCATTGTACGCTAGGCTTCGTCATTTTTTTGCAACAATTTATAGCAGGTGTCTCATTGTTGATTACATTTACAAACATCTCCTTCATCTGATTATGCAATATGTTTTGTAGTTATAACTTGTCACACATGCCGAATACACATGAAAAATTTCTTGTAGAGTAACAAATTTAAGTGCCTTTTGTTTTCCTTTCATTCAAATCTGAAATATTTATAGTATTCACAACTTGAATCACATATTCATATGCAGGATGCGTGTTAAGTCATCTATGCATCCAGTCATTATCTCAATTCCAATCTCCCATTATGATGGTATTCTCTCAATAGTGTCCCAAAAACCTGTATAATGATGCTCCATTTTCATTAATCTTCATTTACATGATGCTATGAATTATGATCATGAATTGTGATTTTGTTTGATGCAATTTCTTTAAATTTGCTTCAGATACTGGTGCTGATAAAGCTTTTAGACGCCAACTCAAAGAAGCAATTTACTCAGCATTGTTTGGAATGAAGGTTCCTTCTGTGTGTGCAGTCAGTCAGGTACTTATTGTCTGTTAGTCCCCTAAACAAGGGTAAGATGGTCATTTACTCAATGAGGTTAATATGCAGGCAACTTTAGCTTTGTTTTCAGCAAGAAGAACATCTGGAATTCTTGTAAATATCGGTTTCCATCAAACATCTGTTGTCCCAAGTATGTTAGTCTTTCATCCTCTTACAATCATTAAGTTAATGTTTACAATGATGGAATCAACAACGGAATGGAATTGCTGATTCCATTTGTGTCATTTCCAGTTTTACATGGTAAAGTAATGCATAAAGTGGGTGTTGTATCTACGGGTGTTGGAGGCTTAAAGCTTACTGAATACCTTAAAGAGCAACTTCGTCTAAGAAATCTACATGTTTCTTCATTATACACTGTTCGCTCATTGAAAGAGGTATAAAATATATATATATTTTTTTCATATATTTTTTTTGTTAATAATGTTTTCTTGTTGTAGAATCTTTGCTATGTTGCTTTTGACTATGAGAACGAATTAAAGAAGGATAATACAAAAGCATCATACAAAGTTGCTTCTGAGGGATTCTTTACTCTTGAGAAAGAACGTTTCCAAACAGGAGAGATTCTCTTTCAGCCACATATTGCAGGATTAATGTAATCATTTATCCACTTTAATTAAATATCTATAAACTTATGCCTTTGAATTACTTTTATATAATTTCCAATTTTACCCTTTTAGAAATGCAATGGGTCTGCATCAGGCAGTGGCAAATTGCATTGAGCGTTGCCATGCTGCCAAAATGAGAACCGATCACACTTGGTTCAAGACAGTTGTGTTGGCTGGAGGCACTGCATGTTTACCAGGTTTACAAGGTATAAATTAATTTATAAATATAAATACTTTTAATTTTTAATATAAATATTAATTTATAAATCCTCCATGTTTTAAATAATTGTAGAAAGATTAGAAAAGGAAGTACATGATCTTCTACCTCCCTCCATATCCAATGGAATTCGTGTCATCACTTCCCCTTATGGTGCTGATTCTGCATGGTATGGAGCAAAGCTTCTCAGCAATGTAAACATCCTAAACCCTAATTTTTTTATTTTTATTTTTATATTTCTTTTATGAAACTAAAAAAAAAAGTCTTTGCAGTTGAGCACATTTCCAAATTCATGGTGCATCACAGAGGAGACTCAGTCAAAGTCAAAAAGATCCCTCATATGGTGAAAACTTATATGCTACAAATAAGAGTGTTGTTGTTGTTGTTGTTATTGTTGTAATCTATATAATTATGTAATAATAATAATATTTCAGTATTTGTAAAATAAGACACGAAATATTATTTATAAGAGTTGTTGTATTGAAACTCACGGGAGAAACATGATTAGGAATAATTGTGAAACTAGAATTAGCAGTAGTGAGAAGTGATCGGAGATGTTGTTGGAAGTAGAATCTTGTGGTGGAACTGCGTCGCAGACAAGCCCAGCTTTGTTGTCGTGACATAAGTTGGAGAAAATGCCAGGTGGATAGCTTCCATAGAGGTTGATGTAGCTGAACATTTGTGTTGAACATTGGTTTGATAAGTCGTTTAATTCATCAGCGTAAGGGCAAGCGAAGTCTTTGAAAGCTTGACAGCAGAGATTTGGGGGGTATTTTGGTCCTTTGCAACGGCTGGTGATGATTGTGTAGTTCATGGTCTCGAAGCTTAATGGGCATGCTGCACATTCAAATAATGAAATTTAAAACCTAAAAAATTGTTTGAGTAGAAGCAAATGGATAAGTGTTATTGGTTGTAATTTTATGAAATTAGGGCATGGATTTATGAATGAAATTGATGATAGTGAATTGGGAGAAATGAGGGAGACGTTTCTTATCCTGGAGGAGATTTCGTCCGATTGAAGGTTGAGAAGGGAAGGCGTTATCTGTTTAGAGATAAGAAATACGATAAGAATGTGAGGAAATCCATGGAAAACCCTAAAAACTTAGAACAAACCTGAAAGGGAAAATGGTAAGAGTAGAAGTGGCAGCAGAAAGCAGAAATTTGCGATCGTCATAGCAGATTGTTTTTTTTTTTTTTGATGAGACTCTTTAAGATTTTAGAAAAGAAAAGGGTTTAACCTATAAAACTGAAAAATGCGATTTTTTTTTTTTTTTGCCATTTTTATATGCTACTGTTTATATTTTTACTTAATTTTTGCCATTTTTATATGCTACAGTATGTTTACATTTTTATATGCGATTTTTTTGCCATTTTTATATGTTTATATCATTAGATAATTTTCTTTTTAAATCTTTTAAATTTTTACTTAATTTTTATTTTATTTTTTACACATGTATTCTTGCAGAAAAAATACGTGTATGAATATGAACAAATGTTTAATTAAACATGGTATATAAGTTACTTTTAAACATTATTTATTTATTATTTATTTATATACGAGTTTATATATATATATATATATATATATATATATATATATATATATATATATATATATATATATACGGATTAAAATGTAAATATTTATTTTTTAGGGTTTTTATATGTATATATTTTTAGAAGTATAAATATGTGTTTTTATGTTTTTTTAGAAATTACAAATACATGTTATATATATATATATATATATATATATATATATATATATATATATATATATATATATATATATATATATATATATATATTATCAGAAAGTTCTAGAAAACGAAATCTATATGGATGTTGGCCTGATTTCCATAATTGTTCCTCTTCCTGACACTGTCACAATCCCTGCAACCTGGTTCGGTTTGCCTCGAAAACAGATCTCCTCAACTTAGGTGAAAACCCGTCGTATTATCCAGGTATATACATAAAAGATGTAATATTAATATTACTTCCAGTTTTAACTACATTCTATTTGAACTAACAGATTTCATTGGCGTGCTAAAAAAAATGAGAAATTGCACAAAGCGTAATGGAGAAGAATCCGTTCTTCTAATTCTTGCAGACGAAAGGTTGACAACATTTAACAAAGCCCAGTCTTTCTTATGATTACTTTTACTTTTTTTAATGTTTACTATGTATATAAAATTCAGTGGTGATGAAATAGCGATCAGTTTATGGAAAGAGTGTATTGATGTTCGTGAGAAATTCAGACCTGAAGAGTTGGCAACCCCTCATGCGACAACAGTTGTTGCCATTACAAATATAAAGCCTTCATCAATACACATAGCAGGTACTTTAAGGTTCGGATCATCACCTGCCACACACGTATATGTCAATCCCCCCATCCAGGAGACAACACTTCTAATCCACAGGTCTGTTATACTTTACCAAAGATAAGGTAGATTATTATATATTAATATCATACATTCACAACTCAAATCCGGTTGTAGCTTCACTGGCCCTACACCCCCAACTTCCACAACATCTGGACCATTAACAACACTGCATGAGCTAAACAGCAAGATTCATAGTGAACTGGTGGTATGTTATCTACCTCTATAACAACCTTCTAACATACTATTACCAAAACTACAATGATATAAGAATCTATAAATACAGGATAAAACATTCAATGTACAAGCTACACTGACAACAATCACATTCAAAGACTGCTGGTTCCAAGTACTATGCACAACTTGCAAAGATTCGATTTTCAGGAAAAGCAATTACTGGAGTTGCAGTGCTCATGGAAAAACAGCCTCACCCATATTCCTGTAAATATTGCTATGTCCCAGAAATGTAATACCAGCAAAAGTTATTTATGCTAAGTTTTATTAACACATAATAACCCCATACAGGTATAAACTAATTACAACTCTGACGGACCCAACGGGCTCTCTAACTACAATCATGACCGATGGCGCGGCTCAAAAACTAATTGGTGCTACACCAGAAAAACTAATGGCTGATGATCATGAAAACAATAAAAAGCTCCCACCAACACTTATCAATGATCACGAGGGCACATCAAAGACTATGTCAATACAAATGCTAAAAGGCTCTACAACTGAAAACATTCGTTTCATAATCGTTGACATACATGAAGTAACCATGGTTAATCAGTCAGTCGCACCGGTCACACCAACACAAGTTTCAACAACTACAACGACAGCAACACCAATCACTCCAGCAGACCTTCAAGGTTCCGCAAATGTTGAAATCAATCCTATACTTGGAATGGCATCTACAACATCACAAACATCACACACAGCAAGAACATTGACATACGACACCGCTGGTACTTACATATCCACTTTACTTGGATAAAAAATGTCAATTTATAACTCAGTTTTTATTACCATACAGCTGAATCTGTACTAAAGAAACAACCGAAGCGAGGACGTAGAGCAGAGTAAACACCAACCTCACCTTATGTTGTCATCCCAAATTTCTGCTTATGTACCATCCGATATAAAACGCAGTAGGTTATATGTAAACCACTTTATTACATGTTTGTATTTTCCAATCCTTTTTGTGGATTGATCCAAGCATAAAGGAGATATTGTCTTGCATGGAGAGGTCCTCAACTTTGGCTTCTTCAAGTATGTTTTTTAAAATTTCATAATTGTCGTTATTGTACTATGTTTTGTCTTCTGTGGTAAATCTTTCTTCAATTCTGGTTTGGACTGCTTCCATGAAATCTCCTACATCGTGGAGGTAGGCGATAAGCGCCTACATGACGTTTTCGACTTCTTTGTTTTTCATTTTCTTGGTTTTTTGGCTGGGATTGGTATTTTCTTGTGAACATGTGCTGGGGGATTGGGTATTTTCTTATATAGTATTTTAAGTTGGGAGGTGGGTTTTGATAATTGACGTGGAGGTATGTATCGGTTTGTGAGTGTCATTAAATTGTTGTAGAATAAATTAGCTATGCTGTGTAAGTCTATTTGGATGATGGCGTGACTCTTTCTGATGGTTGTAGCAATACTTTGTATGGTAGGCTATGATGGTGGGTGTATTAGTTTGGGGGTAAAATATGTTTATTTTACCTTTATAATTTTACCGTAATTTTGTAAGAATCGTGTGAGTGTTTTTGGTGCAATATTTTTTACAACAAATACTCACAGAAAATAATAATTTTTTCACCCAATTCTGGTTTGGACTGCTTCCATGAAATCTCCTACATCGCGGAGGTAGGCGATAAGCGCCTACATGACGTTTTCGACTTCTTTGTTTTTCATTTTCTTGGTTTTTTGGCTGGGATTGGTATTTTCTTGTGAACATGTGCTGGGGGATTGGGTATTTTCTTATATAGTATTTTAAGTTGGGAGGTGGGTTTTGATAATTGACGTGGAGGTATGTATCGGTTTGTGAGTGTCATTAAATTGTTGTAGAATAAATTAGCTATGTTGTGTAAGTCTATTTGGATGATGGCGTGGCTCTTTCTGATGGTTGTAGCAATACTTTGTATGGTGGGCTATGATGGTGGGTGTATTAGTTTGGGGGTAAAATATGTTTATTTTACCTTTATAATTTTACCGTAATTTTGTAAGAATCGTGTGAGTGTTTTTGGTGCAATATTTTTTACAACAAATACTCACAGAAAATAATAATTTTTTCAATCAAATCGGGTGTAAAAACTTCATAATCTGCAAATAATATAATTATTATTAAATAGTTTTGGAGTAAGGGTTACATGTTGATTTTTAGTTAAAAGTAGTTTTCTAAGTAGGGGTAAAACAGTCATATGTGTTGTAATTTTTTTAATAATTTTTTCAATCAAATCGGGTGTAAAAACTTCATAATCTGCAAATAATATAACTATTATTAAGTAGTTTTGGAGTAAGGGTTACATGTTGATTTTTAGTTAAAATTAGTTTTCTGAGTAGGGGTAAAACAGTCATATGTTGTAATTTTTTTTAAGAACACATAGTCACACAACAAATTATTGTAGTTTCTTTTGTAAAAAATGTTACAAAGAAAACTTACTCAAACATTACAAAGAAATAAAAAATGTTAAAAATCATATTGTTATAAAGTACAATGCTATTTTTTTTGCATATTTTCTAAAGTTTTATTGTTAAATTTGATCTTTTTATAAAAAGACCAAAATGACCTTTATCCAAAAAAAAAAAAAAAAAAAACTTTTCTTATCTTTTTAACTACGCATTTGCACGTATCACATCTAATAATTTTTTTAATCAAATCAGGGCAAAATAGTTTTTAAGGAAATATGTCATTGGAATGAAAATTAGATTTGTTAATAACCTTTTCTTGTATGGCAAAACAGTTACATGTGTTGCAATTTTTATTTTAGAACATGTAGTCACACAGTAAAACATTGTACTTTCCTTTGTAAAAAATGTTAAATCATATTTTTTTTTATAAAGTACAATGTTATTTTCTGTATATTTTATAAATGTGTATTGTAAAATTTTATTTTTCTATAAAACTACCAAAATGCCATTCTTCCATAATATGACCCTGTCTACTATTCTAGAAAACATGTTGTTTGCGTTTTATTAAAGTTAAAAGTAGTTTTCTGAGCAGGGCAAAATAGTCATATCCGTTGCAAATTTTTTTTACAACACATAGTCACATAGCAAAACATTGTATTTTCATTTGTAAAAAATGTTAAAAATCATATTGTTATAAAGTACAATGCTATTTTTTTGCAGATTTTCTAAAGTGTTATTGTTAAATTTGATATTTCTATAAAAAGACCAAAATGCCCTTTATCCAAAAAAAAAAAAAACTTTTCTTATCTTTTTAACCACCCATTTGCACGTATCACATCTAATAATTTTTTTAATCAAATCGGGGCAAAATAGTTCTTAAGGAAATATGTCATTGGAATGAAAATTAGATTTCTTAATAACCTTTTCTTGTATGGCAAAACAGTCGCATGCGTTGCAATTTTTATTTTAGAACACATAGTCACACAGCAAAACATTGTAGTTTCCTTTGTAAAAAATGTTAAATCATATTTTTTTTTATAAAGTACAATGTTATTTTCTGTATATTTTATAAAGTTCTATTGTAAAATTTTATTTTTCTATAAAACGACCAAAATGCCCTTCTTCCATAATATGACCCTGTCTACTATTCTAGAAAACATGTTCTTAATAAAATACGTCACCGAAATGAAATTAAGATTTTTTGCATATTTTATGTAGTGTTATTTTTTGAATATTTTCTAAAGTTTTAATGTTAAATTTCATTTTTATATAAAAAGACCAAAATGCCCTTTATCCAAAATAAAGACGAAAAATAACTTTTTGTGTTATTTTTAACCCACAATTTACACATATCACATTTAATAACTTTTTTAATCAAATCGGGGCAAAACAGTTTTTAAGAATCTGTAAACAGAGATACAAACTTTCCCAAACAACACATACTCATACAACAAAACATTGTACTTTTCCTTGTAAAGAATGTGAAAAATCATATTTTTATAAAGTACAATGTTGTTTTATGGATATTTTCTAAAGTTTTATTGTGTCAACATCGTTTTTCTATAAAAAAAACCTATAATTATTGATTTGTAGTAAATTAATTAACTTTTAAGATTTTCTTTTGCAGACCAATATTTCCGAGTCTAAAGTTAATTGTTCTAAACCGGTAATCACATAATTTGCAAAATAAGTCATTTTTAACTCGATAATCACATGATTTGCAATAACTCATTATTAACTCAAAAGACTTTGCTAACTTGATGTAGAAAAGCACGTATTAGACTGTGATGATGCAGAGATTTGGAACACTATGATGTGAACTTGATCTTTGAAGAAATAGTGATAGCACACGAATTGGAATATAGTCATACATAACTTATAAAAATTATTTTGAAAAGGATATCAAAGTTTAATTTGAAAATATATAGTATTCAAAATATTAGCTATGAATGAAAGGGATTGCCGTGAATTTCAAAGGTAGCATATGATAAGTAAACATTTGTTGTTTTTATTTTAAGTTTTATTTTGTGTGTAAGGATTTTGTAGTGAGGTGAGTATGATTTAATTTTTTTCTTACATGTTGATTATGTCGTAAGTTTTTATTTGTATAAGATGACTAAAAAGATTTTATTTCTGAGTTGATATTGCTTACTTTATGTTTTGTTTGTGAATGATTTATTGTGTGGTAGGAATGGCGTTTTTTTTAACGATATTACTTTCTTTTGGAATATTTAATATTACTTTTATACAAAAGGTTCATTACTTTGTGGAGTATGTGTTTACAATCCATAGTGCAAAATGACGGTTACATGTTTGTAATCCTGATAGAGTACAGTTGTTAGAGGGGTAAGTGGTTTACATATAACCTACTGCCTTTTATATCGGATGGTACATAAGCAGAAATTTGGGATGACAACATAAGGTGAGGTTGGTGTTTACTCTGCTCTACGTCCTCGCTTCGGTTGTTTCTTCAGTACAGATTCAGCTGTATGGTAATAAAAACTGAGTTATAAATTGACATTTTTTATCCAAGTAAAGTGGATATGTAAGTACCAGCGGTGTCGTATGTCAATGTTCTTGCTGTGTGTGATGTTTGTGATGTTGTAGATGCCATTCCAAGTATAGGATTGATTTCAACATTTGCGGAACCTTGAAGGTCTGCTGGAGTGATTGGTGTTGCTGTCGTTGTAGTTGTTGAAACTTGTGTTGGTGTGACCGGTGCGACTGACTGATTAACCATGGTTACTTCATGTATGTCAACGATTATGAAACGAATGTTTTAAGTTGTAGAGCCTTTTAGCATTTGTATTGACATAGTCTTTGATGTGCCCTCGTGATCATTGATAAGTGTTGGTGGGAGCTTTTTATTGTTTTCATGATCATCAGCCATTAGTTTTTCTGGTGTAGCACCAATTAGTTTTTGAGCCGCGCCATCGGTCATGATTGTAGTTAGAGAGCCCGTTGGGTCCGTCAGAGTTGTAATTAGTTTATACCTGTATGGGGTTATTATGTGTTAATAAAACATAGCATAAATAACTTTTGCTGGTATTACATTTCTGGGACATAGTGATATTTACAGGAATATGGGTGAGGCTATTTTTCCATGAGCACTGCAACTCCAGTAGTTGCTTTTCCTGAAAATCGGATCTTTGCAAGTTGTGCATAGTACTTGGAACCAGCAGTCTTTGAATGTGATTGTTGTCAGTGTAGCTTGTACATTGAATGTTTTATCCTGTATTTATAGATTCTTATATCATTGTAGTTTTGGTAATAGTATGTCAGAAGGTTGTTATAGAGGTAGATAACATACCACCAGTTCACTATGAATCTTGCTGTTTAGCTCATGCAGTGTTGTTAATGGTCCAGATGTTGTGGAAGTTGGGGGTGTAGGGCCAGTGAAGCTACAACCGGATTTGAGTTGTGAATGTATGATATTAATATATAATAATCTACCTTATCTTTGGTAAAGTATAACAGACCTGTGGATTAGAAGTGTTGTCTTCTGGATGGGGGGATTGACATATACGTGTGCGGCAGGTGATGATCCGAACCTTAAAGTACCTGCTATGTGTATTGATGAAGGCTTTATATTTGTAATGGCAACAACTGTTGTCGCAGGAGGGGTTGCCAACTCTTCAGGTCTGAATTTCTCACGAACATCAATACACTCTTTCCATAAACTGATCGCTATTTCATCACCACTGAATTTTATATACATAGTAAACATTAAAAAAAGTAAAAGTAATCATAAGAAAGACTGGGCTTTGTTAAATGTTGTCAACCTTTCGTCTGCAAGAATTAGAAGAACGAATTCTTCTCCATTACGCTTTGTGCAATTTCTCATTTTTTTTAGCACGCCAATGAAATCTGTTAGTTCAAATAGAATGTAGTTAAAACTGGAAGTAATATTAATATTACATCTTTTATGTATATACCTGGATAATACGACGGGTTTTCACCTAAGTTGAGGAGATCTGTTTTCGAGGCAAACCGGAACCAGGTTGCAGGGATTGTGACAGTGTCAGGAAGAGGAACAATTATGGAAATCAGGCCAACATCCATATAGATTTCGTTTTCTAGAACTTTCTGATACTCGTCTAAATAGGGACAGGTGTACTCTGATATGGAAAATTGATTCTATGTACCCCTGATTTGTTCTTTGTCCCAGAATCTGTATAGCATCTCCCTAATGTATTGAAATACAGTTAACTGTTAATAACGGTCAGTAATCATAGTGTATTTTTTTAATGAGGTTTGATTTGCTTATGTATTTGTCCACACCGAGATACCATGTTTCATGCCGACGGTACTGTGGTTTCCATTTGCGCAGAATTCGCACCTGTAATGCTCCTCCTTCGCATGCATACTTCAGGTCAGATATGTTAGTCATGTCTCTGTTAATTCAAGCAATAAAGGATGGGTTAGTGATTATATATAATGATATTAATGTAAAGAGGCACAATACAAGTAAAAGTGAATTTTTAGGGAAAGAGTACATAGGTAGATAGTAATGGAATTATCAACCTCATTACAGTTAACTTTGGATAAGAAATCTTTAAAAACGACATTTTTTGTTTGATTATGAGGTGTACATTCGTCATTGTTTATCAGGATTTTCAGGGATGTAGGTGATGTCGCTCTTGATAATGCAACATAAAGTTGACCATGTGTAAATACGGGCTGTGGCAAATAGATGCCAATCCTTTTTAGTGACTGCCCTTGGCTTTTGTTTATTGTCATGGCATAACAAATTTTAATTGGGAACTGTTTACGTTCAAAGGCAAACGGTAGATTAGCAGGTTTGTGAACGAATTTAATGCGAGGTATGTATACACGCTTCCCAGTGCACGTTCCTGTTATAATTGTTGCTTCAATTATGGTTGGAAGTAGTTGTGAAACAATTAACCGTGTGCCATTACACAAACCTTCCCTCTGGTTAATGTTTCTCAGCAACATAACAGGAGCTTTTATTTTCAGCTTGAGAGTGTGAGGTGGGATTCCAGCAAAGGTTAGCTGATTTAGATATTCAATGGGATATAAACCCTCTAACTCTGATGTATACTTGCCATTAGGTTGCATAGCGTCTGTACTTTTATAAACCCTTTCATCGGTCTTTACCATTTCCAGAATTATTGCATTTAACTTGTCAGCAGTGTCATTTGTGGGACAAACAATAGCCCTTACAGATAGATCGGATGGTGAGGGATTGTCCAGCAGTCTATTTCCATAGACAAAGAGGATTAGGTTTTTCAAAGACTCACTATCTATTGGTATTAAAAGCGAAGGTGGTATTTCTACCCAGGTTGTAGTATGTGGATTGTCTGCATCTGGCACACCTAAAGTTCCATTCCCAATGTTAAGTAGCCAGTCAGCGAAGGCAGCTATGGATAGACCCTTACTTACATCAGTGGTAGTCTGTGTTAAGCGCATGTTGTGATGCAGCGAATTTGGAAGGGTTAATGCAATAATCTCAGTTCGGGAAATTTTTTGGGGAAACTGGAAGTGTTTGACGGAAGTCACCACCTAGTAAAACTGAAATGCCACCGAAAGGTCATTTTTCACACTCCAACACATCTCTAAGAGATCGATCGAGGTACTCAAAACATCGGCGGTCGCTCATCGGTGCCTCGTCCCATATAATGAGGGATGTCCGTTTGAGCAAATCTCCAAGTAATGTCCTTTTCTTGATGTCACATGATTTTTTTACAGCCAAATTGATTGGGATGTTAAACCGTGAGTGAGCAGTTCTTCCAGAAGGCAAAAGTAGAGATGCAATTCCCGAAGCAGCCACCGCAAGAACGATTTTCCCAATAGACCTGAAGTATGCAAGTAATGTAGTCCATAAAAATGTCTTTCCAGTCCCGCCATGTCCGTACACAAAAAGCAACACCTGTTTTTTGTTTTCTTCGGATATGACAACGGTCTTATAAATACGCATCTGATCTTCATTTAATTGTAGAAACATTTGTGAGTGTTGGTGTTGCAAGGACTCCTTATCATAACTTGACTCTTCTAGCAAGAGACGGTTTTGCAGGACTACAATAGTATCCGGATTTAGCACGGGTAAATGGAAGTCAGCTAACGATCTAGAAGGTGCAGAAATTTGGAATGACAACATAAGGTGAGGTTGGTGTTTACTTTGCTCTACGTCCTCGCTTCGGTTGTTTCTTCAGTACAGATTCAGCTGTATGGTAATAAAAACTGAGTTATAAATTGACATTTTTTATCCAAGTAAAGTGGATATGTAAGTACCAGCGGTGTCGTATGTCAATGTTCTTGCTGTGTGTGATGTTTGTGATGTTGTAGATGCCATTCCAAGTATAGGATTGATTTCAACATTTGCGGAACCTTGAAGATCTGCTGGAGTGATTGGTGTTGCTGTCGTTGTAGTTGTTGAAACTTGTGTTGGTGTGACCGGTGCGACTGACTGATTAACCATGGTTACTTCATGTATGTCAACGATTATGAAACGAATGTTTTAAGTTGTAGAGCCTTTTAGCATTTGTATTGACATAGTCTTTGATGTGCCCTCGTGATCATTGATAAGTGTTGGTGGGAGCTTTTTATTGTTTTCATGATCATCAGCCATTAGTTTTTCTGGTGTAGCACCAATTAGTTTTTGAGCCGCGCCATCGGTCATGATTGTAGTTAGAGAGCCCGTTGGGTCCGTCAGAGTTGTAATTAGTTTATACCTGTATGGGGTTATTATGTGTTAATAAAACTTAGCATAAATAACTTTTGCTGGTATTACATTTCTGGGACATAGTGATATTTACAGGAACATGAGTGAGGCTGTTTTTCCATGAGCACTGCAACTCCAGTAATTGCTTTTCTTGAAAATCGGATCTTTGCAAGTTGTGCATAGTACTTGGAACCAGCAGTCTTTGAATGTGATTGTTGTCATTGTAGCTTGTACATTGAATGTTTTATCCTGTATTTATAGATTCTTATATCATTGTAGTTTTGGTAATAGTATGTCAGAAGGTTGTTATAGAGGTAGATAACATACCACCAGTTCACTATGAATCTTGCTGTTTAGCTCATGTAGTGTTGTTAATGGTCCAGATGTTGTGGAAGTTGGGGGTGTAGGGCCAATGAAGCTACAACCGAATTTGAGTTGTGAATGTATGATATTAATATATAATAATCTACCTTATCTTTGGTAAAGTATAACAGACCTGTGGATTAGAAGTGTTGTCTTCTGGATGGGGGGATTGACATATACGTGTGTGGCAGGTGATGATCCGAACCTTAAAGTACCTGCTATGTGTATTGATGAAGGCTTTATATTTGTAATGGCAACAACTGTTGTCGCAGGAGGGGTTGCCAACTCTTCAGGTATGAATTTCTCACGAACATCAATACACTCTTTCCATAAACTGATCGCTATTTCATCACCACTGAATTTTATATACATAGTAAACATTAAAAAAAGCAACAATTATAACAGGAACGTGCACTGGGAAGCGTGTATACATACCTCGCATTAAATTCGTTCACAAACCTGCTAATCTACCGTTTGCCTTTGAACGTAAACATTTCCCAATTAAAATTTGTTATGCCATGACAATAAACAAAAGCCAAGGGCAGTCACTAAATAGGATTGGCATCTATTTGCCACAGCCCGTATTTACACATGGTCAACTTTATGTTGCATTATCAAGAGCAACATCACCTACATCCCTGAAAATCCTGATAAACAATGACGAATGTACACCTCATAATCAAACAAAAAATGTCGTTTTTAAAGATTTCTTATCCAAAGTTAACTGTAATGAGGTTGATAATTCCATTACTATCTACCTATGTACTCTTTCCCTGAAAATTCACTTTTACTTGTATTGTGCCTCTTTACATTAATATCATTATATATAATCACTAACCCATCCTTTATTGCTTGAATTAACAGAGACATGACTAACATATCTGACCTGAAGTATGCATGCGAAGGAGGAGCATTACAGGTGCGAATTCTGCGCAAATGGAAACCACAGTACCGTCGGCATGAAACATGGTATCTCGGTGTGGACAAATACGTAAGCAAATCAAACCTCATTAAAAAAATACACTATGATTACTGACCGTTATTAACAGTTAACTGTATTTCAATACATTAGGGAGATGCTATACAGATTCTGGGACAAAGAACAAATCAGGGGTACATAGAATCAATTTTCCATATCTCTAACTGCTACACAATATCAGAGTACACCTGTCCCTATTTAGACGAGTATCAGAAAGTTCAAGAAAACGAAATCTATATGGATGTTGGCATGATTTCCATAATTGTTCCTCTTCCTGACACTGTCACAATCCCTGCAACCTGGTTCCGGTTTGCCTCGAAAACAGATCTCCTCAACTTAGGTGAAAACCCGTTGAATTATCCAGGTATATACATAAAAGATGTAATATTAATATTACTTCCAGTTTTAACTACATTCTATTTGAACTAACAGATTTCATTGGCGTGCTAAAAAAATGAGAAATTGCACAAAGCGTAATGGAGAAGAATTCGTTCTTCTAATTCTTGCAGACGAAAGGTTGACAACATTTAACAAAGCCTAGTCTTTCTTATGATTACTTTTACTTTTTTTTAATGTTTACTATGTATATAAAATTTAGTGGTGATGAAATAGCGATCAGTTTATGGAAAGAGTGTATTGATGTTTGTGAGAAATTCAGACCTGAAGAGTTGGCAACCCCTCCTGCGACAACAGTTGTTGCCATTACAAATATAAAGCCTTCATCAATACACATAGCAGGTACTTTAAGGTTCGGATCATCACCTGCCACACACGTATATGTCAATCCCCCCATCCAGGAGATAACACTTCTAATCCACAGGTCTGTTATACTTTACCAAAGATAAGGTAGATTATTATATATTAATATCATACATTCACAACTCAAATCCGGTTGTAGCTTCACTGGCCCTACACCCCCAACTTCCATAACATCTGGACCATTAACAACACTACATGAGCTGAACAGCAAGATTCATAGTGAACTGGTGGTATGTTATCTACCTCTATAACAACCTTCTGACATACTATTACCAAAACTACAATGATATAAGAATCTATAAATACAGGATAAAACATTCAATGTACAAGCTACACTGACAACAATCACATTCAAAGACTGCTGGTTCCAAGTACTATGCACAACTTGCAAAGATCCGATTTTCAGGAAAAGCAATTACTGGAGTTGCAGTGCTCATGGAAAAACAGCCTCACCCATATTCCTGTAAATATCACTATATCCCAGAAATGTAATACCAGCAAAAGTTATTTATGCTAAGTTTTATTAACACATAATAACCCCATACAGGTATAAACTAATTACAACTCTGACGGACCCAACGGGCTCTCTAACTACAATCATGACCGATGGCGCGGCTCAAAAACTAATTGGTGCTACACCAGAAAAACTAATGGCTGATGATCTTGAAAACAATAAAAAGCTCCCACCAACACTTATCAATGATCACGAGGGCACATCAAAGACTATGTCAATACAAATTCTAAAAGGCTCTACAACTGAAAACATTCGTTTCATAATCGTTGACATACATGAAGTAACCATGGTTAATCAATCAGTCGCACCGGTCACACCAACACAAGTTTCAACAACTACAACGACAGCAACACCAATCACTCCAGCAGACCTTCAAGGTTCCGCAAATGTTGAAATCAATCCTATACTTGGAATGGCATCTACAACATCACAAACATCACACACAGCAAGAACATTGACATACGACACCGCTGGTACTTACATATCCACTTTACTTGGATAAAAAATGTCAATTTATAACTCAGTTTTTATTACCATACAGCTGAATCTGTACTGAAGAAACAACCGAAGCGAGGACGTAGAGCAGAGTAAACACCAACCTCACCTTATGTTGTCATCCCAAATTTCTGCTTATGTACCATCCGATATAAAAGGCAGTAGGTTATATGTAAACCAGTTTATTACATGTTTGTATTTTCCAATCCTTTTTGTGGATTGATCCAAGCATAAAGGAGATATTGTCTTGCATGGAGAGGTCCTCAACTTTGGCTTCTTCAAGTATGTTTTTTAAAATTTCATAATTGTCGTTATTGTACTCTGTTTTGTCTTCTGTGGTAAATCTTTCTTCAATTCTGGTTTGGACTGCTTCCATGAAATCTCCTACATCGTGGAGGTAGGCGATAAGCGCCTACATGACGTTTTCGACTTCTTTGTTTTTCATTTTCTTGGTTTTTTGGCTGGGATTGGTATTTTCTTGTGAACATGTGCTGGGGGATTGGGTATTTTCTTATATAGTATTTTAAGTTGGGAGGTGGGTTTTGATAATTGACGTGGAGGTATGTATCGGTTTGTGAGTGTCATTAAATTGTTGTAGAATAAATTAGCTATGCTGTGTAAGTCTATTTGGATGATGGCGTGGCTCTTTCTGATGGTTGTAGCAATACTTTGTATGGTAGGCTATGATGGTGGGTGTATTAGTTTGGGGGTAAAATATGTTTATTTTACTTTATAATTTTACCGTAATTTTGTAAGAATCGTGTGAGTGTTTTTGGTGCAATATTTTTTACAACAAATACTCACAGAAAATAATAATTTTTTCACCCAATTCTGGTTTGGACTGCTTCCATGAAATCTCCTACATCGCGGAGGTAGGCGATAAGCGCCTATATGACGTTTTCGACTTCTTTGTTTTTCATTTTCTTGGTTTTTTGGCTGGGATTGGTATTTTCTTGTGAACATGTGCTGGGGGATTGGGTATTTTCTTATATAGTATTTTAAGTTGGGAGGTGGGTTTTGATAATTTATATATATATATATATATATGTATGTATGTATGTATATATATATATATATATATATATATATATATATATATATATATATATATATATATATATATATATATATATGGGAAAAGGGAATATACATTACAGCCCCACCTAAGCTTAGGTACTAAACCTTTTGAAAATACATTGTTTTACTATATAAAGATTACGGTTAATGGATTCACGATTAATACTTCAAGATGTAAATTCAAGATCGACACAATAGGGTTTAGGGTTTAGGCTTAGGGTTTGGGTTTCAGGTTTAGATTTAGGGTTTAGGGTTTAGGTTTAGGGTTTAGGGTTTAAATTTAGGGTTTAGGGTTTAGGGTTTAGCAATGTTCACTTGGATAAAGTAATTAACAATAATTGAGGAAAGAAAACATGGATGGTAAAACGATAATGAAAGAAAGAAATGTTGTGGAGGATGATATATTTACCAAGTGAAACCAAACTGGGTATATCTACCATGTTAAAGATGACATATTTTAGAAGTTTAGTACCTAAGCTTAGGTGGAGCTGTAATGTATATTCCCTATCCCCTATATATATATATATATATATATATATATATATATATATATATATATATATATATGATAGTATTTTTTGTAATATTAATGTCTTTAAGAATTATAAATATATTTTTAAAAGTATAAATACATATTTAGAAGTATTATTTTTAAATATGTTAAAAATATGTATTTCTACATCTAAAAAATCATAATAATATTTTCTAAAAAATGTATATATAGTTCTAAAAAACATATATATATATATATATATATATATATATATATATATATATATATATATATATATATATATACTTTCAAAAAGTATATCTATAACTTTAAATACGTATAAATATGTATTCATACTTTTATTCTTAAAAAAACATAAAAAAATATGTATTTATATTTTAAATCATATAAATTGGCAAAAAAAAAAAACCTTGTATATAGAGAAATTGTATTTAAAAATACATAAATAGGATGTTTAATTTTTCTTTTCTGTGAATAAATATGTTTTTTCTTTATAAATACGTATGCATAATATAGAAAATTTTATTTAGGATAAAGCGTAGAAAAATTATAAATTTAAAGGTGTTTTTGTTTGGCAAAGTTTATTCAATGGTGATTTTGAAACCCATTATAATAGGTAAAAAGGCAAAAATAGAAAAAACTTGCAAAAATCAGTTTTAATGCAAAAAAAATAATATGGATGATGTTGGGGTGCAAAGTTCTTCATGTATAACTTTATAAATGATTTGACTTTTGTAGAGTCATTTGCATGTGGTGCATTAGCCTTTTGAATAATGAGTTAGTGAGAGTGAAAGAGACACATGTAAACACCTCTATATAAGGTGGGTTTAGTGCACATGTAGAGGAGTGCTTGAGAGATGTAAAAGTAAGTGTGTAAGTGTGTGTTATTTATATAGACTAGATTTAGATCCCTTTCTGTAACACTATACATATTCAATACATCTCTTGAACACCCAAATCACCATGTTCATTGTGCAATCTTTAATTCCGTATGCCAAACCATGTTCTTATGTCACTACAATTGGTATCAGAGCGGGTCTTCAAGATCAAAGTGATTTTTGAAGAACGATTATTGGTTTGGCAATTTTTATCACAATTAAAGCAATTTTGGTGAGTCTCTCTTAATCTTGTTGAATCGTGCGTTGCATTTTTGATTTGTGATCGTTTGATTCGTTGGATCAAATTTTTCTTGAAAAACCTTATTGATGATCCAATAATTTTTTTTATCAAAACTTTAGCCCAATATCAAATTGTCCAAATCTTGTATAACTGATGAGTCATTTTTTTTAGCCCAAATTCGAATTCACTGTTCATTTATTTTGAATTGAAGCCTAAATATTCGATCTATTACCGTTGATATACCTGATTTGAGATCCAGTCCAATTACTTGAAGTGTTATTGTTCATCAGTGATTTCTTGAGCCAACCATATAATTTTGATTTTATATCCAGCGAATAATAATATCCAGTCAAAGTATACGACTGTTCTTCATTCAACTTGTATGCATACGGTATTCGTTGTATAATCATATCCGTAAGCTGCTTTGTTCCCCATCGATTGTTTAAATTTTCTTATGTATTAATAATCGATTGTAGTTTCGATTTGTTATTTGATTTTTCTTCTTGTATCAATTTACAAGATCGATTGAAAGTCAAACTAATTTTTGAGAAGTAAAAATCGAAATCTGTTTTGGAGTTTGAATTGATTTGTTATTTGATTTTGATTGAGATCTGGAAAGAAGATTCCGACTATGATTTGTGATGATCAGGTATTTGATTCAAGAGTGTTTTGATAAATCTAAGAAAATGTCAAAACTGGATATTGATATCGGTTGCTTTTAACGGTCAAATCTTGAAATTGGAAGTCGATTAGAATGGTGTATGTTGGATTTTGAGGTTTCGAATGCTATGAAATCAAAGGCAGTTGGTGTCGATTGACGAACAGGAAAGTGTTTAATTTCAATGTTTGGAGTAGATGATTCAGTTTTGGATCAGGGATACGAAATAAAATGGAAAGAAAAACCGAGTGATTGAGATTTCGTTTGTGAAATTGTTAATGTCGACTGTTTTTAACGACAAATCGATGCTTAAGATGGATTGGGTTCGAATCAATTTGAAATCATGTTCATTGATTTGGTGGTTTCTGGTGACTGGTTAGATTTCGAAGGGCCGAGTTAGATCGTTTGATGGTTGATGATTGATGTCAAACAGATGAATAGATTTGAATTTTGATTTCAAAAGAAGAACTGGGTTAATGTACGAAGGGTTCCTGTGTTTGGATTTTGAAGATACGAAGGGTCGATTGTTGATAATTGTATGTTGATTCTACAGTCGATTAAGATGATGAATGGTTAAGAAGTTACTGTTCATTGGGTAAATCTTCGTATGCTTAGTATGCTGAGAGTTTTTCGATTGATTGGAGAAGATGAAGTTTCATAGGAAGAGGGTAAATTGGTGTTTTGGATTTTACACGAAGGGTGTTTGGGAAAGCATATTTGAAATTTCGCACGAAGTGTGGAGATGCAATTTCATACGAAGGGGAGAGAGAAAGGAAAAAGTTTCGTATGTTTGGTTTGCTTGATTTCATTAAAACAAAATTGGGGAAGGATTTGACAAAAGTTACGAAAATAACCCCTGAAATTTCGACTGTTTGACACCTTTTCAAAACTCTTCATATGATTATCACATTTTCGTATTGATTTGAACAAATGGCAAATTGGCAATAAAATTTTCCTATGTTTTGAACAAGTGGGCAGAAAGTTACCGAAAATGGCCCCTAAACTTTCATACGAATATACAAAGTTTGGTTTGGACGCACGGAACAAAAGGCATAACTTTCGAAAATAGTCCCCGAGGTTTCGAACATTTGGCGGTTCATACCCATTTTCAAAAAAGGTCTGTTTTGTTGAAAATTGAAGAAAATGCATTTCAAGCCCCTGCAGTTTGTGCAAATAGACGCTTTCTACCCAACTTTGGAAAAGGGGGAGAGTTTTGCATATTTTACTGCTTTGGGCGCACTGGGTCACTGCAGAATTTTGAAATTGATAATTTCTACCCATTTTTGAGAAATTTTGTCAGAGATGATCCGCGAACGAAACTAAAAATTGAATATTTTTTGGGTTTTCCGGATTGATGCACAAAGTTTATGCCACATGTTAAGGGGGAGTTTTGACACGAAAAATTCTGAATAGAGCACGTTCTTTTCCCTTGGAGGTTTTATAATCAAATTTCGATTATAAAAAGGGGGAGAAGTTTATATGGAAATTCGAACTTGAATTTTTCATATTACGCGGATTTGAAGACCGAAGTGATCTTGAAGTTTTGAAGATTACGAAATGATGCATTTGGAAGTTCGGAAATTGTAACACCGTAAATTCCAAAATAATTTTTCGCATAATATAAAAACATATTCATTTAAATTTTCATAAAAACATCAATGTTTGAGACTCCAATCCATAACATAAAAGAAATCCCAAGATCACATAACATGAAAAATCCCGTGTGTGTACTGATCAAGCCGGCGCCTTCCCACGGTCATCACTAGTACCTGAAACAAATAACACCAAACACTGTAAGCACAAAGCTTAGTGAGTTTTCCCAAAATACCATACATAACACGTATTAGCCACTCGAGGCTATAACTTTGTGGGTCCGTGCACCCAAGCTCTGCGAACCCTCAGGTTCTACTCTGATAACATGCATAGCATAAATGACATAGAAATAATGCAATGCAACACATAACATACATAGCATACAAATACTCTATCACATAACTCTGGTTACCTACTCAAGGTAAAGTATAGTGAGAAGACTCACCTCGCGTATCACAGTAACTCGCAAGTCCTTGAAATCACTCGTGCTCGATCCCCCGATCTATAGTCCTCCTATAACACAATATATCTCTAAATAACACTTCACAATCAAGGTTAACTAACCCTATCAAGTCAACACATGTCGACACTGGTCAATGGTCAACGGTAAACTTTGACCGGACTCGGCGAGTGCACCATAGCGACTCGGCGAGTCTATACGCATCCACTGATTCCCTAGGATCCTCTCTCGACACGTCGAGTATTTTCCTAACTCGATGAGTTCCACCTGGCATGAGTTGCGGGGCCACCACGACTCAACTCGCCGAGTCTCAAGAACAACTCGGCGAGTTCCAGCTTGACTCAGTCCACCCCTTGACTCTCCCTGACTCTCCCTGACTCACTGAGTCATCTCTCAACCCGGCGAGTCTACTCGCTGAACAACTCACGTGAAACCCCAACCCTACTCGCCGAGTCTCAAGAACAACTCGGCGAGTTCATGCTATGTACAAACTCTATTGACCTCCTGAGGTCAAATCTACTTCCCCAATCCATAGATCTGGCCTTCCCAAGCATGAATATCACGTAAAGTTCAAGACTTGATGCTTGTATAACCCTCACAAGGCATCTAAAGGTGATTTGGTCCCAAAAATGGCAACCTAGGTCCAAAAGCTCCATAATAACCCAAAAAGCTCCAAGGGTTAAGGTCTCTGGACCTCTTTGAGTCCAGATCCCAAGCACAAACTCGAAGAGGGACTATTTGTTTCACATAATCACTCTAAAAAAGGGTTAGAAAGCCCTAACTCTAAAGATCATCCCTAAAACTGAAGGGGGTTCGAACCATTACCTCAAAATGAAGCCCTTATTCCCTGGATCTGCTTGAATCTCGCCTTCTCCTTGCTCTTGCCACCTTCTTCTTGCTAAACAATGAATACAAAGGCCCAAGGTGACCTTTTCTCTCACAAAACAGATTAGCTCTCTCTTAGGGTTCTCTCAAGGGACTGGTAGCTGAAATGGGAGGCTATAAGTGCCCTTAAATAGGCTCCAAACCCGGGGAGTTAGGATTTCATTAAATAGCACGGACTCGCCGAGTCCAATTTTGGACTCGCCGAGTCCAGACGCAAACCCATGCCCATAGCCGCGATCATACTCGACAAGTTTGGGCTCCAACTCACTGAGTCTCCTCACAAACACCAAAAATAAATATAAATGAATAATACCTAGGAATCCGGGCTATTACAAAAATGATTTATTTTCGAAATGGGTTTGGTTTTACTGAAGATTTTCGGGGTGTGTTTTTATGCTCAACTTTTGGGTGATTATTTGGAGTTTGAGAAGCTCTTAATCATTCGTTAATGCTCAGGTTGTATGGCCTCACATCCTAGAGCCCAAATTGAAGAATCATGGAAGAACTGAAGATTGAAGTTTGTTTCGATATGTGTCACCTTTGAGGCTCGTACCACGTAGTTGCTCGACTTTGGAAGATTTAAAGTGGGTCATCCATTCCTAACTTTGAAGGGGAGAATGTGATGGATTTTGGTCATAAGAACATCCTATGTGCTCATACAAACCCTAATACTTGGATCTAGGTTTCTCTATTGTACATGCAAGTTATCCAAGACTATAAACCCTGGATCTAGCATTAGATAATCAATATAACATATAATTAGGGTTTAGATCATACCTTGATTGTTATGTAGCAATAACAATCCCAAATCCTTCTTGTATTGACTTTAGAAAGCTTAGAGTCACAAATGTTACTCCTTTAATGGTTCACAAACACCAAGAGTAAGAGGATGAAGAGGAGAGATGAAGGAGGCTGCCCAAAACGTGTATAAACCCTAGAAGAAGTCTCCTCCACGTTTTTGGGGCATAAGGGCACTTTATATAGAGAGGTTATTAGGGTTATCTAACAAGGAAACCCTAATTTGGATGCTTAAGCCCTAAGCAACCCATGGACTCCTTTCCTTAAAGGCCTTGGACAATTTCTAATGGATTTCCGAATAGAATTCGTCCAACCTTATAATATAAGGCAATCCATAGCCCAATTGCAATTATCATATAATTACAATTCCAGTCCCTTAAGTTTAATTAATCTCTTTTAGTCACAAACCTAATTCTTATTAATTCTTGACTAATATTAATTAAACAATATGATTTCTCCTTTAATATATTATTCTCATAATATATTAATAAATCATATTTAATCCTTTCTCTCCATAATTCATCCTACCAAGTTGCTTTGGTGAAGGCAACCCAAAAGGACCATGCAACATCGGATCAAGTACATACCAAAATAGTTATGGACTTAGACACTAATCCAACAGAATGTTGGGGTGCAAAGTTCTTCATGTATGACTTTGTAAATGGTTTGACTTTTGTAGACCCACTTGCATGTGGTGCATTAGCCTTTTGACTAATGAGTTAATGAGAGTGAGAGAGAGACATGTAAACACCTCTATATAAGGTGGGTTTAGTCAATTTGTAGAGATGTGCTTGAGAGGTGTAAAAGTTGAGTGTGTAAGTGTGTATGATTTATGTAGACTAGATCTAGATCCCTTTTCGTAACACCATACATATTCTATACATCTCTTGAATACCCAAATCACCATGTTCGTTGTGCAAACTTTAATTCCGCATGCCAAACCATGTTTTATATGTCACAACATGTGAAATTGTATTTTTTTCAAAAAACCTAAAAGTTTTTTTATGTCATTATCCATTTTTTTTAATGGTATTGTAGTTTGATCGATAACCATTGATTATATTTTCTAAAACTTATGTATTTGTTATTTAGGAACGGTAAAATAATCATTTTAAAAAAATAGGCAAAATATAACAAAATTTTGAAAATAGTCATTAATTTGCATATGCAAAATACGACTACAAATGGCCTTATTGGGTAGGCTATGTCTCCCCAAATGTAAGTGTTTTTAAGTATTTCTTTTTCTTCTTTTCATTTTGCAACTGATGCGACCTAGTCACCGGTCGTTGATATCTGCTGCTTCTGGCTATTCTAATGAACCTACAAGGTCACAATAAGGTGGAACTGTCAGCCATTCTCCAGGAGGAGGCCCCCGGGAAAACGCTCTGATGGTCAAGTTAGTGGAAAGACTTGGATATCTTTTGAGTGAACTGGGAGATAGAGACTTACCTTCCTATGTACCGGAGGAGGCCTTTTATATTGAAGTCTTCTACTAGTCCGTATGGGACAATGGTGTTAGACCTAACAGGATCAGATGCGCTGATTGGGTAATCGTGTTTCTTGGTCTGTTAGAGCTAACAATTGGTTTAGGTGATAATGCATTGGGATCCTCCTTATCCTATGGAGCCGTTACACTTTGTCGCGGAGTGGAAGGCGCCCCTGGTGGGGTTGGGCCTTCTCCACGGGCACCTTGCGTTTAGGGGCATCTACGGGCGCAAGGTTCCGTCAGGCTTGCTTTGTTAGGCATGATCTGCCTTGGGGAGTTCTCTAGCACATCTGAGCGCGACTCCTAACTCGTGTCGAGGGCACGTCATCAAGTCCCCTAGTCCAGTAGTCGTAGCGTTGATAGACTAGCTATGGTGTTTTGGACTTAACTGCTTAGTACACACGTTGAGTTCTGATTCAATCGTCGCTTAGATTTTTCCGGCGACGTGACTACCCATTATGACAATCGGTTACATCATTGCGTCAGAGATTTTGAATATCCCGACTTTCCTTATTCTTTATAAGGGTAAGGGTCTTCCCTATTGGCGTAACCTTTTCCTCTTATTTATCCTTCTTCTTCTTCGTCTAGGTTTTTGTTTGCTTCCCTCCTGTTGTAATGGCTGCTCAACCTGGCATTGTTCCTTCTGAAGCTGAGTTCAAACTTCTCAGCGATGCTTATGGTTTTTCTTCGGTCGATGGTGTGGAATTTCCGACGATGAATTGATGATTCTCTCTCTTCCTGCCGGCAAGGCAAGTCCGATTTTAAGGGGGGGGGGGGGGGAAGAGGTGCAGCCGCATAGGGTCCTGAAAAAAATAGGGCCCGAGTTTTAATTAAATTATATATTTAATAACTAAATATATATGAATATATTCAAGGTTTTGCATAAAGTCTAGGTAGCCCAATTGGTATAAGTGAATCCTCTATTTTGAATCAAGCATAGGTTGTTCGATTCTTGTGCACAACATTTTGGTGTTTCAAATTCCAGTTATAGTTTTGGCCATTATTTTATGCTATATATTTCATAATCAACCCCTTCTTCCAATATGTTTAACAAATCAGTTTTCAAAAGTTACATAATTAACCCTTGAACTTTTTATAAAATTCCACATGTTCCTTTTTATTTAATTTATTTACTTTTAAGTTTTCCGTAACAAAAATTCACCGTCTTAAGTTTGTTTTCCTTATATATTAAAAAAATTGTATTTAGAGCCCCATTTTTTCTTCTTAGCACAGGACCCTTAAAATCTCCGAGCTGGCCCTGCGACAAGGTCGGCGTTTATTTGAAGATTTTTGATGCTGGTCTACGCCTTCCTCTCACTGATTTCCAAGAGGAAATTCTTCAGAAAAATGGCTGCAACATCCAAATGCTTACCCCAAACGTTGTAAAAAAGGTGGTGGCGTTTGAAATGATTTGTCAGCCAAATGGCGTGCTTCCCGGTTTCTTTGTTTTTAAGTTCTTCTTCTGGTTTAGCGATACCGATGACAAGTACACGTTCTCTGCTCGACGCGGTGGTCATGTCTTAGTCCATGGTGGAAAAACCCCAAAGAACTGGCAAGACAAGTGGCTATGTGTTAACCAAGATCGAATCGGTCGCGGGCACTACTGGACAACAACTTCTCTAACGTCACTCCTAAACCGTTTC
Source organism: Lactuca saligna (assembly GCF_052625555.1). Classification (NCBI taxonomy): domain Eukaryota; kingdom Viridiplantae; phylum Streptophyta; class Magnoliopsida; order Asterales; family Asteraceae; genus Lactuca; species Lactuca saligna. Next base: position 143,086,321 of record NC_136425.1, read on the forward strand.
CCCATAATCAAGCTACATTTGATCTTTTAAAAACCATCCAGGTTGTGCCTGAGGAGTAGTCAAATGCTTTGCTTTTCGGAGTTGGGATGAGTCCTTCTTGGAGACATCGGGGGAAAATGCCTATCTTTTATCGATGGTAAGTGGTTTTGTTTTTATTTCCATTCCGCTCCTCTTCCCCCCACCCCTGTTAAAGGGAGGGGGTTGGGACCGAGAATGATCACTGCTTTGCTCATGAACTCTTCTTTAACATGTGTCGAATCCCCTCTTTCCATGGATGATGTCTTGCAGACACGATATTGGGGGAAGTTGGAGCATCGAGAGAATGATCTTTTTAAAACTCTTCCTCCACCATGTCGTGTTGATCGGCTTATCGTGACTCCTCCTCCGGTTATGTTGGCCTTGGAGGGTATTTCTACGACCGTCGGGGATCAGTCTTTGATCGCACATCCTATTACAACGGTTGTCCCGCCTCTGATTCACGATTATGGTCATGCTAAGATGGTAGAGGTGTAACAACATAAATTTTAAAACAATTTTTCACTTTTTAATTTTGCAATTTCATTCATAAAAATTCCCAATTCTCAATGTATCACATAAAAAATCCACAAAATCACATCCCAAGATCAACTATATGAAACTTCGATAGTGTGTACTGGTCATGCCGGCGCCTTCCCGCGATCCTCACTGGTACCTGAAACACATCACACAAACACTGTAAGCACAAAGGCTTAGTGAGTTCCCCAAAATACCACATACAATACATACACCACTCGAGGCTACAGTACGAACCTACGGTCGATGTGTCTCAGTGCGACCCTCCAGTCCCATAGCTCGTTGGACCCTCCGGTCCGGTCATAGCTCGTCGGACCCTTCGATCCAGTCTGTATCGTTGGACCCTTCGGTCCGGTCTATATCGTTGGACCCTCTGGTCCGTTCTATACAACATACCGCATACATACAACAAAATGCACATAATTTCAAACATACACATAGCATACAAGACCTTTCGGTCTACACATAATACCACTCTAGGTAATGTATAGTGAGAATACTCACCTCGAGTATCTCAAATAATCTCGCACTCGAGCACACTGGTCTAGCCCCCGCCTAAACACATAAACCGCACCCTCAAATAAATAACAGCTCGCAAAGGGTAGATTAAATCCACTCCTACAATTCTACAGAAGGGTAAAAGACCATTTAACCCCTCCCTGACCCAAAAGTCCAAAGGTTGACCAAAACCCTAAAAGTCAACGGAAGTCAATAAGAGGCAGTACGCGGCGTGTACCTTCTCTGTACGCGGGGCGTACACCGGCGAACCACAATCGAGGTCTCAACCCCTTACGTTGCGCGTACTGAGAGTTACGCCCATCGTAAGTCTCAGTTTCAGCCTTTCCTTGGATTTTGGTCTTAAACGGTTATGACACTCATTCAACTTTCAGATCTGACTTTCCCTAAGCCTCTTATCCCATAAAGTTGGAACCTTTAAGCCTTTGCATGGCTGTAAAGGTCCCTACACACTCTAACACCTTTCTTTCTTCCTCAAAAGGTCTAGATCTCATGCATGGCTCAATATTCACGTCCAAGATTGCATTTTTATGAACACACAACTCTTATAGTCCTGAAATATGATGGATCTAGGCCAATGGAGACTATTTGGTCATAAAGTCTTCACCTTGGGACCAAAAACCCTAGAAATTGGTCCAAGAAGCACACAACGCAAATGAAAAGGAAAGTTTTGTGCTTTTTACCTCAAAAAGAAGTTCCAACCTCTGAAAAGCTCAGATCTACCCTTGTCCACCAACTCCTAGCTTCCAAAATGGCATCATCTTCTCTTTCACCACCTTGAAATGGCACTTTGAAGCTTAGAACACCAACACACTAGCTAGAAACGAAGGAGGAGTCTCTATTAGGGTTTCACTCTCTGAAATGGAGGCTGAGGATAAGGCCTTAGCATTACTTTTATAGTGCACAAGCCACAAATTAGGGTTTTCATCTGGGCTCGCTACGCCCAGCGTAACCCTGGGTACGCCCAACGTACCTAGGCGATTCCGCGTCCAAATTAAGCACGCAAGTACGTGCAGCGTACTCTTCATTATGCCCAGCGTACTCGCTTGCCTAGCATTTCATTTAAGGGGCTTAACTTGAAAACTTGGAAAAAGGAGAAGGGTTTAAGAGACACACCTGAACTCGGGATGTTACAATTCTCCCCCACTAGAACCACACTTCGCCCTCGAAGTCTCATGACGCAAACAACTCCGGATGCTACTCCCGCATCTCTGACTCCGGCTCCCAAGTCAGCTCGGACCCTATCCGATGTTGCCAATGGACTTGAACCAGAGGGACCTCCTTGTTCCTCAGAACCTTGATCTTCCGTTCCAAGATAGCAATCGGTCTCTCAAGGTAATTCAGGCATGCATCCACTTGAATATCCTCCAGCGGTACCACTGCCAACTCGTCGGCTATACACTTCCTCAGCTGAGACACGTGGAAGGTATCATGAATCTGACTCAATTCTGTAGGTAGCTCCAAACGATATGCTACCTGGCCCAACCTCGCAGACACTCTGAATGGACCGATGTACCAGGGTCCCAACTTGCCTCTCTTCCTGAATCAGATTACTCCTTTCCAAGGAGACACCTTCAGGAGCACAAAATCCCTGACCTAAAACTCGAGCTCGGATCGTCGTCTATCCGCGTAACTCTTCTGGCGACTCTGAGCTGTCAACAACCTCTGCCTGACCTGCTGAATCTACTCTGTCGTCTGAAGCACTATCTCGGTGCTACCCAACACTCGCTGCCCGACCTCTCCCCAACAGACTGGAGTCTGGCACCTCCTCCTATACAACAATTCAAAGGGAGGCATAACGATACTCGAATGGTGGCTGTTGTTATAGGAAAACTCAGCCAAAGGCAAGCGCGTGTCCCAACTTCCTCCGAAGTCCAACACACATGCTCAGAGGATGTCCTCGAGCGTCTGAATCGTCCGCTCACTCTGCCCGTCCTTCTGTGAATGGTAGGTGGTACTGAAATGCAGACTCGTGCCCAACTCCTCATGGAACTTCTTTCAGAATCTGGAAGTGAAACGTACATCCTGATCAGACACAATCGAGATCGACACTCCATGCCGCGATACCACCTCCTCACATACAACTCTGCCAACCTCTCTGTAGAAGAGCTCTCACTGATAGCAAGAAAGTGAGCGTTCTTCGTCAACTGGTCGATGATCTCCCAAATTGCATCGACACCCCTCGCGGTCCTCGGAAATTTGGTGATGAAATCCATAGAAATCTGTTCCCACTTCCATTGGGGAACCTCAAGTGGCGGCAACTTGCCATGCGGACGCTGGTGCTCGGCCTTAACCCTGCGACAGGTCAAGCACCTCTCTACAAACCATGCTACATCCCTCTTCATATAGGGCCACCAATAATATTTCTTCAGATCCAAATACATCTTAGTGGCCCCAGGGTGGATCTAGAATCTCGATCTATGCTCCTCCTCCATCAATGTGGTGCGCGCCCCGCCTGCATACGACACCCAAATCCAACCCTGAAAGGTCATAAGCCCGCGACTATCGGTAACGAACTCAGGTACCTGCCCAATCACCCGCTCTCTCTTACGGTTCTCCGGTCTCACGGCCTCTGCCTGGGCCTCCCGAATGGTGTCCAACACCAGAGTCATCACCGTCAATCGCATACAGATGTCTCGAATCGGGGCACCCTCAGCCCTACGACTCAGGGCATCAACTACAACATTAGCCTTGCCCGGGTGGTACAGGATCTCACAATCATAATCCTTTATCACATCCAACCATCTCCTGTGGCACATATTCAGATTGGGCTGATCCATCAAATACTTCAAGCTCTTGTGGTCTGTGTAAATGGTACATTGAACCTGATATAAATAGTAACGCCAAATCTTGAGGGCGAACACTACTGCCCCCAACTCCAGATCGTGGGTGGGATACCTCGTCTCATGAGGCTTTAGCTACCTCGATGCATATGCTATCACATGCCCCCTCTGCATAAGTACTGTGCCCAACCCCGATATCGATGCGTCACAGTACACCACAAAATCCTCCATCCCTTCCAGGAGGGCTAACACCGGGGCTTCGCATAATCTCTGGCGAAGTGTCTCAAACGAGGTCTGCTGCTCTGGATCCCATGAAAAAGCAACACCCTTCCGGGTCAACCTGGTGATTGGCACGACGATCTTCGAGAAATCCTTGATAAATCTCCGATAATAGCCAGCCAACCCTAGGAAACTCCTGATCTCGGTGGGTGATCTCGACAACTCGTCGAGTTCATCTTCATCCGAAGAACACTTATGCTAAGACTCGCCGAGTTGTATGAACAACTCGCCGAGTCTGTTCTTGATCTATGAAGATTGCCTTGGACTCGCCGAGTCAGGGCATTGACTCGCCGAGTCCTATCATAGGTGAGTTCAGCTTCCAACTCACCGAGTCACCCCCTGTGACTCACGCCTCAACTCGATACTTCATAAAGGGACCAATTCAGTGACTCGCGACCAGACTCGTCAAGTCACATATACGACTCGCCGAGTCGCAGCCATGCATCCATCAAATACACCGATTTGCTCAATTCCAGTCCATGCCATTCACAGATCTGGGCTACTAGGGCACAAATCACACGTAAAGTTTCCAACTTTATATGTAGATATTCACCAATATGGATTTTAAGGCTCAAAGTGCACCAAAAGAGATAGATCTAGGGCTTTCATGCAATATGACCCCATAAAGGCATTAGATCCAAGCTCCAGGGACTAAATCATGCCTAGATCTAAAGGCTAACAACTTATTACAACCCACAAAGCACAAACAAGCTTGGGGAAGAGCCCAAGAAGGACTCCCATGAAGCTAAAAGAGATTACAAGCTTGAAAACAGAGGGGGAACGAGCTATACCTCAAGGAAAACGTTGAGATGACACAAAGATGCCTGGTCTCCTTCTCCTCTTCTTGATCTACTCTTCTTTCTCTTCAAAATCTTCAAGAACACTCCAAAACACTTCAATCTCTCAAGGAAATAAGGGTAGAAATGATGTTGGGAGTTCTGGGGGTGAATGGGGACGAGTTTGGGGCGGAATGAGGGTTTAAATAGGGTGCAAACCCTTGAAATTTAGGGTTTCATCCAGCAGCGGTGACTCGCCGAGTCGCCAACTTAAACGTGTCCTGAGTCTCGTCCCTACTCGGCGAGTCGGACCTATGACTCGCCGAGTCCAAGGCTAAAATAGGGAAATATTCAAATAAAATTTACATACTGGAAACCAGGTGCTACAAATCTCCCCACTTATTTTAGACTTCGTCCTCGAAGTCTGCTGCTCGATCCTAAAACATCTCGGGGTAGTGCTCCATTATCTCGTCCATCGGCTCCCAAGTCCATTCCGAATCCTTGCGGTGCTGCCATTGCACCTTCACTAGTTCTACCCTCTTGTTCCTCAAAGCCTTTGACTTCCTGTCGAGTATTGCGACTGGGCGCTCAATGTAATTCAAGCTATCATGAACCTGAATATCCTCCAACGGTACTACCGCTGAATCGTCCACTAGGCACTTTCGCAGCTGCGAAACATGGAAAGTGCTGTGGATCTGACTGAGCTCGGCTGGCAGATCCAGCCTATACGCCACCTTGCCCACCCGGGCTACAACCCTGAACGGCCCGATGAATCTTGGGCCCAACTTGCCCCGCTTCCTGAATCGAATGACGCCTTTCCAAGGCGGCACTTTCAGGAGAACCATATCCCCGACTTGGAACTCCAAGTCGGATCGACGCTTATCGGCGTAACTTTTCTGCCGACTCTGAGCAGTCTGAAGTCTGCTCCGAACCTGCTGGATCCTCTCGGTCGTCTCTAGCACCACCTCGGTGCTTCCCATGACTCTCTGGCCAACTTCACCCCAACATATCGGGGTTCTGCACCTCCGCCCGTACAACATCTCGAACGGTGGTTGGTCAATACTCGCGTGATAGCTGTTGTTGTAGGAGAACTCAGCCAAGGGAAGATAGGTATCCCAGCTACCACCGAAATCCAACACACATGCCCGCAACATGTCCTCCAAAGTCTGGATGGTCCGCTCACTCTGACCATCTGTCTGCGGGTGAAAGGCGGTGCTAAAATGCAATCGAGTGCCCAACTCGTCATGAAACTTCTTCCAAAATCTGGAAGTGAAACGTACATCCCTATCCGAGATCACCGATACCGGCACCCCGTGCCGCGCCTCGATTTCCCTAATATATATATCGGCCAACTTCTCGGCCGATATGCTCTCCTGAATCGGAATAAAGTGAGCACTCTTGGTCAGTCGGTCCACGATGACCCAAATTGAATCCACTCCACGCGCGGTTCTGGGAAGCTTTGTAATAAAGTCCATGGTGATATCTTCCAATTTCCACAGTGGAATTTCCAACGGCTGCATCTTACCATACGGTCTCTGATGTTCGGCCTTGACCTTCCTGCAGGTCAAGCACCGCTCTACGTACCATGCCACATACCGCTTCATGCAGGGCCACCAATAGTTCAGATGAAGATCCCTATACATCTTCGTCGCCCCAGGATGGATAGAGAATCGGGACTTGTGCGCCTCATCCATCAAAATCTGGCGGACGCCCCCGTGATACGGCACCCACACCCTATGGTGCAGTGTCAATAGACCCCGGCTATCATAATCAAAAGAGGATACCTGACCCACCACGCGCTCACTCTTCCGATGCTCCTCCTTGATAGCCTCCTGTTGAGCCTCCCAAATTTGCTCCAATAGGGGAGTCACTACGGTCATCCTCAGGCATACGTCCCTGATCGGCGCCGCCTTGCGGCTAAGCGCATCGGTCACCACGTTGGCCTTCCCCGGGTGGTAAAGGATCTCGCAATCATAATCCTTCACCACATCCAACCACCGACGCTGCCTCATGTTCAGATTCGGCTGGTCCATGAGATACCTCAGACTCTTGTGGTCCGTGTAGATGGTACAACGAACCCCGTAGAGGTAATGTCGCCAAATCTTGAGGGCGAAGACCATGACCCCCAACTCCAAATCGTGCGTCGGGTAGTTTGCCTCGTGGGGCTTGAGCTGTCTCGAAGCGTAGGCAATGACATGCCCCCTCTGCATCAGAACTGCACCCAACCCCGAAATGGACGCATCACAATAAACCACAAAATCCTTGATATGTGTATTTTTATATATATTTTTGTATAACATATCTTAATATTTTAACACTTATTATTATTATTTAGAACTAAAATAAACTTAATATGCTTTGAAATATTTAATTACAGTTAAAATGGGAGATGGAATGCAAAAGAAAGAGAATGGAACTGAAAAGATGCAAAAAGGATATTGCTGGCAGATTGACCCCTCTTCAGTGTTTCCGGTATATCTGATGACTCACAAGTCCAATTGACGAGATTCAAAATGTTCTGAAAACTAGAAGAAATTTCCTACGACTTATGTGAGAGGGACTTTTGGCTAATTCGACACTTATCTTATCCAAAATCGGACTTGAAGATGAAGCATAAAAGCTGGACGGAAATTCCCTCCAAGTTACTTATTCCCCAAGCACCACTTTCCTTATCATTATTTGCTTAATCCCTAAGCCACATTAGTTTTCTTATTCCAATCCAACTCTAATATTCCATATAAATCCATCTCCATCAACTATAAATACCCCATATAATTCCACCATTTGAATAATATATGATATTCCACTTCGACTTGTGCAACAAGAAAACTTCATAGTTGCCGTTTTGAGGGTCTAGGAGGTGGCCGGAAGGCCGTTAAGCTAACGGGAGTGGAGATCGGAAGGGTTGGAGAGCGGATACGTGTCGGTAATCATATGGGCTGTTAACGTGACCATGTTTAGCATTCCATTGTGTTACTATTCTGTATTTAGTTTCTGACTTGGGTGTAAAAACTTTTTACTTTGTGTTTATGATTGAATGAAGCTTTGATTATTAGACTAATTGCTATATTGAATAGTTTGTTTGTGTTTAAATTATCTTGCCAAGCTTGTTAAAAGATCCTTACGTATTAATGATAATTATTTGCTGTTAATTGTTAAGTGAATTTAGTTGTATGAACATATGCTTGATTGCTTGTCTCTTATGATTTTGGTGACCATCGAGATTATGAGTCTAGGAATAACGAATGTGAAACTAGGATTAACATGGGAATAAGTAAGTTAATGTGTGAGCCTTGTTTGATGACCATCAACAAGAGGTTAATTGAATGTTTAATTTGATTAACTATTATTACAAGTCTTGCTTGATACGAACTGAACACTAGGAAGCATGTTAGTTTAATCAACTGATCACTGTTTGAATTGACTTGTTTGCTAAAGGATTAGTTATAGTGAACGCGAATCTAATCATTTTAGGAATCGGTGAACATGAATAAATGAATTTGTGTATGCAGTTATCTATGTTTTTAAGGTGTAATTTATCTAAACCAAAGTACCTGAAGAGATTTGCTTTCCTGTTAGTTTATCGAAAGTTGTTAATTGATTGTTCGTTTGAGATTTATTAAACTATTTCTTTATTCTTTTCGTGTGACCTGTAACCTATAATCAAATATTTTAAATTAATTCACCACCGTTCCTTGTGATCGACACCCGACTTACCTAAGCTATACTGTAATCTGACTAGGTACACTGCCTATAAGTGCATAGTTAGTCTAAGTTTGTTAGGTTATAAATATTAAAATTAGTGGGTACTTTTGTGCACATCAATCCTCTACACCCTCAGGCAGGGCTAGGATCGGCGCCTTACACAATTTCTGTCTCAGCATCTCAAACGCAGCCTGCTGCTCGGGTCCCCACCGAAAGACCACGGCTTTCTTCGTCAGTCGTGTCAGGGGTACGGCTATCTTGGAGAAATCTTGGATAAATCTCCGATAGTAGCCCGCTAATCCTAGGAAACTCTGAATCTCAGATGGAGACTTCGGAACCTCCCATCTCATCACGACCTTAACCTTGGCCGGATCGACCAGAATCCCGTTCTGGTTGACGAGGTGCCCAAGAAACTGCACCTCGCGCAGACAGAACTCGCACTTGGAGAACTTGGCATACAAGCTCTCCCTCCTCAGGGTCTCCAACACCTCCCTCAGATGCTCCTCATGCTCCTCCTGGGTCTTGGAATAAACAGGATGTCATCGATAAAGACTATCACAGACCGATCCAGCATCGGTCTGCAAACGCGGTTCATGAGATCCATGAACGCGGCAGGAGCATTGGTGAGCCCAAACGGCATCACCACAAACTCATAGTGGCCATAACGTGTCCGAAACGGGGTCTTCTGCGGATCCTCCTCCCTGACCCTCATCTGATGATAACCCGAACGCAAGTCAATCTTGGAGAACCAAGATGCTCCTTGAAGCTGGTCAAAGAGGTCATCAATCCTCGGGAGTGGGTAACGGTTCTTCACCGTCACCTTATTCAACTCCCGGTAATCTATACACATCCGATGCGACCCATCCTTCTTCTTCACAAATAGAATCGGGGCTCCCCAAGGCGAACTGCTCGGACGAATAAATCCCTTGTTCAGCAGCTCCTGCAGCTGCGTAGACAACTCCTGTATCTCGGGAGGGGCCAACCGATACGGTGCTTTGGCTATCGGAGCCGCACCGGGAATAAGATCAATCCTGAACTCTACCTGTCGCTCCGGAGGTATCCCAGGTAGTTCCTCTGGGAAAACATCTGCAAAATCTCGAACCACCGGGACCTCGCTCACGGTCGCCTTACCCGCCTCCCGGGTATCCATCACATACGTGACATATCCCGCGCATCCCTGCTGAAGATAACGCCTAGCCCTCGCTGCCGAACATACAGTGGGTCCACACTGTGGCCGTTCGCCATGAATCACTAACTCTCCCCCGCTTGGGGTCCTGACTCGCACTAGCTGCTGCGCGCAATCTATCACTGCCCCATTAGGGCTCAACCAATCCATGCCAATAATCACCTTGTTCCCACGCAATGGAATGGGAACCAAGTCTACCAGGTAACGCTCCTCAAACAGTTGCAGAACGCAATCTCGAAACACCATCGATGCTTACACCGATCGATCGTCAGCAATCTCTACCTCTAACGGGCAATCTAACTCGCCTGAAGTCTCATGAAACCTCTTTCTAAGCGCAAGAGAAACGAACGATCGGGATGCACTCGAGTCGAAAAATACCTGAACTGGGATGCCGTTCACATGGAACGATCCTAATACATATATATACACACGGAGCACATATCAATATCATAACAACATAAAACAAAAGATAGAAGGAAAGAATCATACCCGTCACCACATCGGGCGCGGCGCGTGCCTCCTCTGTAGTCAGCTGGAATGCTCGGCTCCTCACCACCGGAGCCTCTGCCCTGCCCTGACGGCCATCAGTGATCCGCAGGGTCGCTGGAGCTGGCGCCTTCACTGGCGCTGAAACTGTCAACATGGGGCAATTGGCCTTCTTGTGGCCCCTCTGGTTGCAGTGGAAACACAGCAACTCCAATGTCTGAATAACTATCGCAGGAGAAGTGCAATCCTTGCTGATGTGCCCAAACTTGCCGCACTTGTAGCAGCCTGACGATCCCATCCTACACGCCCCCTCGTGCGGCCTGCCGCACTTCCTGCAGCGGCTCGATCGTGACTGGCCTTTCGGCCTCCCATCTGATCCCTTGGGCTTCTTCCCCGAAGCCCCTCCTGCCTGTCCCTCCTCAGATTTCTGTTTCCGGATGTGCTCCAAATCTATCTCCCTCTCCCTTGCCCTGGCGATCATAGAGTCCAAGGTAGGGCAAGCCGAAAAGCTAACATGCTCCCGGATGTCAGCTCGAAGCATATCGTGATAACGAGTCCTCCTCATATCCTCGTCGCCAGCATACTGGGGCACCAACAAAGCCCTCTCCCGGAACTTGGCGGTGATCTCCGCCACAGTCTCCGTCGTCTGTCTCATATCCAGAAACTCCCTGAGGAATCATAGCTACTTACAAGTTCCCTGGTCTTGTCTTGGCCTTCCTTGGTTTGGGTACGGATCCTCTGCTTTCAGTAGTACGGGCCCATACTACCTTCCACATCTATCTGTACCTTCTTCAAGGACTGCCTCGACTCCACCAGATCCCTTACACTAAGGCCAGTTACTACTATACTCATTCCCGGCTCGCCCTAGGGAAACCTCCGACTCTACTCGATTCAATCCTCAGCTGCTGCAGGCCTCCTTGTAATGCCAATTAGCCATCACCCGAACACCATCACATGCGGCGAGGCTCAGATAATCCTTCGAGTACCCGAATCGTCCCTACAACGGTTGGACTCAAACAAGAGCTGTGCAGTAGGATTAAATCCGGTACTCTAAGATTATTCAACTCTGATCGCATGTGGTGTGACGTATTCGCCTAATGGCTAATTCCCATTATTCGGAGTCCCACGTAGCACGAAGCAAGCAGCATTCGGACAAGGGAAAACGACTTTAAACAATTCTGCTCTCATAGAGAGGAACTGAACTAGTACACCGTGTTAGCTTATACTACCAGGCAAACCCTAACAGGCTACCCTATCGCTTTTTACACTATACAAGCATGCAATTCACATATAGGTGGAACACATAAGGCAGGAACATAAGGCATCATTCCTAGATCCTTAGCCCTATTCTAGCATGCTGTTCTACAAAAGCTGATAAACATAACATAAAATGGTATGGGTACTTTGGGGAGTACTTACTTGAGCTCGGCTGGTCGCGCACATCACACACTTTTGTTCTTTCTTAAAATCTTTTCTCGTTGTTCGAAATCATTTTCTAAAAAAAATTTCTTTAAATCCCTAGATTTGAGTTCAGACACCCCCGAAGGTGAGTCCGAATCCCTCAAACCAGGGCTCTGATACCAACTTGTAACGACCCAATTTTCATGTCCGAAAATTTCATTTTAAAATATTACTTTAGAAAACATTAATAAACAAAACCTTGTTTTAAAAAGTCAAACCCTACATCCCATCAAAATATTAGAGTACAATCCCAGTGAATCTCGTAAATGCGGAAACCAGAGTGTGTGCATGATGTGCCGCTACCGCGCCGGCTCCTTCCCCTTCGGTGAAGAGGTACCTGAAAACAAAACTGTAAACGTAAGCACAAAGCTTAGTGAGTTCCCCCAATGTACCACATACCATACAAACACATAACATACGTACTGCCAGGCTATTCTGGGGTGCCTGACTACCCGGTACGGCCATTCTGGGGTGCCGACCTACCCATACGGCCATTCTGGGGTGCCATCCTACCCGTGTCAAGCCATTATGGGGTGCTGACTACCCATGTCAAGCCATTCTGGGGTGCTGACTACCCATCGGTCCTAACAACCGATCCTCGGGGACTGGTCCCCTCCTGCTACCTCTATCGCATAACATAACAGGCCAACATACAAACATATCATCACATACTGTCAGACGTTTCTGGGGTATCTGACTACCCTGCGGTCCTAACAACCGAACTCTACTACTATCGCATATAACGTATCATGATAGCATATAACATATTAGGTAATAGCAAACCTAGATGATATCACAAAGACAATCATCTATCATACGTCTCCTACTGGTGGGCCGACATTGTGGCCTTAGACCCACCACTACTGGAAGGTAACTCACCTCAAAGTAGCTGCTGAACTGATCGGGAACTAACTGACCGTTGCTGCTCCGGAAATCCTCCGGCTGCAATTCCCACAACATACTCAATCAAACACTGTTAACTGTCCTTTGGGTAAAATGACCATTTTAGCCATGGTCTAGCTCTAAGTCAAAGTCAAAGTCAACTTTCAGTTGACCCGACTCGCCGAGTTGGCTCTCCAACTCGTCGAGTCCCTATCAGACGATTGTCCCGAGTCCTTGTTTCTACTCGTCGAGTTAGGCTATGACTCGACGAGTTCATCTTCTAGACTGACGTTCAACCTCTTCATCCTACTCGCCGAGTTGTATGAACAACTCGTCGAGTTCATCTTCATCCGAAGAACACTTATGCTAAGACTCGCCGAGTTGTATGAACAACTCGCCGAGTCTGTTCTTGATCTATGAAGATTGCCTTGGACTCGCCGAGTCAGGGCATTGACTCGCCGAGTCCTATCATAGGTGAGTTCAGCTTCCAACTCACCGAGTCACCCCCTGTGACTCACGCCTCAACTTGATACTTCATAAAGGGACCAATTCAGTGACTCGCGACCAGACTCGTCGAGTCACATATACGACTCGCCGAGTCGCAGCCATGCATCCGTCAAATACACCGATTTGCTCGATTCCAGTCCATGCCATTCACAGATCTGGGCTTCTAGGGCACAAATCACACGTAAAGTTTCCAACTTTACGTGTAGATATTCACCAATATGGATTTTAAGGCTCAAAGTGCACCAAAAGAGGTAGATCTAGGGATTTCATGCAATATGACCCCATAAAGGCATTAGATCCAAGCTCCAGGGACTAAATCATGCCTAGATCTAAAGGCTAACAACTTATTACAACCCACAAAGCACAAACAAGCTTGGGGAATAGCCCAAGAAGGACTACCATGAAGCTAAAAGAGATTACAAGCTTGAAAACAGAGAGGAAACGAGCTATACCTCAAGGAAAACATTGAGATGACACAAAGATGCCTGGTCTCCTTCTCCTCTTCTTGATCTACTCTTCTTTCTCTTCAAAATCTTCAAGAACACTCCAAAACACTTCAATCTCTCAAGGAAATAAGGGTAGAAACGATGTTGGGAGTTCTGGGGGTGAATGGGGACGAGTTTGGGGCGGAATGAGGGTTTAAATAGGGTACAAACCCTTGAAATTTAGGGTTTCATCCAGCAGCGGTGACTCGCCGAGTCCGGGATATGGACTTGCCGAGTCGCCAACTTAAACGTGTCCTGAGTCTCGTCCCTACTCGGCGAGTCGGACCTATGACTCGCCGAGTCTAAGGCTAAAATAGGGAAACATTCAAATAAAATTCACATACCGGAAACCAGGTGCTACACCATATGAAGATGATATTCCACGATTCGATCGAGGAATAAGAGATCATGCTTCACTTCATCCACCTCCTTCAATTATTCTCCCTAACCCACAATTTCGAAGGCTTGAAAAGTTCAAGCTCACTCAAGCCCTTTTGGCAAGTAAACACGAAGAAGGAAAGTCGGTGTGTGCACACGTCCTAGAGATGAAGTCACAGATTGATAGGTTATGAATGTTGGGATCCGTTGTCTGTGAGGATCTGGCTGTTGACTAGGTTCTTCAGTCCCTTCCTAACTCATATAGTGAGTTCGTAAGAAAGTACTATATGATGAACCACAACGTGACCGTTATTGATCTCACATACATGCTTATTGCTGCTGAATCAACAATGATTTGGCACACTGGAAAAGCAAAGTTGATTGGTGAATCTGCCTTATAGACTTCCATGGATATCGGCAATGGAAACGAAAGGCATGCCATGATCGAAAAGTTTGATCATAAAAGAAAGGAAAAGTCTGGAGTAGTTCCATGTGCTATTCCAAAGGAGTCAATTTGCTTTTATAGCCAAGAGATGGGGCATTGGAGACGAAGCTGCCCTATTTACCTAAGAGATCTAAGAGATGTGAGAGTCAAAACGTATGGCTCTGCTTTAGGTAAATTCCATTAACTAACTCTTTTAAGTTCCTATTCAAGATTCTTAATAGATAATGTGACAAGATTACAATTGATGTTTTGTAGGATCGAAGAAAAGAGAGGAAGCTTAAGGGAAGAAGTGAGCAGAATCTAATCGTGAAGAAATGGATTTCGACCGCATTACTTGAAGATTAGATTCTTGAGCTACTACTTAGAGTTAGAATAAGAGTGTTAAGAAATATGTATTAGCATAGTTTTTCAATGAATTGCATTGTAAGGACAAATTTTTCCGCAATAAAATAAAATTTTGATTTTATATTATTTATTTATCCTTGCGATGGCGTGTATGAAAAATTGATGTTTTTAATATTAGCAATAATGGATTTGATTCTTAATTATGTAGAAATGTCGAGAATTTACCAAATAGGGAGAGTTTCTCATCACCCAAGTTTCACTTGGACAGAAACTTGGAATCATGCAACTTGGTTGCATGATGAATGAGAAATTTCATATTTGGAAATTAGACTAATTCGTTGACAAAGTATCAAGTGAAGGACTAGGAGATCAAGTACACAAAGTTGTGTGTTGATCAAGTCCACTATAAGAGTAACAAAGATATTCATCATGATTTTCTAAAGGTTTAGTAAATATGATTATACTTATAAGATTAAGTGTAATTCTGAATTGATTGAAAGAGTTTAAATTAATAGCAGAACGAATAAGAAGAATAAAGTAGGCAGAAAGATAAAAGTTTCTCTATTATAAGAAGAAGGGAGAGTACCTTTTATTATGTTGTATGATAGGTCTTAATGATTAAGAACCATATCTTAATTGATCCTCTAAGTGAGTCTTAGTACAATTGTATGTCTGATAAGAGGAATCAAGAATTGAAGAAATGGTTAAATCAAGAAGTCAATCATACTTCGTTCTAAAACAAGTCTTAGACTTAAGATTGTGACACTGAGTGACAAGTCTTAAGAAGGTTTATAACTATCACAAAATGTGGAAAGTTGTGATGTATTGGATAAGACAAAGACCAACTAGGACCAATTTTGTGAAGTGTTTTGTCTTGATAAAAGCTACACTAACTCTTGAATATTTGTTTGTCGATAAATGTTTATTGACAAGAGAATCTTATATGTCAAGGAGTCAGTGGGAGTCTTAATGTTCTTGAAAAGTTCAAGAACTAATCAAGAATAAACCTTATCGATCATCACTAGCACACGACTTGAGGTTCACAACCTATCGTGTAGACACTATCTTGTTTTTGTGTCGTTCCAGTTGAGTTAATTATGCATGTGAGTTCTATGAGTTCTCATTTGAATGCATAAAAGGCAGACACCTTGATCAATGAAAAGTACATTGATAGGAAAGGATGAGCTACTTAACTGCTCGGAAGACATGGTGGGCACTCGTGTTACCATAAGGCAAGAAATCAAGATTAAGAGTTCGGTCCATACGAGTTTGGATTTGTCGCAAATCTTGGTTTTAACAAATTCACATGGATAGGAACACATACACCATTAAAATCTAAGTGTCATAAGATTCCCTCCTTCATGAAGATGACTGTGAGGAAATACTTTCACTAAGAGGGTTTAAGAAGATAGTGATTGTGAAAATTGGATTCTCGAATTCGATTATGGTTACGGTATCCCTTTCCATGATTCGAATTGTGAGATTTGGCAATTAGTATGAATTGTTTAGACACACATATGAACTATCTTAGGAAAAGGTGTATAAGTTTAAGAAGCTTAGATAAAGGCTTATCGAGGCATCTGGTACTAGAAATCTGAAAGTTCAGCTTATTTCTGAATACATGTCAAAGCTAGTGGGAGCATAAGTGTTATGCTTATATGATAATAATCATCATGATAGTGGGAGAATAAATTTTGTGCTTGTATGATTATTAAGGAAAGTATTGCAAGTTAGCAATATTAATTATAGAAAACAAGAGTTATACTTTGCAAAGTCGTAAGGGTTGAAAAGTTGTTTTGCTATAATTAAGGAAGATAATACTATGCTTCATTTCAAATCTAAAGGCTTAGGTTGTGGAATGTTAATAAATTTAGTCAAGGATACATAGTGCGTTCTCAAAATTTCGATTATGATTATGGCATCCCTCTTCATAGTTCGAATTGTGAGAATGTGACACATTAAATATTATGGCAGAAGATTGATAAAGTATCGTATCTTTATGTAAGATATTATGCATTGTGTCCCATACGCTTCGGGTATAGGATCGATTGCAAGTGCTATAATATTTTACCATTCTAAAATTTTCCAAATGTCTAGCGCATTTAGAGGGAAAAAGGATAAGAATCGGTTTTGACTAAGATAATTAAACAACTATCAAAGGACGATCCAAAGATCGCTGAGGATTGGTCGCTTGTGAGTTGTTGGAAGTATGGTATTGGATGGACCATATCGACATTATTATGAATATATAAGATTCTATTAAGAATGAGTTGTCATATGAAAAATATGGAAATGTTTCCATATTGGGAGTTGGATATTGAGAATCTGTATCTAGATTAGAAACTTTTATGAAAGAAAGGATGTTCAAAGGAATGTACTTTGAGTGAGAGACATCATATCTATAGAATTGTTTCTTATAGAGATTGGCCAAGTCTTGATGATTTTGATCTATGACTTTATGAAAGAATCATTGCATAAAATGTTAGAATCTAGCATAAGTAACAAGAATTTGATATTCTTACACTTGTGATAGGGATTGGGAGTTGTGAAATTAGTATGATTGGAAATGTGTTCATTTGATATATTTCACAAAGTAAGGACCATAGGTAAACATTGTGTGCATGCTAAGAGCATGGGACAAGTGTAGTAAAAATTCAAGTAAGAAGTCGATTACCCGAAACAACAAATAATGAGTAATCGATATGGTGATAAATAAAAGGTGTTTCATTTATACTCAAGGGTTTGAGACCATATAGGATAAGTATTATTCTTGTGTTTCACTTAGAATGTTTTGAATTCCTGAATAATTAATTATTTCAGAATAATCGAATTATTCGAACGGACCAAAGTCGTTCATATGTTAGAAGTAGGTATGAATGAAGACTGTCGTGAATTGGTGTGTGGATTGTCTAAAGTGTATCGGACATAATCAAATGTTTGTTGCAACGTTCATGAGTGCTTATGAATATGATTTGAGCATTGGATTAAACCCACGCTCACTTGGATCACATCATGGATTTATCACGAGTGATTGGTGAGACGATAATATCTTATATTCTTGGAACCGAGATGTGTGAGTTGTATCTTGCGAGTCGGTTACACATTGATAATATGTAAATGCACCAGTAACTTGGTGTCATAAAACATATTGTTGTGTATGATTCGGTGAGTGAGTGCAAGCAAGCATTGAATCAAAGTTTATCCGTTCCTTTTATCCAAAGTGGGATGAAAGTGATATTTTTGGGCCCCTCGATGATTTAGTGATGACACCTAAGAGCTTGGCCAAGCCGGGACTAATTTGATGTGTTCAATTGTAGTCTGTTGTCAGTCGTCATAAATCGGAAATCGGGTAACAACACATAGACAGAGAGAATGATTTAAATCCATGTCTCAGTCTATACGATATCTAGAATGGAGGAATATATGATCTCTTATCTAAAGGACTCGTATATGATAAGATCAGAGTTGACAGCGGCTTTTGAAAGCTACGATTGCGGATCCTGATATGAAGTTAATACATAATAGTTATTAGACTTATCCAAGTGGGAGATTGTTGGTTTAGTGTCTAAGTCCATAACTATTTTGGTATGTACTTGACCCAATGGTGCATGCTCCTTTTGGGTTGCCTTCACTAAAGCAACTTGATAGGATGAATTATGGAGAGAGAGAGGATTAATAATGATTTATTAATATATTATGAGAATAATATATTAAAGGAGAAATCATATTGTTTAATTAATATTAGTCAATGATTAATTAAGAATTAATTTTGTGGCTGAAAGACATTAATTAAACTTAAGGGGCTAGAACTGTCAATTGTATGATAATTGAATATTGGGTTAATAGACTCCATATTAGAGGGGTGGACGAATTCTATGGGGAAACCCATTAGAAATCGTCCTAGGCCTCCAAGGAGGGAGTCCATGGTTTGCTTAGGGCCTAAGCAGTCAAATTAGGGTTTCCTTGTTAGATAACCCTAATAGCCTCACTATTTAAGGATCCCTAGAGCACCAAAAACGTGGCTAAGAGTTTCCTTAGGGTTTCCACACGTTTTTGGGTGCCTCCTCTGTTATCATTCTTCATCCTCTTGCTCTTGGTGTTTGTGAGCCATTAGAGGAGTGACACTTGTGACTCTAAGCTTTCTAAAGCCATTACAAGGAGGATTTGAGTTGTTATTGCTATATAACAACAAAAGGTATGTATTATAATTTTATATATGAATTTCGAAAATAGTTGAAGCATGCTAGGTTTCTTTTTGTGTTCATAAAGTTGTATAACTAATAGTGAAAACATAGATCCAACTCTAGGGTTGCATGCACACATAGGATTGTTTGTATAAAACCCATCAGTTTCTCGGAAATACAACACAAAATATCAGAGATCCGCTCGAGCATACTCAAACTCGATAACTCAACCCTACTTGTTTCCTAGTAACCTAAGGATTCTTACTTGGACCGCGCACTGATACAGTGTCTTCGGTAGTACAGGCCCTTATACAACCGTCCATACCGCATCAATATTCACCCCAAGTCCTCTTCCTTGGATCCAAAATCACAAGAACTCTACATCTCACTAGCATAGGCTACCCTTCGGTAGATCTCTTATAAGCTCCTCACTGCTACCTACTCACTCTCAAGCATCTGATAGCAGCAGAAATCTTCCTAGGCTAAGGAATCACGAATCAGGCCACTCTAGTCCTAATATGAATACCTAGCCTACTCTAACATGCATATCATATCATAATCATATCTCATAACACATAATGCAAGGGTATTTTGGGAAATCACCGTTCGGGCGCTAGCTAACCGTGCTTCCTCCTGTTTTTATCATTTACTTCTTTAGAAAAATTGTTTATTTTATTGAAAACTTTCTCAAATCCTTAGATTGAGTTCAGACATGCCCGAAGGTGCATCTGAATCCTTCAAACCAAGGCTTTGATACCAACTTGTAACAGCGTAAATTTTAAAACAAATTTTCACTTTTTAATTTTGCAATTTCATTCATAAAAATTCCCAATTCTCAATGTATCAAAAAACAAATCCATAAAATCACATCCCAAGATAAAATATATGAAACTCCGATAGTGTGTACTGGTCATGCCGGCACCTTCCCGCGATCCTCACTGGTACCTGAAACGCATCACACAAACACTGTAAGCACAAAGGCTTAGTGAGTTCCCTAAAATACCACATACAACACATACGCCACTCGAGGCTACAGTACGACCCTCTGGTCGATGTGTCTCAGCGGGACCCTCCAGTCCCGTAGCTCGTTGGACCCTCTGGTCCGGTCATAGCTCGTTGGACCCTTCGATCCAGTCTGTATCGTTGGACCCTTCGGTCCGGTCTATATCGTTGGACCCTCTGGTCCGGTCTATACAACATACCGCATACATACAACAAAATGCACATAATCTCAAACATACACATAACATACAAGACCTTTCGGTCTACACATAATACCACTCTAGGTAATGTATAGTGAGAATACTCACCTCGAGTATCTCAGATAATCTCGCACTCGAGCACACTGGTCTAGCCCCCTCCTAAACACATAAACAACACCCTCAAATAAAAAACAGCTCTCAAAGGCTAGATTAAATCCACTCCTACAATTCCACAGAAGGGTAAAAGACCATTTTACCCCTCACTGACCCAAAAGTCCAAAGGTTGACCAAAAACCTAAAAGTCAACGGAAGTCAATAGGAGGTAGTACGTGACGCGTACCTTCTCTGTACGCGGGGCGTACGCCGGCGAACCACAATCGGGGTCTCAACCCCTTACGATGCGCATACTGAGAGTTACGCCTAACATAAGTCTCAGTTTCATCCTTTCCTTGGATTTTGGTCTTAAACGGTTAAGACACTCATTTAACTTTCAGATCTGACTTTCCCTAAGCCTCTTATCCCATAAAGTCGGAACCTTTAAGCCTTTGCATGGCTGTAAAGGTACCTACACACTCTAACACCTTTCTTTCTTCCTCAAAAGGTCTAGATCTCATGCATGGCTCAATATTCACGTCCAAGATTGCATTTTTATGAGCATACAACTCTTATAGTCCTGAAATATGGTGGATCTAGGCTAATGGAGACTATTTGCTCAAAAAGTCTTCACCTTGGGACCAAAAACCCTAGAAATTGGTCCAAGAAGCACACAACACAAATGGAAAGGAAAGTTTTGAGCTTTTTACCTCAGAAAGAATCTCCCACCTCTGAAAAGCTCAGATCTACTTTTGTCCACCAACTCCTAGCTTCTAAAATGGCCTCCTCTTCTCTTTCACCACCTTGAAATGGCACTTTGAAGCTTAGAACACCAACACACTAGCTAGAAACGAAGGAGGACTCTCTATTAGGGTTTCACTCTCTAAAATGGAGGATGAGGATAAGGCCTTAGCATTCCTTTTATAGTGCACAAGCCACAAATTGGGGTTTTCATCTGGGCTCGCTACGCCCAGCGTAACCCTGGGTACGCCCAACGTACCTAAGCATGTCCGCGTCCAAATTAAGCGTGTGAGTACATGCAGCGTACTCTTTAGTACGCCCAGCATACTCGCTTGCCTAGCATTTCATTTAAGGGGCTTAACTTGACAACTTGAAAAAAGGAAAAGGGTTTAAGAGACACACCCGAACTCGGGATGTTACAAGAGGATAACAAAGACGACATTATTTCGGATGCACGACGAGTTATAGCCAAGAGAAAAGCCGTTTTGGCATTGGGGGAGACCTCCTTTAATGATTTCAACATCGGGAGGTGTAACCCCCTGTTTTGAATCGTTTCCATTGCGGGGTGGTGAGTAAGGAATGGGTATTAACTGACTTAGAATCCCTGAATAATTGAGTTTGGGCTCATTTGGAGGTGGATGATGTAGTTTTGATGATCCGAGTATTTGGTTTGTGTTTTGGAGCCCAAGGGTATTGGTAAAGGCATTTGTTTGGGCCTTTTATGAATTTTGGATTTAAGTTTGGTTGGTTTTCAGGATATATAAAGATGATAGAAGTTTAGGTCTTCTTGTTACTTTTCCATGGATATAAAGAGTGTCAATCGGAGTTGTAACGAAGAAGTTATGACCATTTGAAGTTAGAAGAGTTTGGGTCGAAGCGGGTATGCGGGGCGTACAATATATGTAAACATGGTGTACTTAGGTGTTATGGACACAGGTGCATATGGGAACACCCTGCGTTCCCCTAGGGAACATGTTGCATTCGTCTGGGCAGACTAAACCCTAATTTCAGGGTCTTGAACCCTATTTAAACACCTTAACTCACATCCAACCCTCATTTCCTTCAACCTTCATCCTATCTAACCCTATGAACGAACCCCTAAGCCTCTTGCATGTTGAGCTTACCTTGAGCATTTTGGTGTTATTTGGGTGATTTTGAAGAATAAGGTGTTTAGAGAAGAAGCAAGGGGTTGAAGAGAGCTTATAGATCCAAAACCTTGTCAACATTTGGCCTTCATATAAGGTATAAAGCTTTGAACATGGTGTTCATTTGCTTAGATCTATTGAAGTATGGGTTTATGGACCTTTTTGGTCCCAATGGTGGAGTCCCTTGAGTCCATGTTGTTTTTGGAACTTAGAGTTGCTACTCTTAGTGCTAATTTGGACCAAGAACTAGAAAGTCACCATCTTTGGGGATGAAATCCACCCATGCATGAGTTAAGGTCATTTTCATTGAAGTCTATTTCTATTTCTTGAGATTGGAACTTTTGGGGGCATTCAAAGTCACCAAGTCCATGACTTTATAGTTTTAAAGGTCCTAAATGGCTTGGATCTACGTTATGGGTGGTATAGCTTAAGCATTAAGTGCTTAATAGCGTCTTTTTGAACTCTGGCTGTGAACGCATTGCGTAAGGTTCAGGAACGCCCCTCGTTCTGACAAGATCCCGTGATCTATACTAATGAGGAACGCCCAACGTTCGATCCGACAGTAGGCTTCCTTGGGCAATTTTCTTGGACTTTACTATTATAGGCCTTAGTGGATCATCATTTTGGGCTTTATTGGACTATGTCTTATTTTGGGTCTAGGGTAAGGCCTATTAAAGGGGTTAGGCCTAATTTAGAAATTTAGGCCAATGGTGGGCCATTAGTGGGCTTGGGAAATCTACCTGGCATTGGGCCTTTCATGTTATGGTTTTGGGCTTTAGGCATGGACCAAATTAGATTAGGGGTAAAATGGTCATTTTACCATAAGAAGGATTATTGGGTTTTGACTAATTGTTATTTTGTACTGATAGCTCGGGGTTTCTTCGGAGCAGCCGTTAGAGATTTCTTACAATGAGATTCAACATTCACGTGAGTTACCTTCCCGTATGGGTGGGTCGAAGGCACTAATGTCGGCCCACTAGTAGTTGTTTGTAGTAAAGATAATTGTATGGTATGCCACTATCTGATGATATTTATGTGCTTATATGCTATGTAATTATGTGGTAGTGGTAGGGGTGAAATAGACCCCGTAACCAAATACACCGAAGGGTAGGTCGGGCATCCAAATATGCCTCACAGTATGATTATGCTATGTTATTATGTGGTAGTGGTAGGGGTGAAATAGACCCCATAAGCGGTTGATATACACCGAAGGGTAGGTTAGGCACCTATATATGTCTGACAGGGTAGGTCGAGCACCCAGATATGCTTGATAGGGTAGGTCGGGGTACCCATATATGCCTGACAGGGTAGGTCGGGGCACCCAGATATGCCTGACAGATGGGGGAACTCACTAAGCTTAGTGCTTATGGTTTTGAGTTTTGGTTTCATGTACTTCTTAAAAAGGAAAGGAACCAGCATGATCACAACGCATCACACTATGATTTTACGCATTATGAGATCTTTTGGGAGTTGTACTCTGATATTAATTTTCTATGACAAGTTTTGGTTATTTGACATATTGGTTTTGACTATGATAAGAGTTGGCACTATTGATGTTTCAAACTACTGGTTTTATAACTACTTATTTAAGAATGGAATTTTTGGCTTTGAATTTTGGGATGTTACAGGAGGCGCATTCAGTCGAGACGTAATTTTACTCGTCTAATGATTTCAATCTCCTCCATGCCGGAGGCCATTTTATTGATCCTTGATGATGACACACAATAGTATGAGGGGGATCAGAAAGCGACTAAACATCCCACTATACAATTTCAAGTTGCTTCTCAATCCAATCCTATTCTTTCTTCCCTTAGAGGTCTTGATGGGGCCCTTCTTCATCAGGCTCCTCCGAGTGGGGGGTCTCCAGTTGTTAATGATCCCAACACTGGTCTCTTTGTTCCCGCTTGGAATCTGTGAAATGATTCCCGGTTGTCTGTTCGCACTAATTACATAGAGTTTTCCCTCCAAGCCTTTCCACCCACCGTTGTTGCTGATATGGATGTCATGGGCAGTCCTACACTAGTCCACAACATGTCGTATGCTGCTACCCAGGTGATGTTTTATTTGGTTACTAGCTCCCATCATATCCAATTGCTGCACGAGATGGAAGCTTCCCATGCTGGTTGTACTATTCGAGAAGTTGAAATTAAGCGTCAAATCCTTGAGCTTGAGAAAGATGCTTATGGTTTTGATCAAAGGTACGCTTTGCTGGCATCAGAGAAAGCTGCTGCTGAGGAAATTTGGTCTGCCCTGGAAGTTAAGGTGGACTCCTTGATACATGCTAATGAGGGATTAATGATTCAGAATGAAAGCCTGCATCAGGATGTTAGTGACTGTGATAAACTCAATGGGGAAGTCCGAGTTGAAGCAGAGGCCTTGCGCCATGACCGGGATTGGATCTTGCAGGTTAGGGTTAAGCACATCATGGATAAGCTGATCGAGCATCCGAAATTTACCAGTGGGATTAGACGAATTCGGCATGCTGCCTTCATTGCCGGTAAAGAATCTAGTCGCGCTGGTTTGAAAGCAGAAATAGATTCCGGTGCTTATGATCCTGATGGAAGCGATTCCCTACCCAGCCGTACTACCAGCCTTAATGATGCCTTACTAGCTTTTGCGACAATAGACCATGCTACTCTCTTGGGCTTGGGGCATCTTGATATGGATGGGATGCGGCGGCTCTGTGCTTTGGAGGATGTAGGTGAAGTTCTTGATGACATTATGATTAGTAAGGCTGACGGGGGTGGCACAGGTAGTGGTAACGCAACGGCTGGAGGCGATGGTATAGGTGCTAGTGATGATGGTGCGGAGATTGGTGGTGGTGATGCAGGCGCTCTTGATGATGGTAATGATATCGTCGGTTCTTAAGGTGCTTTTGTACTGTTTGCTGCCCTTCCGGGTGTGAAGAAAAAATGTGAAGCTTGTTCTCTTTTGCTGTTTGTTTGTATGGTTCTCGGTGGTCGCAAGTGTTGGTGGCCCCTTTTCTTTGGTTGTTGTAACTTGCATCTTTGATAACGTTAGATATGTTTTCCTGTGTTTGTTCTTTGTGACTCATTGCATTTTGTTTATGGTTTGATTTTAAACCTCTGTTGTTTTTGGCTTTCCCCTTTTGAGTGTGGGGTGATTGTATATCACTAGCTGGTTTCTTTGGATTATGTGGATGTGCTAACCTTCTGTAATGACTGCATGTGTTAAGTATCTAGTCGAATATGGCTGTTTTGGGCCTAACAAATATATTGGGTATGAGGATGGCGAATTCGTTAAGTATCTTGATAGAATGGCTAATCTGCCTAACAAATATGCTAAGTATCTTAACAAAATGGCTATTCTTAGCCCAAGAATACACTAAGTATTAAACATGACTGTTTCAACATATACACTGAGTATTTTAATTAAATGGTTGTTCTGAGCCATGCGAATACATCAAGTATTTTTTTAATGAAATGGTTGTTATGAGCCTCACAAATACACTGAGTATTTTAATAAGGTGGCTATTATGAGCCTTCCAAATACAATGAGTCTTTTGTACTTTGCGTAGGGGTACGCTAATCCTTGTGTATTGAATTCCGTCCTGGGTGATCAGTCTGGGCGACAAATTTCTTTCTAGAAATGAAACTTCCTTAGGTTCCTGGCGTTCCATGTTCTGGGGATTTGCCTCCCCTCCATCGTTTCAAGCGTATATTCCATGTTGTGGTGGGCTTCAATGACCTTGTATGGTCCTTCCCATGTAGGGCCTAGTTTTCCCTATGACTGGGCATGGCTTGCCTCATTTCTCCTTAGGACGTAATCCCCTATCTTGAAGGCTTTTTATTTGACTCTTGGGTTGTAATATATTTCGAAAACGTTTTTGTAAGCCTCTTGAAGAATGTTCGATTGGTCACACCTCTCCTCAATGAGATCCATGCTTAACCTCAGGTTCTTATCATTGTTTGCTTCTTCGGAGTAGGTCTTGCGAGGAGATCCGACTGCTAGCTCTAACGACAACATTGCTTCTATGCCATAAGTTAGACTAAAATGTGCTTCCTTCATGCTTGTTATTGGTGTGGTTATGTATAACCAAAGTACTCCCGAAAGTTCTTCAACCCAATTATCTTTGGCTCTCTTGTAACACCCATAAAAATCATGAAAATTTTGAACTTTTAAAACCCGCCCAAAAATCAGAATTGTTTACAATATAGATTTCAAACATGTTTAATCTCAGAGTTTTTCCCAAAATCGTGAATCAAAACATGACGAGGTGCACGATCACGCGTTCGCCTTCCTGTGATCATCTGAGGTACCTGAAACATAACCCAAAACTGTAACCCCAAATCTTAGTGAGTTCCCTTAAAGTACCAACACACAAACAAATAACACATATACAATAACAGCATACTATGGATCCAATCAACCATCGGGTTGGAATACTCCAGGTCCTCAACCATCGGGTTGGAATGGCAACATATTATAGGTCTAATCAACCATCAGGTTGGAATACGCTAGGCCCCTCAACCATCAGGTTGGAATGCCAATATGTTATGGGTCCAATCATCCTTAGGATGGAATACCCTTGAGCCCGTTCAACCATCGGGTTCGTATGCTCCGGCTTGTTGGCTTACGTACAAAGCAATGAAGCCTCAGCTACCGACCAAAATGTGTACATATAGCATATAATTCTATAACAATCTACATCCAGCCAAACAGATCTACCAATCACTAAGAATAGCATTATCCTAAACACTAGGATACCGATCTAATAGATAACCACAGTACAATAGCATACGTAACATGATATCAATCTAATGGGTTGGCCTTGATACCTTCGACCTGTTAGTATAGTTAGTAAAACTCACCTCGCAAATTGAACAGAACTAAAGAGGCCCGAATCCGAATCTTAGCTCTCTAATTGATACCTATTTCCACCAAGTGACCAATACCATCAAAATCCCAAAATACCCAAAATATTCTCAAGGTCAAACTTAGTCAAAGTCAAAGTCATCTGGTTAAGCCCACTATGTCAACCGAGTCAATTAAGTTGAGTCAATTCAACTGAGTAAACTCAACGAGGCTGACCCATGCGAGTATATGGGGTGTACTCTGGAGGTATGCTTAGCAAACGCGAAGCCTCGCATAAGACCACCATTAGGGCGGTTGACCGAGTATGTGGGGCATACTCCTATTTATGCTGGGTGTACCCTTGCAGCCTCCAAACTCCATTTAGTGCTTAATGGCTTTAGCACATAAGCCCATATTTCAGATCTACAGTCCAAATGTACCCTAGTGTCATAAAGTTTCCAAATTTATGACTTTATAAGTCCACAAAGTGCTTAACACAAGGTCTTAATCCAATAAGACCATCTATAAGATGCATAAAGCAATTCTAGCAATTAGGACCTCATTTTTATGGCTTAGAACCCTTCCTAGGGTCTGAAAGGACAACTCAATATGACATGAACAAACCATGCACAAGATGGGACTTTTGGGACAAGAAAAGCAACATACAACACCCAGAAATGGGATCTAACAACAAAGACATGAAGGTGGGGACTTTATACTTTTTGGAGCTTCTCAAGAAGGCAAAGACCCCAAATCCACAAGCTTGCTTCCACTTCAACGCTCCTCGATGCAACCTCTTCCTCCTTTAACTAATCAAGAACACACTCTTAAGCTCAAAACACACACTAAGAGGTCTAGGTTTTGCAAAAATGTGTCAAAAGATGTGAAGGTTGAAAAGGTGAGGGAATGCGAGACATAATTTTGCTTAAATACCACTCAAACCCTAAAATTAGGGTTTTCCTCCTAAAGCTAGTAAGCCCCGCGTACATAAGTGTACACCCAGCTTCCTAGGGCGTGCCCTAGTACGCTTAACGTACATATATATACGAATGGCGTACTCCTCCTGCATATTTACGAAATTTCAACTAGGGCTTCAAAGCATAACTTCTTGGACTTAGGGACCAAAATGACATGAAATACAATTATAGGGATGAATTTAGAAGTACCTGAACATCGAGATGTTACAATTCTCCACCACTTGAACTAAACTTCACCCTCGAAGTCTACTGTGGTGAATAACTCGGGATAATGCTCCTGCATATCAACCTCCGACTCCTAGGTCCACTTGGAGCCTCTCCGATGCTGCCACTGCACCTTTATCAAAAGTATCTCGTTGTTACGCAAAACCATCAACTTCCTTTCCAAGATAGCTACTGGCTTCTCAACATAGTGCTGGCGCTCGCCGACCTGAATTTCATCCAAGGAAACCATGACATCCTAATCCAATACGCACTTTTGCAGCTGCGAAACATGAAAAGTGTTGTGAATCTGACTGAGCTCCTTAGGAAGATCCAATCTATAAGTAACCTTTCCAACCCTAGAAATCAACCGAAAAGACCCAATATATCGGGGACCCAACTTCACCCTCTTCCTGAAGCGTATCACACCTTTCCAGGGTGAGACCTTCAGTAATACAATATCGTTAACCTGAAACTCTAACTCGGATCGGCGTCGGTCTGTATAGCTCTTCTGTCGACTCTAAGCGGTCTCCAATCTCTACCTGATCTATTAAATGAGCTCTGTGACCAACCTCACCCCAACAAACCGAGATACTACATCTCCACCCATACAAGAGCTCGAAAGGCGGAGCACCAATGATGGAGTGATAATTGTTGTTGTAGAAAAACTCCACAAGAGGCAGGTAGAAGTCCCAACTCCCACCGAAATCGATAACACAGACCTACAACATATCCTTAAGGGTCTGTATCGTCCACTCACTCTGGCCATCGGTCTGCGGATGATAAGTAGTCTTAAAGTGTAACCTCGTGCCCAATTCCTCATGGGACTTCTGCCAGAAATGGGAGGTGAACCGAACATCATGGTCTGAGACAATAGAGACCGGAACCCCATGGAAAGCAACGATCTCACGAACATACACATCCGCCAACTTCTCAGCCGAAGAACTCTCCTGAATCGCCAAAAAGTGGGTAATCTTGGTCAATCGATCCACAATGACCCAGATAGCATCAAAACCCTTTTTCGTCCTCGACAAATTGGTGATAAAATCCATTAAAATATGCTCCCATTTCCACATGTGAGCCTATAGAGGTTGTAGCTTTCCATGCGGCCTCTGATGCTCAACCTTGACCATCCTGCAGGACAAGCATCTCTCCACATACCAGGCTATCTCCCTCTTCATACATGGTCACCACTAGCTTAATCTCAAGTCCCGATACATCTTGGTGGCC
Organism: Lactuca saligna; assembly: GCF_052625555.1. NCBI lineage: Eukaryota > Viridiplantae > Streptophyta > Magnoliopsida > Asterales > Asteraceae > Lactuca > Lactuca saligna. The sequence goes on from NC_136425.1 coordinate 143,115,695, forward strand.
ACCAGATGAATAGAAAAACGAGACTTATGAGCCTCCTCTAATACAACCTGTCTGATCCTATTAGAAACTGGAACTCAGACCCAACCACAATGGGTCAACGGTCCTCAACTATCTATGACAAATATGTCAATCTCTCCTCTGATCCTCTCTTTCTTCCAATCCTCTTTCCGAACACCCTCGACCCGAGCCTAACTTATCAATCCTAAAAGTGGGGAATCCACTGATATCCTCATACACATCTCCCTATTTGATGATTCAGCCGACTTGCGGCTCAAAGCATCTGCACCTCATTCACTTTGCCCAGATGGTAAAGGATATCACAATCATAATCCTTGACTACATCCAGCCACCCGCGCTGCCTCATGTTCTGGTTTGGCTGATCCATATTATGCCTCAAACTCTTTTGATCTGTGTAGATAGTATAACGGACCCCATTTATATAGTGCCTCCAAATCTTGAGGGCAAATACCACTGCCCCCAACTCTACATCATGAATGGGAAGCATCACAGACCAGTGATGGAAGCATGATGATCCGTCCTCTCTGCATGAGGACCGCCCCCAAACCAGTGATTGAAGCATCACAAAATACCACGAAATCCTTAACTCCTTCTGGGAGGGTCAATACTGGGTCCTCACATAACCTCTGCCTAAGAATCTCAAATGCCGACTACTGCTTAGGGTCCGGCCGGAAATCCACCCCCAACCTTGACAGACGAGTGAGGGGTACCGAAATTTTGGAGAAATCCTGAATGAATCTCCGATAGTACCCTACCAAAACTAAGAAACTCCTGATCTATGAGGGAGATTTCAGAACCTCCCACTGCATCACGACCTCGATCTTGGCCGGGTCGAACGAAATCCCATCCTAGTTAATGAGGTGCCCAAGGAACTGGACCTCTCATAATCAAAACTTGCACTTCGGGAACTTAGCATAAAGCCGTTCTCACCTCAAAACCACTAGAAGCTCTCGAAGATGCTACTCGTGTTGTGTAGCACCTGGTTCCTGGTATGTAAAAATTTATCTAAGTGTTTGCATTTTAGCCTTGTACTCGACGAGTTGTAGGCCCGACTCGCCGAGTAGAGACGGGACTTGGGACGCGTTTAAGTTGGAGACTCGGCGAGTCCACATTCTGGACTCGGCGAGTTCCCGCTGTCTGATGAAACCCTAACTTCAAGGGTTTCCCCCCTATTTAAGCTAACTTGTGCGGCGCAAACTCGCCCCCATTCACCCCCAGAGCACCCTATAGCAAACCCTAACTCGTTTCTTGTGAGATTGAAGTGATTAGAGTGTTTTCCTTGAATATTTTGGGAGAAGAAGTAGAGTGGATCAAGAAGAGAAGAAGGAGACCAGATATCCTGGTGCTATTTCAGAGTTCTCTGAGGTATAACTCTGCTCCATTTTGTTTGTATGCTTAAAACCCCATTAGAGCACCTTTTGAGCTCTTCTTGAACCTTTTCCAAGCTTGTGCATGAATTAGAATTCGTAATGGGTTGATTAACCACTAGATCTAGGCATGTTTGAGCTCCAGAAGCTCAGATCTATAACCTTTATGGGAGTAAATTGCTTGAATGTCCTAGATCTACCTTTTTAGCCCTTATTTAGACTTAAATCCCCATTCTATGCATTTCTACACGTAAAGTTGGAAACTTTATATGAAAATCCTGCCCTAAGAACCCAGATCTATGTATGGCATGAGTTGGATTCAAGCAAAATCGAGTATATAGTATTTGCATGTGAATGAATCAGCGAGTCGTTCATCGTACTCGTCGAGTCGAGTCGTGAGTCCCGGGTTTTTCCCCCTTTTCGTTTATGCCGAGTAGAGTAGCGAGTCATGGATGGACTCGGTGAGTTGGAAGCCAAACTCATCCATGAAGGAACTCGACGAGTCAATGCCCTGACTCGGCGAGTTCAAGGCAATCTTCTTAGATCAAGAACAGGCTTGACGAGTTGTTCATACAACTCGGCGAGTCACAACATAAAGTGTTCATTGGATGAAGATGAACTCGGCGAGTTGTTCATACAACTCGGCGAGTAGGATGAAGGACTTGGACATCAGTTTAGAAGGCGAACATGTCGAGTCAATGCCTAACCCGACGAGTAAAGACAGGATTGAGGGAAATCGAATGGATGGGACTCGACCAGTTAGCGAGCCAACTCGGCGAGTCAGGTCAACTGGAAGTTGGCTCTCACTTTGACTTTTGACTTGATCAGGGGTAAAATGGTCATTTTACCCAAGGGACAATTAGCGGTGTTTGACTGAGTATTTTTTGGGAATTATAGCCGAAGGATTTCCAGAGCGGGGGCAGCAGCAGCATACAGTCAATTCCCACACCGATCAACAGCTATTTCGAGGTGAGTTACCTTACTGTAGCAGTGGGTCTACGGCCACAATGCCGGCCCACCAGTAAGAGTTGTGTGTTAGATGATTGTCTTTGTGATATCATCTAGCTTTGCTACTACCTGCTATGTTATATGATGGCATGATATGTATATGTGATAGTAGTAGAGTTCGGTTGTTAGGACCGAAGGGTAGGTCAGACTCCCCAGTTATGTCTGATAATATGTTATGTTATGATATATGTGCTAGTAGCAGTAGGGGGTGAAATAGTCCCCGAGGATCGGTTGTTAGGGCCGATGGGTAGTCAGCACCCCAGAATGGCTTGACATGGGTAGTCAACACCCCAGAATGGCTTGACATGGGTAGGTCGGCACCCCAGAATGGCCATACCGGGTAGGTCGGACACCCCAGAATTGTCCAACAGTATGTATGATATCTGTTTGTATGGTATGTGGTATATTGGGGGAACTCACTAAGCTTCGTGCTTACATTTTTCAGTTTTGGTTTCAAGTACCTCTACTTCGAAGGGGAAAGAGCTGGCGCGGTAGCAGTACATCACGCACATGCTCTGTTTTTCCGCATCACGAGATCCTCTAGGGAAATTGTACTCATAAACTTTCATGTTTTATAAAAATGTTTCTAGACATGCAGTATCTTTTGTGAAATGATATGATTGTTGAATGTTTTGTTCCTAATGTTTTGCTAAGTATGTGTGTTAATTTTTTTTTGGCTCGTATTTTTGGGGCGTTACATGTTGCTCTCTGGTCTTGGAATACAGCAAGATATCATCAATAAACACAATAATGAATGATCGAGCATCGATATGCATACCCGATTCATCAAATCCATAAACACTGTAGGCGTTTTGGTGAGCCTAAATGGCTTCATCACGAACTCGTAATGCCCATCACAATTCCGGAACGTAGTCTTCTCCACGTCCTCCTCTCTCACTCTGACCTGATGATAACCACATCTCAGATCTATCTTGGAGAAACAAGATGCACCCTGCAGCTAATCAAAGAGGTCTTTAATCCGCAGAAGGGGATAATGGTTCTTCACCGTTAACTTGTTCAAATCCCAATAATAAATGCACATATGGTGTGAACAATCCTTCTCCTTGACGAACAATATCGACGCTCCCCACAGAGAATTGCTCGGTTCAATAAATTGCTTGCCTAACAGCTCCTGCAGCTGTGATGACAACTCTTGCATCTCAGGTGGTGCCAAGCGGTACGACGCTTTGGTAATTGGGGCCACACTTCCCACAAGTGTGGCTCCTCTGAACCCATGAACTAGAATCAATGGTCCTAAACCGCTTTGGTGCAGGCTACAACTGGGCCGGGGCCGGTCTTTGCTCCATCGTCTACAACTCAATCTCAATCTCACGCCGCCTGGCGGCCTTCTACAACTCCAGCAATGAACCATAATGTTGGGTGGATACAAACTAGTTGATCTCCATCTTGAGCATGCTCAAGTAACAAGTCATCTGAGCCTGCTCAGAAGCGGCAAACTCAGGACAAAACATGGCCCTCTCTATGAACATCTTGGTGATCTCCGTCACCGACCCCCACCCCTGTCTCAATCTAAGTACTCCTGGGCCAACATCTCACACTCCACTAGCGGCACATAACATATCTGAGAATTTCTTCCAAGACACCACAACTCTCTGCTCAGAAGAAAATAAACTAGTAGCAAGTCTCCACCAATCCTTCACTCTGGACCTTAGAAGGTTCAGAGCGCACCTGATCTTCTGGTCAGCTGGGCAAGTGCAGGTGAAAAAGCATCCCTCAACATCATATAGCCACCTCATGGCTACAATTGGGTACTAAAATCCATCAAAAGTCGGGGGCTTCATATTGTCAAAATCCCGATACTAAAAAAACCGACCTGCACCAATCCCTGCAGCTGGAACGGCTGCAGAGGCCGCAACAACAATTTTATCAACAATGGTTGTGTATCTGTCATTGAAGAAATCCATCATAGCAGTCTTGATAGACCGAAAAGCTCTAGTATATACCCCCGAACAATAGTCACAACCTACTCATGGATAATCTCTCTGCTATGGTCCTCAGACACTGCTGGCGCACCCTGACTGCCAGCTCTCGATCCCAATCCAGATCCATCCTCAAATCACCTCGTCATCACCATACTGAAAATAAACTGGGGAGTTATCAGATAACATACATATCATAAGGGGAACCAACTCCCAACAAATCCTTAGGGGTCGTGACTTCCTTGTTAGCGTACGAGTCCTATGCTTTCAATAGTACGGGCCCATACTACCTTCCACACCTACCCGTATTTGTGTCAAGGATCATCACAACAACCCTAACCATACATACCAGCATACGCACACACGAAGTCCTCACACCCTAGAAGGAGGCTAAACATCTCGAGATTGGTCGGCTGACCCCTCACAACACATCCATGAAACTTCCATGAACCCTGCAGCACTCATATATGCTAATCATACATAACAGTTGTGGCAACCCGAAATTTCTTTATTTTATAAGCTTAGTCAGTCAACTCAACTGAGTGTCAAAATCATTAGTACAAAGTTCTAGCATGGTTACAGGTCATTCTAAGGAGTTTTGAGCCTAAAACACTTAAGGATTAAGTGTTAGAAAGTACCCGCTAGAACCACAATGTAGCAAATCAAACTAAATCCCCATCTAAGTGAGTTCACGGCCACAAGACCATGAGTTTACGGCTGTAAACTCATGTGGCCGTAAACTCAAGGGTATATATAGAGGATTGGGTCATTTTCTCTCATTTCTTCCTTTCTTGGCCGGATTTCTCCCAAATCCTCTCAACTATCATCCAGCCTTCTTCCTTAGATATTCAAAAGAGTGAGTATTCTATCCCTAGATTAGTTAATACATCTTATTAACTAGCTTTTTACATTGATTTCATCCATGAAAATCATGTTTGTTTAGATACTCAAGAAACACCAAGAACACCAAGAACACACACTAGTGTTCTTGGCCAAATCGACTAGTTCAAGCTCCTATATCGTAAGCACTCTTATTATAACTTGTTGTACACTAGATTAAACATGTCTAGACCTTAGAAACATCAAGAATCAAAGGTTAGAAGAGAGTTTATGGCCAAGGATGTTCTTGGGCCGTGAACTCCCTTTTATGGTGCAAAGATGCTCCAAATTCCTTCCTTAAGCCTAGAGACTAGCCTAGCACTTTACCTTGGTGTGTTTAGGACTCAAAGCAATCAAAATACCATCAACCATAGGTGATTACAACCACAAACACTTGCCAAAACGGTCCATGGGCCGAAAACTCAAGTTAGGGTTGTTTTGATGCCACAAACACTTCCTAAGGCTTAGACTTGAAGTTAGGATGCTTCATTATGACTTTTAGGACCCTAAACAACTCTCATAAACATAAATGGTCATGAGTGTATGGTTGTAAACTCATTAGGGCTGTGAACACCCCAAAGGCTTCAAAGAAAGTGGTCTTCCTCATCCTAGGGTAGAGCTAAGGTCCCTAAAACATCTATAGCCTTCAAACTTGCACTTACACATGAGTAACCGTGAGTTTACAACCATAAACTCCCTTGGGACGTAAACCCATGGTAGTAAACTCATGTGAGTGCCATTCTACCTTCCTTTGTTGAATCACATGTGATTCCAACACTTCGTCAAGGTCTTTCCTAGTCCCGGAAGGTGTTTCCTTACATATAGTTGTTTATAAACTCTATATTCATGTCAATATGTGTCCTTATATATCATTTAGGACTTATTGTGTCTCGGGACTTCATTCTTGGAACTTCTCATCCTTACACGCATACCCGTTTGAATCACCCACATCAGGTGAGTTCATACCCTGTAATGAACCTTTTAACTATTTTAATTGTTTTAAAGGGTGGGGGGGGGGGATACAAGTTGAACATAATGATAATTGTGTAAATGTTTGTTATAGACATCTTTCAAAATGTTACTTATGTTATTTATAAGTTGTCAAAACATTTCAAAACTCTTTTAAAGGTTACCTTACATTATAGTTATACAAAACTCCATTTTTAAAGTACATGCATAGATTAGTAGAGAAACGAGTCTTTTCAGTATCGGTCCAAGTAGAGCATTAGTAAACTATTATATGTATAGTTTAGGAGAATGCTATTATTTACTTCTAGTACAATGAAGCACACAGAGATTCAGTCCAGTTCATGAGACTATACTAACGCAATACGTTTACATAGATACGATATGAATATATGATGACAGAACAGAACATAGTAAGGTGCTATAGCATGGAACGTTTTCAGGATCTAACTATACCAATGAATCACAACGCATTGTATAGTTATATTGGGTATACATGATCATATTAATGTGGATGTTCGTGGCTTGCACTTATGCAGGGGTCGCGTGTAGTTTCTAAAATCTCTTGACAAGGGAGCGTTTAGCATAGGATCTAGCCATCACATTATGCCTTAACCCTCAATTTAGGCAAAATGGTACTTAAAGTAGTCACTTATTACAAATACTATAATACTTACACTATCATGACGACAATTACAGAAGGATATAAAATTCCAGGGTCAATGTTATTAATAGTCGTAAAGTCAGGTCTTGGTAGAAGGCTACTTTCAAAACAGTCGAGTCTTGGTAGAAGGCTACTTTCAAAACAGTCGAGTCTTAGTAGAAGGCTACTTTCAAAATAGTCGAGTCTTGGTAGAAGGCTACTTTTAAAGGTTAGGATCATAATGCTAGCTTTATGATTCCTTAATGTATACACTATAGGATACATATATACTAATAGATTCCGACAGCTAATAGGATGTGTGCTCTTCGCTTCACTTCCTGTTCTCGTTGGATTTTGGGCTTGGAATGAGGTCACCCAATCTATTATCCACCCGAATCTATATATATATATATATATATATATATATATATGTATAGTATACATTAAGTCATCATAATGGTACCAGGTATAGATCAGGTCATAGGACATAGAGTCAACACACAGTTTTTCTAGTATAAAACTTACTTTTCAAAGTCAGTACTTTTGGTATACAAAACTAGAGATTTCCCAGATAAGGGCTTAATCCATTATATTAAGCCAGTACAGTTTTAGAGACTTTAGGTGAGTAACTCTATAACACCTTAGTTTATACACCATGTTTATATATAAAACTAATATCCAATAGATAGTTAAATGTCTGTTTTCCACCTTACTTCTTGTTCCCGTTGGATTATGGGCTTAGGGAAGATTCACCCAATTAACTTTCTACCCGATATCAGATTATATATAGCAGTATAAACAAAGCTATTATAAAAGTAGTCACTGTAGTCAATATTTTACTATAAGAAATATAGGTTTTCTTAAAAGAACTTTTCGTTAGATATAAAGGAACCATTACAAATTATTCCATGAGTAACAAGTGATTACACCAGGGTTATATTTGACAACGATCTAATAACCAATGGAATGTGTGCTATCCGGCTTACTTTCTGTTCCCCATTGGGTTGTGAGCTTGGGGAAGATGCGCACAATCGATTGTTTGTTTACTCTGAGTATATATAACTTGTACCCACTTAGTACCCATAGAAAGGCTTGTAGTGTCATTTTACTTAACTTTCATTCATGTAGGAAATATCTAGAGGAGCAGGCGAACTTTTCAAAACAGAACTTACAGCTTACGTCACTTTTACATATACATTTTCAACCACATTTTACAGCTTACTCACATCACTAAAATCTTATGAACTCACCAGCTTAATTGGTGATCAACTCTTTCAAATAACTTGTATTCTCAGGAGACTATTAGATAGGTGCTCGTGCTGGGGACTCACATGATGGAGCATTATAGCTTCAAGTCTTGTTTTATTATTTGTTTATGACTTCTATGTTTTGTGAACACACATTGCAAACACTTTCTTTCTATATGAAATGGTTGTTTATTACTTGCTTACCATATACATACCTCGTGATACTTGACATGACGTCCTCCACTCCCGAATGTTTCCGCCGTTCTGGTTTTGGATTGTGACATATTTGTATCAGAGCATTGTTTATAGTGAACTAAGTATATCAACTGATAAAAGATATACGTCTATAAATAAAATGGGGCTTAAGTGCTCCGGATATTGATATATTTTAGAGTATAACTACAAGTTATGATAATATACCTACTTGCGCATACATGTACATAATAGAACTAGGGTCACGAGGAGAACATAACTAAAAGTATTTAAAGGTTGGGCACTGTCGTCAACCCGAACAGTTATGTAATCATAGCTAGGATCAATATAGCCTGATCAACTATATTCATTCGAGATGTGACCGACATGTGTTTGGGAATGATGTGGTGTTTCAACAGGGTTAAAAGTTACCTCAACACCAGTCAAGAGAACGCCAGAACAAGTACAAATAGAGTTAGAGTACTATGGGAGTATTCTATGATACGATAGCGCGATAACAAGTATAGAGCATACCAAGTACATTACGTTAGAATACTATAGGAGTATTTTGGTCCATATAAATAACTTATGTGATAACATAAAAGACCCTTGAGGATAGGTCTATAATCTTACAGGGTATATTCATAAAGTTTTATATATAATCAAGATCTTATAGACATAGATTCTGTGACCGATGCTTCGCTATCCATTCCTCTTAAGGAAGTAGTGTCGAGGTGGGATCAATTATTCGAAGGTCTATTTGATCTTCAATTATATACAATAAAACTGGTGTACCTTGTACAATTATAGGAGGATTCCGTAAGGATCACCCCATAAAGTTACCTTAAAAGCTCATAGGTTCTTTAGTCACTTTCATTCTCGCACGACAAGCCCAGATAAACGTATCCACTTCCTCATAGTAGACAACATAAAAGTTCAGGAGGAACAAGGACAAATTCATGAGAAGATTTCAAGGAAAGATCAGCTGAAGTAACCAAAATGTCTTACGCATCATACTAATAAATATTAATTAGGTTAATTTATCGAGCGAGTGGAAACACTGCTCACATTACATGTGTTAGAATTAATTTCTTACATGTAGCTGGTAACAGTTATTCAGGAAACAGATAGTCATTCAAGGATAGTTATTTCAAATTCATAGAGTTTATTAGGTATAGACTCATTTATGAATTGTTCCTAGAACCCTGTGGAAGTCAGGACACGATACATCCAGAACTAGGATAACCTTGTCTTTTCAGCTTTCGGCTTGTGTCCGTTGCTATAGACTTATTCCGTCTCATCTTTGTTTTCTTTTAGCAAAGATGCCTCCTCGCAGATTACCCAGACATGCTACTCTGATAACTCCCATACCTTCTCCACAAATCGATGCAACAACTCTGAATGCTGCAGTGGCCACGGCTGTGGCAACAGCCATGGCACAATATCACTCCATCAGTACGGGTGGAGGTGAAACGCCTGCCGATTCTACTCAAGGTGAGGTCCCTGTGCGCCCGGGAGAGTTCTCCTACAAGGAATTCACCAGATGCAAGCCATTGTCCTTTAATGGGACTGAAGGAGTCATTGCCCTTATGCAATGGTTCGAGAAAACCGAGTTAGTTTTCGAGATCTGTTTATGCCCAGAAGGAAGCAAAGTGAAGTTTGCTTCCTGCATATTCTCTAGCAAGGCCCTAACATGGTGGAACAACCATGTTAATTCACTGACTCTATCAGTGGCAAACTCAATAGGTTGGGAAGACCTAAAAGAGTTAATGCGGGAGGAATACTGTCCGTTAGGCGAGATTCAAAAACTGGAACAAGAGTTGTGGGATCTCACTATGGTCGGCTCAAACATAGTGACCTACACTAACCAGTTCATCGAACTAGCAACTCTATGCCCCGAGATGGTTACCTCGGAGAGCAAGAAGATAGAAAGATACATTTGGGGCCTGACTTCTCTGACCCAAGGAAATGTACTATCTTCTAACCCAGCCACGTTTGATAGTGCTAAACGCTTGGCTCAGCGACTCATCGATCATGGAGTCCGCCACAGTGTAAAAGTCCCCATTCTCAAGTCATCGAGGGAAGAGGACTATAATCAGAAGTCGGGGAACAAGAGGAAGAAGAAACAAACAACACAAAACATCTCGAAAGAGCAACAAGCGAGTACTATGTACGCCGCAACGACGCCTACTGCTTCAGCACCTGCCAATCCTTATACTGGAAACCTTCCAAAGTGTTGAAAGTGCAACTTTCAGCACACCGGAGTACGCCGAGAAATGCAGTGTCCGAACTGCCACAAAAAGGGACACATGGCCCGTTACTGCAGGGCACCAGCTCAACCAATCTCCCAAGTCCTCGGAGCTGAAGAAAACCAAGCCTGCTATGGCTGTGGTGAGACTGGACACAATTAGAGGGACTGCCCGATAATCAGGAACTTAGGTGCGGATGGACGTATTCTGATGATCACCGCAGGAGAATCTACCCCGGAGTCGTCGACGAGTAGTGGTACGTTTCAAAATAGTAATTACTTTTAAAAAATTATTTATATTCATATAAGATTAAAATTTGGGGATGACATTTAAAAGTAACTATAACAACTCACATGTTGAAATAGGTCGTAATATTCAAGAGAATTAAAAGATCCTTTAGAGAAGCTATTATGACTCACCATATACATCAGAGTTGTGTGCAACTAAGATGTTGCAGACTTAGAGTGAGTGACTCCGCTTAGGTCCCCTTTCCTTAATTGGTTGAGGATTTGAGGCAGAGATACTCAGTCGACGGCCTGACTCATCTTAATTATTCATAACTTGTATATGACGGGCGATGGTAGGATCATGGAATAAAAGTATCCCTTCAGTTAGTAAAGCACTTTTATTTGTATGTATGCGCACATAGCGGTACGATACATAGGAGTGTTAACTTCAAATAGAAGGCAGGAAACACGAGAACAGGTACAAGGAGTACATTGTTGAACGTACTAGGAGTACAGTACCAAGCATACCAGGGATACATCATCGTTTATCAGACGTTTCTTTCATTTGACCAAAACTTTGTTCAATATAGAGTCCGTTGTTTTCTTTCGTCATGAGTTGGCGTGGTCTTCACCATACTGAGTTCATATGTTTCTATTGCCTCGATCGGCCAGTTCTTGAAACTTTCATCTTTAGTATCGAAAGTCCGACCTGAATCAAAAATTTTATCTTTCACATTCTAAACCCCCGAAGTACTCGTGCGAAGAGTCCTTTGTCCTCCGAAGCCTTATCGCCAGATGTCCGCAGACCGTCACGAAATACCACTCATCCAGCAAACCAAGTTCGAGCACAGAGGCTATGGACGAATACAACCCACCTATTATTATTTAGTGTATACGCGAGGGTGGTATATGATTATGATTACGCAGATCTAGTATGTGTGTTTCCGCCCTATCTCCTATCCTTGTTGGGTTGTAGACCTGGGGAAGAGTCGCACATCCGACCGTCTAACTAACCCTAATTATATACGACTTGTGTACACAAGGTAATGATAGATAGACCAAATATGAATCCTATCATGAACAGAAGGGCAAGATTGCTAAGTCTACGAGTGGGTATTCTGCAAATCAGAAGGGCGCAACCCCAGTAGTAATGCTAAGAGAGCTAATTTCGGGACGAAATTCCCTCTAACAAGGGGATGATGTGGCAACCCGAAATTTTTTTATTTTATAAGCTCAGTCAGTCAACTCAACTGAGTATCAAAATCATTAGTACAAATTTCTAGCATGGTTACAGGTCATTCTAAGGAATTTTGAGCCTAAAACACTTAAGGATTAAGTGTTAGAAAGTACCCACTAGAACCACGGTGTAGCAAATCGAACTAAATCCCCATCTAAGTGAGTTCACAGCCACAAGATCATGAGTTTACGGCTGTAAACTCATGTGGCCGTAAACTCAAGGGTATATATAGAGGATTGGGTCATTTTCTCTCATTTCTTCCTTTCTTGGCCGGATTTCTCCCAAGTCCTCTCAACTATCATCCAACCTTCTTCCTTAGATATTCAAAAGAGTGAGTATTCTATCCCTAGATTAGTTAATACATCTTATTAACTAGCTTTTTACATTGATTTCATCCATGAAAATCATGTTTGTTTAGATACTCAAGAAACACCAAGAACACCAAAAACACACACTAGTGTTCTTGGCCAAATCGACTAGTTCAAGCTCCTATATCGTAAGCACTCTTATTATAACTTGCTGTACACTAGATTAAACATGTCTAGACCTTAGAAACATCAAGAATCAAAGGTTAGAAGAGAGTTTACGGCCAAGGATGTTCTTGGGCCGTGAACTCCCTTTTATGGTGCAAAGATGCCCCAAATTCCTTCCTTAAGCCTAGAGATTAGCCTAGCACTTTACCTTGATGTGTTTAGGACTCAAAGCAATCAAAATACCATGAACCATAGGTGATTACGGCCGCAAACACTTGCCAAAATGGTTCATGGGCCGAAAACTCAAGTTAGGGGTGTTTTGATGCCACAAACACTTCCTAAGGCTTAGACTTGAAGTTAGGATGCTTCATTATGACTTTTAGGACCCTAAACAACCCTCATAAAAATAAATGGTCATGAGTGTATGGTTGTAAGCTCATTAGGGCCGTGAGCACCCCAAAGGCTTCAAAGAAAGTGGTCTTCCTCATCCTAGGGTAGAGCTAAGGTCCCTAAAACATCTGTAGCCTTCAAACTTGCACTTACACATGAGTAACCGTGAGTTTACAGCCGTAAAATCCCTTGGTCCGTAAACCCACGGTAGTAAACTCATGTGAGTGCCATTCTACCTTCCTTTGTTGAATCACATGTGATTCCAACACTTGGTCAAGGTCTTTCGTAGTCCCGGAAGGTATTTCGTTACATATAGTTGTTTATAAACTCTATATTTATGTCAATATGTGTCCTTATATATCATTTAGGACTTATTGTGTCTCGGGACTTCATTCGTGGAACTTCTCATCCTTACACGCATACCCGTTTGAATCACCCACATCAGGTGAGTTCATACCCTGTAATGAACCTTTTAACTATTTTAACAGTTTAAAAGGGTGGGGGGGGGGGATACAAGTTGAACATAATGATAATTGTGTAAATGTTTGTTATAGACATCTTTCAAAATGTTACTTATGTTATTTATAAGTTGTCAAAACATTTCAAAACTCTTATAAAGGTTATGTTACTTTATAGTTATACAAAACTCTGTTTTTAAAGTACATGCATAGATTAGTAGAGAAACGAGTCTTTTCAGTAACGATCCAAGTAGAGCATTAGTAAAATATTATATGTATAGTTTAGGAGAATGCTATTATTTACTTCTACTATAATGAAGCACACAAAGAGTCAGTCCAGTTCATGAGACTATACTAACAAAATACGTTTACATAGATACGATATCAATATATGATGACAAAACAGAACATAGTAAGGTGCTATTGCATGGAACGTTTTCAGGATCAACTATACCAATGAATCACAACGCATTGTATAGTTATATTGGGTATACATGATCATAGTAATGTGGATGTTCGTGGCTTGCACTTATGCAGGGGTCGCGTGTAGTTTCTAGAATCTCTTGACAAGGGAGCGTTTAGTATAGGATCTAGCCATCACATTATGCCTTAACCCTCAATTTAGGCAAAATGGTACTTAAATTTGTCACTTATTACAGATACTATAGTACTTACACTGTCATTACGACAATTACAGAAGGATATAAAATTCGAGTGACAATGTTATTAATATTCGTAAAGTCGGGTCTTGGTAGAAGGCTACTTTCAAAACAGTCGAGTCTTGGTAGAAGGCTACTTTCAAAATAGTCAAGTCTTGGTGGAAGGCTACTTTCAAAACAGTCGAGTCTTGGTAAAAGGCTACTTTTAAAGATTAGGATCATAATGCTAGCTTTATGATTACTTAATGTATACACAGTAGGATACATATATACTAATAGATTTCGACAGCTAATAGGATGTGTGCTCTTCGCTTCACTTCATGTTCTTGTTGGATTGTGAGCTTGGAATGAGGTCACCAATCTATTATCCACCCGAATCTGTATATATCTATGCATAGTATACATTAAGTCATCATAATGGTACCATGTATGGATCAGGTCATAGGACACAGAGTCAACACACAGTTTTTCTAGTACAAAACTTACTTTTCAAAGTCAGTACTTTTGGTATACAAAACTAGAGATTTCCCAGATAAGGGCTTAATCCATTTTATTAAGCTAGTACAGTTTTAGAGACTTTAGGTGAGTAACTCTATAACACCTTAGTTTATACACCTTGTTTATATATAAAACTAATATCCAGTAGATAGTTAAATGTCTGTTTTCCGCCTTACTTCTTGTTCCCGTTGGATTATGGGCTTAGGGAAGATTCACCCAATTAACTTTCTACCCGGTATCAAATTATATATAGCAGTATAAACAAAGCTATTATAAAAGTAGTCACTGTAGTCAATATTTTACTATAAGAAATATAGGTTTTCTTAAAAGAACTTTTCGTTAGATATAAAGGAACCATTACAAATTATTCCATGAGTAACAAGTGATTACACCAGGGTTATATTTGACAACGATCTAATAACCAATGGAATGTGTGCTATCCGCCTTACTTTCTGTTCCCCATTGGGTTGTGAGCTTGGGGAAGATGCGCACAATCGATTGTTTGTTTACTCTGAGTATATATAACTTGTACCCACTTAGTACCCATAGAAAGGCTTGTAGTGTCATTTTACTTAACTTTCATTCAGGTAGGAAATATAGGATTTTCTAGAGGAACATGCGAACATTTCAAAACAGAACTTACAACTTACATCACTTTTACATATACATTTTCAACCACATTTTACAGCTTACTCACATCACTAAAACCTTATGAACTCACCAGCTTAATTGCTGATCAACTCTTTCAAATAACTTGTATTCTTAGGAGACTATTAGACAGGTGATCGTGCTGGGGACTAAGAAGATGGAGCATTATGGCTTCAAGTCTTGTTTTGTTATTTGTTTATGACTTCTATGTTTTGTGAACACACATTGTAAACACTTTCTTTCTAAATGAAATGGTTGTTTATTACTTGCTTACCATATACATACCTCGTGATACTTGACATGACGTCCTCCACCCCCAAACGTTTCCGCCGTTCCAGTTTTGGGGTGTGACAACACTGGATCCTATAGACAATCGAATATCTGATCCTACCTTATGCCCTTCGTCAAACAACTTTTTGATCGGAATCACATCAGATTTCCCATCACTTCCAATACTTTCTGAATGATTCTAAACATAGTTTTACTTCAAATCTCATAAAACTACCTTGTTAGAACTCAATGCTCAAAACCATATATTATTTAATAATATTCGATTTTAAACTAACAAACATACAAAACACGATAACTGAACAAGGGTATTAGCGTGTATGTTATAAATACCTCCTCCTTTTGAGGATTTCGTCCCGAAAATCACAACGATTTAAACAAATGGGGATATTTCACTCTTATCTCATTCTTATTTTCCAAAGTATAATTTGGTCCTCGAGGATGTTTCCACTTAATAAGCACCAACTCCAATTTTTTATTACGTAGATCAACCGTTCTCTCATTTATAATCTCTTCAGGCCCCTCTACATATCCTAATTTATTATCTAGTTTCACCTCGGGTGACGAAACTGTTTCATCATATATGCTCAAACATTTACGAAGATAACTCACATGAAATACATCATGAATACCTGCCAATTTTCTAGTAATTCCAAATGGTATGCTTTCTTACCAATTCTCTCGATGATTTTGAAAGGACCAACAAATGTAGAACTCAATTTTCCTTTCTTCCCAAATCGCATCATGCCTTTCCATGGGGATACCTTCAGCATTACGAAATCACCCACTTGGAATTCTATAGGTCGTCTCCTCTTTTCTGCATAGGGCTTTTGTCGATCCTGCGCCGCTTTCATTCTTTCTCATATAATTTGAATCTTATCAGTGGTGTCTTGAATCATTTCAGGCCCACCAAGTATTTGTAACAACCTGAAATTTCTGTATCATCTTTTGTAACTCTTTCGTAGTACAATTCACGCAACCAATCGTCGTTTCCAAATTCGATTTCCGATCTTCCGTATAATTAAGTCATTAACTAGTACGTATTTAAAATGACTTAATGGGTGTCTTAATACATTTAGAAATCATTTTAACACCCAACTTTAGTGATCAGAATATTTCTAGAAATTACCGTATCAGGTTACGGCAACCTAATCGGGTACGACCAAAAGACTCGTCTAACGCCGATATCGGGTAGAATTTCACAATGTCCAAAACTTAGACACTATATAATGTGTCTTAAGCCTCCATTTGAAGCCTTTGGCCAATTTCTCATTAAACTCTCCCAACCTCTCTCCTCATCCAAAATCAAAGGTCCAAAACAAAGATTAAAGGCTTCCAATCAAAGAGGTAACACCCTTAACTTGTTATTCAACCTCTTTAGCCTTCAAATTGATGTTTAAATTATGTTTTGGGACCAAGAACATGAGTTTACGGCCAAGGATCATGCTTGGGCCGTAAAATCCTCAACATGGGGTTTTTGAGCCAAATTACCCTTCCAAGTCATAGTTGGGACCTAGATATGACCTTAAGGCTTGCTAATCTAGACTTTGAACACTTTAAACATGAATTTTGGGGGAAAAAAGAGAGTTTACAGCCAAGACACATTCTTGGGCCGTAAACTCCTCTTAAATGGGGATTAAGTGCCTTTAAACATGTCAAAATGCTTTGAAACTCAACCAATGGCCTTGTGGTAAAATCTAGATGCATCAAAAAATACTTTAAGGGTTTGTAACACATCAAAAATGTCATTTATAGGAGTTTATGGCCTAAGAACATACCCTTGGCCGTAAACTCATAAAACTTGTTAAATGATGCATCAAATACACTCAAATGGATTGCATAAATTTCTAGAATCACATGTGATTGTTTTAAGCATCAAAAACTAACTTTTCATGGGTATAGGAGAGTTTACGGCCATAGAACATGCCTCTAGGCCGTAAACTCCTAAAAGTATGTTAAATGATGTTCTAAATTCATAACAAGGCTTGGAAAATTAATTAGAATCACATGTGATTGTCCTTTGTAGTTTAAAACCATTTTTCTTGGCCATGGGTGAGTTTACGGCTGTAAACTCTTATGGTGTGGCCGCAAACTCCCTTTTAAGTGTTATAATTCCATTCAATCAATTCCAAGGCATTTTAGAAATCCATTCCAATAATCCCCATGTCCATTTAAGCCATTAAACACTCAAAATCGCACCCACATGAGTTTACGGCCGTAAACTCATGTATGTGTGTGTTCTATGGCTGTAAACTCCTTAAAATGTTTACTCTTGGGGAGTAAACTCAAGTCCCAAGTCCCTAGTGCCATTACACGTCCGAAGATGTCACCCGGGTCACTCCAAACGCTCGTTTTAAGGTGTTTAACCTCGTTGGAGTGTAATGTTCCATATGATTAGTGAATGTATCCCTAATTGAATATATATGGACATTATTTCATTTTACATAGGGACATCGTGAGTAATCAAACCCCGAACCAACGTCTAGTATCCAAAACCGACACATTTCCGAGTCCGGTGAGTTCATACCCCTACTTTTTTTCGCTGTTTTCACTGTTTTCAGGGGGGGGGGAACACAAGCAAAGTACAAGGGAAATCTTGTACTCAAAACATGTTTTCAAATGTGTGTTTCATATTTCATATGCTTTTATTACTGATTACCACAATTGATAACCATTTGATCATGCAGATCACGTAACATATATTTGTGAAATAGGTCTTTAAACTATTATGTTTTACATATATTTCACAAATGGATTTCCACATTTTATCAGTTAAAAGCATGACATTAAACATTTGAATATAATATCTATACACTGTTTTGTCCTCGGTAACACTCCACACATATACGCGAGTGGAGGACTATCATATTATTACTAGTAAATTTGTTAATCCTGTATGATTGGAGACACGTCCTCGGCGAACACTCCACAGAGATACGCGCTTGGAGGACTACACCCATAACCAGAATCTCTGGTATTTAGAGAGCATGACTTGAGTGTATAGATCTATACGGGGCTGACTACCCCACACTTGGCTGCTAGCTACAGCCGAACCGAAATGGTTCAAGGGTGACGAAAGTCATAGGTATGTGGACTACTTATTGCCACAGGTTTCAGTCTATCGTATGGTTATGGAACTCGCAATTAGGATAACAGAGATTTACTTATAGTAATAATAAACCACTTTATACATCTTTTACATCTTTCACGTACGGTAACTAACATTCAGGAAAGTACGGGACTTTCCTGGGGAAAACATGGAACATAATCACGTTTACATCTTTTACATCTTTTACATTGTTCACATTGGAAACCAATATGTAGGAAAGCATGGGGCTTTCCTGGGTAATACTTACATAACTAGAAAGAGTAACAAACTGAATAACGCTACATCTTTTACAATTGGTAACATACAATAAGGAAAGTATGGGACTTTCTTGGGAATACATGATAAGTAAACAGAACAGTTTAACAAGTTGGATAACCAAACTATACATTTTCACATTAGTAGACATGTTTTCAGTGTACAAACTTACTATACTTTACATTTGTGAAACAACAATCAACTTCAAGAAAATATGGGATTTTCTTGATATACATAACATTTCAGAAACAGAAAGGAAACTTGAAACATTTTCACAAACAAAAACCGCTTATGAACTCACCAGTTTTATGCTGATTTTTAAACCGCTTGTGTTCTCAGGTCAGCGTTAGTACAGGTACCCGAAGATCCTTTTTTCTTGATGACGGAGTACGTGAAGACCCGTTTCATTTTGTTCATATATATGCTATGTATCACAACTGTACAAACATTAATTTTTGAAACAACTGTAAAACTTTTCTTATGTAATGTAATGGTTGTTTTACTTTACTTACTATGTGCATTGGATTTGATATTCAACGTGGAGTCAACCCCGGAAATGTTTCCGCCTTCGATTTTCGGGGTGTGACATATTTTCTGTCCTACATCACGCCAACATAATGGAGTACGACATCTACACCCATTAGTGCTTCATATGATACCATTTTGATTGAAGTGTGGTAACTGTTATTATATGAAAATTCAACAAGAGGTAAGTCTTTGTCCCAGTTACCACCAAACTCTAAAACACATGCACGAAGCATATCTTCTACTGTTTGGATTGTTCTCTCCATCTAACCATCTGTCTGGGGATGATAAGCTGTACTGACAGCAACCTGAGATCCCAATTCACGTTGCATACTCGACCAAAAATGAGAAGTGAAGCAAGTATCACGATCTGAAATAATCTTTAGTGGCATACCTTGTCTCGCAAAAATTTCATCCAAGTATACTTGTGCGTATTTCTCCATTGGAGCTGTTTGCCGCATGGAAAGAAAATGTGCGCTCTTAGTCAGTCGCTCGACAACTACCCAAATGCTATCATTCTGTCTTGCAGTCTTTCACGATTTGGTAATAAAATCCATGTAAAGCTCTTCCCATTTCCACATGGGGACACTAATACCTTCTGGAATTCCGTATGGCTTTTGGTGTTCTGCTTTGACTTGTAAGCATACTAAACATTCTTGCACGTATCTTCCAATGTCTCTCTTTAATCCAGGCCACCAATAATCAACCCGTATATCATAGTACATTTTACTAGTACCAGGATGTATTGATAGCTTTGACTTATGGGCTTCATCTAAAATCTTCTCTCTTAATCCACTAATATTTGGAATCCATAGCCGATTCTTAAATACTTTCAATCTGCATAGATCATCAAGTACAATACCAGCATAATGTACCATGACTTCCCTCTTCACATTTTCTGTATTTAAGGCATCTACTTGCCATTTTTCTATCTCATCAAGAATAATGAACTTTATTGTAGTGTGAGTAATAACATAACACAGACTATTATGAAAAACCTTTTAGCTAAGTGCATCTGCAGCTACATTGGCCTTTCCAGGATGATACAATGTTTCATAGTCATAGTCTTTGATCAGATCCATAGCTCATTGTTGTCTCATATTCAAAGTTTGCTGACTGAATATATACTTGAGACTTTTGTGGTCGGTAACCAATTGGTGTTTTTTTACCAAAACGATAACGCCTCCAAAGTTTTAGGGCAAATACTACTGCAACGATTTCGAGGTCATGAGTTGGATAATTCTTAACATAATCTTTCAGTTGTCTTGAGGCATAGGCTATTACACTACCATGCTGCATCAAAACACATCCGAGTCCCAACTTTGAAGCATCGCTATACACAGAAAAATCATTATCACCTCCTGGGAGTGATAACACCGGAGCATGAGTCAAAAGATCTTTTAAAGTTGAGAAAGCTTTTTCTTGGGCTTCACCCCATTCGAACTTTGCTTCATTTCGTGTAAGACTTGTGAGAGGTACAACTATACTTGAAAAATCTTTAATGAATCTCCGATAATACCCCGCGAGACCCAAGAAACTGTGAATTTTAGAAGCATTACCGGGCGCTTACAAATTTTGAATTGCTTCAATTTTGGTAGGATCTACTGATATACCATCACCAGAAATCACATGGCCGGGAAATTGAATTTGGCGAAGCCAAAATTCACATTTTGAGAATTTAGCATATAATTTCTCCTTTCGAAGAAGCTCTAATATTTCACGAATATGAATGGCATGATCAGCTTCAGACTTGGAATGGATTATAATATCATCAATGAATACGCTAACAGATTTATCGAGCATTGGACGGCATACCCGATTCATCATATCCATGAATACAGCAGGAGCATTTGTCAAACCGAATGGCATGAAAGGAAATTCGAAATGCCCATAACGAGTACGGAAAGTAGTCTTTGGTATATCCTACTCGTGAACTTTCAACTGATGATAGACATATCTCAAATCAATATTTGAGAAATAGCTAACACTCTGAATTTTATCAAACAGATCGTCTATGTAAGGTAATGGATACTTGTTTTTGATAGTTATCTTATTTAGCTTGCGGTAATCAATACACATTCGCGTCGAACCGTCGTTCTTCTTGACAAAAAATACTGGAGCACCCTAAGGAGAGTTACTCAGTCGAATAAAGCTCTTGTCAAGTAATTCCTGCAGTTGAATCATCATTTCCTTAATCTCAGCTGGTGCAAGACGATAAGGTGTCTTTGCAATCGGAGCAGCACCAGGCATAAGATCAATTCGACATTCTACTTTCCTATCCAGAGGAAATACAGGAAAATCATCGAGGAAAACATCAGGATATTCATTAACAATAGGAACATCATTTATAGTTTTCTTCCTCTCTTTTGAGATATCAACTGTATAGGCTAGATAAGTAGACCACCCCTTCGATATAAATTTACGAGCTTTTAGTAAAGAGATTATTTTTAAGATTTTAAGTCTTTGTTCACCGTAGACATAAATAGGATTCTCCCCTTCAATAGGAATGCGCACCATCTCTTCGTATCACAAGAGTTCTGCACGGTTTTTTGACAACCAATCCATGCCGAGAATGATATCAAAGTTGGGAAAGGAGATAGGAATCAAGTTAGCAAGAAAGTTATAACCTTCAATCTCTATAGACTTTATCAGAAAATAATGACACACTTCCCATTGTATCTATATGAAACATTTGGGAGAGTGCACAACAAGCAATTTGAAAAGAACACGCAAATTCATCAGACACAAAAGAATCTGAGGCACCAGAATCAAATAAGTTGTGAGCATGTCTAGAATTTACGAGAAATGTACGGGTCACAACATTCGGGTCTTCGCGTGCCTCCTCTGTGGTAATATGGAATGCACGAACTTTAGCTTTCGGCACCTCCTCCTTTTTAGTTGAAGTATCTACTGGTTGTTGAACAAAAGCTTGACTTCCTGCCATTTGGCTAGTAAGAGTAAGGAAGAAATGCTTCTTGTGGCCAGTGCACCACAAGCATAGCATGTAACATTCTTCATCGGGCAAACGGGCTTCATGTGACCCATTTCTCCACACCATAATAGATCACCAATTATTTTCTATTCTGGATTGACCTTGGTGATTCTTTCCATATTTTTGACACGATGGTGATTGAAGAGAAAAAGATTGTGACCTACCCCGGCCGCAAGAGGTATTATGAGATTATACTTGTTTGCTAGGATCAGATCGAGCGGGTTTTAGCCAATGGGACATAAATAGATCGATTGACACATGGATGCTTCGAAACAGAAAGAGTGGCCCCACATATCTCTAAGTCATGCTCGCGCTTTCGGGCGTACTCAACAGCTTTCTCAAATGACAAAATATCTCGATTGATCACGAAATCACGGATTTCATACCGCAATCCTTGCATGAATAACTAAATTTTATTGTATTTAGTTGGAATATACTTTGCAGCAAACCATGCTCATTGATTGAATTGAGTTTCATATTCATTCACAGTCATTCCTCCCTGTTTAAGCTCGAGGAATTCTTTCTCAAATCTTCTCCTCATTTCTAGAGGACAATACTTTCCTAGTAAGTGAGTTTTGAACATCTCCCAAGATAAATTCTCTAGGTCATACTCGTTGAGAGCTTCAAATGTTGCTTCCTACAAAATAAAGGCTTCTCCGATTAGCATTGTAGAAGAATAATTAACCTTGTCTTCATTAACCACATGAGAGATACATAATACTTTTTCTGTGTTCTGGATCCAGGTAAGAACAACAATGGGATTAAGGACACCTGAAAAATCCGTAGCACCCCTACTCTTGAAAGTTTTGAATGAGGGACGTTTCACCTTCTCTTTTGAAGATTCTCCAGTGGCTTTCTCTTTACCCTTATCACTATCCTTTTTGTGTTCTTTGAGAGTCTGTCGAATAACACCAGTAATTTTATCCAAGAGTCGCTCCTCACAAGGGGATACTGGAGTATCTCCTTCATTAGGATGAGGATATTCACCCACTTCTGGTGTATGGCTACTCTCCTTCTCAGCCATTGCTCTGAAAATTTAGAGTAACATGGCATGTTAAAATATAAGAACTTATCATTACTCAACACCCCACTTAAGTCTTTCCTATGTTTTGTATCCATATACTCACAATGAATCTATTCATATATTGAACTTCCAATGGTTTAAGTTTAAATACCAGTCCATGGTATTTAGTTCACTTAAACTACTGCTCTGATACCATGATTGAAAAACCCCTTTCACACTTAACAATAACAATAGTTAAAACATGCTACATGCATATTCATAATTATAATTTACATTAGTGATCTAATTACAAAAGCCTGGATACAAACCGACTAGCAAGGTTTTTACAAAGTTTCATAAAATGCATAACTACCCAGGAATTTATAACACATATACATATACATATACATGTATGATAATTACAAACATAGCAGTGTTAACTATTCTATCTCTTCTAATAAAACATGTTTGCTCTGGATGCTTATCACCTGAAATAATTAAACATTGAGAGGGATAAGCCGGTGACACTTAGTGAGTTCAACAATAGTTACAATATAACGCTATGTCATATATATAACAATAGGACAGGAACAAAGGACACCAAAGGCATATGTGTATCATATGATTAGATTCAAGGGTTTACAATCAATGAGATACAACAATTTAGGATCATAAACATGATGTTCATCATAAAAACTCCAACCCAAGTGGCACAAAAAATACAATTTCTGCTTATCATATTGCTAGAATATACATGCTTTCAGCCCACCTAGCCCGAAGCCAATACCAAATTGATACGAGTCATGCTCTACATGGCTAAAGGCACAAAACCAATACCAAAGTGATGCGAGTCATGAACTACATGGCTAAAGGCACAAAATCCAATAACAAGTAATAGCCACTTAAACCAATAATACAGGAAAGCACATTGCACATATAACACATAACATACAATTGTCCCTATATTGAACTCACTGTGAAATAACCAAATGTTGTGGTGAAATTACCCCTTAAGTGCGTTTTGCCGGTAGAATCTGACTAGACACTATCAGTAGTTAACGATCATCGGCTTGATAAAATGGATCAAAATTAGCAATACAGGAGAGAGAGAGAGAGAGATAAAGAGAGAGAGAGAGTTGCATTTTTGTGTAAACGGAAACAAGAGGGCTGGTCCTTTATTTATAGGTCAAAATTTTGACTCTCACAGTGTAAGCCATATAATCTCATGTCGTGATTTTATCCTCATCATCTTTTCGGTCTTCCGCGTGTGGTCTAGGCTTGAGAGGTGTCGATGGACTACCTCACATCATGAGTTATTGTAACGCCCGTAGATCCGGGCTAGTCAATTTAGAGATGATAAGCATCAAAAATGAATTTTTGATGGAATATTATTTAGAAGGATTAATCTTAACCAAGTTTTAGTATATGTCACAAGGTTTCTGTGCATATAAAGAATGCCAAAATCCGAGTTATAACGAAGAAGTTATGACCTGTCGAAGTTTCGTGATAGAACGACACGACCCAGCGTGACCCAACGCGACGTAAATATTGAATTTAAGTTAGATAGATATCTATCCTTAGTGATCTAAACGAGAGTCAAATATGTCTTCGATAGTAGTCCAACGATAAAAAGACAGATGAAAACAGAGTTTAGATGAAGGAGTTATGAATTTCGAACAGAGTTTTCCTATCCCGGCCTACTAAAGATAATATATAAGTAATATATTTATAATATATTAAAAATAAAGTCAAAATTAGCCAATGGAGTCTAAAAGAGAGTTATAGAGCATAATCCCACCTACGCGTCGATATAAAGAGCGTCGAAAGGGGAGTTCGTATGCAAAAGTTATGAATTTATGAAGTTCGGGGCGCGAAACCCCAAAACTGTCAGATACCACGACGTGGCAAGTCTTCTAACACCTCCGGGAGTCCCCTAGATGCAACTTGAGATGACGCATGCAGTGAAGACCAAGCCCACGGCGTGGAAAAAGGTGCCACGATGTAGCAAGGGCAGATTTTGCCCTATAAATAGATTTGAAGGGCCAGCCGAGCTTGGTTGCTCACTCTCTCATCTCTCTCCCATATTATATCGTTTTACGTGCAATTTTAACCACCCGAAGACCCGATATCACCCCGAGACCCGAAGCAAGTCCCGAAGCCTGAAGATCCCGAGAAGAAAAGAGTTTCCGAGCCGAAGCTCTACCCGAGAGAAACCCGGTGTGTGAAATGATCCCGGTTTCACCAAAAAATACTACCATTGCAAGCCGTAGTGTTGTCCGATCATCTTTTGATCACGTGAGTGTGTGGTTACTTTCTTCTAACACATAAATATTAAGTATTTGCTATGAAATACATGCTATGTGCTTATATATGGTTGTTTATTTGAGATGTTGGTGGAATGCATGAACTATATAGGTTTTAATGAGTTAAACTGTATATGTATTTTGTAACTACAAAAATGTTGGGTAGGACATGGGTAGATGAGATCCGTGAGTATGGATCAGATCAAGAGATTAGTTTAGATCCCTTAGTAGGGATCAGATCAAGAGGCTAGTTTTAGATCCGTGAGTATGGATTAGACCAAGAGGTTAGTTTTAGATCTGGGAGTATGGATAAAGTAAAGAGATAAAACTTTTTATTAGTCCGGGAGTATGGATTAAGACTAAGTTAACTGTCCCTAGTCCAGGAGTATGGATTGGGCACAGTTATAGATCTGGGAGTATGGATCAGATCAGGATTAGGGTATAGTTAATTGTCCCTATTCCGGGAATATGGAGTGGGTACAGTTATTGATTCGGGAGTATGGATCAGATCAGGAGGTTAGTTTTAGATCCGTGAGTATGGATCAGGTAGTTTTAGATCCGTGAGTATGGATCAGGTGAACAGGTAGTTTTAGATCCATGAGTATGGATAAGGGGAAAAGGTTAGTTTTAGATCCATGAGTATGGATCAGGTGAAAAGGTTAGTTTTAGATCCGTGAGTAGGGATCAGGTAAAGAGGAAAATTTTAGATACGATTGTTTAGATCGTGTCGTTGTGAGGATCGATGGGGTGGGATAAGAGTTGCCTTTATATGGTGAAAATGCACAAGTTTGAATGTACTACATTTATAAATATATGGTATAACATTGTGGGATGAAAACTCTATATGCTCACCAGGCTCCCAAGCCTGACCCAATCAATTTTCTTTGTATCACAGGTATCGATACGAAGACATATTTCACAGAGAGATTTAAAGGAGATATAAATCATTAGTGTAATTAAATGTAAGTTCTGTTTATGCTTATATGTCTGTATCGAAACATGACATCCCGAGGTTTTATTATTAAATGTAAGTACATTCTCTTTGAGAAATGTTTTGATAAGTTATTATCATATCTTGTTTTGGGAACAAATTCCGCAACCGTTTTCTTTAAAAAATTACTCTGATTTTAAAAACAAAGCATAAACAAATCGGTCTTTTCTGGCTGTGAAATTAGGGATGTCACAGTTGGTATCATAGCATTAGTTTAAGCGAACTAGAAATTTGTAAGAAATTTCTAGACTTAAACTTAGAATGCTAAGTAATGATTGTGAGGAGTGTGTCTAAAATATGTTAGGTAGTACACCTAAATTGACACAAGCACTAGTTTATTTTAGGAATGATGCCTAAAAATGCTTTTATGTGCCAAATGTTTTGTGTGATAGCTATATTGATGCTATTATTTGTTCGACTCTATGGTCTGTTGCCGACCGGATCTGGAAACCTTATGTGTTTAGGATTCTAAGCGTATGACTACGATATTAGAACTAGCATGTAAACGTTTTGGAGTGATAAGGAGATTTGTACGTCTATCGTAAATAAAGCTTTCTTATCTTAAATTCTCGCCTGGTACACCGAACGTCTGCTTGGGTGCACGAAAGGTCATGGTGAAGACTCATAGAGAATTGAGTAAATGGAGGAAATGAAGAAAGCTTATGATAGTGGATGACACCTATCAGAAGATATCGTAAGAGTGGTATCTTGCCTTTAGAATATGTCTGATGAAATAACAGTACGTTTAGAGGAATACGATACGTATGAAGTACACCTTCGATTGGCAGGATGATGGAACGATTAACGAAATTCTTGAAGTTGTCTCATCGTCTGGTATTTCCATCACCAATCGAGTTGAAGTAGAGTTGATGATTGAAGATTGAGCAATGAAGAAGTCCTAGTAGAGTCTACGGAAATTTTTATGATTATTTGGAAACATTCGTATGTGTTAAATTGTTTTGTGATTTTCTTGTATGGTGACTTGGTTGACTGCGAGACAATACTTGGAACGAGTATGAATAGGTGTGAAAGGTAGTAGATGCATATACTACCGGAAGTACATGACTCACACTTGGATCAGGCTATGTCATTCCCAGGACTGACCATACATCCCCAAGCATACTTGTGATATTAAACAATCGTAATACTTTTGTTCTTGTCATTGTGACACTGATTTTAGTATGAATGCAGGCACGTATACTTAATTAAATATTTTATTATTTAAAAGTATAAACTCTTGGTTAGAGTATTTTAATCCCATTGTATTTATAGTTAGTATATCTTTTATGGGCTGATATACTCAATTCACTATAAACAATGCTTTAATACCAATCTGTCACACCCCAAAACCGAGAATGGTAGAAACGTTCTGGGGCGGAGGACGTCATGTAATGTATCACAACAATGTAAAGTAGTAAACAAGCAAAAATATCATCCATTGCATTAATAGTATAATTATAAATTACAAGTGTGTTCTTTCATAGTATAAGACAACATGATAACTAATCAAAATAAAAGAGGAGTCTTGATTTCTCCGTCTTCACAAAACCTGGTCGTTGTACCTGTCTATTTGTGACCTGAGAATACAAGTTATTTTGAAAGGGAGTATCAGCAATAAAGTTGGTGAATTCATAAGTATTAATGTGTCTTCAATTTGTAAAACTTGTAATGAAAGTCTTGACATTGTTTTGAAAGAAAGTTCGTATAAGTATGTAAAGGTTTGTAAGTAATGGTAAGCGTTTGAATAACCCTAGAAATCCCTATGATCCCTATAAAAGAAGTCTTCTACCAAGACCCTACTATTTTGAAAGTAAGCATCTCTGTAAATGTGATGGTTTTTCCCTGTTTAACTATTAGTATAAAACTATGGTATACCTCATCGTTTATGTTTATGAGTCACATTATAAAGGTAATAAGGAAATTAGTTATCTATATCAAATATATCCTACCTCGTCGATCATGTGAATGTGTCATAAAGTAAAGGAAGAAATAATATAATGACCTAAGTATTATCCTTTTGTACTAGGATAACTAACAGTGTTAACTTAAGACATCCGTAGATGTACATTTACCTCTATAGCTAACAGCTGGGTGTAGGAATAGTTAGTCCCTTAAAGTATACCTATAATGGTATCAACCGAAGACATCCGTAGATGTGCATTTACCTCTGTAGCTAACAGAGGTTCTAGGAATGGTTAGTCCCGCAAAGTATCCTTTGGAACGAGGATATAAAGTCCAATCTATCTCGTCGATTATGTGTTTGTGTCACAAAGTAAAGATAATAAGGATAATTATATATAACAGTATCTACACATATAATATGTAATAGTAACTCGCCATATCACATCTACGTAAAAGTATTCATGTAGACGTACTCATGTAAGCGTATCTATGTAAACGTACTCATGTAAGCGTATCTATGTAAACGTACTCATGTATCATGTAATGTACTCATGTATCGTGTAATGTACTAGTATAGACTCATGAATGAACTGACTCTTGTGTGGTTCCCTGTACCTGGAATAGTAAGTGGTATCTCCTAACTATACCTATAATAGTTACTAACCATGTACGTGTATAACCTGAAGAGTGTCTTTGCTAACCAAAGATACTGAACTGACCGAGGAAAACTTTTATGTCTCTATATGTATACATGATATATAACAGATAGTTAAATGACCTTCGGACGGATACCCGATAACCTACTAGACCACATCCCAACGGGGAAAAGGAAATAAAGCGGGTTAGCCTTCCTAAGTCTTTTAAACATTATTTATATAACTATACCTATATAGGCATGCAATTAACAATATAAAAGCATATAAGGAGTTTTATAAAACCTTTGAAAAATATTAATATTTAAGAAAAGATAGACTTGATGTCAGTTTATAAAACGGTTTGGAAGTATTTGTTTGACAAAAACAGTTTAAGTATAAAGGAACCTTTGTTTGAAACACAATGTAATAGGGTTTGAAATGAACATACAGTGTTTAATAAACAGTTTAATAAGGTGTTTTAAACACCTAAAAACGTTTAAGATAAACATTTGAAGAAATCTGATTGGTAAAACAGTTACGTAAAGTAAAGCCATTTACATGTTAGTTATTAATCACATGTGATTGATATAATAACTAAACATGATTCAACTTGTATTCCCCCCCTATAAAGCATTTATAAACATTTAAAAACATTTAAAAGGTTAATTCAAGGGGGTATGAACTCACTTGATTGATTAGGAGAAGGCGAGATGATAATCGAGCAGAACTTCGACTTGGAAAAGTTTATTTTCTCGGGAATCTCGGGAATCTCGGGAACCTCGGGAATCTCGCGAATCTCAGGAACACAAAACCTTCCTTCGGAACTTGAAGGTGAAAACCGGGGCTTTGGGAGGGCTTCGGGGGCTTAAACGCAGAGTTTCGACGCAAGAAAGAAGAGAACTGAGCAATGGAACTCGGAGCCCTTGAAATCTATTTATACGGTCATTTTTTGAGTGCCACGTCGTGGCAGAGGATGTGCCACGTCGTGGTGAGTTAGCCTTATCCTTTTCTATTGATTGGAAACTCTCAGTCACTGGCCGGGTCGCGACGAACTGTGCCACGTCGTGGCAAGCCTGAAAGCCTTGGATTTCGGGCCTCGAACTTGTAAAATCCGTAACTTCTACGTACGGAATCCGTTTTCGACGTTCTTTATATGCACACGTAGCTGAAAATATGCTCTACAACTCTTGTTTAGACTTCATCAGCAAATTTTGAGTTTATTTTTAATTATTTATTTTTAATGAGCTGGGATACGAAAAATCCATTAAAAATCCATAACTTCTTCATCCGATGTCCGTTTTCGTCAGACTTTTTACCGTTGCTCTAATATTGATGAGACATTCAATTCTCATTTAGGTTGTTTCGGAAAAAAAGTCTCTCGATCTCTATTTCGAGTTTTTAGCTATCTACTGCTATATCCAGATCTTGGAAAAATTATAACTTCCTCTTACGTAGTCAGATTTGGACGTTCTTTTTATGTATATTCGCGGCTTAATGATATCTACAACTTTCATTTAGATACATAAGATTAAAAACTATTGTATTAAAACTTCGCGTTTTTCATTTATCGGTGTTGTCGGTTTTGTCGAGAATCTTCGATTGGTCATAACTTCTTCGTTATAACTCGGATTTTAGTGTTCCTTATATATATGAAAACCTTGATACGATTCCTACCACTTTATTTAACCCAAATAAGATTTTAGGAAAGCTAAATTTTGACCTAAATTTGACTGGTGTTACATTATATTGTTTCGAAATGTCGGGTTGTCACACCTAACCTTCTAAAATTATTTAGTTCCCATAATCTGTAACTCAACATATTCGATTACTAGTTAGCTGAAGTTAGTTAGAACTCCTAGAAAGCACAAAGCAAGCATCATTCAAGCATCAAGTAATCAGAACCAAGCACACCCTAATTAGGCCATCCTATCACTAACTAATCAGTACTAGCATGCAAGTCTACCAGCTCATACAATAGGCAGACAAAGGCATCTCTCCTAGCATTCTATCATGCAAAAACTGAGTAGATCTTATCCCTAACTAGCATGGGATTCACAGATTCACAGATCAAATCATATCAGATAACATGTACGGGTATTTTAGGAAAACTTACTTGAACTCGGCTAATTGCATGCACCACACCCTTTCTTGTCTTAGAAAACTCTTTTCTTAAAATATTTTTCATTTGAAAAACTCTACTAAATCATCAGTTTCAGTTCAAACACACCTGAGAGTATGTCTGAATCCCTCAAACCAAGGCTCTGATACCAACTTGAAACGTCCCAAAAATATGACCCAAAAATTTCATTTTGAATTTAATAAAATAAGTATTCCAAAAACATCATCGATAGAATCCAGATAAAACAAGTGTATCAATCATCATATGAAATCAGAGTAAATCAAAAAACAAGAAACGAGGCGGTGTGTGCTCTGCAATCATCCCGATCCCTTCCCTTTGGAACTGGAAGTACCTGAAACATAATCTGAAAACCGTAAGCACAAATCTTAGTGAGTTCCCAAAGATACCACATACCATACATATATAGCACATAACGGGCTCCGCCTAATGAGTATAACAGGTCCCTCCCACTAAGTATATCAAGCCCCACCTAAACTCACATAACGAGCCCCGCCCAATGAGTATAACGGGCACCTACCTAACTCACATAACGGGCTCCACTCACATATAATTCATATAAACATAACAGATAATAACATACATAATAACCATCGGGACCTGCCCAATAAGTGTACAAGCACATACATATACAAGTGTGAAACAGAAAATGAGTATCCTAACATAACAAATCATGGGTCGGCATTGGTTCCTTCTATCCGCTAAACAAATTGAGAAAACTCACCAACAACTACTAAATCAAGCTAAAAGATCTCAGTTTGCTGGTCTGACAAATCCTCGAGCTATCAATTCCAAATAACATCCAATTAATAGTTGGATTCCAATTCATAACTATAAGTCCATAATTAGGGTAAAAAGACTATTTGACCCCTTACCTAGTTTGGTCCATGACTAAGGACCAAACTCACAATCCGAAAGGCCCAAATCCTAATTAGCCACCCAAGGCCCAAATCATGGCCCAATAACCAAAATAATCATATAGGGCCCAAACATGGCTCAATTTTCCAAATTGGGCCCAAATCCCTTCTATGGGCCTTAATCCAAGGTCCAAACTAAAGATCCAAGTTCTGAAACTCAACTCATTGAGTACGCAGGGTGTACTCAGTTGTACGCTAAGCGTACACGCAATAGGGCTTGTACACGGTGCGTACAGACTTGTACGCCCAACATACTACCCCATTCGACCATCTTCGAAATTTTAGCTCTTAATCCTTTAACACATTGGTCCAAAATGAATATCTGACTTCCTTTAGCTGGTTAATCACATAAAGTTGCTAACTTTACGTTCATGCATGGTTAAATGAAGCTCTTAAAGCTCAAAAGGACCTAATAGGTGACTTATTGCATGCATGAGACCAAAAACCCCCATAAATTTTACACCTTTATTCTTAATAAATTCCTAATAAGCTCAGATCTGAAAGAATCAGCCCTTCAAACTTCCTAAATTGTCAACCCAATCCAAAAATGGACCAAAAACATAAAAACTAAGACATGAAGAGACCTAAGCATGGAGAAGACAAGTTTCGGACTAGATACCTCTAAAAGGTTGCAAAATGAGTGATGATTCTGGATCTCTAAACTTCCCACCAAGCCAAGCACCTTTACACTTCTTGAAATCCTTCAAGATGAGCAAAATATGCACTAGCTTCTTCTCAAAAGCACAACGACACAACAATGGAGGGTTAAGGCCAATTTTAGGGTTTAGAAGATATGGGGGCTGGTAAAGAGGCCAATCCTAGGGACTTAAGGTCTTTATATAGGGTACACCAACCTAAAATTAGGGTTTTCTAGTCTGACCATTACGCCATGCATAATTCTCGTACACCTAGCATACGAGGCCTCGCACCCTCGATTAGTTCCACCTTACTACGCTAAGTATACAATGTAGTACGCCCCGCGTACTAACTTCTTAACTAGTACGCTAAGCGTACCATGTGGTACGCCCAACGTACTACTCCAAGGACCAAAGATGCAACAATTAAATATAGAAGTAGCTAAAAGGAAAATACCCAAACTCCAAGTGTTACACAAGGAACAAAGCATGACAATAAACGATGAAGTGGACAAATTGATGAGTGTCAGAATAGTAAGAGAGTCACTTATCCCATTTTGGGTGGCGAACCTACTTTTAGTTAAAAAGGGCGATGGACGGTAGAGAATGTGTGTGGATTTCACAAATTTAAATAAGGCATGCCCAAAGGATTGTGTCACATTACCAATCAAAGACAAAAAAAAAAAAAAAAAAAGAATTCCTACACGAACACAAATGGAAAAGCTTCCTTGATGTGTACAAAGGCTACCTTAAAATTTTCACGCACAAAGGTGATAAAGAAAAAACCTTTTTCCATACAGACAAAGGAACATTCTGTGACAACAAAATTCCTTTCGGTTTAAAAAATACAAGGGCAGCCTACCAAAGGCTTGCAGACAAAATATTTGAATAACAAATCGATAAGAATATTTAGGTATATGTGGACGACATGGTCATTAAAAGTCGAAATAACAATTTTTTTTAAAGACATCAAGGAAACTTTCACAAATTTATGAACTGTAAATATGAAACTAAACCCCAAAAATACCTTTGTGGGACAAAAGAAAGCAAGTTTTGGGGCCACATGATAGCAGAGGAAGGAATCAGTGTGAACCCAAAGAAAATAGAATCACTGTTGCAGTTACGATCACCATGAATTGTAAAGCACTAAATGGAAAGCTAGCAACATTGGGACGATTTCTAGCTAAATCACTAGAAAACATGTTGCTGTAACATCCCAATTTTCAACCCAAAATTTTTCATTTTCATTTATTCAAATATATTATAGTATAATTACATTATGTGGAAACAAGTTGCTAATGTACATGTGTACAGTCGAAACTTGCTCTTCTCTCGATTCAATGAAGTACCTGAGAAACATTTATAATCAACGGGGTAAGCATGAAGGTTAGTAAGTTCACCAAAAAACCATATACTACAATACATATACAATGCATACACATAATGACCTTCAACATAAAGTTGGTCCTCCCTGGTGCTTCAGCACGAAGCTGGTACACCCTATTTTTCCTTCACCATAAAGTTAGCCCGCTACTTTGGTATTTAGAATAATGCTAGTCTGCCCGAGTCTATTGTCCTTCAGGCTGAGGCTGGGTCGCCCTTAACTCCCTACATAATATATTAACACATATAAACACTATAACATAAAATAATCTAATACTATATGTAACTAATAGAATTAGCCTAATGGCATATTACAAGAAAACTATATCTTAACATAAAGAAGATATATACTAGAGCACATAATATACTGAGAAAATTCACATACACAATTACTCAGAGGATTTACAACTATCTGTTTGATCTTACTAGCGATCCAATTGGCAGGTAACGCGCCTAACAAGTATTAACCTATAATACTATAACTTATTAATTTGTATGAAAATCTGGTAATGAAAGTTAGATCTTTCACTAATCACTTAAATATGGATCAACCATAAAGGATAGTTGGGAGGCAGGATCATTTCGGCATATAGCCTTTCTAAAATCTTATAAACAAGCCAACGTAACAATTATATACACTTCTCTGGTAAGTAGATCAATCAGTATTATGACTAGAATTACTGATAAATCTTATTTCTACATTTATAAAAACGATTATGAATATAAATATAAGTTACACTTAAAGCATAGTAAGTGGAGCTCAACTTACACGAGTTTCTAGAAAAAATCGGGAAGGTCATAGGCAAAAGTTCGACTCTGATAGCTTCTTTTTTTTGGACTCGTAGATACTCCAGCTCCCCACTAAAATACTTGGAAGTTCCAAAAAGTCAGACCAAATAGGAGGCAAATGTTTGGGAAAGAAATTGAGAAAGTGATGAGGAGAAATGGCTGAAAAACGCTCAATATATAGAAAATTTGGAGAGGCACGTCGTGCCTGGTAATGTGGTAATCTCTCCAACTCCCACGTGTCACGTACCGACTTGTCCATCATTATCCATACTAGAAGCTTCCACGTGTCATCGTGTGTTGGTGCCATGTGATCAACTCTCATGGTGCCACATTGGCTAGTCGATGGAAAATCTGGCACCCTCTTTTCCATGTGGCGCTTCCTTGTGGTGCCACTTCATTATAGCACTTGTTTTCTCGAAATATTCGAACGTCTATAACTTTCACATGTGATCTTCGTTTTCGACATTCTTTATATCCCCAGAATAATCTCCACGAGTTCTACAACCTTCTTGGAGGTCTCAACAACTAATTATAACTCTAAATAAATTTCATATTTAGGTTGGTTTAGATTTTTAAAGTTTGTGCAAAATTCATAATTGCTTCATACGAACTCCGTTTTTGAATGTCTTTATTTCGACAGGCTCATATTCACAAGATGTTTAACTCTCATTTAGATTGTTTCGGCTAAAAATCAGCCGATTTAAATTTCAATTTTTGTGTCTACACTATTAAGACAAAACTTCTAAAAATCATAACTTCCTTATACAAATCAGATTAAGACATTATATATATGCACTCTCTCGCTTTTACGAATACTTCGACTTTCGTTTAGATTACTTAGGTTAATAAACAATCTATCTATAATTCGTATTTTACAACATGCTTTATCGTATAAGGTTGAACGAAAAACTTCAAATAGTCATAATTTCTCTATACAAAGTCAGATTCGGGTGTTCTATATATCTACGGAAATCGTATTGAAGTTTCCTACATTTTTATCATGATCACATTGTAAAAAAATTTATATATTTCGTCTTTGAATTTTATAAACAACGGTTTATATTGAATCTGAATTGGTATGTAAAAATGGAGTATTACAACTCTCCCCACTTACAAAAATTTCGTCCCTAAAATACTACTCCTAGCGCATCTTAGGATAATGCATGTACACTATCCTATTGGGGTTTATATTGAATCCAAATTGGTATGTGAAAATGGAGTATTACAACTCTCCCCCACTTACAAAGATTTCGTCCCTAAAATACAACTCCTAGTGCATCTTAGGATAGTGCATGTACACTATCCTATTGGGGTTTCATGAGATGAACTTAGGATCTATCTGTAACACCAGCAAAAATTAGGTCAAAAATAAATTTGTTCAGTAACCATAATTGGGATAAACCAAGTGGTAGATATCGTTATGAGGTTTCCAAAAATACAAAGAACACCGAAATCCGAGTTATAACGAAGAAGTTATGACTAATCGAAGATCCGCAACAAAACTGATAAAATACTATTAAGCATAAAATACGAAATTTCATTAAAATATTTTAATACCTTAGGTATCTAAATGAAAGTTGTAGATATAATTAAACCGTAAACGTACACAAAAGGAACGCCCAAATCTGACTTCGTATGAAGAAGTTATGATTTTTCGAAGTTTCAGACATAACAGTAGACAACTAAAAACTCAAAATAGAGATCGAGCGAATTTTAGCCAACGCAACGTAAACGAGAATCAAAGACTCGACAATAGTAGTACAACGGTAAAAAGATAGGCAAAAACGGACATCGGATAAAGAAGTTATGGATTTTTGACTGAGTTTTCCTGTCCTGACCTATTAAAAATAAATATAATTAAATTAAAAGTCACAATTAGCCGACAAAGTCTAAACGAGAGTTATAGATCATAATCTTATCTTCGTGTCGATATAAAGAACGTCGAAAACAGAGTTCGTATGCGAAATTTATGAATTTCTGAAGTTCGGGGCACGAACCCCAACACTGTGTTAGAGTTCACGACGTGAAAAAGAGGTTCACGACGTGAACTCAGTGCTGACGCCTCCTGGAGTCTGTCAGAACCAACTTGCGATGACGCGTGCAGTGACGACCAAGTTCACGACGTGAATAAGCTTGGTTTATGACGTGAGACCCCAAAATGACCCTATAAATAGAAATCGAAGGTCTCGGGTTTAGGCCGCTCATTTCTCTTCTTCTGGCCACTTTTACTCTGCGTTTAGCATCCCGAGACTACCCCGAAGCCTCGGTAACACCCCCAACATACGACGCAAGTCCTGAAGTCCTGGGATTTCTGAGAAATCGACTTCTTTCTAGTTGAAGTGTTGCCTGAGCAAAGCCTCATTTTCATTAAATCGTCACTCCTCACAAGTGAGTTCATACCCCTATCACTACATTTTCAAATACTTTTTAAATGTTGTTAAACACTTTCAGGGGGGGGGGGGGGGGAATACAAGTAAACACACGGCTAAAGTCGTGTGTAACATCGGTCTTTTGTAAATGAAATACGTTTTATTTATACGTTTGCATACTAAATCATATCAAGGGTAACCATTTCAACTACAACATTACGTGTATTCGACAAATCAAAATTTGTTATTATTCCTTTGTTAACACTATAGAAAGGGTAATCATTTTGAACATAAACATATACACTTTTGCATACGTGACTTAATTGTTTTCTCGAATTGTCAAAAGATTTTTTTTCATCATGTTACTCGTGAACATCGTTGTTAGCAATCATGTAATGTCATATGGCTTTGTTTGTACCAAATGAAAGTCCCCACCTATAACCAGAGTCTCTTGGAGGGAGAGCATGACAAGTGTGTATAGATCTATACGAGGATGACGACTCTACAACCTGACTGTTAGCTACAGTCCTCGGGGTGACAAATGTCAACATTAGGTACTGCGTCTAGTATGGTTATGAGGAACTCACAACATGCGGAAACAATGACTCACACACGTAGTAATATATAACTCAATCATGCTCGGGGGGTATTAACTATATTATAGGGTATTATCAGCATGTTTAGAATTTAGGATAAACACTTCCACAACTAGTTTTACTTAATAATAAAACTATACACCTTCATTTCTAAGCATGGCATATTTGCTTACAAGTTACAGTCTTGGTCATTTAAGACTGCATGTCATTTAGGAAAATATAGGATTTTCGTGGTTCAAACATTCACTTTATACAACAATGATTCACAACCCACTTTATTAAGAAAATATCGGATTTTCTGGAAAACATACACGAACTTTCGAATGGCATACATTTTATGAAAACACTAGCTATGAACTCACCAACATAAATGTTGACACTTTTTCTTTGAAATAATTTGTATTCTCAGGAAATCGCTAAATCAGGTTAGCAACTGCTTTTAAAGACTCACGCTCAGGCGTTAATTTAATCTTTTGGACATCATATTGTAATTGACTTTTGCAAACATGTAATACTACAATCATGTAAATTTTCAATTATGTATATGATGGCTGTGTGTACTTTCTTTACTATTCATTTGTTATTATATACTGTACATGATGTCCTCCGCCCCTGAATGTTTCCGCCGTTCAGGTTTGGGGGTGTGACACTATCCAATGTTTTTGCATCAAATTTTCTTATCTGTATTTATTTAGCTATAGAAATTTGCTTTCTACCTTATACATACTTCCAAACTCCTCACAAAATCTTCCAAAACCGGGAACTTGTTGGTCTGGTCTTCTAGAATCTTACGTTCTACGACGGAAAATTTCCTTCAGACGTCAAATGTAGACAGAGTCGACTTGTTATAAAGTGATTAACTATGGAAATTCATCTACGACATACTAATGGAATCTACTCTTTCAGAACACGCCTTTAAAAATATTAAAACACACAGAAATCTAGATTAAAAACGACATTCCAACCTAGTTCAGGCATTCCAACATCCTGAATTTTAACCAAAATTATTATAATGGGTTTACTGTCTTGAAACCACTAGAACAAATACTCTAATATTGGTGACAGACTCATTATAAGGCTTTCTAATCTTCCAACCTATAATGAACACAAGGTCACTAATAACCCTCTCGCAAGGCTCAAACTACTTTTTCTATATCAAGGTAAAACCATTGTTTTTGCAATTTCTTCTTATGCATGCTCATGATACGTTGTCACCTTATCCACTACTGGGGTTTCGATGCCATATATCTTTTGTCATCATCCCACCCTCGATCTTGAAGACTCACATTCAACCCTTTGATGGTCCTAAAGACTCATACCCATTATCCGATTGTCCTAGTCATCACCCTTCCTGGATATCTACTTATCACCACATATCTTTGATTTTTAAAATTTTTGAGGCTACAACTGATTAGAGGTCCTTAATTTACATTGTATGAATGCTAAAGTCTTACTTTCGTCCCATGCCAACCTATGAACGTAGGAATTGGATCCTTGCGTTATTTACTTTTATGCTTATTGACTGGAGTAATAACTAAACCAAACACGTAGCTTACCCTGAAGACCAATGACGCATATGTGGTTCCACTCGATGATCCATCTAACATGACTCTTAACTAAGCGAACTTGTAATTTATACTAATCTCTTACGAGCCTTTTGTGTTCTCTATCGCCAACCGAAACCTTGCATCCTAAAAGCGTGAACAGTTCCTCGGCAATATTCTACCATCTTATTGCAGTTCTAACTCTCATAGGAAATCCTTAGATCGTTTCCTTATAGGTATATCTTTCATTGACATCTAAAGAGGCATATTTACAACTGAATATCCAACAACTACTACTGCTTACACAGTTTTAACACCGAGTCACTCCTAGAATTGAACTTTTGCGAATTTATGCTTGGGACTTTTAGTTAATGTTAACTGCTACTAAAAAAATCAAGATCATTTGGTTGAACTTGGATCAACAATTTGATATATCAATCCTATCATATATACTACTGATACATCTGCAACCCTTGGAAAGCACTACCACCTCTCTTAATTGACATGGTCCATCCCGGACGATCCTTTTCTATGCACCTCTGTATGCAT
Source organism: Lactuca saligna (assembly GCF_052625555.1). Lineage (NCBI taxonomy): Eukaryota > Viridiplantae > Streptophyta > Magnoliopsida > Asterales > Asteraceae > Lactuca > Lactuca saligna. The sequence goes on from NC_136425.1 coordinate 143,155,716, forward strand.
ATTTAGATGATGACCTGAAACGTTTCTTAATATGGAAACACTTTCTCCTTGACATCAATCCTATGGTTTTTGTTTTTTCGGCATAGGGCAACTAAGTCCTTACTACGAGCTTAACTAAGGTTATCTAAGTTTGATGTATCCCTTGAGTAGTCGACGCTCTCTATGGAAAAATATACCATCTATTGAATTCCTGATCCTTTGCCGTGAGGATATATCCTTCATCTGTGAAGGTATGAACCTAAATGGTTCTCTTGGCTACCTGAACCGTACCTAGGAATTTGGCTAAATCATAAATCCTATCAGTCGCTGGGGAGGAAAGACCAACCTTTCCTTTAGAAGAAAGAAACTCATAACTTATGGGTAATCTAGCAGAAGACTTTGTTCTTCTGTTATCCAGACAACGAAATCTAAACTAACAACCTCCGCCTACTCGTGTCGCAACTCTCTCAGACCTCGATGTTGAAATTAAAAAGTTGAACTATCCATCATACCTCCTGCTTACAGGTAGGTTCTGTTAGATATAGTGTCTAAGTCCATAACTATATTTGGTATGTACTTGACCCGACCCGGCATGGTCCATTTGGGTTGCACTTCACCCGAACAATTTATGGATAATCTTTTGAGAATAGTATAAGTTGTGATCTATTAATATATTATAAGTTCTAATATATTAATATAAGATCATATTATTTAATTAGTATTGATCTATAATTAATCTAGGATTAATTTAGTGATCAAAAGTATTACTAATTAAATATGGGCTTCTATATTTATATAGTGTGGGCTAATGCTTATTTGGAATGGGCTAGGCTTGCATGGAAAGTCCATGGATACTCCATGGAGCTTTAACCCATGGATCTCATGGAAATGAAGAGACATGGGTAATAGGGTTTACATGGATGTAACCCTAATCCACCACACTATATAGAGGAGGATTTGGTTCTTGAAATCACACTAGTTGAGGTGAGTAAAGCAAGAGGGCTGATTTCAAGATAGTAGTGAGTATTCTCTCAAAGTTCCAAGTTTGTGGTGATTTGTGATTTCCATTTGAGGCATCCACACTATTGGTGCTAGGCTCTAAAACTCCAAGCAATCAACTACAAATACAAGTTAAGTATTTCTACTAGCTTTATTTGATTCATGTACCCCATGCCATGCTAGTTAGGATATGAACCTTGGAAAAATAATTATTTGCATGTATCTTAGACAAACATAGATCCAAGGTTTATTAGTGTTGCATGTACACTTAGGAAGTGTTAGAATGCTCAAACCCCATCAGGTTCTACCCCACTTGGGTTCGACCCATCATATGTTTCTGCTCATAACTAGCCGAATTCTAAGATGGCCATTTCTACGTGTTTCATGGCTCCTTTTGACTTTGATGAAGCTCATGGTTATCATATCCACCAACCTTCAACATTTCCATCATCATACTATTGCTCGTGTCTACCAAAGTGATGTCCTTGCATAGCCTGATCAAAATAGGAAGTGTTAGAATGCTCAAAACCCATCAGTGGTATCAGAGTCTTTGGCTTGTTTGTATGATACTTGATGCAAAATATTGGAAAAAGTCGAAAAACTTGTTGTCTGCCTGATGAACTCGTCGAGTCCATGGGGGGACTCGCCGAGTTCATGTGTATCTTCATCCTACTCGGCAAGTAGGTTCATTCAGTCGACAAGTAGAAGCCACAGAATGCAAATTTTCGACTTTTTGCTGCTGGAAATGGACTAGAAACATTACCCTAAACTGTTTTGGTGTTATAAAACTTGTTTTAGATGGTGTAATGTTTATGCTAATCCATTTACAATGGCTATAATAAAAAATTGCAAATTTTATGAGTAATTTATGATTCTTGAAATGTTCATATTCATGTTCTTGAACTTATGAAGATTAGATGATCATAGGAATTGTTTGTAACCTACTTGGTAGTTTAATTCTTGATCATAATGTGTTTTAATGGAGTCCATAACTTGTCCTCATGTTATGGAAAACCAAGAGTCACACTTGAATTAAAACCATTAAAAGAACACAAGAGTTAGAAAAATGAAGAGTCTTCATTTTTAATACTCTATTTAACTCATAAGTTACAAGAAATGAAAAGTTTTGAAAGTGTACAAAACTTGCCCTCAAGTTTTGGAACAAGTAAATTCATATTAAAAACTTTAGTTCAAACCCTTAAAATTTTAAAAGTTAAAATTCAACCCTTATACTTATAATATTATAAGTTAATAATAATATATGTATAAGATCAAACTCGTCTTACCGCTTGTACGCCTCATTCACGAAGCTACTCTATAAGGTGGGTAGAAGGTTGTTGCCTATAAAATGACAACTTAATGGGTGTCCACTCTCACCCACCGCTTGCTTGATTGGTGGAGGGTCGTTAGCCGAACGGGTAGGACAAGGACTTATAAATTCTCATTAAAAGTATAATGATAATTATAAAGTAACTAAATGTTTTATTAAATTCTCAGTCTTAGTTACTTTAGGAAAAACGTGAATAAGGTGCTAATCCATGGAATTACACTTTACACTTTGTTTAAGTTGTTAGTGCAACGTGTGTGGTTAACCGGCACACTAACTTGAACTTAACAAGGTACGTGAAGGGTGACTTAATGTTTATAATAGTATCGATGGAGCGTGTGTGGTTAACCAGCACATCGATTGAGGGGTAGTACCTTAAGGGTACCAAGTAATTTTCATGGTTACTTCACACCTTGTTTTGTGATCCTCGGCATCGCAGTCACAAAACCTGAAGGGAACACTTGAGATTGAAACATGCCATTGAAGGAAGTTCAATGAATCTCAAAGAATCTAGGAGTTTCTAAACCAATTAAAACCTAATTAAAATTTTGTTTTTCATGGTGGAAATTGGTGAATCATCATTCACCTACCTTCAAATATCTTATAGCTTAGATTACGACATCCCTCTTCTAAGTTTTAAAATATTGTGTTGGGTCCTAGCCTTAATACTATATTTGGGTGTTTTATTAAGGACTATCTCTATATCTAATCTAATCTATTCCCGTTCTTTTCAGATGACTTCCAATAACAATGCTTCTGGCTCTAACCCTACTAGCTCTTTCTCTCTCATGAATGTTTGTGGGAGAGTCATCTTCGATGGATCCAACTTTACTGATTGGATCAGGAACATCAGGATGGTCAGTCGTTATGAGAAAAAAGAATATGTTCTTGACAAGGAGCTAAAGGTACCCGAGCCAACTGCTACTCCTAAAGAGCTTGCTGATTATGAGGTACATGAAAGGGATGCTACAAAAGTAGCATGCATCATGATGGCCACCATGACAGCCAAGCTCCAAAAGTCCTATGAGGACTATTATCCTTTTGAGATGCACCGGGACTTGATGGACCGTTACCATCAGAGTGCTCGTCAAGAGCGATATGAAATAATCTACTCCATGATAACAACCCGAATGAAGGATGGTGAACCCATCACGGGCCACATGCAGAAAATGCAAAGGTATGTGGACCGTTTACTGAAGCTGAATGTGAACTTCCCCGAGGAGTTAGCAATAGACACCATTTTTCACTACTTACCATCGTGTTATGATCAATTCCACATGACATATCACATGAACAAGGAAGAAGTCACCCTCAGTAAACTTCAGGGACTCTTGAAGACCGCGGAAAGTGGTCTAAAGGGTAAGTCAGTTGTTACTACTCCTACCCCTACTCCTATTGCGGCCAATGTCTTGGCAATCGGGAATGGCAAAGGGAAAAAGAGAAAGAACCCTTCTAAGGGTACCAAGGGTAAGAGCCTTGAAGGTTCCTCTTCAAGAAAAACCAAGAAAGGTTATGTCACTCCTTCTGCTAACCCTAATGAGGCTGAATGCTTCTATTGTCATGAAAAGTCGCACTGGAAGCAAAACTGCCCAAAGTACCAGCAAGATGTGAAGGATGGGAAAGTAAAACCCAACCATGCATGTATATACACTATATTGTCTAATAACTCACCTCATTCTAAGTCTTGGGTCCTTGATACCGGTTGTGGTATTCACATATGTTGTGATTTGCAGGGACTAAGAAGAAGTGAGAATGTGGAGCAAGGAAAGATAAACTTGATCATGGGAAACAGGAAAACTTCACCTGTCACCAAGATAGGAGTTTATTCCTTAGTGCTAAATACTGGGTTTACATTAGATTTGAATAAGTGTTATTATTCGCCAGAAATGGCAAGAAATGTTATTTCCTTTCATGCATTGTATAAACAAGGTTTTACCTTTTATTTTGATAATAATAATGGTAGTATTGATGCTTTCTTTAATAATGTTCATTATTTTAAAGTATTACCTTGTGATGGCGTGTATGAAATTTTATATGTTGTAGATAATCTAGGAAATAATGTATTGTATATTGACTATTTTACTAGCTTAGATAAAGCATCTTTATGGCATTGTCGTCTTGGACATGTAAGCAAGAAACACATAGGCCAACTCCAAAAGGATGGAGTCTTGGAGTCCTTTGACCTAAAGGCAGATGATAGTTGTGAATCTTGTTTGCCTGGTAAAATGACAAAGTCACCTTTTACTGGCACTTGTGTTAGGGGTGAAGGTATGTTGGACCTCATACACACGGATGTGTGTGGACCCTTCAGAACCGCCACAAGAGATGCTAATCGGTTTTATGTGACTTTCACTGATGATTTTAGTAGATATGGATATATCTACTTAATCAAGCATAAGTCAAAAATCTTTGAGAAATTCAAAGAGTTTAAGCAAGAAGTGAAGAATCAGTTGGGCAAGAACATTAAGATGCTTCGATCCGATTGAGGTGGTGAGTATCTTAGTACTGATTTCCTTGACTATCTTAAGGAATGTGGGATTATCTCACAATTGACACCTCCTAGGACACCACAGTTGAATGGTGTAACTGATAGGCGCAATCGGACCTTGTTGGACATGGTTCGTTCCATGATGAGTCGAGCTTTGCTACCAATCTCATTTTGAGGGTATGCCTTAGAGACTATTGCCCATATCCTTAATCTAGTCCCTACAAAGAAGGTTGCCAAAACACCTCACGAGATGTGGAATGGAAAAGTTTACAATCTAGACCACATCAAGATTTGGGGTTGTGAGGCTTTCGTGAGACGCGAGACTCACGATAAGCTCGAACCCCGAAGCAAAAGGTGTATTTTCATCGGCTATCCACAAAAATCCTTTGGTTACATCTTCTATAGACCCAGTGATAATGTGGTCTTTGTAGCAAGAAGAGGATTCTTTCGAGAGAGAGAATTCATGATTCAAGGAGACAGTGGGAGACAAATTGACCTTGAGGAACCTCAAGAGTCAAGCGATGAAGGAACCTCAAGACCTAGCCCTCAACCTGAGGAGGAAACTCCTGTTGAGCCAACTGAAGAATCTATACCTCTAAGGCGTTCCACCGGTGTTAGGAATGCACCTGAGCATTATTATGATTTCCATATTACTGCAGAAGGTGAGACACTTATCAGTGATAACACACTGGTAAATCTGGATGAGCCTAACAGCTACACGGAAGCCATGGCAGGCCCTGAGGCTGCTAAATGGAAAGAGGCTATGGATAGTGAGATATAGTCCATGTATGATAATCAAGTTTGTAACTTGGTTGAGAATGTACCTGATCGTAAGGTAGTTGGGTGCAAATGGATCTTCAAGATGAAGACCGACATGGATGGTAATGTACACACTTATAAGGCAGGACTAGTTGCAAAAGGTTATTCTCAAACTCTGGGAGTTGATTATGATGAGTCCTTTTCACGAGTGGCCAAGATTAAGTCTATTACGATTCTATTAGCCATTGCTGCATTTCATGACTATGAAATATGGCAAATGGATATCAAAACCGCTTTCCTTAATGGAAAGTTGGTTGGAGATGTTTACATGGTTCAGCCAGAGGGTTTTGTCAGTACAGAGTACCCCAATAGAGTGTGAAAACTCGAGAAATCCATTTATGGATTAAAAGAAGCACCTCGCAGATGGAATCTTTGATTTGATGAGAAAGTAAAGGAATTTGGCTTTTCAAGGAGTGAAGATGAATCTTATGTCTATATCAAGGCTAGTGGGAGCATAGTCAACTTTTTGGTAATGTATGTGGATGAAAAACTACTCATAGGAAATGACATCCGAACCCTGCAGGAAGTAAAGTCCTGGCTTGGGAAGTGTTTCGCTATGAAGGACCTTGGTGAAGTTGCCTATATCCTAGGGATAAGGATTTTGAGAAACAGGAGTAAAAGACTAATTGGACTTAGTCAAAGCACCTATGTGGACAAAGTGTTGAAAAGATTCAACATGCATAACTCCAAGAGAGGTGAGTTACCCATTCAGAGTAACGTCAGATTGAGTACGACACAAAGCCCTAGTACAGAGGCTGAGATAGCAGAAATGAGTCGACTACCTTATGCTTCAGCTGTAGGATCGATCATGTATGCTATGACATGTACTCGACTTGATCTAGCCTTTGCTTTGAGCATGGTTAGCAGGTATCAGGGGAACCCTGGCAAGGCACACTAGACTGCGGTAAAGAATATCCTCAAGTACATGCGAAGGACTAAGGACTGGGTCCTTACCCTTAGTGGGAGTGATGACTTGAGAGTTGTAGGGTACAGTGATGCTAGCTTTCAGACTGACAGGGATAATATACGCTCTCAGTCGGGCTGGGTCTTTACCCTAAACGGAGGGGCAATTACTTAGAAAAGTTCCAAGTAGGCGACAGTGGATGATTCCACTTGGGAATCAGAGTATATAGCAGCAAGCGAGGCAGCAAAGGAGGCTATATGGCTAAAGAACTTCATCGGAGACCTTGGAGTTGTACCAGCTATAAAGGAGCCAATGGAGATTTTCTGTGATAGCAGTAGTGCGGTTGCTTTAGCCAAGGAACCAAGAGATCATGGAAGATCTAGACACATTGATAGAAAATATCACTTCATCAGACATCGAATAGAAGAAGGAATCCTCGTGGCAAAGAGGGTATCATCGGATGAGAACCCAGTAGATCCCCTCACGAAGGGACTGACTCGGGCTAAGCATCTCTAGCATGCTCAGAGCATAGGGCTGAAGGATGATATTAGTTTTAGTAGTTGGATAATATCGAAATTTGTAAAAGGTAATTGACATTAGATGATGAATAAAAAGTGTTTTATTTATGAGCAAAGTGTTGCTGTCTGTTGTCGATTGTTTACTATATTTCTTTTGCATGTTTTGACTTCCAGAATAACTATGTATGGTATATCATATTATTCAAACCTCCACAGTCGGTCATATGTCAGAAGTAGGTATGAATCAAGACTGTCATGATTGGTTGCAGAGGTCTAAGGTGTTGGACATGGCTACAACAATCGTGAGTGCTCATAAGTTTTGAGCATTGGACTCAACCCATGCTCACTGGAATCACTTCATGGAATTTATCTCGAGTGACCGTGAGACGGTAATATCATATAAGTCTTCAAACCTAGAGATATGATTTGTTACTTACAAGTTGGTTATGCATTTATTGTTCAAAAATGCATTGGTAACTCGATCTTATAAAACGTGCCTTTGTTAATAATTCAATGAGTGGTAGAACAAACATATGAGTCGAAGTTTATCTATTCCTTCTAGGATTAGAAGCGATATCTGGGCCCCTCGATGATTTTTTTTGACCTATGTACCGGGCCCGGTCAGAACTAAATTGCTGTGTTCAGTTAAGTTCTATGTCAAACAAATCAGAAATCGGGAAACAAATGCTGGACAATAAGTAAGACCATCTTCCATGTTTTGTCCGGCTGATATCTAGAACAGAGGATTATATGATCAGTTAGCTAAAATGGCGTGTTCTAGTTCAACAGAGTTTAAAGAGCTACGATTGCTGATCGGTTCCTGAAGTCATACTTGCAACTATAGTTATTAGACTTATCCAAGTGGGAGATTGTTGGATATAGTGTCTAAGTCCATAACTATATTTGGTATGTACTTGACCCGACCCGGTATGGTCCATTTGGGTTGCACTTCACCCGAACAATTTATGGATAATCTTTTGAGAATAGTATAAGTTGTGATCTATTAATATATTATAAGTTCTAATATATTAATATAAGATCATATTATTTAATTAGTATTGATCTATAATTAATCTAGGATTAATTTAGTGATCAAAAGTATTACTAATTAAATATGGGCTTCTATATTTATATAGTGTGGGCTAATGCTTATTTGGAATGGGCTAGGCTTGCATGGAAAGTCCATGGATACTCCATGGAGCTTTAACCCATGGATCTCATGGAAATGAAGAGACATGGGTAATAGGGTTTACATGGATGTAACCCTAATCCACCACACTATATAGAGGAGGATTTGGTTCTTGAAATCACACTAGTTGAGGTGAGTAAAGCAAGAGGGCTGATTTCAAGATAGTAGTGAGTATTCTCTCAAAGTTCCAAGTTTGTGGTGATTTGTGATTTCCATTTGAGGCATCCACACTATTGGTGCTAGGCTCTAAAACTCCAAGCAATCAACTACAAATACAAGTTAAGTATTTCTACTAGCTTTATTTGATTCATGTACCCCATGCCATGCTAGTTAGGATATGAACCTTGGAAAAATAATTATTTGCATGTATCTTAGACAAACATAGATCCAAGGTTTATTAGTGTTGCATGTACACTTAGGAAGTGTTAGAATGCTCAAACCCCATCAGGTTCTACCCCACTTGGGTTCGACCCATCATATGTTTCTGCTCATAACTAGCCGAATTCTAAGATGGCCATTTCTACGTGTTTCATGGCTCCTTTTGACTTTGATGAAGCTCATGGTTATCATATCCACCAACCTTCAACATTTCCATCATCATACTATTGCTCGTGTCTACCAAAGTGATGTCCTTGCATAGCCTGATCAAAATATGATAAGGTCGTGACAAGCACAACATTGTATAGAAATGCACTAACGTACACGCGTGTCTAAATAGTATAAGGGTGTGGGGGTATTATTAACGTAGTCGAACTACTAGAAACAATGACGGTTGCTGAATTATCTCTATACTTATCATTTTTATGAGATGATTACCTTGTTGCGTTCTAATTGTCCTTCTTCATTCTCATGACAAAAGTCGGTACTACATCGATTACGGTTCTCAAAACCAACTCACTTACGTAATTCTACTTTGTTCGAAATTGATCTTTTATGGCCACTTGGGCCCGAAGTTAAAGTCGTTTTCCTTTACATCACCATACGACAGGTAATGACAGAAATAAAAAAAATTCATAGTGTTAGCCATACTATTTGCCTAACTATCAGTGTCTTAGCAACTTTGTGACTCTTCTTGATGGGATTCTTGTGATTCATGTAGTATAGGCCTCTACTACCTTTCACACCTACTCATATTTTTCCTAAAAAATGTCTCCTAGTTTTCAAGTCACTTCCAATACTTCACACGATGGTCGCTAAACATATGTACGTATGTGTCCCATGAGCAAGCTATCTCTGATTCATATTTTAAGACATGATTTGCCATATAAGGTTGAACAAAAAACTTCAAATAATCATAACATCTCCATACGAAGTCAGATTTGGGCGTTCTATATATCTATGGTAATCGTATTGATGTCTCTTATGTTTTTATGGTGATTAATTTGGCTAAAATTAATATATTTCTACTTTAGATTTTGTAAACAACAGTTTCATTGAATCATATTGGAATGTAACATCCCCAAAAATCAAGGTAATTTTTTTTCATTTGTCAATCAAAAAAACCATTCCAAAGACCATAAATGTTTACAAAACATTGTTCCAAAAGTAATAATCATAATGTTTCTCACCTTGGACTCATAAGCTACAAATGGGTTGAGTAGATCGTCAACATTTTAATTAGTCTGTCTCAGCAAGCAGCAAATGCCCAATTTTTCTTGCATAAGTAAAGTAACCTATCAGCCAATGCCCAAGTGTTGCAATCTTGTCCAATAAACCTGATTCTGGAAAATGCACGACGGACTACCCTACATATTAAGAAAAGAGAGAATAGAGATATCTATTTTGCTACGCATCCGACTCACAAACAAAGAAAATAGAAGCATGTTGGGTCATGTGCTTAGTATTTAATTGTCTGCATGAAAGGAAAAGAGCAATAGAAGACGTGTTTAGAGTCAACCCAAAATATATAAAAAAAAGAATTATATCATGGCTTATGATTCTACAAGTGAACCACCTTGGGCTCCAACAATTTCTTTTGGGCTCCTCCTACGACAAGTGTGCATATATATATATATATATATATATATATATATATATATATATATATATATATATATATATATATATATATATATATATATATATATATATATATATATATATATATATATATATATATATTATTTTGGGCTTAAGTTGTATTGGATATATCATGGGCTATCTCTACAATTTTAATGGGCCACCCTAGTAAAACATCATAAGTTGTTTGACACACATGCACCGCAAGCTATGCTCAACCAAATACGTATTACAATCCATACCACTCAACATTATCAAGAAAAAAAAGATGTAACATTGGGCCTATAATTCGCAAGCAGGCATATCATAATTCGAATTATGAGTTTCTCCCAAACGGACCACAACAAACCTACCTTGGGGTTTTCCTAGGCAATTTTATGGGCTATTTCAGCAACACAAAATATATAGTCAACCAACTTTACAAAGCAAAGAGTAACCGCTCAATGCACACGTGCTGAAATACCCGCTCAACAAAAACATTTTCAGGGAAACGCAGCAGACTGGACCATTCAAAGTTTTTGAAAAAAAAAAGGGGGGGGGGGGGGGGGGGGGGGAGGGAGAAGAATAGTACACTACTACTACTCGTGAAGCATTTCGAAATATCCATTAACAATCGTGTTGCTCGGCTATCAGCAGTTGTGTTGACCAACTTCAGGCAATCTTGCTGCTCAGCTCTCACCACTCATGTTGATCAGCCCTCGCTAGTCTCGCTGCTCAACCCTCAGCAGTCGCGTTGCCTGACTCTCAACGGTTGTGCAGCCTGACCATCAGTAGCAAAGCATCCCAGCTCAGCAGCCGCAAAGCCTAGCCATCAGCAGTTATGTTGTCTGAATCTGAGCAGTCGTGTTGCCCAGTTGTTTTTAGTACTTGGGTCGCGTAGCTTTTCTCAGTAATTGTGTCGCCCAAGTTCCTGCAACTATGCATCTATCGTTTCCATTCGTCGCCTCCTCTAAGAAAAGAAGGGAGGGGGGTATGGTTGGTATGACACTATGTAGAAGTGATTTTTATTCCGAAGGGGCAGAGTTAAAGTACATAAAGAACTGACACTATGCATGATGGTTAATCCCCAAGGTGACATTGGTATTCCGAATTGAAAGAGTTGACTCGTGGTCCAACTCTCAATAGTCGTGTTACTCATCTATGACTAGCAGCTCATTGCCCAGGCCTCAACGACCTTGCTGAACAATTCCTGACAGCTGTTTCGTTGCACACCTCCTAACAGAAGCTAAACTCTCAAGTTCTAAGTAGCACTGCCACATAGCTCTCCGCAAACAGCCAAGACACCGAGGTGTAACGTCCCAAAATTTAAGACTAAAAATTTCTTTTAATAAATATTACTTAAAGTAAAATCATCGATTCAAAGCATAGTTAAAGTAATAGTTTCCAAAACACATGTTCATTATCAGAGTAAAACATTCACAGGCTGACAAATCTATGGTGTGTGCCATGCGATCACCCCGAGCTCCATCATCAGCTACCGGAAGTACCTGGAACGAAAACTGAAAACCGTAAGCACGAAGCTTCGTGATTTCCCTACTCTACCACATACCATGCATAATCACATACTGCACATACTGGGCCACGCCCGCTACCTCGGGCCTCACCCGCTACAATGGCCCCGCCGCTCCAGGCCCCGCCTAGCTTCGAGCCCCGCTCGGATACATATCCGTTTCACTTAGGCCTCACCTGTCTCAGGGCCTCGCCCACTAACATATAATAGCACATAAACATATCACAACACATAAGATAAACACATACGAACGAATCATGTCCTAAGGCCTCGCCTATCCTGGGCCTCGCCCTTGTCCTGCTACTGATGAGTCATGGAACCCCGTCCATGCTCCTACCGATAGTGAGCTACAGGCCCAACCTACACCCACCCTTTCCTAACTTGGGCCTCACCCCTGATATGTTGATAATGAGATGTGGAACACCATCCATACTCTACTATTGGTAAGATACGGGACCTCGCCCACACTCACCCCTCCTACCAGGCACATAGAAGTATCACACAGACAACAAGTATCAACTATCATAATAACCGTTCCTTGGGCACCCGCCCGCTATCATCGGACCTCGCCCTGAATATCATACTAGCATATTGTGCCTAGGGCTAACCCCTGGGTCTTCTACACACACAACTACATGGGCCGGCATTGTGGCCGTAGACCCACCCACACAAAGGGAAACTCACCTGCACTGGCTGAACTTGCTGATGATCCCACTAGCTGCTGCCCGACCACTCACTAAACTCTTGCTCTACTTGCTTTGCTGAGCTATCAATATCAATGCAACACTTAGTCTAACTGACCCCCGACAGTCAACCAAGTCAATTCTGGTCTAAGTCAAAGTCCTGGCCAAAGTCAACCTTCCAGGTCAACCCTACTCGCCGAGTCCACCTACTGACTTGCCGAGTTCATATGCTCCGGGTCCTTCCATTCGCGACATGACTCGCCGAGTCCAACGATTTCCGAGTCCTGACCTATCCAACTCGCTGAGTCTCCACCCGACTCACTGATTCAAGTCTCAACTCGAAGGGTTTGGGGCTTCGCGACCTGACTCGCCGAGTCCAAGAACAAACTCGCCGAGCAAAAGGCAATCTTCATCCAACTCGTCGAGTTGTTTATCCAACTCGCCGAGTTCATGCCCAACTTCATCCGACTCAACGAGCTGTTCATCCCACTCGCCGAGTTCCTCCTCATCTTCATGCTACTCGCCGAGTCCATTCAGATCTACATACATGCAGAGGACTTTTGAGTCATGCATGGACTCCAAACTGTAGATCTACCCTTCCCAAGCCTATTCCCCACGTAGAGTTGCAAACTTTACGTGTAGAGAAGGAGATCTAGGCACAATCCACCATAAACTAGGATTTAAGGCAAGAAGGCTTCGTAATCAGCTCAAGGGCAGATACTTTATCGGACAGTAGACCAAAACAAGCATGGATCTGAGGTAGCAACCTCAGATCTGGACTTCTAGCTCGAAATGGTTACTATCACGCCAAGAATGCCCAACACACACATAGATCTAGGTGCAAGGGAGTCCAGGAACTAGCTATTACCTCCAAATGCTCAGAAATGTTTTCTCAATCCCGGATCCACAGCCCCCTTCTTGCATTCTCAAGATTCTTCTTCTTTCTCCAAGCTTAATGCACTCTTCAAGGCAATAATTGGCTCAATCAAATGATATGACGGCTAGGGTTTGGTATTCAGGGCTAAAGAGGCAGTAGAGGAACCCTAGGAAGAACATTAAGGCGTTTATATAGGCTCCATGTCCCGAATTTAGGGTTTTCCTCGCACAGAACAGACTCGCCGAGTCACCTTGGCTGACTCGCCGAGTCGGTCACTTACTCCTCGACTCGGATCCCGCTCGGACTCGCCGAGTTCCTCCTTGGACTCTTCGAGTCGCCCCTTAAAATTAAGGTTTTCTTTCCTTTCTTGGCCTTCCAAACTTTGGGTGTTACAACTCTCCCCCACTTAAACTATTATGCCCCACCGCCTGCCAACCACCATCAATACCCAACCAATTATTCAAACACCAGCTGCCTTTCTTCACTGGCCTTCCGCTCGGTCATTTCGACTAACATTAATCCTTGCGGATAATCATCTCGGGTCACCGTGACCCTGAACATTCTGGAGCACAATTTACTCGACCGACATTCCTTCTAGTACTCACCAAGTACTGCACTGAACCCATAAGGGTTCTCCACTCCCTTCCTTGCACGATTTCCTTGCCTCCCCAAGGCAATGCTCCATAACCAACTATTTTCTCTGCCACTGTGAAGACCCCATCTTCAACAATTCTATTACTCCCGCTACTTCCAGTACGGGTCATTATCGCCAGTATCCACTGGGCATTTCTTTCTACTATAATTTGGTGTCGAGCACCCCACGATCAACTAATTGAATTCCACCATATGTTGCATGCTCGCACTAGTAATACCCGAAAATTCTGCTATTCCTCATCTGACTTCCAGATGAACTGATACCACCCTGGTCCCTACCAAGCTATCAATATCTGGATTATCGACTTCCACCGATCGCTGACCCAACACAACTCCTAGTCGCTCCCAGCGACTTCCGAAGGAGCTTCGACCACCTATAACTGCTCAATCTATCATGCCATTCAGGCACTACAATCGTGGGATCCTCGATCCCCTTATCTTGACACTAAGGTCCTTACCAGGTCCTACCTGTGCTGCTAAAACTCACGGGCCTCACCCACGGGTCCCACCCGACTCTAACCTCCTAGTCCCACTAGTCTAACCACTCTCACTCGGGCCTCGCCCACGGGTCTCACCCAACCATACTACTATGAAACCCTGCTCTCAGGTCTCACCTACACTGCTAATCTCATACGGGCCTTGCCCACGGGTCTCACCCAACTATATCCTGGAGCTGCCTCTCCTAAGGTCTCACCTCTCTAGTGCTATACATGCAAACTCCCTATCATTCTCATCCACTACCCATTCCTGATCCCTACCTAACCACTAGGAGATAAGGGCCTCGCCCCAACTCCACTAACGAATCTACTAAGGAATGTTACGGCTTACCCGTAGTCTTACATCACTATCCATTGCTGACTGCTAGTGAATGCTACGGTTGCCCTGTAGTCTTACAACACTTCCACCACTGACTGCTAGTGAATGCTACGGCTGCCCTGTAGTCTTACAACACTTCCACCACTGACTACTAATACAAAGGCACCCATGTGCCATTAGCTCTCAAGATCCTCATTCCGACTCCATCGAGTCCTCCGGGCGATCCACAACCTGAATCCCCAACTATGCACTAACCATTACCATCACACACACTAACTGATGGGGAGTTTCTCAAACTCCCAGCCCTGAATCCTCAATCCATTAAACGCCGAACTACCTAATTTTCTTCTCGGAGGTCGCATACTCATTCTGGGTCTGCGTGCTCCTATCTGGGCACACTCGGAGGATTCTCCCCCACTTCGATCCTACTTACCCCTTGCTACTCAATACTCAAAAGAGATCCCGATCTTTGCTAGCATTCCATAATCAATCTACTGAGGAACCCAAGCCCGCCATAGCTAGGGATCTAACCAATCCATCTCTAACACTATGCCACTCCGAGCTAGCGACACGTACCAAATCCCTCCCAAGCATGCTACAGTTACTGCATCCTTCGAAACCTTCTTCAATAAAGCACATCCCCTAACTACTATACAAATATCCAAGGTATGCAGATGGCATATAACATAATCACAAGCAAGCCACACCATAATACAATACTCATGCCAACATTGATGCAGAACCATAACAATATAATCATGCACAAATGAAAGAACTGGAAACGAAAGTTACATACCTGCAATGTCCGGCGCTGCTCGCGCCTCCAAGGTAGTCATCTGAAAAGCCCTGCTCCCTGCTGTAGGCGCCTCTGCCCGGCCCTGATGGCCATCCATGATCCTCAAGGTTGCAGGGGCGGGTGCCATCACCCGTCCTGCCGAAAGCAAACTGGGACACTAGGCCTTCTTGTGGCCCCGCTGGTTGCAGTGAAAACATATCAAGTCGGATCCCTGTATGGTGGTAACAATACAATCCCTGCTAAAATGGCCGGTCCGACCGCACTTGAAGCAGCCAGACCCACCACCGCTACCACTCCTGCACGCGCCCCCGTGCATCCTGCCACACTTTCTGCACCGACTGCAGTCTTGATAATCCCTCGATCTCGAATCCGATCCCTTGGGCCTTTTTCCTGAACCCGCGGCTACCTGAACCTTACCCGGATTCCTCTTCCGGATCTGCTCCAAATCAATCTCCCTTTCTCTGGCCCGATAAATCATATCTTCCAACGTTTTGCACCCGGGCCTACTCACGAACTCCCTGATGTCAGCCCTCAACATCTCGTGGTATCGGGCCTTCTTCATCTCCTCATCTGCGACATACTGCGGTACAAGAAGAGCCCTCTCCTTGAACTTGGCGGTGATCTCCGCAACAGTCTTAGTAGTCTACGTTAAATCCTGAAACTCTCGTGCCAGCTGCTGCACCTCAATAGTCGTTGAGAACTCCGCTCTAAACCTGGCCGAGAAATCACTCCATGTCATCGCGTCCAACGCGGCATCATCTCCCAGGGCATGACCAATATCTTCCCACCAATCCCTCACTCTGTCTTTCAGAAGACAGGAGGCGAGTCTAACCTTGTCCCCTCGGGACACTTGCTCGTACGAAAAATGTTGGCAACATCAGCAAACCATCTGTTGCTAGCAATGGGGTCCATATCCCCATGATAATCTGGTGTTGCGCAGGCCCTGAACTCTCGAAATGTCAAGGTACGCGCTCCCAACAAAGCCATCATCTCGGTATGGAAGGCTCCCAGCCTCTCATCCAAAATCTCCAGTATACCCTCCTTGACCGTGCCAAAGATCACAGGAGTCTGATCTAGAATACTGCGCGTAACTTCCGTTGATATCAACTCCCTCATCCGCTACTCGAGCTACTCAGTTCCTGAACCCGAGCCTGATCCTTCTCCGGCGCCTGATCCGCCCACTGGTCTCTCCCGCAACGTCACTGTGCTGCACATATAAAATAATCACTATCAGAATACTTATCACTGCTGCGAGACCAAACACACGCACCACCAGGTTCCCAGTCTTGTCTCGGCCTTTCCTGAATCGAGTACGGATCCTCTGCTTTCAGTAGTATGGGCCCATACTACCTTCCACATCTATCCGTACTTTCCTCAAGAACTGCCTTGACTCCACCAGGTCCCTTTTCTACTACTTCTGCTCTCAGCACTACCTCATCCTAGGCTTACCCTAGGGAAACCTCTGGCTCAACTCAAACCAGTCCTCAGCTGCTGAAGGCCTCCTCGCGATGCCAATTAGCCATTACCTGGATACCATCACATGCAATGAGGCTCAGATAATCCTTCGAGAAAAAGACTCGTCCCTACAACGGTTGGACTCAAACAAGAGCTGCAAAATAGGGCCAAATCTAGCACTCTGAGATAATTCAACCCTGATCACATGTGACGTGGCATATCCACCTAATAGCTAACTCCCATCAATCAAAATCCTACAATGCACAAAGCAAGAAGCATTCGAACAAGGGAAAATCTAACCACAACATACTCAAGCAATCACATCCACATAGCAAGAATCTGAACTAGCATGCAACACAACTCATAAAATCAGGCATAACCTAAACAGGCTATCCTGCTACTGTCTAACCAGCACTAGCATGCAGCTCAAAGCACACACTCAGGCACATAAGGCATCCTCCCTAGATCCTTAGCCCTATTCTAGCAAGCTGTTCTACTAACTGATAATAAAATCATAAACTTGTATGGGTATTTTGGGGTACTTACTTGAGCTCGGCTGATTGCATGCACCACACCCTTTTTCTCTTTTCAAAGTTCTTTTCTTTCTGAATTCTTTGTGTTTTTCTAAAACCGTTTCCTTTCTCAAAACTCTTTTTACAAAACTGTCTGTCCATTTTGAAAACTTTTATACCAATTCCTCAGTTTGAGTTCAGACACGCTTGAGAGCATGTCCGAATCCCTCAAACCAAGGCTCTAATACCAACTTGTAATGTCCCAAAATTTAAGACTAAAAATTTCTTTTAAGAAATATTACTTAAAGTAAAATCATCGATTCAAAGCATAGTTAAATTAATAGTTTCCAAAACACATGTTCATTATCAGAGTAAAACATTCCCAGGCTGACAAATCTATGGTGTGTGCCATGCGATCACCCCGAGCTCCATCATCAGCTACCGGAAGTACCTGAAACCAAAACTGAAAACCGTAAGCACGAAGCTTAGTGAGTTCCCCACTCTACCACATACCAAGCATAATCACATACTGCACATACTGGGCCATGCCTGCTATCCTGGGCCTCGCCCCTACCTCGAGCCTCGCCCGCTACAACGGCCCCGCCGCTCCAGGCCCCGCCTGGCTTCGAGCCCCGCTCAGATACAGATCTGTTTCACTTAGGCCTCGCCTGTCTCAGAGCCTCGCCCACTAACATATAATAGCACATAAACATATCACAACACATAAGCTAAACACATACGAACGGATCATGTCCTAAGGCCTCGCCTATCCTGGGCCTCGCCCTTATCCTGCTACTGATGAGTCATGGAACCCCGTCCATGCTCCTACCGATAGTGAGATATGGGCCCAGCCCACACCCACCCTTTCCTAACTTGGGCCTCGCCCCTGATCTGTTGCTAATGAGATGTGGAACACCGTCCACACTCTGCTATTGGTAAGATACGGGACCTCGCCCACACTCACCCCTCCTACCAGGCACATACAAGTATCACACAGACAACGAGTATCAACTATCATAATAACCGTTTCTTGGGAACCCGCCCGCTATCATTGGACCTTGCCCTGAATATCATACTAGCATACTGTGCCTAGGGCTAACCCCCGAGTCTTCTACACACACAACTACATGCGCCAGCATTGTGGCCGTGGACCCGCCCACACAAAGGGAAACTCACCTGCACTGGCTGAACTTGCTGATGATCCCACTAGCTACTGCCCGACCACTCACTGAACTCCTGCTCTACTTTCTTACCGAGCTATCAATATCAATGCAACACTTAGTCTAACTGACCCCCAACAGTCAACCAAGTCAATTCTGGTCTAAGTTAAAGTCCTGGCCAAAGTCAACCTTCGAGGTCAACCCTACTCGCCGAGTCCACCTACTGACTCGCCGAGTTCATATGCTCCGGGTCCTTCCATTCGCGACACGACTTGCCGAGTCCAACGATTTTCGAGTCCTGACCTGTCCAACTCGCTGAGTCTCCACCCGACTCACTGATTCGAGTCTCAACTTGAAGGGTTTGGGGCTTCGCGACCTAACTCGCCGAGTCCAAGAACAGACTCGTCGAGCACAAGGCAATCTTCATCCAACTCGCCGAGTTGTTCATCCAACTCACCGAGTTCATGCCCAACTTCATCCGACTCGACGAGTTGTTCATCCCACTCGTCGAGTTCCTCCTCATTTTAATGCTACTCGCCGAGTCCACTCGAAGGACTCGCCGAGTCCATTCAGATCTACATACATGCAGAGGACTTTTGAGTCATGCATGGACTCCAAACTGTAGATCTACCCTTCCCAAGCCTATTCCCCACGTAAAGTTGCAAACTTTACGTGTAGAGAAGGAGATCTAGGCACAATACACCATAAACTAGGGCTTAAGGCAAGAAGGCTCCATAGTCAGCTCAAGGGCAGATACTTTATGGGACACTATACCAAAACAAGTATGAATCTGAGGTAGAAACCTCAGATCTGGACTTCTAGCTTGAAATGGTTACTATCATGCCAAGAATGCCCAACACACACATAGATCTAGGTGCAAGGGAGTCCAGGAACTAGCTATTACCTCCAAATGCTCAGAAATGTCTTCCTAATCCCGGATCCACAGCTCCCTTCTTGCACTCTCAAGATTCTTCTTCTTTCTCCAAGCTTAATGCACTCTTCAAGGAAATAATTGGCTCAATCAAATGATATGACAGCTAGGGTTTGGTACTCAGGGCTAAAGAGGCAGTAAAGGAACCCTAAGAAGAAGATTAAGGCGTTTATATAGGCTCCAAGTCCCGAATTTAGGTTTTCCTCGCACATACCAGACTCGTCGAGTCACCTTGGCCGACTCACCGAGTCGGTCACTTACTCCTTGACTCGGATCCCGCTCGGACTCGGCGGGTTCCTCCTTGGACTCGCCGAGTCGCCCCTTAAAATTAAGGTTTTCTTTCCTTTCTTGGCCTTCCAAACTTTGGGTGTTACACCGAGGCATCAATTATTAGTGCGACTAGCGATGCAGCAAAGCATCAGGTACCATTCCGCTTTAACCCAAACTGATCACACGAGCTAGACATATAGATTGTGGGGTGCTATGCCCAATCATACAAGGTTCAGTACCCTTGCATTGAGTCGTCTGGCTTCCCAGCCCGATTCCATTATAGCGGCAAGCTTCGTATACAAGGTTCAGTACCCTCGTTTTGAGTCGTCTGGCTTCCCAACCCGACTCCATTCTAGCTGCAAGCTCCGCATACAAGGTTCAATACCCTCGCCTTGAGTCGTCTGGCTTCCCAGCCCGACTCCATTATAGTGGCAAGCTCTGCATACGAGGTTTAGTACCCTCGCTTTGAGTCGTATGGCTCCCCAGCCCGACTCCATTATAGCGGCAAGCTCCGCATACAAGGCTTAGTACCCTCGCTTTGAGTCATTTGGCTTCTCAACCCGACTCCATTATAGTGGCACGCTCTGCATGCAAGGTTCAACACCCTTGCCTTGAGTCGCCTGACTTCTTGGCTCGACTCCATTATAGCGGCATTCTCCGCCAACGAGGCTTAAAGGCTCGCAACCTACCTATATGAATCCACGCAAAGCTTTCCCGCGTGATGTACTTATGATCATTAGTAGCAAAGCCCAATCCATTCCGTGCGATGCTTTCCCGCATAACATCTCCATGATCGTTGGCTCCTAAGTTCAAGCTATCCTCCTATATCGTGCAACATAAGTTGCGCATTGTCGCGCACC
The DNA here is from genome assembly GCF_052625555.1 of Lactuca saligna. NCBI lineage: Eukaryota > Viridiplantae > Streptophyta > Magnoliopsida > Asterales > Asteraceae > Lactuca > Lactuca saligna. The sequence goes on from NC_136425.1 coordinate 143,176,482, forward strand.
ATAAGTCATGCATCGCAAACTTATTCCACGACTAACACCATGATCTCAGTGCTTCCATTCTCACAGTCGTCATGGTTCTCTTGTGCTCGGACGATCGATGAAGTTTTATCCACATTACATCTTGATATAGTGAGGTTACTCTCCAGCAACAAGGTCACAACAGACAAGGCTGTTAGAGCTACCCCAGGGACTGTGCCCCGGGAGCGGACTTCAAAGATCAAGTTAGATCAGCTGGAAGATCTGATATGGTCCTCCATAGCTGGAGAGAACCATCTTGATGTTGGTAGTGGTCTATGGTGGCTGATGGAGGCGGATGACGGTTGAATCGTCGGCCGGAGTATAGTGTGGCAGCTGAGCCACGGGGGAATAGTCTAGGGAAATGTCTCAGAAAGGTCTAAGGGAAAAGCTCCCCCTTCATGGAGGAGGCACTATTCTATTTATAGGGGAAAACTAGGTCAAGGGGAATTAGGTCAGGCCTTGGGCCAACCCAATTCAGGCCCAAATAGCAAGGAGCTGGGCGAGGCCGCCCGGAGGCGTCGGGCGAGGCTGGCAGGCGCGCACCAGGCAAGGCTGGCGGGCGCACACCAGGAAAGGATGGCAACGGAGCGCCAAGCCAGGGAGTGCCAAGCCAGGCCATCATGAGAGTCCCCCGCAGGGCTGGCAAGGAGCACCAGGCGAGGCTGGTGCGCCAGAGCTATCTAGGCCATGCTAATGGACCATACATCAACAAGTCCCACCATTATGATGTTATTGGTACATGGCCAATGACATTGGATTGGACTAATTAATATAAACCCACAGGAGAGTCCTTAGCGAGGTTGGAAAGGGAGTCCCTGACAAGGTTGGCAGGAGCGCACCAGGCCAGGCAGGCACGCTAGAGCAGTCTAGGCCTTGCTAATGGACCATATATCATCAGTCAGCTATCACAAAATCCAATAACATAAAATCAAAAGGATGTGCACGATCTAGCCTTTGCTTTCCCCCGATTATATAAAGTACGTGAGATAATAAACTGAAATCATAAGCCAAAGCTTAGTGAGTTCCCCCAAAGTACCACACACAACCATACAAATGACAGTATGCATACATGAGCCTTCAACCTAACTAGACCACAACATCGGGCTTATAGACTACCTAGACCGCTCTTAGAGCCTGATGGGTTTTGAGTATTCTAACACTCCTAAGGTGTACATGAAACCCTAAATACCTTGGATCTATGTTTTCTCTATTATACATGCAAACTTGAACTTTCCAAGGTATTACCCTAACTAGCATATAAAACTTTGATACATGGGGTAATAAAACAAGTTATATAAGATACCTTTTCTTTGTAGCTTGTTGCTTGGACTTTCAAGAGCTTAGCACCAATAGTATGAATTCCTCAAATGGAATCACAACACACCTAGAGCAAAGGATAACTTGAGAAGAGATTCCTTGCACACATAAATCGGCTAGCCCTCTAGTATTCCACTTAAGTGCCAATTTCATGAGCTAGAGGGGTTCTTATATAGTGTGGCTAACTAGGGTTACACCATCTAAACCCTAATAACTTTCCATATCCCTCATGCTTCATGGGTTAAAACATCCATGGAGTATCCATGGGTTACCACATGGGTTTAGCCCAACATGAAGAACTATGGATCATAAGCCCACTTTATAAGAATGAATGATTTACCAAATCAACCCTTATATTTAATTAGTCTCTTTTCAAAAGTCATCCTATCAAATTGTCCTAGTGATATGCAACCCAAATGGACCATGCTACTCTCGGGTCAAGTACATACCAAATATAGTTATGGGCTTAGACACTAATCCAACAAAGACTTCAACATGACTGGATCACCACATCGGGCCTACATCCTATATGGACCACTCTCTGGAGCTTCAGCCTAAATGTACTGCCTCTCGCACCTTCAGTCTATCCAGACCGCCTCAGATGTCTTGACCTTCAGCACCAAACAGGACCGCCACAACCCAGCTGCCAAATTATATCGACATATACAATAAAAAGCAATAATCGGTAATACAGGTAATCATACGGATGTACCAACTAACATATATCATAAATCATCAGGTAATCATACAGATCTACCACATACTCAGCATAGTATCAATCAATATACCAGGATATGAAATCTAGTGGGCGGACCTTGGTGCCTTCAACCCTTTAGTATAGTGAGGAATACTCACATCACAGTCTGAAATGTAGTTGAACCGATCATTGCTGTAACTGCTGGCTCGATCGGTCACCTATACAATTAGAAGTGACCCAAACTCAATTCACTACACAAATTACCCAAAATACCCCGAAGCCAAACTTGGTCAAACCCATGATCATAGTCAATACACACTCAAAAAGTCCTATAGCCTCTTGTCACGTCGTCACCCTCTAGTGGTCACGTCGTGACTTAATAACACATAATAGTCTAGGAATCTCATCCTCACGTTGTGACACACAGGTGTCCACGTCGTGAGCACGCTCTAAATAGAAAAACTTAATAAAATTCTTAATCCTTTTGGACATGCATCCAAAACTTCCAGGGTGTCTTATCTACTTCAAAACATCATAAAAATCATGGCGTTTTGGAAATGCATGTACCAAGAAATATTAGGGCACAAAAGAAGAAATGACGCCAAATCAGATGCAAGAGTCTCAAGACTCATCCATACTTAACATCTAGCACCTATTTAATCAAATGGAAGTTGGAGATCCATAAAGTTGGAAACTTTATGGATTCCAACCACAATATCATCAAATCCACGAAGGAAAGTGCATAAAAACCTAGATCTAAGATTATAAATCATAATGGTATGATCTTGAAAACTCCTAAAGGTAGAGAAGGGGTGAAAATGAATGATGAAGAGGTTTGAGTGCTGAGGTGATGGATAAATGCTCTTCTTCTTCTTCTCTTTTGCTAGAAATGACAAAAAAATGAGCTCAAAATCAACTATGGAATGTTAGGGCACAAAGGGGAGTGTTGAGAGGTGATGGAAGTTGAGGGTGGGCTAACCTAAATGCTTTCTTGTACTGACTCATCAAATATCGCTTTTATCACTAAATCATCGAGGGGCCCACAAATATCGATTTTATCCACATCGGGTAAAAGGAACGGGTAATCTTCGACCCAAATGCTTGCTTGTACTTACTCATCAAATTACAAAGAACAATATGTTTTATAACAACCAAGTTACTAGTGTGTTTACATATGTCAATTTGCAACCGACTCGCAACTACAACTCACATGTCTCCGTTTGAAGAATATAAGATATTATCATCTCACAATCACTCGTGATAAAATCCATGAAGTGATTCAGACGAGCGTGGGTTGAACCCAATGCTCGAATCTTATTCCAGGAGTACTCATGAACACTGCAACCACCTTATCCTAGACAAACTACAGACCCATTCATGACAGTCTTGCCTTAATACCTACTTCCAAAGTATGATCGACTGTGGATGGTTTGAATAACCTAGTTATTCGGGAAGTCAAAACATGCAAAGTGAAATATAATAATAATATTAATCCTATATGTCCCAAAAACTTTTGAGTCTTATTGGTTACTCATTATTCATTGTATAATGTTTCGAATAATCAACTTAATACTTGAATTAAAACAATAGCTATGCCATGCTCCAAGCATGCACACTATGTTTGTCTAAACAATAGTTATGCCATGCTCCAAGCATTCACACTAGGTTTGTCTATGGTCCTTACTTTGTGAAATACTCCAATTGAAAAACATTTCAATGATGCTCATTTCAAAATTCCAAATCCTTATTGCAAGTGTAAGAAATCCAAATTCTTGTCACTGCTAGAAAGTGTTAGATTCTCAACTATCATGCAATGATTCTTTTGTAATGTCTAGGTGCCAAAAGTCATAGAGACTTGGCTGATGATATTATAAAATATTCCTTTGAAGATTGTTACAAGACAATTCCATGGAAATGAAGTCTCAAATTCAAAGTACATTCCTTTGAACATCCTTCTTGCATAAAAGTTTCTAACTTTCTCATCTATTCTTCAACTCCCAATATGGAAACATTCCATATTTTCCATACGAAAACTCATTATTAATAGACTCCTGTCTATTCATAATAATGACAATATGGTCCTTCCATTACTATACTTCCAACTGTCCTTAAGCGACCAATATTTGGCGAACCTTGGATTGTCTTTAACATTTGTTTAACCACTTTAGTCATATCTGGTTCTATTCCTTTTTCCCTCTTAATGCCCTAGGCATTTGGAAAATTTAGAACACGAGAATATTATAGCATATGCAATCGATCCTATACCCGAAGCATATGGGATACGATTCATAATGTCTAACATAAAGACATGATACTCAATCAGTCTTTTGCTATAATATTTCTATTTGCCATGTTCTCAAAATTTTTGATTATGTAGAGGTATGTCGTAATCATAACAAAATTTTGAAAATGCAATTAACCTTTCCATATATATAATTTCCTTATGTTGAACCATTCCAACATAAGATTCATATATATTTGACTAAATTGATTAAAATCAACCTTTCCATATATATATATATATATATATATATATATATATATATATATATATATATATATATATATATATATATATATAATTCCCTTATGTTGAACCATTCATATATATTTAACTAAATTGATTAAAATCTTAATCTAATCTTTTAGATTATGAATTATGAATTCATCTCCCTTAATTATAGCAAAACAACATTTTCAAACCCTGCAACTTTGCGAATTGAAACTTTTGTTCTCTCTAATTAACATTTCTAACTTGCAACACTTACCATAATAATTATGCTCCCACTAGCATAATAATTATTAACTTACTAGCATAACATTTATGCTCGCACTAGGTTTGACATGTATTCAGAAACCAGCTGGACTTCTAGAAATCAATACTTATTCACTTTTTTACGAAAGTTCAGATTTCTGATACAAGTGATTTGATAAGACTTTATCTAGGCTTCTCAAAATCATACATATATCCTTAGATAGCTCACATGTGTGTCTAAACAATTTTAAAACTTACATCAATAAGTATCAAATTTTTAGACCTTTTTGCCATTCCTCACAATTCGAATTATGAAACGGGATGCCGTAATCATAATCGAATTTGAGAATGAAAATATCACAATTCCTATCTCCTTAAAATCTACTTAGTGAAAGCATTTCCTCACAATCATTTTCATGAATGGGAGAGAAACCTTGTGACACTTAGATTTATGGTGTATGTGTTCCTATCCATGTGAATTTGTCATAACCATAATCACAAGAAAAGGTTAGTCACAAATCCAAACTCATATGGACATAACTTGTTCAATCTTAATTTCTTGCCACCTCGTAGCTCAAGGGCCTACATTTGCTTCCAAGTAGTTATGCAAACAACTGAGAACTCATAGAACTCACATGCATGGTCAACTTTAACTAGAATGGACACAGAAATAAGAATATGTCAACACGATAGGTTATAAACCTCAAGTCGTGTGCTAGTGATAAACAATAGGTTTATTCTTGATTAGTTCTTGAAACTTGTCAAGACCATTTAATACTCCTACTGCCCACTTGACATATAAGATTCTCTTGTCATGAATCATTCCTTGATGTTGGGATTAAAACCCTAATTAAGATTTAATGAACAAGATGCGAAAAATAAGAACAAACACAAATATGAAGATTAGGTCGAATGATCACTCGGTTTATTGAATTGTGAGGAGCAAATTACACTTAAGAAATAAGAATCTAACTCTACAAGAAACCTCACAATGTGGCGCCTACATTTTGCCTCACTCTTAACCCTAATTGAGAATAATACATGACTATTTATAGGGAAATCACAAGTTTTGGGCTTTTAACCTAGAATTCATCAGAGGGGCCCATTGCCATCATCCATGGAGTGCTTTGAAACCCTACAATCTCCCCCTCAAAGTATGGAATGGATGACAATGCTTTAACTTCCAAAACAAGCATCTAGAAAATAAAAAGATCTTGCAATGAGGAATAGATCAAGCAATCCACGAATCTTGATTCTTCAATAGTCTTCAAACATGGGCTCTAGGATATATAAATCAAGCACTGAAGTAATGTCTTTAAACCCATTTCAGAACAAAGAAACCAAATCACTTCTTGTCTTTGAAGAGCTCCCCCTCCAAGTCATAATGATCTTCAAATACGCTAATGATATAAGACATCAAAAAATATCATGTAACAACCCAAACTTTATGATTTGTAATGCCATTTGATTGAGAAAATACTAGAAGTCGGAGATACAACAAGTCCTTACCAGAGCTCGATAAAGAACTTCCGCTGTAAAGGATACTTCTCTGTAAAAGCTTTAGCAGAGCTCAATGAAGAACTTCCACTGTAAAAGCTACCTTCATAATTCTACCACAAGCTTTATCAAAAATCTTCAACTTTGAAAAGTCACAAATCCAATTTCGAATGGCCATACCAAATTCTACCCCGATTTATAATCGAAAATGTGATTATAAAGCCTTCTTATGGTCATGAGAATGATCTTGAATGGATAAAAATTATTGTGCTCCCCCGCGAAAAAATGATATATACAATGAAAAGTCGTGAAAATTTGACATTATCATGCAAAACAACTTTCCGAACCGCCAAGACTTGATGAAATCTTTAATTTTTCTGTTCACGAAAAAATATGTGCGTTAAAAAATCTAAACTTGTTCACCAGTCCGTAAATATGCAAACTTTTCGAAAAATGGGTTGAAACTGTCACATTGCTGAATTTCTTGGACTGAAAAGACAATTATGCATCAATTACCCTTTTAATTGTAATAGTTTCTAGAATTGGACCAAACCTGCCAAGTCACAAAAAATATCGGCACCAGAATCATCAAATCACTGAAGTTGGAGGGGCAAAAACGAAAATTTAAGTCATCTTGCTCAATTGTTTACGGAGAAATTAATAGAGATTGAACCAATTGTGAAACCCAGCAACTACGAGACCCATTAAAATTATGAGTTACAAATAAGAGCCGACAGTTTCGTTTTTCTGACATTTAGAGCTTTCGTAGGTGAATTTACAAATCTTAATTTTGACTTTAACCATTGACATCTAATTGCGAACGTGTACACATCCTTATTCGCAACGAATCAGTTCGTCTCAAATTTTGACTTTTATGGTTTTACTCGCAAGAACATCTGCTCAAACATTCCAATAAAACCCAATCCTGATTTCTTTTCCGATTCTGAATGATTCTTCAAACGATATGCCAATATGGATTCTAAGACATGCACTTCAATTCCCAAAATTAACTATCAATCGTGAACAAGGATTCTGTTCAGAACATCAAACACACAGATCATAGTCATTTCGATAAACCATTCGTTTCCGATCAAATTCGCATGTGGGACCATCCTTTACAATTTTGACGATAAAAATCAGAACCCAGTTCAATTTATTGTTCTTCATCAATTCTTTATTGATTCTTCAAACAATCAGTTCATCAATATGATTCCCCTGATAACATCGAATGACAATACTAGACCCAAAATCACAAACGATCATACAAATAACAAGAGATGATTCTCATTTGTGACAACCCGAAATATCCATTCGTTCAAACCCTAAAAGTCAACCACTTCGTATCGTAAGTCAATGTCATTATTTCTTATTTTTAAGAAATATAAAATTCGTTTGATTATTTTAATATTATTTTTAACCGAACGGGTGAAAGAAAGTGTCATCTCGGGTTTTGATTTTGGAAAACCGCAAACACTTAGCGTATTAGAAACACCCGACCAAACTTTTATGTTTGGGTCGAAAAATCATCCCAAAAATCCGTAAACTCATGCTTATACATGAGTTTCCTCCCCATTTGTGTTTACTCCCCAAAAGTCAAAAAGAGTAAACTCCAAAATATCCTCTCAAGTATCATCCAAGTTTTTATTCTAGATCTTCAAACTAGTAAGTGTTCTAACACTTTCAAGTTGGTATATCACTTCATCTAGTGATTGTACATCCTTTAATCCATTCATTTATGTGTTTTGATTAGTTTTTTCCAAAACACCAAGAACACACACTAGTGTTTTTAGACTTAAAGTTTATTTCAAGCTTCTACAATGTAAGTACTTCTATCCTAGAGTCATTTTAAGCTTGCTATACATGTTTATACCAAAGAAAAGTCCCAAGAACACCAAAATAAAGGTGTTCACAGTTTTGGGAGGTCCAAAAACCGTAAACACCACGTATAAAGCTAAAATGGTGTGTTAAGGTGCCTAGATGCTTCACAATACCTTAGGGACTTGTATAGATCCATCCTTGATGAGTTTATCACCCAAAAATCACCAAAACCTTTCATTATCATGTGTTTACGGTTTAGGGATGTCCTTAAACCGTAAAAACCCCAAAAAGTGTGTAAATGTCCATTAAAAGTCCCATGGTTGTTCCTTATGACTAAATCTAACCTAGACTAGTGCCATGATTGAGCTAAGGACTTGAAAACCCCAAATACCATAAAATTTGGAGTTGAAGGTAGTAAAGTCATGAGAAATGGTCCTTAGACCGTAAACTCCATTTAGGAGTGTTTTGATACCACACAACACTTCCTAAGGCTAATTCGTGAAGTAGGAATGCTTGGAATAGCCTAGAAGACTTCAAATCACCAAATGGTCAAAAGGTTAGGAGTTTACGACCGTAAACTCAAGAGTTTACAACCGTAAACTCAAGGGGTGTTGATCCTTAGGGAGTAAACTCATTTTAAGAGTGTTCCTTGAACCCCAATCACACTAGCCTTTCCGTACAACACTTAGATGCAACCCTTGAGACTTATAACACTTGTGTAAAGTGTTTAGCATGTCCTAGAGTGTCTTAACTTTGTTTACTAGTTGTTTAAAGACTAATTGTGTATATACATATATCCTTATATGTTATTAGGATCTTTGTGCGTGTCTAAGTCTTCACTTGACACCAAGCACTTATCCGACACTTCGTTCCGATCCACATACTACAAGTGGGTTCATACCCCTTAATCAATTTTTTAATTATTTTTAAATGTTTTATGGGGGGGATACAAGTAAAATCATGCTAATTATTATATCAATCACATGTGATTAATAAGTAGAATTATGCTAGTTGTGATATCAATCACATGTGATTAATATGCAACATTCAAATGATTTACTATACATTAACCGTTTTACCAAACAAGTTCTACAAATGATTTTCTTAAATGTTTTATATGTTTAAAAATCCTTAATAACTGATGATTACACACTGTATGATCCTATTTCAAACCATTTTACTCCGATCTGTTTTACTCCCAGCTGTTATCAAATCGTTTTACTTCAAACTGTTTTTATAGATTGACATCAAGTCGATCTTTTCTTAGATAATAATTATGTTCAAAGGTTTTACAAAACTTATTTTATGCTTTTATATTATCAATTGCATGCCTATATATGTATAGTTATATAAGAAATGTTTAAAAGACTTAGGAAGACTATCCACCCTATTTCCTTTTCCTCGATTTGGATGTGGTCTGGTGGGATATCGGGTAGCCGTCCGAAGGTCGTTTCAATATTAATTATATATCATATGTACATATATAGTCATAAAGGTCCTTCCATTTCATCCAATGCCCTTGGGTAGCAAGGGTATACATCCATGTCCATACGTATCAATTAGATTACTAGTAAGCTACCATATGGGTAGTTTAGGGAGATACTAGAACTATTACTAGAACGCGATATCATACAATGAGTCAGTTCATTCATGAGTCAATACTTGCTAGATAGAGAGAGAACACACGTTACAGTTAGTACACACAGTACATTACTATACATGCTAGATAGAGACAGAACACGCGTTACAACTAGCACACGTAGAACATTATAGTACATTACTATACTATTATAGAGATACATCTACATGAGTACACTTACATGAGTATGTTTACATATATACACTTATATGAGTAGTTTTACATAGATATTATAGGATGAGTTCTATTACATTTTATATATATAGACTCTGTTATAAAATCCTCATTCTTATCTTTACCTTGTGATACAATCACATAATCGACATGATAGATTGGATTTAATATCCTAGTACAAAAGGATACGTTGCGGGATTAACCATTCCTAGAATCTTTGTTAGCTACAGAGGTAAAAGGACATCCACGGATGTCAACGGTTGATACCATTACAGGTATACTTTAAGGGACTGACTATTCCAACACCCAGATGTTAGCAACAGAGGTAAATGTACATCTACGGATGTCATTAGTTAACATTGTTAGTTACCATGGTACCAAAGGGTTGTAATAAGGCTACATTTAGAGCAGTTAGGTCTTGGTAGAAGACTACATTCAGAGCAGCTAGGTCTTGGTGAAAGACTACATTCAGAGCAATTAGGTCTTGGTAGAAGACACCTTCATATAATAGTAGGAATCATAGGGATTTATAGGGTTTTTCAAACTTTTACAGTTGTTTTACAAACATTTTCATACTTACAGTTCATATACACTTTCAATACTTACAATTCACACATACAAATTTTTACATACAAATTCTTACATACAAATACTTACTTACAAATTTAGACACTAAAATACTTATGATCTCACCAGCTTCAAAGCTGATACTCACTTTCAAAATTACTTGTATCCTCAGGTCATCTATAGACAGGTACCGATGCAAGGTTTAGAGAAGATGGAGCTTGATCAAGACTCATCTTTCATTTTGATTTATGCTTTAGTGTATATAATAATTTGACAGAACACACTTGTATAATAATTATATTATTAATGCAATGGATGATGTTGTTGCTTGTTTACTACTTTTCATTGTTGTGATACTGTACATGACGTCCTCCACCCCCATCATTCTTGGTTTTGGGGTGTGACAGATTGGTATCAGAGCATAGTTTATAGTGAATTAAGTATATCAACCCATAAAAGATATACTAGCTATAAATACATAAGGGATTAAAAATACTCTGACCAAGAGTTTATACTTTAAATAATAAAATATTTAAT